>NC_054486.1:94170279-94797446 GCF_017639515.1 Carcharodon carcharias | reverse complement strand
GTTAAATAATTAATGAGGAAAAATTTGCAAGGCTACATAGAAAGGGAAGGGCTGTGGGACTAATTGGTTAGCTCTACTGAAGGGGCAGTACACACACATTGGGCTGAATGGCCTCATTTGGTGCTGTGTCATTCTATGATTCTTGATGCTGAACGACCTCTTGTGCGGTACCAGCATTTCTTTCTGTCAGAGCTGCAGCATTCACAGGTACGTACACATGTGAGACGTGAAGCGAAGCACCCATGTAAGATGCTTTTTCTGTGAATATGTAAGGAAGTTTCACTCACTGCAGACATGTGCTAAACCTGACGTAGGATCTATTAGAACTGTCACTCAGCAAGTAGGAGAACACTCTAAATTCCCACATTGTGATGCCTCTCATTAATGAGATTGAATCCCTGAATTGAAAACTTACCTGATTCCCATGTGAAGGTTTGTAAAATGTAAGTGTTGACTTGTTTGTGGGGAGTGAATCATCATACTGGGAAGATGAGTAAGTATTAGCAATCTCCAGGATATTGGCTCAAATCCATGAAACAAAGGAGTGTGTAAGAATGAGTCAAAGCTTAGTTATGACAGGATGGTGGCTGTGCAATTGTAGTGGAATACCCATAATAAAGTTTCAGAAATCACCCATTTTCACTGTAGGTATTGCATAACTGGTAGGCATCAAGAATAAATTTGTCACTTCTTTCAACATCAAACTTGCATTTACAGTAAAACATCCTAAGACACTTTGCAGGAACATAGACAATAAAAAAAAATGGTATATTAGGACAGATGCCATACATCTTGGTCAAAGATGTAGGCTTTAAGGAGAGGTCAATTAAAGGAGAGGGGAAGGGGAGAGAGGTGGAGAAATTCCAGAGATAAGTGCCGAGACAGCTGAAGGCACAACTACCAATGTTGCGGTGATTGAAATCGGGGAATGTGCATATACTATTGGACTAGATCCTTTGTTTTTGCTAATTTCTGTGTTCATGGCTGGACATTAGATGAACTCTGGAATTTTCCCTACAATTTCGTTGTCCTTTAAACCTTGCCTCAAAAGGACATTCTTCTTGCATCTTTGTGACTCGTCCTGTGCAAAAAAGAGCAAGATGCTGAAGATGTAGGGCAGAATTTTCCATTTTTTGGAATAATCAGGTGGAGTGGTCAGCTTGTTTCCTGCTGGTCGGAGGGGCCGGTTCTCATGCCCGATTTTATGATTGAAGGCTCATTAGTTATGCATCGGCGAGTTGCTAGCGCCATGTCTAAGCAGCGACCAAACACACATTCACTCTCTACAGGCCAGGTGTGTGGTGTAACACAACCAGGAGAAGTAAGCCCTGTGCACCATGTTTCAGCCACAGCTCCAGGCTGCCCGCAAGTGCCAAGATGTCCTCTTCCCAAGGGATGGCAGTAGGAGAGCAACTAACCTGACCTCATCAGCCTGGGAAGAGGTCACCAGGGAGGTATGTGCCTGTGGTACACAGAAAAGGAATATGCTACAGTGCAGGAAGAGGATGAATGACCTTGTCTGCTCCACCAGGGTAAGTCTACCTTCTACTCAATTTGGACTCTGTTATGACCAATCCCCAGGCGAGATCCCCCAATCTGTTAAATTCCTGAATGGAACCCATTATTTATCTCTACCTTTCAGCCCTTTTAGTATTCGTTCACCCCACCCCCACTAGAGCTATCTGTACCTTGTCTGTCCTGCTTTTCTACTCTTTATTTGCACATTCCTTTAGATAATATCACCACCTTCAACACCTCTTTGTTCTTTTGTCTGTGTCATCTTTTGGTTATCTCCACCTATTACTGGCTGCATGTCCCAACAAACCACCCCCCTCCCCCCTTAAACCAGCTTATATTTCACCCCTTTCCTATTTTTACTTAGTTCTGTTGAACGGTCATGAAACATCAACTGTGATCTTCTCCACCGATGCTGCCAGACCTGTTGAGTTTTTCCAGGTATTTCTGCTTCTGTTTTTGAGTAGGGTCTCATGGAGCATCTTGCGTATGGCATATGTCCTACTACTGTATTCCCTGAATGGTATGATCCCTCTTCCCTTCTCACAGTCCCCTATTGGTAAAAAGCTCAATCAGCCCAACCCAAATGTGAGCCCAAGCCCCAGCGTGTTATCATGTCAAAGCACACCATGAATTCGGTTTACAATTCACTCTTCAATTCAGTCTTCCCTTGTGCCCTGTCGTACTTTCCTCAGCTGAGTTTTGATCTCCATGTTCTCATTTGGAAAAAATGAGGATGCCCCTTGAATGGGCCCAGGACTCCAGCCATCGACTCCACCCACATAGCCTCAGAATCCGCCCCAGGCAATTTTTTTCTAAAATTATTTTTTAACTGTATCATTCCATCAGGCATTCAACATGATGGTGCTGCACTTTTACTTCCAGACCAGGCTCCAACCAGACCCAATCTTCCTGGAACCCTACAATGTGCAGGTAGACTTCCCTCGCGTCACCCTCCTGCTGCCCCCAGTAACCCTGGAGCCCATTGTCATAGTTGTGGACATTCCTACACTCCCCCTTGAACCTATCACTATAGGTGTCCCTATGCCCCATGTGGACCTCACCCCTCCCCATCTTCAGGCTGTCTTCACCATGAAATTCCAAGACCTGCCCCCCAACCCCAGTGAGATCTCTGATTACCCCTCCCTACCCCCATCTTAGGTGTTCACCATTTACAGGCTACAGATGTCTTCACTGACCATGACAACATCAGTAGCCTAGTACTGAGCCCTGCACCCCCAGGGTCCCCATGTGTGAGGCACTGACCACACCCTTCTGTGTATGATCCCCATTGCACAGATAGGCCTTCGCCCTCCCTGGATCGGGACCATGACGTGCGAGATATGCAGAACCCTGTAGCATGGCTTGCACAGCCCATGGCTGCCATTAATTTTTCATTCCATCATTGTGGCCCACAGACCCCCAGGACTGCCTTTAATCTCTCACACCAACCATATGACCTCAGTCTCAGGACTAAACGACTGACTGACACTTACCCTCCCGGTTCCTTCAAACCACCCCCTCAGCCCATCTTGAGTTTGTGTGCACCCCCTCCCTCTGGTACAACACTAACCCCAACCCACACCCACTCATGCCTCTGTGCCTACCCTTCCACATCGGGCTCCAGTTCCCCCTGCCCCAGTAATTCCATAATTCCTCTGCATGCCACCCTCCTCTCCTTTGTTTCTCATAACCCTACCCGCCCCCAGTCTTTCTTCTGCCTGCCATTCCCTCCCTCCCTCCCTTGGTCCTCTGAAACTCAAACCACCTCCCCATGTTATGACTCTGCCTATTCCGCCCTCTCCCCGAGTCTGGTCTTGCATGGTAGGGTGCAGCCCTGCCAGCGTCCCACACCAGTCTCTCCGAGTGTAGTGCCCTGCCTGTGCCCGCACCAGTCTCTCCGGGTGTAGTGCAGCCCTGCCAGCGCCCCACACCAGTCTCTCCGGGTATAGTGCAACCCTGCCTGTGCCCGCACCAGTCTCTGCTGATCTAGTTAGTGCAGCCCTGCTGGCGACCCACACCAGGCTTTCCAGGTATAGTGCAGCCCTGTTAGCCCACCCCACCCTGGTCCCGCCTGAGAGAGCAGCATTGCCAGCGGGAGCCAGAGAGGAAGCGAGAGATGGCAGCAGTGCCGTCTCAGGTAGGCTTACAACATTGTACGCAGCTCGAAGTTGCAAGTGAAGTGAAGGTGGGCAGGCGCACACCACTTTTACCTGATTGTTAATCAGGCCAATCTACTTACCCGCTGACGTGACACTAAATTAGGAGGGAGAGTGTGATTCCGGTGACGTGTGATTTTAATGAGTATTCATGACAAGCTGTTGCATGCAAATCAGTTCCCAACATGGATCAGCGGGAAAGCTGACCTCTTAGCTTGCCATGAAAGTCCTGAGGGGAAAATTCCAACTTATTTTCCTGCCGGCAAATATCTGACTAGCCTCAGGTCCAATTTTGCATTCCCACTCACCACCATTCCCGCCACTGGTGGGAGCAGAAACTTCCTCACATACTTGTTGAAAATCAGGGTATGAGGGTTAGAGACATTTAATGTTTTCATTTCTCTTGAGGAGGTAAAAGAAATTACTGTTACTTGAAACAAGGGATCATCAGAAAGGATTCAATCACAATGTAATGCTACATGGACAGAACAGGGCTAAATGGAAGAATGTCCTTTGCTCATTTTGCGTTTTCTTATGTAAACGTTATAACGATCTTTCCGTCACCTTAAGGAAAATGGTTCCTGAACGTTGATGATATTTCTACATCCAAAGCATTGATTTGAGAAATTAAAGTTATGTTTTGACTTTTCAGATGCTGTTGAATCTGTGATAAAGCATTTTCTATTTTTATTTTACACTGTACACATGTTCATATGGCCACCAGCAGAAGACAGCTCCTGTGGTTGGGTTAATTTCTGTCGTTTCCAGTTCAGTGCTCAGAGTTCAGGGCGGATTATAAATATAAAAAAATTGTAAAATATATTCTCCCGAGAAAACACTTATGTATATAACATACACCCATATACACAGGTAATATTAAAATGAAGTTTGTCGCAAAAAGTTAATCACCTGAGAGGAACTTACAGTGAAATATTTGTCATTGCATGCTGACACAGATTATGATGCACTTCTAATTGTAATATACTTAAATCTATGTAATACTTAGGAGACTGAAAGCAAAGCTTTTGCCAGTTGGGACAATCTAGTAAAGATGAAATGATCCCAATTATTAAATCATTGCCATTAAGCAAAATGATACAGGACCGATTAAAGCACATCGAGGATTAATTGATACTTTAGAAAATATCCTTCTATTGAAGAGTTATCCATTTATTTGGATTTCGATTGGTGTCAATTTTAATTTGATTTTTGGGCCCATTTCATTTATTGAAAAATAAAAGAAAAATACTTATCTGAGAATTGAAATGGCTGTATAATTTGCAAATTGTTAAAATATTGATTGTTAGAACGTCAAATAACCATTTGAATAACAGAACTATAATCATCCCACTGGAACGAGAGCAAGTGAGACACAGGACAGAAAGATTCAAGTTCATTACAAAACTTTAATCCTACTTTTATTAAATAACATGCAGGTATACCGCTGGTAACATCATTCTACTGGCTGGTTAGGGAAATGATTTTTTTTTAGCTGTCATTGCTACAAGAAAAGATGTACAACATACTGATTTTACTGCCTTCATCTCAAACTTGCATACAGATCAGACCCCAAGAATGCATTGCAGTGAAAGGCATGGATGTTGATATCTGCATGACCCACTACACACATTCATGTCATTATAGAATCATAGCCCCAGAATTTCCTGGAATTCTTTTGTGTAACTACAGCGTTAGAGCTGATTTGCATCAGGTTTTTTCTGTTTTTATATTACCAGCCAACCTTCTCTCACACTCTACTTTCCCTATTTTTTTAGTCATTAGTTTCTGATTCTTAAAATCTAACCAGTCTTCTGACCTAATACCAATCTTTGCAGATTTGTGCAAATAGATTTGTTTCTTTCAACAAAAATGCTTCTTTCAACTTGATATGATCTTTAACTTCTCCACTTATCCACGGATATGTAGATTTCTCAGTCTTTCATTCTCACTAGGATAAATCTTTGTTGAGAATTATTAAGTATCCATTTAAAAGTCTGCCACTGCATTTCTACTGTCCTACCTTTTAACCTGGTTTCCCAGTTCACTTCAGCAAGCTCTACCTTCATACTCTTATAATTACCTTTATTCAGGTTTAGACACTAGTCTTGGACCCACACTTCTCCCCTTCAAATTGAATGTGAAATTCTATCATGTTATGATGACCATTAAAGAGGGCTCCTTTATCATGAAGTCATTGATTAATCTTGTCACATTGCTTGTTACCAGATCTAGAATAGCCTGCCCCTTGATTGACTCTAAAATGTACTGCTGTAAGAAATTGTCCCAAGTACATTCTGTGAACTCATTTTCCAGGCTACCTTTGCCAATCTGATTTGTCTAATCTACATATAGATTAAAGTCACTCATGATGATTGTAGTACCTTTCTTGCACACCCCATTTATTCCTTCCTTTATACTCTGTCCCACAGTGTAACTACTGTTACTTTATATTATTCTCACAAGTGACCTTTCCCTTTCCTGTTTCTTATCTCTACCCAAACTGATGTAAAATTGAGCTAAGGTCATCTCTCACCACTGTACTAATAACATAGTTAATGTCAAGAACTACCCCACCACCTTTCCCTAGCTTCTTATCTCTTTAAAATGTTAAATATCCTTCAATATGCAGGTCCCAGCTTTGTCACCTTGCAGCCATGTTCTGTAATGGCTATCATACATCTGCATTTCTAACTGTGCTAACAATTTATCCATTTCGTTATGAATGCAGCACACATTCAAATATGAAGCCTTTAACTCTGTCCTTTTTCCATTTATACAATCTCTAGCATTACCTGCAAGTGCACTCTTACATTTGTATGTTCTGTCCCTTCCTACCACACTCCAGTTATCATTATGCAAATCGCTACCCTGCTCTATTACCTCATTGTTTCCCTTTGAATTACCACATCTTCACCTACATAATTCCTTCCTCCCACTGTTTAGTTTAAAGCATTTTCTACTGCCCTAGTTATATGACTCACCAGAACACTAGTTCCAGGACAGTTCAAGTGACGCCTGTCCAAACGGTACAGTTCCCAATTCTCCCATTACTGGTGCCAGCGCCCCGTGAATTGAAACCCATTTTTCCCACACCGGTCTTTGAACCATGCATTCATCTCTCTATTCATATTTTTCCCACATTAATTTGCTTGTAGCACAGGTAATAATCCAGAGATTATTATCTTTGAGGTTCTGCTTATTTAATTTAGTCCTACTTGCTCAAAATCCTTAATAACAACCTCTTTTCTAGTCCTATTGTAATGATTGTGTGAGGGGGAATGACCTGGCTCCACTTCTATTCAGCTCCCTCGGTTGGTCACTACAAAGATTTTAATTTTTCTTTTTTCCCATAAATACCTTTTCCAGTCCATAGGGAGAATTTTCTCCCCATCGGAGGGGTTAGTCGGGAGCGAGCATGGGCAGGCGGACAACTAATCGCCACCTGCAATCGGCTGTGTGTTGCCATTTTACATGGGCGGGCCAATTAAGGCCCACCTAGCGTGAGGTGCACCCGGAAGCGTTGAGCGCTCCCTGTGCAGGCGGGGGGAGTAGGCTGAGTCGAGGCATGTCCGTGAAAGAACACAGAGATCTCCCTGAGGCACAGGGCTGCCTCAAAGAGAATTGTTTGATTTGTAAACATTTTAATAAAGAAAAAGAAATGTTTAAGACTTATCCCCTCATGTGGCAGTGGCACATGAGCTGGGACATGTCAATGAACTTTAATAAAAACTTTCATTCAATTTATAAACACTTCATGAAACCTCATCCCGCCTGTGGATGAGGTTTCATGATAAATGCGAAGGCCGCTTGGGCTCTTCGCCTGCCCTCCCGCCGACCTTAAGGTTGGACGGGCACCTCAGTTAATCACTTTCATTCATTTTGAAATGGCCTTAATAGGCTTTAGGCAGTTCGGCGGGCGCGCAGCGGAGTGAACTGAGGATCAGATTGACCGCACGGTGATGTCAGGACACATGTCCGACATCACTGCGCGACAAGCAGGGCCCGCCCCCATTTGCCAACCCGAAGATTCTGGCTCATAGGTACTTATTTGTTTATAAGGAGCCAATCAAACCAGAATCTCTTCAGTCAAATAAAAAGTAAGTTTATTAATTACTAAACCCGAGAAAAAATAATAAAGATGCGACGACTCACACACACACATATCAGAAGTAAGAAAGTTAGAGTCCAATAAAAAGTTTAAAGAATACATGATTAAGTCCTTTGCTTCATCTTTGAGGTACAGATTGTTGAACATTACAGCCATTTGAAGTTTCCTTTAGAAGTCTGGAGTTGATTTGGTTCAGGTCTGCACTTTGTTGAAGACACTCTTTTACCTTCAGAAAGAAAGAGAGAGAGAGAGAGAGAGAAAGAGAGGGATATTTACTACTCTCTTCCATCAGTGTTTATAGGTGACTGTGATGTTTCTTTCTCTTTCTCCTCTTCCTGATTCTACTTGGTAGAACCAGCTATTAAAACTCCTGTCTATATATTCCCAGAAAGGAATTTGATTAACATGTCTTGCAGTCACTGTTGAAAACCAAGTAATCCCATTTTTTGATCTTTTTATCTCCAAAACCTTTTACACATTTCAAGATAGAAATCAACAGGAGTTGGGGTTATTTCATCCTCCACAGGGGGTTTTGAATTTCTGATGAATATTTGATTGGTGAGCAGTCCCCATTGACTTGATAGAACTACAGCTTATCAAATTCCAGCACTGCATTTTAATGCCCCTTTCAAGAGAATCCCAGCCTGAAGTGGACCTTGACATCCCTCCAGGTGTGAAATTCCATGCAAAATGCCTGCAGTGCAATTCATATAGAAACTTTCCAGAAAAGTGATCAACTTACTGTATCAGACATCAGGTGACTCATGGCAGCCATTTTTTTGATCAGTGTCTTTCTTGTATTGTTTGAAAAAACAGGTCTTCCTTAGCAGCTCAATGTGTCTGTGGTTAGCTGGTGAAGTTGTAGGTAGATCTCACTCAGTCACAGTTTCCTGTAGTTGTGAAATTATCTACATCACTGGTACCAATGTGGACCATGGGAACTGGATTCCCCCCCACCCTCCCACTGCAAGTTTCTCTCCAACCCAAGCAGATATCCAAAACCCTGGCACCGGGGCAGGCAACACCTTGCCTTTTGCTCTCGGTTGCAGAGAACTGTGTCTATCCCTCTGACTATACTGTCCCCAACTACCACAATCTTCTGATTTACTCCTCCCATTTGAATGGCTTCCTGAACCATGGTGCCATGCTCAGTTTGCTCAGCCACTCTTCAGACCCTGCTCTCATCCATAGAAGTTGTAAGAACCTTGAACCCTTTGGACAATGGCAAGTGTTAGGAAATAGAGATAGTTTAAGCAAATTATATGTGTATTTGGGTGTTAGGAATAAGGTATATCTTTAAGTTTAAGTTCAATTTATTTATCTTTTTCTACTTGTGGGGTAAAAAATGAAACCTGGGATCTTGTTTCATTTTTGAGTGGAGACAGCAGGTCTAAAGCTTTGCTTGTATACCTGCATTTCTAATGAGTTTTATGACTGCTGAAGAGAAGTTAAAGCAAACACAAGAGTAGAAAAAACTGTGTTGTTGCCTTGCAACAGGGTCCAGAGAGGGACACACACACATGCACACACACACACACACACACACACACACACACACACACACACACATGGAAAAACAGCAGATTGAGTGCATTTGGTAGAAAGTACGAGAACAGGAAGGACATGAAGAGGGACAGATTGAAAGTCCCAAGCTAAAGAAGGTAGGTCGCAAGGCCGAGGAGTGAACAGAAACAGGAGAACGTTCCAAGAAGACCTTCTAGTCAAAGGTCCTGGAAAAGGTCCTGTTAAGCGAACTTAAGAGTAAGGGTCAGGGAAAGGCTTCAAGCTGCAGGAGGCAGAGTCAAAGTGCCACTTTAGAAGCCATAAGGTCCAAAGAAACAACTGAAGGTCTGTAACTCTTTGCTATGGGCATAGAAAGCAGTGGTGTACTGTTGAAGGCTGAGTCAATGAGAGAGAGCACATGGAAGAAAGCTTGAATGCATGTGGTGACCAGGGGAGAGGAACATCAGAAGGAGATTTCGAAACCCTGGAGGTGAACCGTTGCAGAATGTGTCTGAGGGAAAGCATCGGTTTGGGAGAAAATTCCAAAGCGAGTTCTTGGAGAGTCGAGATCGGAAACTCTCATGAGAAAGAAGGGGTTCAGTGAGACTGGTTGGCTCATGGTGTGACAAGTGTCTGGGGGGAGCTGATGAGAGATTTATAGTATCTGTTTGGGGTCCATCTGTCACTTTGTTTCAGGGTGTTGTGTGTCTGACCACAGGTCATCAATTGGTTTACATGGACTGTGTACTTACTGTGAACATTAGAGTATAAGATAGTTTTTGTAACTTGTGCTAGCCTTACAAATCTGTATATACATGTAAAGATATAATTGTGTGTGAAGGAGTAATGTAATATAGTTCATCTTTTCTTGTTAAATAAATATTTTATTCTTTTGTTAAAAGTTCATCATCTGACTTCTGTGACTATGTTCAGTAGCTACTCTCCACGTATCTAAGCAAAAAATAAAAGTTAGGATCCATCAAGTCGGGTTCCACCCTGGGATCTGGCTTGCCCAGTGGTAACATCAGCTGGGATCATAACACGGGCTGAGGCTCTTCCACTTCTACTGTCTCATTCGCTTTACCTGCTTCACTTGCAATCACACCCTCCTGTCCCTGACCACTGACAAATCATATGACCCTATCATAAGGGGTGTAACTGCCTTCTGGAACAAAGTGTCCAGATAACTTTCACTTTCCCTGTGTCTGTAGCTTGGCCTCTAGCTCACTGCCTCTGAGCCAAAGCTCCATGAGCTGCAGAAACTTACTGCAGACATATTAGCCCTGGATCACACTGGCATTTAGCAGAGCCCACATACTGCAGCTGCAACACCTCACCTGCCCTGCCATCTTTATTATGTGCGATTAATTCATTTCACTTAATAAAACATACTATGCCTATTAAGCGTTACGACTGCTAAGAAACCTTACTGCTGCTAATAAAACATCACAATAACTGGTAATTTAGGAATGTTTTGAAAGATAAACAAGAAAAATCCTCACAAACTAGTCAGTTACTGTTTCTCTGTGACAATACACTGATTTTTCTCAGAACGCGGTCAGTCCACAAACTGGTTCAATGCTTTTAAACTCACCGGATCCGTCACCTGCTGGTGCCTGAAATGTGAAATTTTCCTTCTTTAACAGTATGCCTGCTTCCATGAACCTCTTTAACACCTCTTCCAGGTTGGTCAAGCATTCTGTCTCGGTTAAACCCGCGAGGAGGACATCATCTAGATATACAGTTACTGGTGGGAGTCCTTGCAAAGGGCTCTCCATTGTTCTCTGGAAGATAGCACATGCTGACGAGACCCCGAAGGGTAGACCGGTGTACTGATAGAGACCCTTGTGCTGCTTGTAAGAGACTGAGTTTGTGGTGATGCCCTTTACCTGAATGGATTCTCCTGTGTATGTCCTTAATTTAGTGGTTGTCCACTCCAGGTTTATTGGCTGTCTTCCTTCATTAAGATACGTAAACATGTGCTGTCCTACCACCGTGCTCGAGGCACTGGGGTCCACTTCCATTTTCAGTGGCTTCTCATGAACTTGTAATGTTACAGTAATAGGTTCGATCTTCACAGCAGTCACTTTATAGGAGTAAACGTCAGGAGCAGCAGCTTCAGCCGTCGTTGTACCCGTTACTTCTGTCAGATTTGTTTGCTGCTTTGCAGACTGCTTCAACTTCTTCCAGCATTGCTTAACCATGTGATCCTTCTTATGACAGCAATGACATTCAGCCTGTTTGAATTTAGAGGTATCTGCTCCGTGGTCACCCCCCACATCTATAGCAGCTTTGCCTTGAAGTCACTGCTCAAGTGTTTCTACTAGGCTTTTTAATGTTTCTCACAGCGGACACTGAGTTGCACTTCGATTCTGCAGCTCTGGCTCTAGCACCAATTCTGCGGCAGGTTCCCATCCAACATGTTCTATGTGATGCAAAGCCTGCGAGAGTCTCGCAGCATTTTCCATGGCGAGGGTGATTCCTAGGGCGTGCTTAAAGTCGATGTCGACCTCGGCAAGTAAAAGGCGCTGTATGGCATCATCCTTACTTCCACAAACTAATCAATCCTGCAGCGTATCATTTAAAGTGTTCCCAAAGTCGCAGTGCTCTGTCAACTGCTTGAGGTTTGCTACATAGGCTGCGATGGACTCCACCAGGGCCCTAACTCTGGAATTAAATTAAAAACACTGCATTATTACCAATGGCTTTGGCTGGAAGTGTGTTTTCACCAGGTCCACTAATTCGTTATGAGATTTGGAATTGGGCACGCTCAGGGCTGCCAGGCTGTGAATGAGGTTGTATGTTTTACTGCCACATACGCTCAAAAGGATGGCTTTCTGCTTTTCTTCCGCGGTAACCTCGTCTGCTACAAAGTGAAATCTGAGGCGCTCTGCATACTGGTTCCAGTCTTCCGTAGTCGTATGGTATGGATGGAGTCTGCTGAAGAGTGGCATGAGTGGTGGGTAGTTTTTTTTTAAAAAAAAAATCGATGTGCTCACAGCAACAGGATGAAGCGCAGAGTCGGAGCTGATTTCACCCTCGTTGCCAATGGCGATGACTCGACGGAGCAGACAGGCTTCAGCAAGGAACAGTTACCTTTTGGCAGGATTTTCCCTTCGTCAGGCGGGCGTGGTGGACGGGCCCCGGAGCGGGTATGGCCCCCGATCCCGGTTTCACGCTGGCTGGCCAATTAATGGCCGGCCAGAGTGAACTGCGCGCCGAGAGCCTCAGTGTTGCCGGGGTGGGGTGTGGGAGGGGTGAGGGAGGAGCACGAGCACTGAAAGCACCCTGAAAGCACAGAGCTGCCTCAACGAGCTGAAGATTTTTAAAACGATTAAAGAAAAATCTACAATTAATATAAACGTGTCCCCACATGTGACTCAGTCCCATGAAGAGGGACAGGTTAAAGATGAGTTTTAAAATTTTTTATCGTTTTTTTTTTAATTCATTGTTGGAAACCTCATCCCACACATGGATGAGGTTATCTAAAGACCCAAGGGCTGCCTGGCCTATTCGCCCGTCTGCCAACCGTAAATTTGGACGGGCAGCAAAAAGTTCTGCTTAATTAGCTGCTTAAGGGCCTAAATAGGCCTCTTAATTTTCGGTGAGCGCGCTGCTGACTGAAATAACATGCGAGTACGCCCAGTGTCATCACGCACTGTTACACTCTTGGGCGTGTCAGGCACGTGCCCAGACACTGAGCTGAAAATCCTGGCTTTCATTACAGGGAGGTTTCCAGATGCTTCCGTACTCGACCAGGACTCTCGCCAGGAAGTTGCGTCCCCGAGATTGCCCGCGATAAAAGCTGACTGGCTGGAGCCGCTGAAGTACATCACATGACCCCCAATCGACAGAAGGGAGGGTCTATACCCCCAGTTACCCCAGCCGCTCTCCACGCGCTGCTTTCAAACGCACTGGGTCTGCCACTCTCCACACTGCTTTTAAACGCACTGGGTCTGCCACTCTCCACACTGCTTTTACACTCTTTATTGTATATCCTCTGTACTGGGGTGAAAGATTAAATTATGCTCTTGAGCCTTCGAAGTGAGATTTGAACCCAGAACGTTCTGACTCTGAGGCAAGAGTCCTGCAACTGAGCAAAAGCTGCCACCATCATTGTGCAATGAAACCTGACCCCTGAAATTCAGGAAATTCTGTCTTCAAAATCAAGGAGGTGGTATAGATGACCTGACCGGAAAATCCAAATTGATGGTGGCTTGCTTAAAATTATCTTCGCTAAGCCTAATCTGGAGTGAAAACCCTGACAATAGGCTGCTCTGAGCTAACACTGTAATATGTAATGCTGTCACTCTTTGATAGTTACTAAAATGAAGTAGTGTATTAATCCATCCTTTAAAGACCATGCTGTTTGGACATCATTCTAAATCTCAATCATCATGTAGTTATGGAAGGGAAGAGTAAAGCTCATTGAGGAACCTTACTTCGTCTACTAGTGCAGCACTGGAATACATGAGTTTAGGTCCTGGTCTCTGCAATATTTAAACAAACCCATTAGATATGTTTTGCCACTTAGCTCTATTACTGGGCAAAGCAGTTCAGCAAATGAATGTTTCTTGAGCAGAAAAATTAAAAACTTATGTACTAGTGCTACAACTCTCCACCCCTAACACCCATACACACACAGTTAATCAATAGTCTTGATAGTACTTATTGGTAAGTGTGTAGCCCAGATCATCCAACTGTGCTGAATGGAGGAGAAAGCTTATCAGAGTGAGTAGACCACAATGGGGAGGTAAAGATTACACATGTAGGGATTATTGTCTAAGAAAAGTAATTCAGTTAGCAAAATACACAGAGATCTTTGGCGAGTCTTGGCATATGTTTTAAAAGTATTCTATTCATTTTTGATCATTTTGAAATAAAGTCTAGGTTGGTTGACAAAGGGAAAGAGGGAATCTTTAATGTGTGCGAGAGAATTAATTCAACAGTGTCTGGTTAGTTAATTACTTTATCCACCATGCATGCAAAAAGTAAAATATCAACAAGAGAATACAGTTGATGCTGGCAAGGGAGGGGTTGAGTTGGCCTTTCATCAGTGATTTTTGGCTTTTTCTGAAGGGCAAGTGTCTAGAGATGTGGAATGGTTCCTTTTAAGTGTGCTGTACTTTGGAACTTTCTAACCTAAATATGCCCCAAGCAAGGCTTTTATCCAGACTTTCAGCCATGAGACAGTCACTGAAATATTCATACAAACTTAAGTGTGCCATGGATGTTTTCCCTCCATTCGTCCACCACAATGGATTTCACATCAAGGTCAGTAAGGAAAGTAATGCAGAACTTTAAAACTTCTATTCCCAAAGGAGCCAGACAAAGTAAGTGAAGTCTGTTTTTTTTAGCCTGTCTGAGGATTGTACCAGCACATACAGAGAAAAATGTTTTTGTTAATACATTGAGGCTCAGATTTTCATCCCCGGGTCGGGTGTGCAGTTGGGACATTTCCCGGCTCGGCAAAGTTGACCTTTAAAAATGTCCGCCCACAGGCCAGATTTTTACTCGAGTGTGGGGGCGATGGTGGTGGTAGTAGGATGTACTGATGTGGAAGTCGGGATGGGCAATCCCGGAATGAGTGTGTAGGCTGCCTGATGCAGAGGCGAGCTGGGTGAAGGGCCTGCCTCTGAGCTCCGGCACTGTGTTTAAATAAATAGAAGGAAAATATTAAAACAGAAAACAGCCCTCTAACCCTCACCCCTCATCTTCCCTCACCCCCCAAACACTCCCTATGCTCTATTCATGCCAACCTATGCCAAACCATGCCCCCCACCTACCTCTCTTTTCCCTTTCTCCCACCATGCCAACTCACCTAGTATCCTTGGGCATTTCCTTGACAGCTTTGACAGTTCCTTGACAGTTCTTTGCCCTGATCAGTTCCAATGAGTTTGTGTGTAAGAAGTGCATAACCGTGTTTAATTTTAACAATGCCAAAGGGTGGCGCACCTCCCCCAAAGGGTGCCTTACCACTCCCAAATATGCCCCAGGACTCTATCCAAAGGGGGTAACTTACCTATCCAAATAATCCATCAAGGTCAGACTTCCTTTTATCTGTTCTAATACGCACACTCTGGGTTTCACACTTCTGACCTTCCACAATCCCACTTCAGTGGAGTTAGCTGGTGATTTAAATGGCCAGCTACCTCAGAGACTCGTGCATGCATGAACCCCAGCTCGACTCCATTCCGGGAAATAAATGGGTCCAGGTGCAGGATTTAGAATTTTGGGCGATTTCTGGGATTTTTGCCACAATGCAGAGGCTCTCTATCACAGTGAAAAACTGGGCCTAAATCTTTTAGGTAATATACTTTAAACTAAAAATATCTCTAATGGAGAAGGTGTTAGTGATGAACATTTTCCATGTATTTTTAATAGCTTGTGATTTTCTTGCTAGCTGCCAAAGAGTTGCTGTTGAGCATCTAGCCGAACCTTTTTCATAATGTTCAAGAATTCACTCTCTGAATGGTAAACGTAGTACTCAAAAAGAACACAAATGCATCTCAGGATCTTAACTAATCTACTCAGCAAATTGCAAGGTCATTTTCCTTTCAATAGGACAGTTTTCAAGAGGTTTAACAGCTTATAGTTTGACATGCATATTGGTTTGGCTTGAGGCATAAGTAATAGAAGGAGTTGACATGAATGAGGGGCATTAGGTTCTAATTAACCTAGGTTTAAAAAGTACCATGGCCCCATTAGATAATCTTTTGGTCAGGTTCAGTTCTTGGAACAGTCAGTCTATTCTGGAAACCCCCAAGTCAGAACATTCAAATCATAATAGCCCCAATAGCCTTTAAATTATATCACTTGATGTTAGGGCGTGAATGCTTCATCCTTTTGTACAAACTTCCTTCACGTGCTATTTTAATGGAGGTCTTAACCCATTTCTGTGAAATCAGTCACAAACCGGACCAAGGAACTTCAAGCAAACGCATCAAGCATTCACATGCTACCACATTGCATTGTCTTAAGGCCTCTCTGTTGAGGTGTAAATTTTATCAACACTGTTTCAATGTTTTATTCATTAGTGTTCTTATTAGATCTGGGATAAAATGAATAACTCTATTATACCCCACATTATGTGCAAAAATACATTATAGCTAGAATTCTATGCCCCCGCTGCCTGTCTCCCTCCCCCTTGTATTGAGCTGGGAGATGAGGGGAGCATAAAATCAGGTGGGAAGCAGTTGGTGGGGGAGACAGCAGGATTGGGTGGTGCTGCCCTCATTATGTTCCTGCCACCATTGGCATTTTACCAGCAGCAGGGAGGGTAGAATGTGGCCTACCTACCTTTAGGCCAATTGAGACCTATAACTGATCAATTTGCCATCTGGACAGGCTGCCCAGTTAAACCTGGTGGATCCCTCCTGATTGGGAATCCCATAGCCCACAGAAGGACCCCTCAGTGGCAAGCAATGCCTCCGCTGGAAGACCCCACCACTTGAGATCCAAACTCCCTCCTTGCTGGGGCCTGCCTGATTGGTCCCAGCGAGCCCTGATGCCACTCACCTGTATTTCGGGCCTTCTCCATTGTCGCTGATCCAGGGCCTGCTTCAGTCCCAGCAGTGGCCACTGCTCCCAGTGGTGCTGTGCAAACTGAAGACTGAATTGCCCAGCAACTCTTGGGAGGTGGGACATCTTGCCTCAGTGGGGTGGAAGCCATGAGTGCAGGCAAAAAATTACCTGAGGAACATAAAATCTGGCTGTGCCTTGCAAGGCCAGTGGAGATTGGCTGCTCTGGACATACCAGCTGGTGGGTGGGACCGCTGCCACCATGTAAAATCCTGACCCATGAATCAGTGTTTTGATTAACTCCATTTTTGGACCCAGGAAGGCGATAGATGCTGAATGCACTTGTTGGATGTCCCTCTGTACAGTATTTCAGTAGAGCAATTCATCCGCTTTAAAATAAACAGCTGAACATTAGTGTTAAAATAGGAGACAGAGGGATGTCACATCAACTCTCTAAACATTCATCTGCTAATAACAGCAACAGTTGGTTCTAGGTTCAAATCATTTGACCAAGGGCAGAATTTTCTGGCTGGTCAGGGGAGGGAGGAGCAGAGCAGGAGCAGGCATGGACCTGATCACCGCCTGCGATTGGGTCCACGCCGCCATTTTATGCGGGCGGGCCAATTAATGCCCCCCCAGCTTGAATCATGGCTCCCGAGGACAGCGGGAGTGGGCGGGCAGCATTGAGACTGCAATGACAGGCCAGGCAGGAGGGTAGGGCATGGGGGAACTGTGCCCCCTTTTTTTTTGGATGATTGCCTTGCTGCCCTCCAGGAGGAGGTGGCAGCACGGTGGGAGGTCCATGTGCCACAGGACGGGAGGAGGAGGCCCCCCCCCCCCCCTCCCCCCCATCCTCTCTCTCTCCCCCCCACATGACAAAATGTGCCTGGGAGGAGATTACGGAGGTAGTGAGCTCCCACGACGTGGTGCGGTGCACCTGGATCCAGTGCTGCAAGCGCTTCAACAGCCTGTTGTGCTCAGGAAGGGTGAGTACCATATTGGCATTGGTCACTTAACCCAGCAGGTAGGCTTCCCCCCCCCCCCCCCCTCCCCCCCCCCCCAATCACCACACCCCCTCACACCCCTCACCCCCCGCCCTGTCCCCCAGGCCAAGTCTGAGGATAGTGACTGCATTGAATCATTGACGGCATATGTCCTTCGCTGGGTGGGTCAGCAGGTATTGCCCATGCTGAGGTCACCCTGAGAGGGTAGTGAAGAGATGGGTTCTGCCCCCGCAGCCTGTGGTACACTGAGACCCACATGACTGTTTTGGGGGCAACCTGGAGGAGCTGCACCTCGGCGCAGTGCTGGAAATCCAGGACATGTCAAAGTCAGGATGATGACATGCTGGGAGAGGAGCTTCAAGGTGGCATGGGACCGATCAATCTGCTGCCCTCTGTGCACCACCTACTTGTGCCTCCTTGCTATGGAAGGCTAGACCGTGTGGTGCCTAAAGTGACATAGGCAGCATTTGGCCAAGGGGCAGGGGTAGGTGGGATGGGGAACAGGCCTAGCATCTTTGTGCCTCTGGCAGCAGTGGGGTGAGGAGCCCTGCAATGTCCCACTCTGGTTGGGGTGGGCCATCCATGAAGAGAATCCAGGTACAAGTAGCACTAATCAATGCTCTACTCTCCTTTTCAGGAGTAGAATGCACATAATGCCGCCGAGCGGGTGAGGACTGGCGGTGGCCCAGCACAGTTGGCGATTCTAAACCGCTTCAAGCATGAGGCCCTAGATCTGGGGAGGCGCCATGCGCCCAGGTCCACTGGTGTTGGAGTGCCACGAGCAGGTATGTATGCCCAGTAGTGAGGTCTCCAGCCATGGCAGCGCTGAATGTTCAGTGATTAAAGTTTGCAACAAGCCTTAACTATTGCCTGTGGAAGGATGATCCGGGGGGCAGGCATGCACATTGACATTGTCTCCATGTTAACTGACCCAATGTCCTTGTTCTTCCTTTCAGCATCATTGGAGCAGGGCCAGGAGGAGGAGCAGCAGAGGCCCCCTCTCACACCTGAGGGCCTTGAAGTCTCACCAGCGTCACACCATCTCTGTCAGATAGGAACCAGTGCAGATAACAGCACCTCGGTGGGAATTAGAACATTGGCTAGTGTCCCGGGGCACAGTGGTGAGGGCACTTCACAGTTGCTGGAGGAGCTGGCAGAGACAGAGAGTGCCCATGGTGCCAGCAGTCAGAGGTCTGGCAGGGGGCCAGGCACATGCTCAGTCAGTGCCTGAAGATGTTCCTCTGGAGTCATCCGCGACACAGCAGATGCAGAAAATGTGGCCAGGTGTGCAGGAGCATCTGGGGGAGATACATGAGGCTATGCTTGGCTTGGTGTCCATGATGGAGGAGTCTATGCGGACGATCGCCGAAGCAATGAGCCATATGGCCGAGCGCCATGCGTCCTCCATGGAGAGAGTGGCAACTCTCATGGAGAGGCTCCTCCATGAGACCAATCAGGGTTTCCAGGGAATGCACTTGGACCAGCAAGCCCTCACATCGGCATTGACCTCAGCTGGTCAGTGCCAGTGTGGGAGATGGTCTGGGCACCAAGTTTCCCAGCTCAGTGCCTATCCATCCACGGTGAGCAGAAAGGTCTGAAGTGACCCTACATCGGCGCAGCAGCTGCCTGTCATCTCTGTGGGCTCCTCGCAGGGCGCTCCGGATGAGGGTGGCAGCTCCTCCGCTCCTCTGCCAGTGACTGTTGCATCCGAAGAGGCTGCAGTGAATGGGGAGATGCCAGCTGTGGCACTAGCAGCTCCCTCCCAGGCGGGGCCAGCACGGGCTCCATGGGCTAGAGGACGACCACCAAGGTCATCGAGACCAACAAGGACAGCAGAGTGGGCAGGCTGTCTCACAAGCCACTCCCAGCGAGGGGTCAGCACCAATATGTAGCACCCGAAAACGTAAACATAAAGCACCTCAGGCACACCACGGTTTTCTCACTGGTGCTTTTGTGTTGGCCCTCAATGAAGTCTTTATGAGTTGGTGTGATTTTTATCACCTTTATCATTTTGTTTCATTAAGTTCCTTTGGTTGTAATATTAAATTCAGACATGTCAACATGGCTGAGGTTGCCTCTTTTCTTCTGCAGGTGGATGGTTTCTAATAATACAATGAGTGTTTTGTGGGACATTCAGCTTTATTAACAAGGCCCTTAGCTAATGTTCCTAAACAGGCAGATTTTGCACATAGGTGTCGAGTATGGAGCCTACAGCCCAGGCTTGTCCTGGAGGTCCATATGTGTTGTGCTAGTTGAAGGTTCGTTGGATTAAAGCCTCCTGGGTGCCCCAGCCTCCCTGGAGTATGCCCGGGTCAGCATCTACCCCCTCAGCATTTCCCTGTGTGTGCTCATCCTTGGACTCACTGCTGGACTCATCGTGTGTAGCCGCAGACACTGCGTTGACATCTTCATCGTCCACAGCATCCTCCTTTCCAGCGCAAGATTGTGCAGAGCGCAGCATGCGACCACTATCAGCGACACATGATCCGGGGGGTACTGGAGTGCGCCCCCTGAGCGATCCAGGCATCGGAAGTGCATCTCGAGAAGACCAAAGGCTCTCTCCACCACAGCCCTTGTGCTGTCCTGGCTCCTATTGTACCGCTGCTCAGCTTCTGTTCTTGGATGGCAGAGAGGCATCATGAACCACCTTCTGAGGGGATAGCCCTTCTCACCCAGCAACCATCCTTCCAGTCGAGCCGGAGCACTGAAGAGCCCCGGCACCTGGGACTGTCCGAGGATGTAGGCGTCGTGGGAGCTGCCTGGGTACCTTGCACGACTTCAGCATCCTGTGATCACACATTATCTGCACGTTCATGGAGTGGAAGCCCTTCCTGTTGACAAAGGCACTGGGCTCACCTGCTGGCGCCTTGATGGCCACATGTGTGCAGTCCAAAGCACCCTGCACACGGGGAAAGCCAGCAATGGCTGTGAAGCCTCTGGCTCGCTGTGTCTGGCTTGCCTGGTCCCAATGGTAGTGGGTGAAGATCAATGCATGCCTGTAACCCTGCTTGACACAAGTGTGGATAGTTGATTGGGAGACACCACAAAGATCACCCACTGAGCCCTAGAAGGAGCCAAAGGCATAGAAGTTAAGGGCAGCTGTGACCTTTAGAGCCACTGGCATGGAGTGCCCACCCACACAGGTAGCAGAGATCTCAGGCCCAATCATCTAACAGGTATAATTGACTGTCTCCCTTGAGAGATGGAGCCTCCTTCGGCACTGCACCTCAGACATATTGAGATAACTGCTTCGCTTCCTGTATACCCTGGCAGCAGGATAGTGGCATCTGCTGCAGCTCCTTCTGCCTTGGACGACCTCTTGGCCCTGTACCCCTTGTGCCTGCACCTGTCCTCCCAAAGGTGGTTTCCCTGGAGGATGAATGTGCACTCCTGGCCTCCTCCCCCTATTGCTCTCCCTTGCTCCTCAGAGGAGCTGCCTCCAGTGGAGAGTTCAGCTCCCATTCTCAGGCTAAGGGAAGGCTTCCTGAAACCTGCATGCCCAAAAAAGATTCCTCACTGCAGAGTGCTGACCTGAAGGATGTGAGTCCAGCCCACGCGGCTGGAATGCATTTTGAAGTATTGCAGATCACACAGGCAAGTATCAATAACTTTGAAACATCAATATTTGACAGAGCACACTCGCGACCCCACTGAGCCCTCTTATCCCGCCCATGGATGAGGTTTATACAAATGTCTCCTACCCGTCTGCCCGTTGCGCCCGTGCACCGGCCTGAAGATTGCACGGGTGCCGGAAAATTGCAGTCAACTGGCATCTCGAGGGCCTTAAGTGGCCTGTTAATTAATGGCGGGCGCGCATCGGATATCATCACACACGCGCCCAACAAAATATCGCGATGGTGCACAGTGATGTCGGGGCGCTGGCCTGAGGTCACCACACGTCATTTTGTGCGTTGGCGTGCAGGTCCCGCCCCTGTGTGCCAACAGGAAGATTCTGCCTCAAGCTGTTGCCAGTACTCCTCGACTGAACTGCTCACACCAATTCATTACCATCATTTCATCTACACAGCTAAGGCTCATTTCAGTCTTAGCCAGTCAACAACCGTGGCACACCAAGGAGTAATCCGTTGAATGCGAATTGCCTTGGGATATTCTGAGAAACACGACAACGTACTTTACAAATCTAAGCTCCTCCAACAGATTTCCAGTAGCTCAGGGGTGGGGGAGAAATTAATTCCTCGGCAAAGTTGCCTGGCCTTTGCCGCATCGGTGTCTCCCGAACCTTGCTGTGTGCAAACTGGCTTCTCTACGTCTTTCCTACTTTGTAAAGTGCTTTGGGAGATCATGGCCAGAAGTTTTGGGCTCGGTGAGCCGGGGCAGGGTAAGTTGACACAGGGTAACATTGACGGGCAGGCGAAGAGCCGAGGCGGCCTTCGCATTTTTTGTGGAACCTCATCCACGGGTGGGGTGAGTTTTCACAAAGTGTTTATAAATTGAATAAAACATTTTATAAAAATTCATTGACATGTCCCAACTCATGTGACACTGTCACATGAGGGGACGTCTTAAATTTTTTTCTTTTCTTTAGTTAGATTTTTAAAACTTAAACTAATCTCCCTGGGGCCCTGACTTAGGGAACCGCCCCACACCCCCACCCCACCGCCACCCACCCCCCCCACCCCTCCCCAGCCTGCACAAGGAGCACTTAGTTCTTCCGGGCACACATCACGCTGGACGAGCCTTAATTGGCCCACCCATGTAAAATGGCAGTGTGGACCCGAACGGGGGCGCCGATCGGGTTTGCGCCCATTCCACCCACCCCTGCACAACCCCCCCACACCCCCCCCTGAAAATTCTCCCTCATGAGTTCACGAAAGGCCCCATATAAAAGCCTTCATTTCTATCTTTCTTCTGATGTTCCGTTTTCCTGAAGCTGGTGGCAACTTGAAAAGAAACTTCTTGAACCTAATGAATTCCAGCAAGTTTACACACAGATCATGGCCGGTTGCATGAGATCCGTGGGTTGGGAACTTGGATCCTGGTGCAATATAAAAAGCACTTTGAAATACATACAGAAATTAGGAAGATCTATGTATATGTATAAAAACAGCATTTATTAATTACTTCCCATATTACATTGCGGAATATATTTATATCAATTCTTTGTTGCCCAGCCAAGAAAAACATGCATACTTATTCATCTAGGAAACCAGGTAAACCTTTTCTAAGACTTGACTTGTGCTTTGTAACATGCCCTGAGAAATTGTGTAAGAGTGTTGGAGGCGGACTTACAGTTAATCTCAATTCATGTTGGCAACTCAAAACAAGAACACAAAACTAGCAGTGTGAGGAAATCAGGGGCGTGAGTCAGTGTTCTACAATCTGGTGGCACCAGGCATTCCTATGACATCCCACTGTCTCAGCTCAGCACACAAGTCTCTACAGCTCAAACATGTAACACATCAGAGTGGAATTAACTGCCATCTCCACTAAGCCAAGTAATTCTAATTGGCTAGCCTGCATGGCCCATAAAGGGGAACCCAAGGCTCCCAGGATCCCTGATGCTCACACTGAGAAACAACTTTCACAGCAACTGGAGCTGAATCTCTATAGTGATTCTGAGTTATGTGGATTACATTGGTATTAAATATAGTCTGATCTGTTACTGCCCAATGTTACTAAATGGTGCCCTTGTAATTAGATCAGTGGAATTGGCAAATGGTTAGCACCTTTTGTTTGATAGCTGTGATGGGTGGTGTAATTGGAGGAGCCTGCATTTAAAAGTTCAATAAAATAAAGTAGTTTTATCTTTCACACTGTTTTGAATACCAACGTGGCTTCTGATTTTTTTAGACATCCATATGAACATATCAACATAAAAATTGACATATGTAAACCAGAAATTTTTGAAAGAAATAAAGGCTTGTACTAAGTTAGCAACATATCACATCCCCAAGAAACATCTTCAGGTTCATTGCTGACTGACAATGAATTTGAACGTACAGTGCCTATAGGTAAGCAAACACTACAGTCAATTTATGCACAGCAAGAGCTCACAATTAGCATTGAAAGGGATGGCCAACTTATAGGATACCACGGTTCCCTTGCGCTTCAAATGGACCCCTGGAAATTTGGGCACTATCTGAACCACCATAATAGACCTCAGATTAACATCCCATGCCAAGGGCTCTCTCAGTTAGATAATGCACTCAAGTGCTGGAGTGTGGTTTGAACCCACAAACACTTAACTTGAAGTGAGAGTGCTGCCAACTGTGCAGTTGATTACAGATGTGAAGGAACCGGTCTGGCCAATATCACGGCAGGTCATAAAGATAATTTTTCAATAACAACTTAAAATGCTGGAAACACTCAACAAGTCAGGCAGCATCTGTGGGGAAAGAAACCTGAAGGCCATGTTACCTAGCCTGGTTTTTCCTGTCAACAATTGCAGTATCCGGTTCTAGATGCAGTGCATATATATGTAAATATTAATGGTAGAAAGGGACTTATGCCCGATGCCAGACTTATTAATTTTTATGACCACAACGGGTGGTATTAATTTCTGATTTGCTTTCCCATTTTATCCTTTTTGTGCAGGTACTTATTGCTATTTCCATTTTCAAATCAGAAGCCATGTTCTCATGGATAAAAGACATTGAGTCATAACCCAAGGGCATCAGCCCATTGCTACCTACAATCTGACACTCTCGGTGCTCAGAACCACTTATTCTCACTATCCCACAAGGAATGATCCTCTTCTCAACATTTAAAGTCCACAATACCGTTCTGCTCCCACTCCACTCACAACCCACTCCTTTTGCTTCCGACACTCAGAACTGCTCTCCCAACATTACCAACCTATGCCACCTCCTTTCCAACCCCCACTAATATACTTTTTTAATCTCCCAGGCCTCAGGGATACCCTCCCAAAAATATCTAAAGCACAGGCCCAGATTGTGCAGTGTTGCTGCATCCAGTATCTGGAACCTACTTGCAACCTGAACCACCCTCCTTACCATCTTTCTTTGTATTCTGAGTTTCTGATTGCACATTTAACAGTTAGCAATCAGTGATTTAAGCATTCAGCACAAGCATGCACCTAGCTGGAAAGTAAATCTAGATTATTAGGTGCTTATTAGTTCTTGACTATTGATAATGATAAGCTTCTCCTCACTTTATTTTGGCTCTAAAGGCAACATTATTCTCTTTTGAGAAAGGCAGAGACACATCTTTTTGGTTGATAGGGTTTTATTTTATATAATGCTTGGAGGGGACCAAGATGTGAATGATGGTTTCAGCAACAGTGGGGCTAAAGTGGGGTTGAGACAGGCAGTCTCCCACATTCTGCATGGTGTGGGGTTTGAAACCCACCAGCTTATGAATCAGTAGGACACATACGTTGTGATCCATTGAGTCTGAATAGATTTCCAGGGTGTTTATTATAACAGCTGAACAGGACAAATTGAGTGCTCCCAAGATTAAAGATACAAGAAATTCTGGCTCCTTCATGACTTGATGACACAAAGCCAACTCTATGGGATTTGGGGGATTTTTCTCCATCACGTTTCCAATGTGTCACTTCAATGTCACACCATGTAACTCATGCTAACTTTCTCTCATACTTTCACTTGATTGGCTGGAATTATGTCATTATAAAGCAGTGACGAATCAGGTGTAGAACATAACCAATCACCACACAACAAGTAGTAAACTATTAATTAGCAATTTCAAAAAATTCCAAAAAATCTCAGTTGGTTAAAGCTATCAGTTATGGGAAGCCCAAGTGGAGCCAATGAAATCACTTCAAATAATTGATGAAAGTCCTTTCATTGGCTGCTCATCTAATTTGAGCATTTTCTACTGGAAACAAAATCTTCAAGAAAATCGGAAAAAGAGACAACAAAATTTATAAGCAAATAATTAAGCTCAACCTGTAATTTGCATCTTCTGTGCTTAAACCAGTGACAGGACTTCTTTCCTTCTGAGTCCCATGCCAATGTTAGTAGCTGGAATGTGATGTTTATTCGAACTGTTTGTGACTGACAGCAAGACTGGCCATCAGCAAAACATCGTCCAGACTTGCTGATTGTAAGACTCATCTCCCCTACATTCCAGTATTAATGGAAAAATAAGCAAGATGTAAACATTCAGCTTGACCTATTTTTAGAATGGTACAAGTGAAATGGAATTATTTTTATATAAAATGTCAAAAACAATAAAAACATGAATTATTTCTCCGAGCTAATGGATAATGTAGACTGCAATGATCTGACCTGACCTCTCCTCCATGAACACATGGCTCACAATTTAACCCCTGAGCACATTTGTCCAGATGTGTTGCCAAGATGCAGCCACTCCCAATGTCTTTCAAGGCCCCAGATGGTAATCTCATTGTGATTTGCCTGACCCCACTGTAGTTCCACACATTATCCCCCATGATTATTCATGACTCCCATATTCACGGCTATACCTCTTCCACTCTCACACTCCAAACCTAACCCTTCTGCCCTTTTTTAGAACCTTAGAACCCTAGAAATGTTGCGGCACAGAAAGAGACCATTCAGCCCAAACTGTCTGTGCCGGCCAAAAAATAAAAAATAAAAAACTAGCTACCCATTCTAATCCCACCTTCCAGCACTTCAGGTGCAGATCCAGGTACTTTCTAAATGAATTGAGGGTTTCTGCCTCCACCACCAAACCAGGAAGCAAATTCCAAACACCTACCACCCTCTGGGTGAAGAAGATTTTCCTCATGTCCCCTCTAACCCTTCTACCAATCACCTTAAATCTGTGCCCCCAGTAATTGAACTCTCCACTAGGGGAAACAGGGCACCCCTGTCTACTCTATCAAGGCCCCTCATGACCTTGTACATCTCGATCAGGTCACCCCTCAGCCTCCTCTCGCCTGCTGCATGCCCTCATTCAATCCTCCAAGGTGCAACAATACTCCAACTGCCCGTCTTCTACCACCACCTCTGTGGTGTATCCCACCTTCACTTTTCCAGGATTTGTTTTAACAGATAAACATCATTTTAACAAATCATAGGCATGTGAGTTGGTTCAAACCAAGTCAGTTGAATACTTTGTTACATGGCAGCTGTCATGAAGCCGCCTCATGCAGTACATACTAGCCGATTTTTGAAGCACCTTGAGTTGCCGCAGTAAAACAGTTCAGCTTCCCTTTGTGGAAATCATTAATTATGATATTGCTTTTTTGTCTGCAATTGTCACCCTAAAGTATTCGGGGTTGAGTTGATCGGTAACTGTCTGACTGTGATGCCTCATCACTATAGGGTTAATCTGATGCATCTCAGTGAGAACTAAGGGGCTACTTTAGAATCATTCATATGTTATCTCATTCTCACAACAAAATTTAATGCTTACTTCAATACGTAGTTATCAGCAATGAGGTAGACAACACACATTAAGCACCCAAGAGAACAAAGGACTTTAGTCGTCATGAAGTCTATGACCATCCTTAAATAGGCTATTATTGTTTTTAAAGGCAATAACATTTTAAAACCCTCCACAAAATATATCAGAGTCCTAGTCAGACCACATGGTGCAGAATACAAGAATGAACATCTCTTTTAATTACAACAAAAGGCTATAATTAAAAGACAGGTGTTTCACAGAATATACAACGTCCAGTTCTCAGTAGCTAAGCTTAGAATGCAAATTTCTATTACACTGCAGGGCTAAAACATTTAGAGAACAGGTCCTGCCACTTTTTTGGAAATCAAAGTGACAAAAATAACAGGTTTGTATTTTGTCTGTTTAATTTTGCTTCTTTTCATTCAAACAATTAGTTTCAGTGTTGTCCTCTCACAGTTCAGAGTGAACATTCACAGCCCCCAATTATCAAAAATCACTTCCACTTCAGTGAAGCTTGCAGCCATCTAATAGCAGCCCTTGATTGATGATGGAAAAGTTTGTCTCAATAAAATGTTCAGCCGCATTGAGGTTTGAGGCCTAGATTTACGAAAATTTATGAAAATACGAAATAGGAGCGGAAGTAGGTCATTCAGCCCCTCGAGTCCGCCCCGCCATTCAATAGAATCAAGGCTTGTAAAACGGGCACCTAATGTGCCCAATACGGCAGGTGGCATGGCGTGCCCATCCTACACTGGAAGGGTTCTGCCTGGCATATTGGATCGGGCTCCTCCATAGACATCAGTACAAGCACAGGTAATATTCCAAACAATAACTAAACTTAAAATACGATCCGAAACTTGAAACCACCCTTTTATGAAAATGATCTATTCTGGTGCCTGACACACCACGTGAGAATCTTGCTCAACAACTCATAGCACAAGCAGGCAGCAAAGACCATTTAGCAGTTCTGTTTAATGGGCTCATCCACTACACAGAGGTCAGCTGTTGGTTTGTCATTTCAGGCTGCTGGTTAATCTTAGGGTGTATTAAGCCTATTTCCTCACTGCTACACCAGGTTATGACCTCTGCAAAGTAAGTTTTGCTGGTGCTGCACTGCTTTTGGTTGCTTTCAAAATAGTTTCAGTGCAGTCCTGGGTGGTCTTTTAGGGTTGGAGGTTGAGGGACAGCAGTCAAGAGAACAGAAGATAGCTTGATCAACTGGGAGAAGAAGGGGGAGGAGGAGGGCATTATATATGAGGTCATATCCATTGTTGATTATTAGGGAGCATTTCTCTCCCTGAACTTCACTGAAGAGAAATGTCTCAGGCATTTTCACTTCTCAAAGAAAACTTTAATTGTGCTGTAACACCTGCAACAGTCACAAGATAAGCCTCGAGGCAGGGCATAGTCAGCACTGCTTGTGGCTCTCAAGGTCACCATGGCTGTTAGCTTTTACTTAACAGGTTCCTTCCAGGCTGCTGTAAGTGACATCAGCAATATCTCACAGCTCACAGTCCATGACCGTACCAGAGAGCTGGGTTCTCTATGCCTGCGGGAACACCTACACTTGAAGAGGAACAAGACAGCACTAAACGTTGCCCACATTACAGCACTGGCAGGGTGCATTTGTGCCCCAACTTGCCTTTCCCGTTTCCCATACTGTCGTCTTTGTAAATAGAAAGGGATTCCCTCAGTGTCCACTTTTCTTGTGGCCACAGGTAGCAGTACATCATGTGGCTCTGTACCCTGTTTCCTGCCTCATTCATTCTGTACCATTCCTCTGTGCTGCTCCTATTCCAACCAAACCATCAGGTTGGAGGCTAGCGGGACAAGAGATATCCCCGTTAGGCTCATCTTACCAGTTGTCAACAACCTGGGAAGAGCTGTAGAAGTGGCCAGCAATTAGATCCCTACTGTCACCAGAAATGCAATCAAACAGACATGTATTGTCACTTGTAAATACACTTACAACATGGATAAGTGACTGCCTGAACCATTTGGGAGAAGCTATAAAGTACACCTCTGACAAGGTATCTAGGTTTGTGGTCATCTACTGCATGCTTCATAATTTAGTCACAAGAACATGGGAACATAGAAACATAGGAATACCGGACTTAGGAGCAGGAGTGACCAGCCCTTGCCACCACCTGGATAGCAAGTAGTGAAGTGAGAGGAAGAGAGGGATCAAGAGAAGGAGAAAAACCAAGAATGGCTTCAACCGCCAAGCTGCCAGAAATACAGGGAGTTGCTCATCAAAGGATGCTTTTCATGAACCATCCCTCCCACCACCAATGCACCATTAGCCCCACAATGTTATCACCACCATCTTTGCTACTTCCACCCAATTGCTTTCCTTCTGTCCCGCCTATTGGTCTTGACTTCACTTAACTACAAATATAAACACTAACACTAAATCTAGGACAAAAATCAAATATATCAAACACCTAAATTCAATCTTTTTCTAATAGTTAACAGAAATAATTATGAATTGCTCTTGTGAGACCATTAGGTCCTATCTTCTCTGCTTGTTTCCCAATCTACTACTCCTACCAAGTGTTTCCCCAGGGACAACAACTGATGAACTGCCACCCAGAACATTTTGGGTGGCTATGCTTGATGACTACAAGCAACTCAAGGTCTTGAGGGCTGGCTGCCGATTTCAGTCGTTTAATGTTGTCCGGGTGGGCCCACTTGGCTTTGTGGCACTAACGAAGGTACTGGCTGTAGCTGGTAACAAGGTGGTAGGTATGCTGTCATCTTGAGAAAGGACAACAGGTGCCTCTCCCATAGACCCAATGCCACTTGCTTGGCATTGCTCCTCAGCACAGCAGAAGTTCAAGATGAAGTGTTAACACTGGGCCTCAGAGTTAAGGTGGCAACCATTTGAGATTCCATGACAGTGGTGTGGGCTGCCATGGAAGCTTCCAGAGCTGGTGGCAAGGTTCCATCTTAGTGGAGGTCATGGTCATATCCCTGGAGATGACCACTTGGTCCACATTGGGCAGAATGGTCTACATACTTAGTGTAAAGCTCCATCACAAGTTAGAGCTGGGCCCCTTTGTGCTCTGAGCCATTGTAATAAAGCTTGTTAGTAGGGTGCCAGAGCACGGAGTGTTTCATGTTGTACACTTTCTTTGGTAGCCTAATCCCTCAAAATCAGCATCTGATTCCTCTCCACCAGATTAAGGAAGGAGCTCTTTGACCTCTGTTCATTATCTTATTGGACACACTGATCAAACAGACAACCATATTGCATCAAGCTTCTTATATTCAAAAAAAGGAGAAATTCTTCACGAACATCCATCTGCTGGATGATGAAAATATCTGAACTAAAATAGCCCAAGATTAAAGTCTCCACAATGAAGAGAGACACAAGAGACTATATCAAACACCTTGTACATGTCCCAGATGGTGCATAATCAAAATTATCTAAGCAAGGGCAAGGTTTTGTCTCCAAAAAGATGCTGGCTACAGCTAAAAAAAACTAGGTCAAATCTTGAAACTATATAAATTTAGGCAACACAACATCTGGCAAATCTTCAGATTTTGTTATGGCATAATATAAAAAATAAATTGTCCTTTGCATATTAAAAAAATTCTAACATACAATATAGAATAGCATGCTGCAGATGCTAATGACACATTGCAATTGAAATAAAAGAAAACATACACATGTATGTTGTCTACATCTAAGCTTGTTTAACTGAGGTCTGTATGGAAAAAATGTTCTTAACACTCTTCAAATGACAAACAGCCCAAGTTACAACTGTTTGTGCAGATAATTGTCATAACAATGTAGAGAACTCCATTCCAATCCTCAGCTAAAGGGAGCTTAATTGCTGTTTCATAGCGCTCCTCAGCATAAAACCCCTTGGAAGTAGGTAGAGTTGGCCAGTGTGACAAGGACAGGGAAGACAACGTACGAACATATGAAAATGACAGGCAGGACAGAAACCAGCTGGTCCATCAAGCTGACCGAAAAAAAAATGGATCAATTTAAGCAAGATGGTTTAAACTAAACTATATACTAACCTTCCAGAAGTGAGAAAGAGAAACACTAGAGCACACTGCTTCATGTTCAGGATTCTTCAAATGCTAAGATTATTGGGCAGAATCGTTCCAGGTTTCACTAAGTGCAGTGGCCGGCATGAGAAAAGGTGTTTTACCCATTACGCAATGGTGGATCTTTGCACCGTATCATCCCCTTCCCGCCTCATTAGTTATGGAGCCATGGGAAACACGCTGTCTCGCTGTCGGGCAGCTTCCGATTTGCCCACCACGCCATTACCTTGCCACTTCCTCACGCCCGGAGCCATATTTAAATTGCAGCCACAAGCACACTTCTCAAAGATTGCAGCCCAAGACTGCTCCGGTAAAGACATAGCCCCAAAAGCCAAGAAGAGTGCAGCCCCCCCAGTTGAGTGATGCATCCCTAGGACGCCTTATGGATGACGTGGAGGCCCGCTGCGATGCCCCCTACCCCTGGTCTGGCCACAGGAGGCCCATCAGTCTCACCACTCTGGCTTGAGGGGGTGGTGGCAGAGCTGGTCAGTGCCAATGCTGCACACAAGACGTCGGCCATCCAGTGCAGAAAATAGATGAATGATCTCATCCAGGTCACCAGGTTAAGTCAACCATCTCATCAATCTCAACTCACACACTCAGAAGCCCATCACACATTCACTGACATCTCACTCACTGCCAGCTCACGGGATATCGCCACTCACTATCTCACGCATACCCTCCCATTACCACCTGGTCTCATCTCCTCTGAGAACTGCCTTCACCATCTTGAGGCCACTTGCACAGATCAACATGTGCCCCCACACACACACCCTGGGATACCCCACTTCCCCAGTACAGCCCTCGCCCTGCAGCCTCTTCCCTTGCCTGAGGCCACTTCTCCCCCTCCCCCAAGCAAGCCCTAGTCCTGCAGCCATTGAAAAGCTACCCCCACCTTATGGCTGGCCTGATAGGGTAGAGACCTGCCCATGAGCCCCCCTAAAAGTGCTGCCTGCGAAGCCTGGCACTGATGTCCACGAGTGCTGCCCGAAACGAGGTAGGCAAACAAACCTCGAAGCCCCGAGCAAAGTGCAGCTCACCAGGTGCATGTTGCTTAAGTAGTGAAACACGTCGGCGTGCAATCACACCGACATGACCAGATAATCCAGAGTGGGGTGGATGATTCCAATGAGTTGGGATTATAAAGCGATCCCAAAGTATTGAAATTAGGGGCAGCATTTTCTGCACCTGCCTGCCTGCTGCCAGGATCTCCCTGTCCCACCACCAGTCACTGGACTTCTAGCTGGGACGCAGCCTCGCCTGCAGCGGGTTCCGCCCGTGACAGGGCCAGGAAATCCTGGCCTAGGTTTCCGGCATGTGGCGGCGGGAAACATGGCCCGCCATTGGAAGGTGGAGCAGACGATCACCTCACAAACGTGACATTAAATCATTTTTGGGTCTTCTTGCCACGTTTTTCACCTCCCCCCCGCCCGCTATGACGCCTGATACCCAAAGGACCTGACGATTCTGCCCATAGTTGTCATTCCAGTTGCTAAATATGAGAGTAACCCAGCACAGGAGTCGGCTCTTTAACTAGCCCACCTGGAGTTAGCGGGAAACAGTGGTTGGTTCAGACATCAGAGTGCTGGGTAAACTGCCATCTATCAGTTTTAACGTCACAATAAACAAGACAGGTGAGCAATTGTGTCTGGCTTACTGTTGAAATAGTGGCTAGTCAATCTCCACAGTACAGTTCATAGACAATGTCAGTCAGATCTCATTGGAGTTACCTGATGGACTTGTTAGGACCTCATCATGTAATTAGGTCGTAGATCTTTCCATTTATTTCTCAAATGTTTACTACAAGAAGCTTTTAGAGAGTTGCTGAAAGAAGATAACAGGCTTTCAGCCCAAAGTTAGTCCTTTCATGTTGCAGTAAGGGCAAGGAGTAATGTACACTTAACCCCGACACCAGTTGTCTGATTTGTTCTCTTCATTATATCTTTTTGTACTCATGCTTACACAGATCTGCAAGACAGCACTGTGTGCTATTTACGCTGGGATGTTGTGGAGCTAAGGAATTTCCTTGCAGTGTGTTCTCTAATCTTTACAATGGTGCACATTGGAGCCAATTTTGGCTTTTCTTTTGCTAAGTCACTGCTAGATTTTACTCCTTTTTAAATAACCAGCATGCTATGCCATTGAGCGGATTGTGATGCAAGAGAATCCTTTCCCCCTATATCATTCCAGCAGATTCGCTCCATTAAACCTGCGATCACACTAAACGGCTTCTAAAGTGCTGCCAAAAGCTTGGAAGGTGCCAGAGACAGGCTATCGCTGTACACAGGGAGTTCAGCTAAGCTTTCCTTCAACATGTTTTTCCCCATTCCATGCCATGTTGACTGTTTGCTAAATCATTGCTGACATCACCAAGAGCGACAATTGCTTTTCCTTGCTAATATTGGCAGGGAAAGAAATCCCTCACTTCTTAATGGTGTTTGAATACTATAATTTTTAAAAAGAAAAATAATGCAGTCAACATGCAGGAACAAATTGGGAGTTGTCTACACTATATTTCAGGACCAGGAGTCCAATCTGGCCATCTCTACGAGTGAAATTGATCAGTTGACTGATGAGCAATCATAGTCTCGAGATTCATCATGTAATCTCCATGGTCATGAGATGGTCAATGGACAACGTATATTTAAAATATCATTGAATTTAGAGTTGTGTGGCATTATAAGAGTCAGAATAAAAAAACAAACAAATTCTGCATTTGCTAGACCATTTTCATGTGTTACAAAAATTTAGTTTTTGATCTCCTTAGTCATAAATATTCATTTGCTTTTTTTTCAAACTAATCTTTATATAATAATACAATGCTGTAACTTTAGTGCGTTTTCGTGTCTGCTTCCATCTTAGATATTACTGATGAAGTTGCTATGGTAACAACCTCGCTGTTCTACCTGACATTGACATCCTGCTGCTGTCTCTCCCTCTCTACAAGACATCGTACCTCTCATTTCATTAATGTAATTAATTTCAAACAAAATTGATTGCGACAGATTAGAATGTAAGTTACTACAGATTTAAAATAATGGAGGTTAAACTGTTATTTAATGGGAGCTTCAATTAAACTTACATCCCACAACACAAGTATTCCTTATAGTTTTATTAAATATTTGAACCTTGATCTTTTTGCTTGGAGTAATGTTATTGGTATTTATTTTGAATGATGTGATGTTGTTATTTAAATTAGTACTAGAATTAGATGAGCTTCCTTCTCCTTCATAGAGTGTGAACTTAGGACAAATGTTAAGTTTGTTTTTTCAGGTGAGCTACTGCAATAGCCTTCACTTTTTTTCCTCCTCTGCTTAATATGTGTTAAACTGGGGAAGATTCCCTAAATGTGCTACCAGCAGTGAAAGCACACATGTGCTTCTTCCACTGATGTTAACCGTTTCACTACAGATGGTGAACAAAGGAAATGATCCTCCAAAGAAGCCATGCTTTTAAGGTCATTCACCCACCATCTGTGCACTCTGCCATGTTCCAGGTGACAATGGATACTTTAGTGAGATTTGTGGCTGCTTCCATTACAAAGACTTTTGTGTAATAATAAATTATGACTTTCTAGTAAGCTGTAAAAACTTGAAGAATCGAGAAGAGTAAAATGATATTTAACCAGATATGTAAAGCGCCATCTGAGACATGTCAAGGTACTTTACAGTGAAATAATAAAGGGAATGCCAGATGAGGCAGTGGACTGATGAATGAAGGCTAGGTGGAAAGGATAGATTTTGAGGAGGTTTGCTTTCAAGGAGGAGAGACAATATTAGAGAAATGCAGACATTTAATGAGAGAATATCAATTAGTAAGGCCAAGGCAATTGAAAGATCTGTCACTGATGGTAGAGCAAGACAATGAAGGCACTGTAGACGAGAGTCAGGAGGAATGAAGGGTGCAGAAGTGAATGTATGACTGAAGGAGTTTGTGGAAGTAGGCTACAGGCAGCTGTATTTTAGATAAGGTGGAGTGTATGAAGAATGAAGAATGGAAGGCCAATGAGAAAGAAGATAGTTCCTGGTCCCACTCTAAGATTTGAAAACATAGTGAGATAGCATCTTCGCTGGGGTCCCCAGATCGCTGCCCACAAGTTCAGCAGGTCAGTGGAAAATCTGATGCAACAGGTAGATTGGGCCTGAGCTTAATATCTCAGCTGAACGATGGCACCTCTAACAGTGCAGAAATCCTTCAGTACTGCAGTGCAGCATCAGTCTAGATCATGTGCTCTAGATTGTTAGGTTTCACAGATGTTATGGAGGGAGATCAGCAGAACCCCATGTGGCAACTGCCGTTGCCAGTTTATTGACTCCTCAATGCAATACTGTGGAAACAAAAAGATGAAAATCTGAAAACCAAAACAAAAACAAAAAACATTGGAATTATGCAGCAGATCCATCGGCATCTGTGAAGAGGAAAAAACAGGTTAATAATTTGAGTGTAGACATTCCATTGTCACTTAGATGCTAAGCATTGAAGCAATATTACATTATCACATGAGACATTGAAGCAAGGCTGTGTCAGTCTAATCCAGTGATTCAGGTGGATCTCAATGGTCTCATGTTCATCGAAGGGCAGGAGGCTCTACCAGTGTCTATCAATATTCTGCCCTTAACCATTATCGATATCAAACACATTCCACTGTCCATTCACCTTATAACTTTTAGGGGAATGTTGCTGTGTGCAAAATGGCTCTTGAATCTGCTATTAAATTAACAATGATCAAAACTTCAAAGTAATCAAATGAGTCCTTTGAAACTTTCCTTGGAGGCATCATAAGGTTTGTATAATTGCAGGTTATTCTTTTGCTTCCCTTTTGTCACAACCCTCTATTCCCTCATTCGTAAGAGGCCTATCAAGTTGTCTCATAGCTATTACTTCCTTACATGGCTTTCAGTGTTAATTTGTACCATATGTCTACCCTTTGTATAAATAGTTCCACCAAAATGTCCTATTCATTATCTAGTTTTTAAATTATGTCCTCTAGTTGTCAAATCCTTCATATAGGTGAATAATTTGGCTGGATCAGCTTTTCCCATTAGCGTTTTGAAAACTTTTTATTCAATCACCTCGAGTTCAGTGCTTTATTTTTCAAACTCAGTCTTTTCCTTGGGTTCCCTGAAGTGTTGCTTCCTCCTCAGTTTAGTTTGGTATACAATTTTGTCCTCTTCACTTCCAGCAGAGGTGAAGCCAGACTCATTAATAAAGGTCAAATGGTTAATTTGCAATTGTTAAACTGGAAAGTTATCCACTTTTCTATCAGATTACTTAAGTTAGCACTACGGGTAATGTACCACTTGGAAGAATATGGAGCTGATAGACCAGTGGTAAACATTCGTATTTAGCATCAAAGGTAGCCAATCTGTCACCCCAATACAGAACACTTTCCCCGATGCTTAAAACTGCCCCATTGGGATTGGCAGGATAATGAAATAAAAATATTGCATAAGTAGTAAGAGACCCTGTAAGTAAGTAGTCATAAGCCACAAGGACTAAAGGCATCTCACTTTATTGGAGGGAGACAATTGGTTATATAGCTTGAGGGGCACCCACTCTACAAGTGTAAGATGAGGAGGCAGGCTGCCATGAGCTACTACAGCTGGTATGGGGACTGAACTTGCACTGTTGGTGTCATTCTACATTACATGCTAGCCATCTAAGCCAACTGACTCTGCCCCAACCTCTATGTTCATATATATGTGAGAGGAATAATAGAAGCAAAGGCAATGGGAGAGAGTTAAGCAGTTATGTTCCATATGAACATGTTAAAATATTTGTATGAACCTCCTCTATCCATTGTTTTAAGGAGGCAGTGACCAATTAAAAAAGAAAGGTCCATGTGTTATTAAAATTCATAGATAATAGAAAAGTAATGGATAATCAAACATCTTGAAATAATAATCACATGGTGTGATTTCACTCCATTGAGGCAACTGCTAATTATTAATACCGTGAAAAGGATCCAGGTTACAAGGCAAGACTCAGTAGTAAACCTTTTACGAGAGCAATGACTTTGATCTGATTGATAAATTCTCAATCTGTGGTCACTAAATTGACAAAGCCCAAAATAAAAACAGGAAAGGCATGAGGCATCCATTCACTACTCCCATGTGAATCGCTAAATAAAAATGGGCGATGGCTTTAGGGGATTATACATGTGTATTCAAACACTTGAAAATGCAATAATGTGAGCACTGCAGCAGGTTGTTTTTACAGAGTGAAAAAAGAGACAAAATGCATAAGAAACAGAGCTCCATCGGGTTATTTCCTGCATTCCCAGCAGGGACTGCCTTCAAATAGAGCATGGGTCAGAGATAGGGCCTCATCACTCTGGCACTGATCCTCCAACCTGCCCTTCCATCAAACTCAGCTCCCCACTGGGAGTATGGGACTAGTGACTATCCCCTTGTGTGCAGGATGCAACTGCTTGTTTAATTCAGTTCGGTGATATCATTGGTAATTAAATCACATGCTAATTAATCACAGAACAGCAGCTTTCAACATAGAACAGAGGATCACTTATTTAAAAAAAACAATTCTCTATATAAAATTTTGTTGGGTTTTGAGGTGTTAAACCCTGCAAGATACTACTCCCGAGCAACACAAAGTCACATCTAGGTCAGGTAGCACCATAAGCCCAAGTCTGCGACTCATACAATGATAAGGGACTCTCAGCTTCCAAAATTTATTCTGAGGTTTGTTTATAAGATGGGGACAGGGTAGGTCTTGCTACCTCTGAGCCAGAAGCTTGGGGTTCAATTCCCACTCCAGGGCTTGATGGCATTTGTAACATGGCCAACAATCAGCAAATGCTTCTAATGGGCTTATGGCAGGCCGTAAGAGTCAGGGAGTTTCCTGGTCTCCAGGATCATATGATAGCTGCAGCACAAAAGCTTTCCCATGTTAAAAGACTCCACACTCAAGTTCTTGCCACAGGTTGTATCCCATGGCAAGCACACTGCTCACTTCAAGGGACTACCACTCGTCATCATTTAATATGGCAAAGAATAGCAGGCAAATTTAGTTATGTGCTTTTTGGGCTTTCTCCTACAGTGTCCCTTTAATTTTGTAGCATTCCCTGGTAGGTGCACAATCTCTAAATCTGCAGGTGATAGAATCATTATTTTAAAGGGATCCTATTGCGTTATTTTTTTAAATATTATTTAACAAACTCTATTTTGTTTGACATGAGAGAGTAACTGTGCATTTTTCTCACCACATTGATACTGTTGATATTGATGCACATCACATGTCCTTTAAAAAAAAATAGTTTAACAACATCCCCAAAAAGACCTCAGCTCTTGAGACCTTCCACTGGATGAATGGTACAGACTTGCAGTGACTATTTCTCAGCACTGTTACTTAAAAACCAAAATCTTTCATGCCAATAGTCAGCTGTTTTGATCCACAAAATGAAGTCTCCTTCCAGGAGGAAGCAGAGAGAGGGAAAAAAAAAATCACACAAGAAAACAGCCAATGTTCACCCAGGAAATTATTTTACTTAATGCCTTCAATCTCCAGATGAAGACTGAGAGGTCATCTCTTGACAGGGTAAACTCAGAGAGGCTGTTTCCCATGGTTGGAGAGGCTAGAACGACAGGGCAAGGTTTTGGGATAATGGGCTGGTCATTTAACTGAGATGAGGAGAAATTTCTTCACTCAGAGGTTTATGAATCTTTTGAATTCTCTACCCAAGTGGACTGTGGATGCTCAGTCATTGAGTATATTTAAAGCTAAGATTGATAGATTTTTGATCTCTCAGGAAATCAAGGGATATGGAAGCAGGCAGCAAAGTGGAGGTAAGGGTAAGGTACAATTTCAGCCATGATCTTATTGAATGGCAGAACTGAGTAGCCTACACCTAATCCTATTTCCTTATGTTCTTATGTATTCCCTGATCTTCATTACACAAAAACATATTCACATTTTATAAGGCGGTATTGTATGCAATTCTTTTTAAGTTGTGAGACGAAATGATTTAAGAGTTTTTCCTAAAAATGCCATTTTCTTAAAGACATAGAATGAAATGAGATGGTAATTCTGCTGCTGAACACAGGTTACCCAATGTCACATGACCCATTACCGGTAGTGTGGGTACAAAGTTACAAAGTTGGCATTACCTAGTTCAGTCCGGCTAACCTATTGCCCAGTAGAATTACCATCCAAAGGTGAAAAATAAATGCTGGTATATCTCCATTGTGCTGTAACAAATAATGGGCCTGAACTTCCACTAAGTGGCAATCAGAGTCAGATTGCTACTCCGCTTCTAGCTTCCTACCTGGATTTCCAGCCACTCCTTTCTCACCCGACCTTCCAACTAAGGCCGGGCAAGAGCTGTGTAGGGTAACATGCTCCTGAGACCTTCAATCGAGGGTTGTAGAGTCAGAGATAAGGGAGCCATGCTCCTTTTTTACAGTACTAGCTGTCGTAAAGAAGTTAAATTTAAAGGTCCAGCCACTTTCAGAAGCCATGGAGAAGGTAGCCTTGTAAGGTAAGTGGGCTGGATTGGAGGGAGAGGGCGTAGGGTGGCCTGATGGTTGGGAGGCAGGTCAGGTGGTGGGGGGAGGGTGGTCGGGGGGAGGCATGGTCGCGTGGTCAGTGGTAGGGGGTTTTGGTTGGGGGTGTGGACGATCGGGGGTGTGTTAGTTGGTCAGGGGAGGTAGGGATCAGGTGGTCAGTGAGGGAGCTGATAGGGTGGGGAGGGGGGGTTTGTCGGAGGGGATTAGGCGGAGGGGATCAGGTGGTTTGGAGGTGGTGGTTGGGTGGTCAATGATCAATGAGAGGCGGGCATAAGGTTGTTTGGGGACCGACTCGAGGTTCAGGTGGTCAGTAGGGGTGTGGAGGTTGGGCGGGGGATTGGTTGGGAATCCAGGTGGTCACCTGGTGGTGTCAGGGGGTTTTGGGGGTTCAGGTATTCGGGGGGATGGTTTGGGTGGTCAGTAGGCAGTGGGGGTTGGGTGGCTGGGGTATGGTCAGTGGTAGGGTGGTCAGTGGGGATTGTTGGGTCAGGTGGTCAGGGGGATGCCATAGGGGTGGGGGTGATCAGTGGGCTGCCGGAAGGGGTGGGGGTTTGGTCAGGGGGTGGGGCTGGGGGGGCGGTGCGTTAGAAGTGCTTTTTAATTCTTCTAAGATTTCCTGGCGACCTATTCCTATAAGTGAGTCGGAATCACGCAAAGGCTATAATTTGAGTTGGAGTATCAGATGGCTCTGATTGTAGGGCAATTGCCCAACGGAAGTTTGAACTTCCCAGGCAATTACCAGACATCTTCACCTGGGACATCCAGTGGTGGTTCCCCAGCGCATCTTTTGTGTACCTCCCAGCTACAATGTCCTGGAGCCCAGAAATTACAGACCAACATTGTGCATAGAATCATACAGCATAGAAGGAGGTCATTCAGCCTGTTGTGTACATGTGGGTTCTCTGAAGAGCAACTCACCTAGTCCCAATCCGTCCAATTTTTCCTGTAGCCCTGCAAATGCTTTCACTGCAGGTAATTATCCAATTCTCTTTTGAAGGCCTTTACCACACTTTCAGGCAGTGCATTCCAGATCCTAACCACAAGCTGTGTAAAAAAATTTTCCTTATGTCACCATTGCTTCTTTTGTCATTCACCCTAAATTGATGTCCTCTTGTTCTTGACCCTTCCACCAATGGGAACCATTTCTCCCTATCTACTCTGTCCAGGCCCCTCATGATTTTGAACACCTCTATTAAATCTCCTCTAAATTTTCTCATTGCCAAGGAGAACAACCCCAGCTTCTCCAACCTATCCGCGTAACTGAAGCTCCTTATTCCAGGTGTCATACTCGTGAATCTTTCTATACCCTCGCAAGAAGGCAGCTCACCACCTTCTCAAGGGCATTTAGGGATGGGCAATAAATGCTGGCCTAGCCAGCGATACCCACATCCCGTAAATGCATTTAAAAAATGCCTTGCACATCCTTCCTAAGGAGTGTTCCTAGAATTAGACGCAATACTCCAGTTGAGGCCGAACCAATGTTTTATTAAGGTTCATCAAAACCTCCTTGCTTTTGTGCTCCATGCCCCTATTTATAAAGCCTATGATCCTGTATGTTTTATTGACCACTTTCCCAACCTGCCCTGCCAGTTTAAATGATTTATACACATATACCCACAGGTTTCTCTGATCCTGTGACACCTTGCCCTTTATTTTCCTCTTCTTGTTCTTCCTACCAAAATGAATCACTTCATGGACCCTGGTTGTGCTAAAGTTAGTTGACAGAAATGGATTCTCTAAGATGTAATCTGAGGAAGAGACATATTTTATGGGACATATGAAATGGCTTGAAGCTGACATTGTGCTCATTAAGTTAAGAACGGTGCATGTGGAGGATCTCCATTTCCAATTCCATTGTTCAGTAAGAACCTATCTGTAGGAATACACATTCACACTGTCGAAATGAGCTTGGAAAAGAGGTAACATATCTAAAGTCTAGCTTATTTTGTGAAACAATGTCCTCCCTCCTACAAAAACAAGTGGCTTGGTAACCATTTTACCTCTCCGTCGTTCACCGGGCTATTACAATTTGTAGCTGTGATGTAACAACCAGCTTCTCAAACAAAAAGAACTTTGTTGGGCACATAATTCAATCGCAACAGAAAGCAGAGTACATTTTCAAACGAGCTAAACCAAACAAAAACACAGACCTCGAAGTGAAGCAAACCTTGTGGCAACCACAAACTAATTGCTAGTGAGGGAAATTGTAACTGTTACAAATTTTGAATATAAGAGGCAAATTTGCTTGTAACTGGTGCCAATTCCTTGTACTGTCTGCAAACTATTCATTACCGTTTTGGCAGAGGCTTTCCTGCTCCTGTTGTAATTCTGCCGCTCTCCGTAATGAGTGTCATCCCTTTGTCAGGGGGCCAAGTAGCAGCTCCACCACTGAAAAAGCTCCATGTACATTTTGACTGGACCCATTAACTGAATATGCTTCCCTGAGAATAAGTACTTTAACTGAGCTCCCAGCTAAAATCACTGGTCCTTGATTAGCGAAGAGGGCAAGAGGAATCATCAGCATTGGTTCGGTTTTAGCCGTGGTAGGTTATTGTCAAATGCACCCCTTCTGGGCTGTCTCTTTGGAGTGCTGCGCCCGGCAGGAGTGTAGAATGTAGATGTTGTTTAATCATGCTGCTGTCCTCATGCTCCTCCGTTTTAAGGGGAGTGCTGAGTGCAGCAAAAGCATGGAGGCTGCTAGCACAGGGTCTGAAACAGTCCTGCTCTGTAACCTATACTGAGTGTGGTACCTTAACTCTTTCAAAGCTGCTTGCTTTGATTCTTGCTGGCACTTAGGAGCTAATTGCTATCATAATTGTCATCATTGCCACACAAGCACAGAAACTATGCTTCTTGATGAAATTATGAATTGTCCTTCAATGTTAATAATATCAAACCATAACTGATGTTTTCAGCTTGCGTTCAGCAGCACCATCAAAAGAAGCAATCTGCTGACATTCTCAAATCGCCAGTAATTAAACTAATGGCCAAAGCCATGTATACGTGTGCATGGGATTTACGAACCGAAGGGAGAAATCTGCAGGTTATTTTCAAGATCCTGTGGCTGTCATTAATACCTTCTGATGTGCAGGCTATTGAGGACAGGTCTGTTATTGCTCACTGTCTTTTTCATACCTGGAATTCCGTTAAAAACAAAGACCTATGTGGGTGGCCCTGTCGTTGGTGTTCTGCAGAACTTCCATTTAGAAAAAAATTTGCTCAGTCTCCCTCTGCAGAGGCCACCTGCTTTTGGCTCAGCCTTCAGGGACCACACTAGGCAGAGCAGTATTTCGAAGCGGGGTAGGAGTGGGGGGGGGGGGGGTGGGGGGCGGCGGCGGGGGGGTAGGCATGGAAAGGGGGGTGGAAAATGAAGAATGTAGAAGTGCTGAATCTGTTAAAAAATACCTTGCAACAATCAATTCATAGAATCATAGAATGATACTGCATAGAAGGAGGCCATTTGGCCCATCGTGCCTGTGCCTGCTCTTTGGTAGAGCTATCCAATTCATCTCCTGCTCTTTCCCCAGAGCCTTCTAATCTATTTCTTGTCAAGTATTCCAATCACAACTACTCGCTGTGTAAAAGAATATTTCCTCATGTTCCCTTTAGTTTTTTGTCAATCACCTTGAATTGAGAGTAGACAGTAGCTGACTATAACAATATGCTGATTTGCTAGGCCAAGAAAATGTACATGAGATGGCTGAAACAAACAATTTAAAAAAACCTTCCGCATGTGATACTCTGCCCCTTACTGAGAATGGAGACACATTTCTAGGGACTGCCACACCCAAACCTTCCACCAAATGCTACCACATTTAATTTGTTCTTCTACAGGGTGTGGGCATTGCTGGATAGGTCAGCATTTATTGCCCATCCCTAACAGCCCTTACGGAAGTGGTGGTGAGCTGTCTTCTTGAACTGTTAGATTCCACGTGGTGTAAGTCCACCCACAGCATTATTAGCAAGGGCATCCGAGATTTTGACCCAGCAACAATGAAGGAATGGTGATTATAGTTCCAGGTCAGGACGGTGTGCGGCTTGGACGGGAACTTGACGGTCGATGGTGTTCCCTTATATCTGCTACCCTTATCATTCGAGGGTGGTTGAGGTCGAGGTTTTGTAAGGTGGTGTCAAAGGAACTATGGTTATTTGTTGCAGTGCACCTTGCAGATCGTACACATTGCTGACCTTGTGCATCAGTGGTGGAGCAAATGAATATTTAAGGTGGTGGATAGGGCGCCAATTAAGCAGGCTACATTGTCCTGGCTGGTGTCAAGCTTCTTGAGTATTGTTGGAACTACACTCACCCAAGCAAGTGGAGAGTATTTCTTCACACTCCTGACTTGTGCCTTGTAGATGGTAGACAGGCTTTGGGGAGTCAGGCGATGATTTACGGGTCTCAGAATTCCCAGCCTCTGACTTGCCCTTGTAGTCACTGTATTTATATGTCTGATCCAGTTCAGTTTCAGGTCAGTGGTAACCCCCAGGGTTTTGTGGGGGATTCAGTGATTGCAATGCCAAGGGGAGATGGTTAGATTCTCTCTCTTGTTGGAAATGGTTATTGCCTGGCACTTGTGTGGTGCGAATGTTATTTGCCAACTATCAGCCCAAGCCTTTTGCATAACTAACAAGATAAATTGTTGGCTGACCAAAGAAAAATGGTGCTGTCATTTGGCAGAAATTATTTGATATTAGTACACACAGCGACAGAAAGAATGCGCTAGTGAGCCAACAAATGCAACATGAATATAGAAGACAGAATTCTCAAGGCACTGTGCTTGTGCTGTGTAATATTCTTGGCCCAACACTGACATAAATCTTATGATCTTGAGGACCCCCTTGGGATCCCCTCTGTAATGCCAGTTTGAAAACCAGGAAGCCAATTAACTTAAAAAATGAGGGCTAGGTTTATTTTATGTTTAAATCAAAAAGCTAATGATCTAGGCTTAATAGATTTTATTTAACTATAAGCTTGACTGGACATATTATCTGTATTCAACCAAATATCACAGACGTGTTATATTCGGCTCCAAGAAGTGTCTGCAAAAACATTTGCATGGGCATCAAGCATGCCTGAACATGGCATTTATTTGTTATTGCTGAAGTGTATTGCCAGCTTGGCTCATTTGGTAGCACTCAGGAAATTGGAAATCCAGGCCTGGGTTTAGGAGTTTAAATGATGCTGATGCTTCAGTGGAGTGCTGAGGGAGTGCTTCACTGCTGGCAATGCTGGCATTAAACAATCTCAATTCACCTAATCAGCTGGATGTTAAACATTCCTTGGCACTCTTTGGGGAAGAGTAATGAATTGTCCAGGCTGACATTCCTCCATCAACCGAGGGCAGATTAATGGCTCACTCACCTTAGTGTTAGTTGTGGAATCTTGCTGTTTGCGAATAGGCTGCTATGCAGGTTTATCTACACTACAATCTTGTAATCACTACAGTGCAAATGCCATTGTTGTTAGGTTTCTAACATAAAGTGATACAATGTGATATAAATCTTTGTGCATGCACTCCTAAGAAATAATCATGAACTGCTGCTCATGGGGTTTTTTGGACAATATTTTTCCAAAAGGCTCAATATTAACTCTCACCATCAGAGGGCCTTTTACATGGAATCATAGAATAAAACCATAGAATGATTATGGCACAGAGTCCCACTCACCCACTCTTTCCCTGTAGCCCTTCAGTTTTTTTCCCCTTCAGGTGCTTACCCAATATATTTTCATATATGATATGATTCAATATGTTGAACGAAAGACATTATCAGGATTTACAAATCAGAAATTTCCCCCTTTTCTGTTATTAAAGCCACATCAATAAGAATAAAGTGAGCCTGGACTTGTTAAATAGTTTGGGTTTGTTTTGTCCTTTTGCAACATGGGAAATTTTAGGACAGGAAAAGGCCATTCTCTCTTCATGTAGCATCCTTGTTGTCTGAGGGTTGGTAATCAAGGCTGAGACCATGAAATTACTACGAGGCAAGGTGAGGATGTAGGCCCCAAGAACTACCACAACTGGTACAAGGATTGAACCCTGGTGTTGGCATAAAGCTGCATCACACACACTCTAGTCATCTAAGCTAACCGACCCCGTAAAAGGTCATTAAGCCGAACAAGCCCATTCCTTTTCGATATTGTTGTGTGTCCCTGCATGCCCTTGTAATGTAAAGGTGCCCTGCAGAGCATTGGTTAACATGGGACTGGAGAATAGCACTGCCCATGGTATGATGTATTATGTCTTTTGGTAATAGACTCGGAGAACAGTCGAGAAGGTACCTGCATGGGAGCAGCACCAGGTAGTTCACCACCACCTTCTCAAGGGATGAGCAATAAATTCTGGCCCAGCCAGCGAAGCCCACAACTTGTGAATGGTTAAAAAAATAACATGCATAGCAGTAACTGGGATCTTTATATGGTTAAGGATTACCAATAAATGGTACATGTTTAAGCATACAAGTCTCAAGATCTCGCCAATGAGACACCAAACAAACCTACAACACAACAGATATCAATTACTTCATCGCGCTACCTTTCACGATCCCCTTACTTTCCAGAAATACATCTGTTATCTCTTAAACTCATTTATACTTCTTCACTGTTTACTTTGGTGGCTTCTCCCATTAATCCAATCCAACTGTCTATTATCCATTGTGAGGTATTTTTTTCCTCTGAATTCCCCACTGACTACTAATGTTTAAATTGTGAACCCTTTGTCATTCAAAACAATCTGCCTGAATCAACCCTGCTCATAATTTTGAAAACTGTTATTAGTTCCTCCCGAACTTTATTTTATCCTGATAATGAGAAGCCTAATTTTCCATGCAATTGCTCATAAGGTGGATTGCTGGAATCTTGGGCTGGATTTTACATGTTTGAGCAGGGTGAGGGAGGCAGAACAGAAATCGGGTGGTGCGCTTTTGCCCGCCCCTGTCCCCTCAACTCGTTGAATCAAGTGTTGGATGACCAGTGGGAAGGGGGCCAGTTAGAGGGGTCTTCGTGCCCAAGTGTCACTGTAGGCAGGGACATCAATTGGCATAGGGGTAATGCTGCAAACAGGAAGTTAGTCACGGCTACAGGTTTAAAGGCCCCCTGCTTTCTGAATCTCCCTTTGTTTTTTATTGAAGGCATAAAAACTTAAAAACATGTGTTAAAAAAACATGCAGACACTGTCACCTTTGCCAAGAGAATCTGCTGCTGCATTCAGCTATGACCCCGATGTCAGGGCTTTTCTTCCGCTCCTGGGCAGCCTTGTCATAGCTGCCGTAAAACGCTCCCAAACCTTTTTCACATCTAAAAAATGCAGTGGACAATGAAAAACTGCAGATGATAGAATCATTAACAATAGCTTGTTAATGAGTCATTTCAAAATGGTGGGCAAGGATTCCTGTGCCCGCTCACCTTCTGTAATTTCGGAGACTGGTGTGATAACATTGTCTGGTGATCCAACACCATCACACTGTATTTTACATTTGCACGGGGGCCAGCTTGCCTGATTTGCCGCCATTAAATCTAGCCCCTCATGTCACTTTTGTAGATCCTTGCAGGGGTAAAATTAGACACCGATGGTAAAAAATTGTTGAGTTGTTTCAGTTACTTTTTTTTGCTCAGGAATATTAACTCCTGAACCTCTTTCCTGGACACTAGATAACTACTCCATTCAATCTTTATCATAAAGTATATTGTCATTAGTCAATTTTCTTCTTCATTGTTGGTTCAACTCTGTGTTGTGCTCCTTTGTTCATCATTTATATTTTCTTGAACCTTTTCCCTCAACTCCACTCCATCATAAAAATACCCTATAGGAATCCCAACTACCATCAATTATGGTGTATAAGTCAACCCAGTGTATAAGACAGCCCTATATTTTGGGCACCAAAATGCAGGCTTACACACGCCATATAAGTCAACACCCCCATTTTTTTCAGCTAATAGATGCACATTTAGGGATATACTCACATTAGGAGTCAACATCAATCTTTCAGCTCAGACATACATGTTTAGGATGATACTCATCTTATAAGCCAGTGCATTGGGTCAAGCAGGTAATACAGGCCCTGTTGCTAAGAAGTGTGGGAGTTTAAGGCAAGCCCACACATTTCAAAATGGCAACCCCCTACACCCACACTGGCAATTCACATTTTATACTCAGCATATAAATCAACCTTCAGTTTTTGAAGGATTTTTGAAGCTTGAAAGGTCGATTGTGATGCCTCGATGTATGGTAAATCCAAGTCTGCGCATACATAGGTCCCAGTGCTAAATTCATAAGGCCCTTTTAATAGGCATATCTGATGGTGCCTCAATACGTAGGTATGTTAATTAGGTGCCTAATTCCTATTGAAGGACCCCTGGTTGGCCAATGAGCAGGGCAGGTCTGATCCTGTGGAACCAGAAGGAGTTGGCACTGCCCCTCCTGATTCCATTGGTAATCCAGTCAAAATGCCCCCAGAACCCCTCTCTCCATAGCCCTCTCCAAAGCCTCCTTGTGGAACTTACCGGCAAGTCACTGAGGCAGCCGGGCCCACTTTGACCTTGATGATGAGGCAAGTTACCTATGGAGGTGTGGCCATTGCTGGCAGTTCACTTTTACTACACTGGTGTGGTCCAAGGATCAATTTAAAATCATGGAATCATAGAGATTTGCAGCACAGAAGAAGGCAATTTGGCCCACTTTGCCCTCCCTGGATGACAAGGAGCCAAGGCTCACTAGGCCGATATAAAAGTAGAATGCTGCAGGTGCTGGAGATCTGAAATAAAAAAGGAAAGTGCTGGAAAAGCTCAGCAAGTCTGGCAGCATCGGTGGAGAGGGAAACAGAGATAATGGCCCAGATTTTTGCGAAAAAGGAGAGCCTCTCCCTCGTGGTGAAAATGGCGGGTGAACCTGGAAATGGGAAATCCCGCCCCTGAACACGGCACTTCCTATTTTTGCGGGGGCGGGCTGGAGTCGGGCCAGCGTTTGCACTTGTGGGGCGGAATTTTACGGCAGTGGGACTTTACATTCCCGCCGCAGCCAATGAGGTTTAGAATGTCTCCTGCCGAAACGGGGCCATAAAATTCTGCCCGTGGTTTATGGAGGCAACTGGCCAGTTAAATCACCAGCTACCTCCACTGGAATGGGATTTTGCAAAGCCAGGAGTGTGAAACCCAGAGTGTGCAGGTTAGAACAGGTAAGAGGAGGTCTGATCTTGGTGGATTCATTTGGATAGGCAGGGTATCCCTCTGGAGAGATTGGGTAGCCCATTTGGATTTGGTCCCGGAACACCTTTAGGACAGGTGAGGCCTCCTTTGGGAGAGTTAATGTACCCTTTGGGATTATTAAAATGAAACATGATTGTGCATAAAAAGTGCATAAAATCATTGGAATTGTCAAAGCTGTCAAAGAACTGTCAAAAGGATTCTAGGTGAGCTGCCATGGAGCAGAGTATGGACAAAGGGACATAATAAATAGGAGCAGGAGTAGGCTATTCAGCGCCTCAAACCTGCTCCACCATTCAAAAAGATCATGGCTGCCCCACATAACCCTTGACTCTATTGTCAATCAAAGATCCATCTAACTCAGAGAGAAGAAATTCCTCCTCATCTCCATCTTAAAGGGGAGACTCCTTATTTTTATACTGTGCCCCATCAGCTTGAGATCCACTTAGAATGTGCTCCATCAAGCTCCCTCATAACATCATATGTTTCAATAAGATCACCTTTCATTCTTCAAAACCCCAATGAGAATTGGTGCAACCTGTTTACCCTCTCCTCATAAGACAAAAGCCTCGCCAATTAAAAGCAGAAAGTGCTGGAAAAGATCAACAGATCTGGCAGCATCTGTGGAGAGAGAAATACAGTTAACATTTTGGGCCCAATATGACTCTTTGGTACATTTTGAAGAAGAGTACCTGAAACATCAGCCCAGATTTTCGCTCCTAGGTTGGTTACACAGAGATGAGAGAATTCCTGGCTCTGCAAACCCAACTTTTAAAATAGCTGCCCATAGTTCTGATTTTGTTCTGGTTGGTGGGTGGTGGGTGCGGGTGGGGTTGGTGGGCTGGTTTAGAAGTCTGGCACATTGTCCTCAGTATGAGTGTTGAGCGCAGAGGCAGACTGGGTGTAAGGCCTTTCCCTGTGCCCCGGCATTTTGTTGAATTAAATAAAAGAAACATTTATACAAAAAAACAGCCCTCATGCCTCACCACCCCCACACATTCCTCATTCCCCATCCATGCCAACCTATGCCATCTCATGACTCCCTCCCACCCCTTGGCACCTCATACCCCCATTCCAACCCATGACTCTCTACCCAACCCCAGGTCCCCTCATACCCCCTATGCCAACCCCTGCCATCTGACCCACCCCTAGGGCCCCCCATACCCCCTATAACCCCTGCCACTTTACCCACCCCCATGGCACCTCATACCCCCTATGACAATCCATGTAATTCTATCCACCTCCATAGCCCCTCATATCCTCTACTCCCCCCACATCCCCATGGCCCTTTAGAGCCCCATGCCAGCTTAGTGCCAAATCATGCACTTTCTGCTTTTAATTGGCGAGGCTTTTGTCTTATGAGGAGATGGTGAACAGGTTGCACCTATTCTCATTGGAGTTTTGAAGAATGAAAGGTGATCTTATTGAAACATATGATATTCTGAGGGAGCTTGATGGAGCACATTCTGAGTGGATCACAAGCTAATGGGGCACCATATAAAAATAAGGAGTCTCCCATTTAAGATGGAGATGAGGAGGAATTTCTTCTCTCAGATGGTTGTTAGTGTTTGGAATTCTCTTCCCCAAAGAGCAGTGCAGTCTGTGTCATTGGGTGTTTTCAAGGTTGGGTTAGATGGATCTTTGATTGACAATGGAGTCAAAGGTTATGCGGGGCAGGGACAAAAGTGAAGTTAAGGCCACATTCAGATCAGCCATGATCTTTTTGAATGGTGGAGCAGGCTTGAGGGGCTGAATAGCCTACTCCTGCTCCAATTTCTTATGTTCTTATGTTCTTGTGAATCATTCAGCCTAACCTAATTTCCAACACTTGCTCCGTATCCTTGATGGTTCCACCACTTCAAGTGAAAATCTAAATTTTTTTTATTATTTCTGTCCGTACCCTTTCAGAGAGTGAATTCCAGGTCTCCACAAACTTCTGGGTGAAAATAAAACCCTCCTCGAATCACTTCTAAATCTCTTATCCTAAATCAATGTCACCTGGTTATGGACCAAGGGGAATAGTGTCTTTCGACCTACTCTACCTAGACCTGTTGTAAGGAACATGTGTTTTCACTTCTGTTGGATTGTTGTAAAGAACATATACTTTTGCTTTCTGTTGAATTGCGGATTAACATTACAATGGCTGCAGTTTGAAAGACTTATCCACTGGAACAGGATGAGAGATATATACAATGTTGCAGTACTGGAACAGAATGTGTCGTGAAAGACAGGATGGTTCCAGAAAGGAGTTCTGGGCCAAAGGAGCTGCCTAACAACAGCATTTAATTGGCTCCTGACCAGGTGACCAGGTTTTTTGTGAGAGCAGTGCAGCAGAATAGCTTCTAGCCTGAAAGGAGCAAGACCAAAAACCTCTATTTCCTGTGTGTGTGGAAGGCAGTAATTCCACAAGCTGGTAGCTGGCTTTTTCTCCTCATGTCTCTGTAATCTGCTCTTTCTCTGAAAACCACTGTCAAGAGGCAAAGGGGAAAATCACAGTTAGGGGCCTTGAAAGGCAAGTGCTCAACCAGTGAACTAAATACTGAAAGTGCTGGAAGACCACCTCATGTCATCAGCAAGAACTGAAAGGAATTTAGAAGACATCGATCAAAATCAACCAATCAAATCCTGTACTCCGGAATTGCTGCTATTGAACTGTTTTATCCCACCCTTAGCACCCATGATTTATGTGCCTTATGTGTTATATATGTGTGTGTGTGTAGAGGGATTTAAGAAGGTGGTTTAAGTTATAGTGTTAGAAGCTAACAGTTCATATTTCTTTCTTTTGCTGCCGGTTAATGACACCTTGTTCAATAAACAGCTATTTACTTAAACAAAAATAAAAGTACCTGGAAAAACTCAGCAGGTCTGGCAGCATCTGCAGAGAGGAACATAGTTAACGTTTCGAGTCCATCTGACTCTTCAACAGCACTAAGTAAAAATAGAAAAGAGATGAAATATAAGCTGGTTTAAGTTGGGGTGGAGGATAGAGCTGGATAGAAGGCCAGTGATAGGTGGAGTTAGCCAAAAGATGTCAAAGACAAAAGGACAAAGAGGTGTTGAAGGTGGTGATATTATCTAAGGAATGTGCTAATTAAGGGTAGAAAGCAGGACAAGCAAGGTGCAGATAGCCCTAGTGGGGGTGGGTTGGGGTGAAGGGAAGGGATCGAAATAGGCTAAAAGGTAGAGATAAAACAATGGATGGAAATACATTTAAAAATAGTGGAAATAGGTGGGAAAAGAAAAATCTATATAAATTATTGGAAAAAAAAGTGGGGAATCGGAAAGGGGGTGGGGATGGAGGAGAGAGTTCGTGATCTAAAATTGTTGAACTCAATATTCAGTCTGGAAGGCTGTAAAGTGCCTATTCGGAAGATGAGCTGCTGTTCCTCCAGTTTGCATTAAGCTTCACTGGAACATTGCAGCAGGCCAAAGATGGACATGTGGGCATGAGAGCAGGGTGGTGTGTTGAAATGGCAAGTGAAGGGAGGTCTGGGTCATGCTTGTGGACATACTGAAGGTGTTCTGCAAAGCGGTCACCCAGTCTGCGTTTGGTCTCTCCAATGTAGAGGAAACCGCATTGGGAGCAACGAATGCAGTAGACTAAATTGATGGAAGTGCAAGTGAAATGCTGCTTCACTTGAAAGGAGTGTTTGGGTCCTTGGACGGTGAGGAGAGGGAAAGTAAAGGGGCAGGTATTGCACCTTCTGCGGTTGCATGGGAAGGTGTCGTAGGTGGGGGCTGTGGTGTAGGGGGAGAAGGAGGAGTGGACCAGGCTTTCCCGGAGGAATGATCCCTGCGGAATGCCGCCGGGGTGGGGGTGGGGGGTGGTGGGGGGGGGCGTAGGTGGTAAAGGGAAGGTGTGTTTGGTGGTGGCATCATGCTGGAGTTGGCGGAAATGGCGGAGGATGATCCTTTGAATGCGGAGGCTGGTGGGATGATAAGTGAGGACAGGGGGGACCCTACCATGGTTCTGGGAGGGAGAGGAAGGCGTGAGGGCAGATGCGCGGGAAATGGGCCGGACACGGTTGAGGGCCCTGTGTACCACCATGGGTGGAAAACCTTGGTTAAAGAAGGAGGACATGTCAGAGGAACTGTTTTTGAAAGTGGCATCATCAGAACAGATGCATCGGAGGCGAAGGAACTGAGAGAATGGGATGGAGTCCTTACAGGTAGCAGGGTGTGAGGAGCTGTAGTCGAGGTAGCTGTGGGAGTCGGTAGGCTTGTAATGGATATTGGTGGACAGTCTATCACCAGAAATTGAGACAGAGAGGCCAAGGAAGGGAAGGGAAGTGTCAGAGATGGACCATGTGAAAATGATGGAATGGTGGAAATTGGAAGCAAATTAATAAATTTTTCCAGTTCCAGACGAGAGCATGAAGCAGCACCGAAGCAATCATCGATGTACCGGAGAAAGAGTTATGGGAGGGGGCCGGAGTAGGACTGGAAAAAGGAATGTTCCACATACCCCATAAAGAGACAGGTATAACTGGGGCCCATGCAGGTACCCATAGCCTCACCTTTTATTTGGAGGAAGTGAGAGGAGCTTAAGGAGAAATTGTTCAGCGTGAGAACAAGTTCAGCCAAACGAGGAGAGTCGTGGTGGATGGGGATTGTTCGGGCCTCTGTTCGAGGAAGAAGCGGAGAGCCCTCAGTCCATCCTGGTGGGGGATGGAGGTGTAGAGGGATTGGACGTCCATGGTGAAGAGGAGGCAGTTGGGGCCAGGAAACTGGAAATTGTTGATATGATGTGGGGTGTCAGAGGAACCACAGACGTAGGGGGAAGGTACTGGACAAGGGGAGAGAGAATGGAGTCAAGATAGCAAGAAATGAGTTTCGTGAGGCAGGAACAGGCTGACACAATCGGTCTGCCGCGACAGTCCTGTTTGTGGATTTTGGGTAGGAGGTAGAAGCGGGTATTTACTCATTAAGCTTACAAACCTGGTCCTCGCATTCTGTTAGCTAAATTAAACAGTTAGGTTGAATTGGGGCAATCTGGTGGTTCGATCAAACTTTTTCACATTTATTGCACCTCAGGGAACAGTGGGGCTTGATATTGCTGCGCACTATCCCCAGTGAGTCATGACACCATGATGATTTTATACACTTAAATTAGGTCTCCCCTCAGCCTCCTCTGATCCAAAGAAAACAACTCTTGCCTATCCAATGTTTCCTCATAACTAAAGTTCTCCAATCCAGGCAATGTCCTCATAAATCTCCTCTGTACCCATGTCCATGAATCCTTGGACATTTGGCTTGAGCAGGTGCTGGTTGCAGAAACAGGTCCAGACCAAAATCTAGCCCATAGCTTCTAAATCAGATAAACCTACAAGACACGCAATAATAACTTTGTAAAAGCTGCAGAGAAATCTGCTATTTGGCAGTGAGATATCTCACTCGGATGATGCCACTTACCCTGGAACAAAAGAGACCCTTTCCTATCAGGGTCTTCGCCCTCCTTCAGGCACTATGCCAGAAGAGGACATTGGTGACCATGGACTTCCTTTGGATTAGCCCATGGTTATGTTTGGCAAAGCACTGCAGTGGTTTGCTATTGCCTTCTGCAGTATGGCTGATCAGGAAATCCTCCCACTCTCATTATCTGCCATCAGGTGTATTTGAAGGATTTACACACTGATAATCAACCTGTTTGGCCACATTATAAACACACCTTCTACTGCCATATAGTCCTGAAGTGGGACTTATACCCAGAGTTGCTAGCTGAGAGGTAGAGACACTACCAACGTACCACAAGACCTATAAGGGTCTCAGGCCACTAAAATGAATGAACCTTCACTTTCATGAGACATATTATAAACTCCTATAAATAAAAGTTTAGACTGTTGCTGATTAACTTACTTCAGCAGGTATCAGAATAGGGATCAGTGCCTGACAGCATCGCATTCTATTGTTTGCAAACAATGGCATTTACCATTTCTGATATCTCTTCTTCAGTGCCAATGTAGACTGGCTTTACATTTTAGTGAAATTCTTAACTGCCAATAGATTTTTTTAGTAGCTTATAGAAAATTATTATAATATATTTTTTATGTTTAATTTATGACTCCTTGAGGAAAGAACATACAAACATAAAAATTGTCAAGGACAATGCGAGCTGCTCCCTCTATTACTCTCCATCCAAGTTTATTGAAAGAATGAAACAAATGATGACAAAAATTTTAAGCTTCTTTATTTTATCAAAGGTTGATGAGCACTTTTATAACCCTTGAGTCCATTAGAAACCTTAATTCTACTTTTCTCATCAGACTGTAAGAGTTGCCAACTGATGTTACCACCCGAAATGGCAGCTGGCAGGTGAAGAGCTTTATGTGAAGCCAGGATGTCCCAGGTGCATGACCAGGAGCAGAATTTTGCTCTTGGTGAACGGGATCAGTGGGGGCGGCCGGGAAGCTCTCCGCCCGTCACCTGCGATCGGCACCGGGCCGCGATTTCATACTGGTGGGCCAATTAAGGCCCGTCTGGCGTGGAACACTAGCGGCAGTGCTTGGCACTGCCTGTGCGGCAGCTGGGGGGAGGAGGGTGAGTGGGCTGAGTGCCAATTTTGCGCATGCACGTGAGTGAGTGCTTCATAAACTCCCTGAGCTGCCTCAGGACGACGAAGCGTTGTCAAAAAAAGAAAATAAAGAAAATAAAAATGGAATAAAACATGTCCCCTCATGTGACTCTGCCACATGAGCAGGGGCATGTTATTAATTCAATTGTAAAATTTTAATTTTATTTTTATTTGCCTTTGGAAACCTCATTCCGCCCGTGGATGAGGTTTCCAAAAAAATGCAACTATCACACGATTGTACATTGACGTCGGCACACTCGGCTGAAGTCAATGCGCATTATTTCATGCTCAAGCAGGTCGGGTGTGTGCCCACCCGCAAAAATTTCTGCCCCAGGAGTATCTAGTGGGCAGCGTGAGAGTGTCTGATGGAGGAAGGTTGGTGTGCCAATTACCTAAGTCTTATGCATTCAGTACTGGAAACTTCGAGAATTGTTACAGGGACCTACAAAACAGATAGAGAAATCTGTATATGTTTGAGTTTCAGCTAGTTATGGTTTACCTAGCTGATTATCTCAATAGTTGAGATAGAATGTAAAATGTAGCATTAGATGTTACAATGGGTTAACATTGCGAGTAGAGTTTCTTTTTGTATCTTGAAAATGTTTTGTTATAGTGTTAGAGGGAGTGGAAAGAAATCAACTAATGTTTGGCTCACCTTTTTGGGTTCGAGCTGGTTTGAACTGGTCATTTTTGGGTACATTGTCAGTATAAGATAGGGAAGTCACTTTATTCCATCAAGCTCATACATTTGAACTTCACAAGGCATTGTGAACCCCCATCCTTCAACTACGTTACACTATGGACATCTTATCTTTGTTAAGGTTGCACTCCTGTAGTATAGCTGTAGTTTTTTAACATAGTATTAAGAAGTTGCTGCTCATCATAACCACTGCTCCCTTTTTTTTGAAACAGTAGTTGTTGGTAATTCTGCTATTTCCACTTACACCTCCTCAAAACCCATCTTTTGTCTCTTTACTTGTCTCATTACCATCACCTTTGCCTTACCTATCACCGACTTTCACACTTATTCTTTCCTCCTCTCTCCCCTTTCTCTGCCTCTGTAAAACCATTTACATCTCCAACTATCTCCAGTACAGATGAAGGGTCATCAGCCTGAATCATTTACTCTGTTATGCTCTCCCTACAGATGCTGCCTGACCTGCTGAGCACTACCACATTTCCTGACTATGTTACTGAGATGGCGAGCCTGAAACAAGACCACAAACTTAATTATAGCTGCCACCAAGAATGAAATGAACCAACTGTCCAAAATCTCCCTGACTTTTTTTAATTAGCTAGTTTTCCTTCATGTCCAGACACCGTGTTTCCAGCTTCTTAAAACATGCACTTAGGGGGCTGGAGGATGTGGTTCAGCGGGTTGAGGGATTGGGGGGGTGCGGATTTGGGGGAGGGGGGTGCTGGTTAGATGTGGGCGAGGGAGCAAAAATAGTAATTTAGCAGCAAATACCACCTTTGACATGTCTGGGGCAGGAAGGCATAAATAATGTTTGTCTTCAGAGCAATAGAGAAAGGTGGAGCCTTAAGTTTAAGTGCCATAGGCCACCCAGGAACATCAGTGAGGTGAGAGTTAATGGCAGACATTTATTGACTTTTCTTTCTGATTGAAATTACAACAAAAAAAAGGCTTTTCATACCTTACTTTCATGAGATAAGATGTAGGTAAATTATATTAATAAGGTAATAGATATCACAGCGAGTGTCAAGGTTTTTTTTCCCTAGCCAAAATAATGCTTGGGATGTCAGCTGTGTATTTATTATAGCTTTAAGATATGTGTGTGTGTGGGGCTAATTAAAAATGTGAAAGTGTTCAGCCGAGTCCTGCTTCCCTGCAAGTCTCCCTGCCAACACTTGCCAGTTCTCCTGTCACTGATCCAACTATTTAGACTTCAGAGGGACTCCTGCCAAGCCACGCTGCAAGGCATTGTGGGAGCCGAGAACCCTGAAGGTGCAGTTGATTCTTTTATGTGTAAAACATATTTTCCAAATGAAAAATTCATACAGTTATCAGGAGTTTTATTCTCTTCAAAGGCTAAGTCATCACTGACCTGAATTTCACTGCTTCACTGGCACAAATGCAGGTTTAAGCAGGGAAGAAAGAGAGCACCTTGGTTCAGCCACAAATTTGTCAATTCTGCGGCCATTCGAACACTGCAGAGGATCAAAACGTAACTGCGGTGCATGGCGTCTTGCGCAATCTTTTCAAGTTCGGCAAGATCATTCCGGAAAACACGGTGCGGCTCAGCCAAACGCGTTTGCCACCACATCCTTAAATCCTACTTCTTTTCGACAGATTGCCATTCATCTCTTAAGAACACAATGGCACCATTCTTTTCAAATTTTTACCTCAAATCTGCTTGTATTAGGCCCAGGTTTGCTGATTCCGGTTGGAAATATTCCTGGAGGTTTCATCACGTGATGTCCCGCCTCCAACCGCACTCCTCCCCCCCCCACCCACCCGCCATACTACCTGCTATTGGTCATCCAACGTGCCCATCTTTGCGGTGTATCGCTTTACTACGCTAAATACAAAGTCAACACACTGTTCATGAGCTGATTGATTATTCTTCACCGTTAAACAGCCTCTATCCCCATGTTTGACATTTTTATAACTAATAAAACAAAGTGTGTAAATAATATTTTTCTTCAAAGTATTTATTGTTGCTTCTGTGATTTTTTTTTCCCCTGGGTTGCTCACAGCAGCGTTCTGGAAATTAACCCTTAATTCCTGGAGATTCCAAGACAATCCTGGAGAATTGGCAACTCTAAGCAACCAATTCATGCCTGAAAACATTTTGCTTTTGTCAGAGCCCCAGTCAGGTGCCAGCATTTATAGGTGCCCTCTGACTGGGTTGGTTCAATCTCAGCCAGCACTCAAGTCTTTTTTTTAAATTCATTCACGGGATGTGGGTTTCACTAGCTGGACCAACATTTATTGCCCATCCCTAGCTGCCCTTGAGGAGGTGGTAATGACAACTGAGCAGCTTGCTAAGCCATTTCAGAGGGAATTTTTAAGAGTCAACCACATCGCTGTGGGTCTGGAGTCACATGTAGGCCAGACCGGGTAAGGACAACAGATTTCCCTCCCTAAAGGATGTTAGTGAACAAAATGGGCTTTTACGACAATCAACAATGATTTCATGGTCATCATCAGACTTTTAATTCCAGATTTTTATTAAATTCAAATTTCAACATCTGCCATGGTGGGATTCAAACCCAGGTCCCCAAAGCATTACGCTGGGCCTTCCAGGCAAGATGATAATCCTCGTTTCCCACACTGAGAATATTCTGGCCTGAAGGACTTTGATTGAAGTCACTGTTAAAAAGAAAGACGCTGACTTTATTGTTGGACAATTATATTGTGAACTGTTACTTCCTTACTGTTTCTCTGAAGGAAATGACATCATATCAGAGCAAACCTCATCTTTGTCACTTCCTCACCTGACAGAGTGTTTGTGAGGGACCTCTCTGTTACACTTGGAAAAGCCTCTACATTGGGAGGGTGGACTGTGATATTCTCTTCTTGATCAGCAAGTGTAGGGAGGGTGTTCAAAAAGTTTATTATTGTATAGAGCTGCCTTTGGTCCTTTACGCTCGGCCATTGAGTGTTCTGGTGATGAATTTATCATAGGGTGACTGAGTTTGTACTATTAATGATTGAGTTGATCTGCAGACGTTTCTTGGGTGGAAACATTGGGCTGAATCTTCTGGCTGGTGTGCAGGTGTCAGAGTCCGCATGCCAGCGCTTAAAATGTCTCGCGCTGACATCGCACCAGCGTCCCAATGTCAGCGCGGGCATCGCGATATTTCGGTCAGCGGGCGCGCTATGCAGCGGGATGCATGCCCGCCATTAATTAAAGACCTTGTTAAGGCCATTAACTCTCCAATGGACCAAGATTTTGAGGGGCCCGTGCGAACTTCGGCTCGGCAGGCGGGTAAGTGATTCTTTTACAAACCTCATCCAGTGGCGGGATGAGGTTTGACATCGGAATTATAAAATTGTAACAAAGATTTTGTGTATTTCATGAACATGTCCCATCTCGTGGGGGGACATGTTAATGATTTTTAAAATTTTTTATTTTTAATGTTTCAGTGTCTTTCGGTGATCTCCCTGAGGCATGCGCGCGTAAGAGCGCACTCTGGTAGCTGGGGAATCACCCCCCCACCCCCGCACGCACAGGAAACATATAGCACTTCCTGCTGGGTGGGCCTTAATTGGCCCGCCCACTTAAAATAGCGATGGGGCCCTTTTTGGCAGCGGCGAATGGCTGCCCACCTGTCGCTGAGTCAGTCAAGGGCAAAATTCTGCCCATTAAGTTAATTTACAATATACTCAGCAGCAGCAACACCAACTCCTTTCAACTCCAACTCTATCTCTAGCCTCGCGCTACTCTCCTATTGGTTACTACAGATCATGTCATCTCGCCTAATAAGTATTATTCTTACACTAAATAAAACCATAATTATGACATTCCTCCCCCTTTAACTCGGCTATACATATTATGTTTACAAGTACATATTTTTCAAGACAACATAATATTTACACTGGGTAAGGAATTTACAAGTTCAGTTTTTCAGGTGGTTTCCTGGTGCATGTGGAACATTGCAGCTCCACAGCTTCAGAGTCTTTGTCAGGAACCTCCTTTTCTGGAGTTGCCTAAACATCAGTTGCTTCGGTGGGCACTTGCAGTTCTGTATCCTCAACTCTTACAGGGACATCAGACATGTATATCCTCAACAGGAAACACAGACCCGGTCCTGATCACTGGTGGAACCAAACCTTGGTGATTTGTCTCTCTCTTCCTTAAATGTTCCACATGTTCATGGATGATCCAGTCTTCCACGTACACGTGGTAAGATAGAGGTCCAGTCACCACACTTATTTCACCCCGTAACCACTTTGGTCCTTCCCTGAAGTTTTACATATATACCGGCTCTCCCAGGGTAAATTTCCTCTCATGACTATGCCAGTTGTGTCTAGTTTTCTGGCTTTCCGACTCCTTTCCACCTTCTCCTCTAAATTCGGCATTATTAAGCTCAATCTCGTCCTGAGGTGGCATTTCAACAATAACTCCACAGATGTGACACCTGTTGTTGTGTGAGGGGTAGTCCTGTAATGAAAAAGAAAGCGTGCTAGCTTGGTTGCTAAGGAATGACCAGTTCGCTTTTTCATACCTGCCTTGAATGCTTGAACCGTCCTTTCAGCTGTTCCGTTTGAGGAAGGGTGGTACGGTGCAGTTTTCACATGAGAGATACCGTTGAGGCTGTTAAGCCGTTGAAACTCAGCACTCATAAATGCCGTGCTGTTATCAGAAGCGATTACTTCTGGTGGTCTGTGAATGGCAAAACTCTGATGTATTTTCTCAATTGTAGCTCCCAACGTTGGTGACTGCACCTCATGGACATCCAACCATTTTGAATGGGCATCGACAATGAGCAGAACCATTGTTCCCAAGAAAGTTCCAATGTAGTCAATGTGTAACCACACCCAAGGTCTACCTGGCCACTCCCATGGGTGTAACAGAGCTGTTGCCTTTGCGGTTGCTGACATTGCACACAGTGCTTTACTAAACTCTATTTCGGCATCCATCCCAGGCCATGATAGATAGCTGACTGCTATGGTCTTCATTCGGGAAATTCCTGGACGGGCCCTGTGTAGTTGAATTTAAAGTGGTTCCCTTCCCTTTGGAGGAGATATCACTCGTGTTCCCTACAATAAGGTGCCATCTTGGCTGGTTATTTCATGTCTTCTGTTGAAGTACATTTTCATTTCATCCGATACAGGCTCCTGTGACCAAGCATGTGGCACTTGCTCTCATACCTGAGATAGGACTGGGTCCTGACTTGTCCAGTCTCTGATCTGTCGAGTACATATCGGAATCTAAGAAATTTAGCAGTAAAGCAAGTTTCTGTGGAACTGGGACGTGTTCATCATTTTCTTGTAAAGGCAAACAACTAAGGGTATTGGTGTTTGCAATTTTACTGCCAGGCCTATGTACAAAAGTGTCTTTGTAATGTGCCAGAATGAAAGCACATCATTGCATTCTTGCTGAGGCTATGGGTGGTATAGTTTTGTCCTCACTAAACAATCCTAGCAATGATTTGTGGTCTGAAACAATTGTAAAATGGTGGCCGTGTACGTACTGGTGAAATTTCTTGACACCAAAGATGATTGACATAGCTTCTTTTTCTATTTGTGAGTATCCCCTTTCTGCTGTGGTGAGCGTTCTTGATATGTAACCTATTGGCTGCTTCGTGCCATTGTCCATCCGACGAGACAGCACTGCTCCCACACCGTAGGGAGGCGCATCACATGTCAGTACCAGCTCTTTCATCTGGTCATAATGCACTAATAGACTGGACGCATGCAACAATTGGTTCACTTTTATAAAAGCTTCTTTCTGGGGCGACTCCCAAGACCAACATTGGTGCTTTATGAGTAGAGAATGCACTGTAGACAAATTGGGTAAGAAATGCCCATAATAATTGATCATTTCTAGGAATGGTTTGAGCTCTTTAGTGTAGATACCTCTCTTATGGCTCTCACTTTCTCCTCAACTGGGTGGAGGCCCTGTGAATCTACTCGGTGATCCAAATAGATTACATCCCTCGCTTGGAATGTACACTTCTCTTTTTTTAAACACACTCCAGCTTGCAAGAATCATTTTAAGGCTTCTTCTAACTTTGTCAAATGTTCTTTTTTGGTGAACCATGTCACCAATACATCATCTAAATGGACTACAACCTGGGGCAGCCCCTGCAGTAAGATTTCTATTGTTCCCTGGCACAAGCGGAGGAGACACCAAAAGGCAATCATATATATTGGTACAAACCTTTATAGGCATTAATTCTTAGGGGAGCCAGCGGCATAGTAATACTGCCAATGGACTAGTATTCCAGAGACCCAGAGTAATGCTCTGGGGACCTGGATTTGAATCACACCATGACAGATAAAAATCTAGAATTAAAAGTCTACTGATGACCAATTGAAAGTCTAATAATGAAGCCATTGCTGATTGTCATAAAAACGCATTTGGTTCACTAATGCCCCTTAGGGAAGGAAATCATCTGTCCTTAACTGGTCTGGCCTATTTATGACTCCAGACCTGCAGCAATGTGCTTATTCTCAAATACCCTCTGAACAAGGGCAATTAGGGATGCCTGTGACACCCACATCCCATGAATAATAAAAAAGTAATTGTGATAATTCCCAGGAGTCACTATCCAACTCTTGTCAAGCTTTATATACGTTGTCCCTCCTGCCAGCTTGGCATACAGGTCTTTGACTTTTAGAATGGGGAGTCTGCCTAGCTTAGCTACTGTATTAACTGTCAGTTTGTAGACTGCCCAAATTTGGACGCTTTGGTCAGGTTTAAGGACAGGAACTATGGGTGCTGCCCATTCTGAGACCTGAACAGGTTGTATAACGCCCAGTTTCATTAGTTGGTTCAGTTCAATGTCTACTTTTTCTTGCAGGGCATATAACACCAGTCTCGCCTTCATGAAGTGAGGTGTTGCTTCTGGATTCACCTGAATCTTGGCCTGCGGGCCCTGGATTTTCCCCAGTTTGTCCTTAAAGACGGTGGGGTACTTTCCAAGTAGCTCTGGTAGCCCACTTGCTCTCAATTGGAAAATTTCAGCCCATTCTAACTTAATCGCCTTTAACCAATTTCACCCCAGGGGGCTTGGCCCTTCACCAGCTACCACTGTCAATGATAGCTTTGCTGATTGGCTTTCATAATGGACAGTTACTCTGCTGATGTCTTTTACTTGAATGTCTTCACCCGTATATGTTTTTAGCTTGGCAGCTGTTTCTTCTAAACCTAGTTGATGTTCACCATTATTCAAATATCTGAAGGTATGTTCCCCAGTTACTGTTGTGGAAGCCCCCGTGTCCATTTCCATTCTAACAGGGTTGCCATTTATTTTCACTCTGACAAAGATTGCTTCTGTCTTTCCAACTTTCAGATTAAACAACGATTAAATGTCTGAATTTGTTGTTTCAGGCTCTTCCGCATCGTAGATTTCATTGGGCTTCTTCTTTTGTTTACAGGCCTGCTTGAATCTTTCCTTGCACTGCCTCATCATATGTCCATTTCTATGACAACAGTAGCATTTGATTTTTTTAAACTGTCAATCGTTAAAAGACTAATTGTGTCCACCTTTATTACAATTATTCTTCGATATCGCTACTAAGTTGTTTTTCTTTATTCTTCAGCTGGTGGCCGCTGTTTCCCGCTTCTTGGCGGAGTCTCGCTTTTTCGCACCTCTTTCTGCTGAGGTTTCCCATCTGATGCGGAGGATGGCATCATTTTGCGCGCCCTGTATTGTTCTTGAATCTCTCACTGCGCTTTCCGTGGCTATCTCTCGTACCTTCTTGAAATCCAGATTCACTTTGGACAATAATCTTTTCTGAATAGTGTCCTCTTTACACCACATCTCTGGCGCATGTTGTTCAGAGTCGTACCCAACTCACAATCTTCTATTAGCTGCTTCAAATTTGCCGCGTAGCGTGCAATTGTCTCACCCGGGGCTCTATTTTGCGAATTAAACCTGAACCTTGCATCGTGACTGAGGACCCTGGTTGAAAGTGACCCTTCACGAGGTCCACCGCACATTGAAATTCTTTGGCAGCACTGGGTGGTGTCAAACTTCAAATCAAGCTGTAGGTTTTGCTCCCACAATTGCGGGACCGAGCAGGAGCGGCTGCAAATCGGACTGCCATCCACGATTGGGCCGTGACTGCCATTTCACGCTGGCTGGCCAATTAATGCTCAGCACTGCCTGTGTGTGGTGGGGTGAGAGGGGTGGGGAGGAGGGCGAGTGCGGAACTTTGCGCATGCATATGGGTGCGCACAGTAAAAGCTCCCTGAGGCACAGAGTTGCCTCAGGGAGCTGAAGCTTTTTGAAAATAAAAAAATAAAGAATTTTAAAATGTTAATAACGTGTCCCCTTATGTGACTCTGTCGCGCATGAGAGGGGCATGTTGCTAACCAGTTTGAAAATTTATTTTTTAAATCACTGTTCGAAACCTCAACCCGCCCGTGGATGAGGTTTCGCAAAAATCCAAAGGCCGCTTGGCCTTTTCATCTGAGATAAAAACAAAAAAACTGCGGACGCTGGAAATCCAAAACAAAAACAGAATTACCTGGAAAAACTCAGCAGGTCTGGCAGCATCGGCGGAGAAGAAAAGAGTTGACGTTTCGAGTCCTCATGACCCTTCGACAGAACTCTGTCGAAGGGTCATGAGGACTCGAAACGTCAACTCTTTTCTTCTCCACCGATGCTGCCAGAGCTGCTGAGTTTTTCCAGGTAATTCTGTTTTTGTTTTGGCCTTTTCATCTGCCCGTCCAGCCGTAAGGTTGGACAGGCAGCGAAAAATTCCATTTAATTAGATCTTTAATGGCCTTGGCAGAGCTGCTAATTGTCGGCGGGTACACTGCCGACCAAAATATCGTGCAAGGTGCGCGATGACATCAGGACGCTTGCCCAACGTCAGCGCGTGTCATTTTACACTCGATCGGGTCAGGCACACGGCCACCCAACGAGCGCAATATTCTGCCCATTAAATTTATTTACAATATAGTTAGCAGCAACTACACATGTGCTTTCAACTCCAACTCTATCTCTACATTGACTGCGGACGGTGGCCCGTGCTACTCTCCTAGTTGTTACTACAGACCATGTCATCTTGCCTAATAAGTATTATTCCTAAAGGTACATTCCACACTAAATAAAACCATAATTACTACAGAATTACAGGTCATCCTTTTTTCAATAAAACCAAGCAATACACCAGTTTTTAGCGTGAACAGCATCCAGTGGAGAGGACACAAGGATAGCCAGAGGTGACACAAGAACTGAATCAATGTAGAGTGGCCTTCCACGCACATTAAGCTAAAACTTGGACGGTATCAGATGTCAGGCAAGACCCAGGCTAAAAATTTTGTGCTGCTTCGATAGTATAGGTGACCTTTCAAGGTCTGAAGGAAGAATAAGGAGCAGCATCAGAGGATGGACAAGGAAAGATAAAAGAAGGAGGCTCCTCAGAATTCACTTGTATTGCACTAAACACCAAGAATATCAACATATATTTACAAAATGCCTTTAATATGAAAAAAACATACTAAGGTAATCCACAGGGGAATAAGGGAAAAATTGAATGCAAAATCAAGAAAGGAGATATTAGGATGTGTGAACAAAGGTTTTAAGGGTCTGATTAGTGAAAATGATAACAGGGAAGCTTTGTTTTAAGAGGTAGACTCCTGCTTTATAGGTCAGAAAATGCATATGTCATATGGGCAGCTGTTGGTTGCATGAAGCCAGGGAATTAAATTTGCCCCAGCATAACCCCGATGGCATCTTATTAGCTTACCTCCTTCACCTTAGCACCACCACCCCATGACTCATTCAAACTGTACCCCAAGTTAAAATCAGGGCATCACTTTTTTGTTGTACGTGTGCTGGTTTGTCTGTGTGTGTGTGTGTGTGCACGCGCATGTCTGCCTGTGTGCGCATGTGTTTATATGTGTGTGCTTGTGCCTTTAACAATTGGTTTACAAATATATTTGTATTTTCAAAGGCTGCTCTGTGGAAGGAACAGGATGTTCCATATCAGCCACGGGACCATGATTTGGTCATGCTGGTGTGATATCTGAGGATCTTCTTTAATTGCACCAATCTCCTAATGCTACTCGCAACGTCCTTATCACATTGTCCAGAGAGTGATTGCGAGCATTATTTTGCTGCTTCTTTTCTGTCTCTCTGGTGACTTTATTGCTATTTTAGTTAAGCATAGACAAAGTTGCATGTCGTCACTCTGGGTCCAATGGGCCCTGCCCAGATGCTAATCATGCAAACAATTGAGAACAACAGACAGAACCTAGAAAATAATTCATTGTCCTTTAGTTGGAGTGAAGGTCTGCACTCATTTTTACCACAGTAACGCAAACCTATCCGGCTGTTATAAAAAAGAGAAGTGAGACAGGGCCCCTGATCAAATGCAGAGACAAATCACCTGTGGTACCATGAGAATACACTGGGGGATTTCCCTGGTGTATAGGTGCAGACACCCTGTGCCATCAACAGCACATCCTAGGCAGCTGCCAGGCACAAATGAGTTGCTCCACCAACATAGCGTTAACTCCACACTAGGCTGCTTAATCATATAAGGCCTGTCAGCTACCAGCAGGATGTTTGTCTATAGGAAGGGCTCAGGTGAAAGAATAGGTCACCGCTCTTCAGAAAAACAGAGACAAAAGATTTGTTTTTAATTTTGGTCTGTTGTTGTTTTGGATAGGGAGGAGAGGGACACTGAATAAACTTAAACCCTGTAATCCTCTGAGAGCTCCATGCTCCTCCATTTCTGGCTTCTGACGCACCCCCAGTTTTAATCGCCGCGCCATTGGCGGCGGTGCCTTCAGCTGCCAAGGTCCTAAGCTCTGGAATTCCCCACCTCTGCGCCTCTCTAATGCTTTCTCCTCCATTAAGATGCTCTTCAAAGCATTCCCCTTTGGCCAAACTTTTGGTAGTTTTGTCCTAATATGGTTTAGTTCATGGCCCAGTGTCAATTTCACTTGATAATACTCCTGTGAGTTGGCATAAGGAGCACTTTGGAACTATAATTTGTTGTTGATTTTAATTAATGGTTGGTTGATGAGTGTAGAGCTTTCACAGCATGTCCATTCCAGTGGCGAAGGGGCTGAAGCCATTTTGAGCCAATCATTTCAATGGAGATGCAGGGGTCAAACAGACATCCCATGCAGCCAAGCAGATTCGGGCCTGCCCAATATCAAGCTTCCCGGAGACCTCCAGTCCAGCAGCAGGGATGAGTCTTGTGGTTCAGTATGGGTGGGATGAGGATTGGGCGAAACTTGAGGATTGTTATGGTGCTCAGAAAAGCTTCTTGAACTACAATGAAACCAGTGGGGTGCGCTGCAAGAGAAGCGAGTAACAAGACATCCTAGAAGGCAAAGTTGTTTCTTTTATTTGAATTTCTTGTGAGGTCATAATGACTCCCACAAAGACAGCTCCAGCCTCCCTCATCCCAGGCTTCTCTTCCTGGCAAATCACCTAAAACCACACCCATGCCCATCAGCTAGCTGCCAACCTCCCACCTGGCACGGGCAGGAGACTGGTAGGACCCAGTAGTTGAAATCCTCCCAGGCATCACTCTGTGGAATAAAAACAAAAAATGCTGCAAAAACTCAGCAGACCTGGCAGCATCTGTGGAGAGAGAAACAAGAGTTAATGTTTCGAATCCAATTTGACTCTTCTACGGAACTTGGTGGAAGTCCAGGTGGTTTGCCATCCACATTGGTCCCTAGCTGCACAACCTCTGTCTCCAGTTACAATTTTAATAAGAACATAAGAAATAGGAGGAGGAATAGGCCAAAAATCCCTTCAAGCCTGCTCTGCCATTCAATATGATCATAGCAAAACATCAACATCAACTTCACTTTCCTGTCCATATCCCTATATCTCTTGATTCATAATGCATGTTTACATTAGATGCGGCACTCCAGGTGTAGACCCACCAAAGCACTTTATCACTACTCTTTCAGATTTGGATTCTGCTATTCTGGCTCAGTTTTTTGGCTTCTTTGTTGGGATGTATTGATTGGACCTGGTTGTGTCTACTAGGACTCCTATAGGACCTTCCTATTTCAACCTTAGCCACTTCAAAAGCATTCAAAGGCCGGGATTTTCCGGCCCTGTCACGGGTGGGATGGCGCCCCAGCTGGAAGTCCATTGACCTGCGACAGGACCGGAAGATCGCAGTGGCGAGCGGGTGTGGAAAATCCCACCAATGGATTGTGTGTGTCACCCTTCCCCCTCCCTCTTTGCAGCACTTTACGCTAATTTGCACAAAATTTCATCTGCCTTTGCCAGCCCACTGGCACATTTTGTTTAATTCATTCTCACTGAGAAAATCCTGGAATTCCCCGCCAACAGCACTGTGGGTGGACCTTCTCAAGGGCTATGAGGGATGGCCAATAAAAGCCAGAAAAGCTCACATCCCATAAAAAAAAACAAGATTCTGTAAATGTCCAGGTTACCTCAATCAATTACCCAATGTTCACTGAATATTTGATCAACTTCCTTCCTTTCTTTTTCTGAGTCATTGACGGACATTATAAACAGCACTGATGCCAGTACTGAATTCCAAGACACTGCGCTTGGCACTCCCCTTCCCTCTGCCTCCAGCCCTGATAATAACCATTCCCACCAGTACCCTGTTTTGTACTCTGGAATCTTTCTTATCCCTTCATAAATTTTGACCTGAATCCTCACAGCTTTAAGCACAATTTGTACCATTTTGTGTGGAACTTCACCAAAATCTAAGTACACAATGGCTTACTACAGTAATCGGAGAGTTTGATCAGGCAGGATCATCCTTACTTAAAGCTCTGTAGGCTGCTGCTAACTTGGTCATTGTTCTACAGATAATCTTTAAGTTTACTCCTAAAGATCAATTCCATTATGTTACACAAAATTTAAGTAAGATAAATTAGTCTATAGTTACCCTTGCCTGTTTTGACATCCTTTTCACGTATGCCTACCACCTTTTCCTGATTCCAAGTCCCCCTGTCCACTGACCCCCTACTAATTCCTCCTCATTTGAGGCCTCCTCAATCTGCAAGATTTATTTTTTTCCCAATTTCTTCTCTTTTCTTGGCATATTCCTTACAGGGCCAGGGTAAGGTGGGGTGGGGTGTCAGGGGTCAGAGGTCAGGGGTTGCATGTCCCCATTTCTACATTTTTTTGCTTCGATGCATTCATTACATGGCTGAGATGATGTTTGACCTTATCTAACAGTTTCCTATTTTTCCACTATTCAGCAGGTCATCCCGTACATTCACCTCTTCTCTATGATTGGAGTATTCCCTCTCCGCCTCCATCTCCCTTATTTCCCAACCCTACCAAAGGGGCTGTCTGATTTTCCAGGTTCAGCAACGATGAACATTTCAGCACAAGGTGTTAACAGACTTTGACAGACCTAATGTGTATTTCCAGTATTTGCTACTTTTATTTCAGAAGTTCGGCACATGTAGTTTATTTCTTCCTTTCCACATTATGAAAAGAATAAAGTGATGCTAGAGAAGGTGCAAAAAAACATTTACAACTGAAAGGTTATCTGGCAGGAAAGCTTGAACACATTAGGTTTCTTTTCTACAGAGAAGAAAATACTGAGGGTGACCTGATAGATGTTCTTGAGGTTATGAAAGAGTTTGATGGGTTAAACTGTTTCCACTTGTGGGGGAGGCCAAAGCTCGGGCTTATAAATGTAGGACAGTCATTAATAAATTCAACAGGGAATTCAGGATAAACTTCTTCACCCAGACAGTGGTTAAAATGTGGAACTCGCTACCACAAAGAGCAGTTAAGGTGAATAGCATAGATACACTTCAGAGGAATCTAAATAAATATGAGGGAGAAAGGAATGTTTTTAGAGGGTGAGGTATAAAGGGGTGGAAGAAAGTGGAACATGAGGAGCAAAAGCACCAGCACAGACCAATTGGGCTGAATGGCCTGTTTCTATGCTGTAAATTCTACGCCATTCTTCAAAGAAGCTACACCTAAAACACTGCAATTTCCATGAAAGGTGACTCTGTCAGTTTTGCATAGGGTGGAGTGGGGTGGTGGGCAGGCACAAACACTACTTCAGGCACATCAAATTTCAAAGTATACTTCAAAGTATGATGAAACTCGATGGAAGCTTTTTGCTTCTTTCAGCCCCCATAACCTATATAGCTTTGTATGAAATTTGCTTAGTGAGACAAAATTCCTTTAAAGAGAATTGGCCCACGGAAATAGACAGGAGAAAAAAAAAATACCCAAATACTTTCCGGCTGGAATTCTGGACAAGAGGATGGAGGCTTAACTCCAGGCCCCATGTCCTTAAAGGGATTTTAAAGTTCATTTCAGTCCCGCACGGGCTTTAATGGCACAATTTCCCCCTTTAATCAAAAAGCACCTTGGTTGCTCTGCAATTAGCAAAGCAGACATCTCTGGAGATAAATGAGAAATCATTTTACTTTGTACAAAGCAACATGCTTTTGAGGTATTTGACAGGTAACTACGTCAAGAGCCAGGCTGGATACTGTTCAATTATAACAAAACCAATAAATCATTAAACTCAGCCATCTGATTTATGAATCAGATGAAAACAGATGTTTCTGAAGCTTTTTTTTTAAATTTAAGTTGTTTGACAAATTTGTTGCTTGCAAAATGAAATGTTTGCCCACCTTTTGCTCCTAGTGACAACTTCAACTACTCCCACAGCAGTCAAAGCAAGGTCAGGTATACAATAAAGCTCCCTCAGTAATATCTTAACATAAAGCCACTTCATTGCCTTGTCCACAGGAGTTCATTTGAAAAAACGCAGGTGTTTGCTGAGGCCAGGATTTTCCAGTCCTGCCTGCAGCTGGAATCATCGCGGCCAAGATGGAAAATTTGATGGAGCAGCCAAAGGTCCATTTACTTTGGGTGGGAATCGGGCAAAAAACCCAGGCCTTGATTGGATAAAAAAGCTCTCAGAATCGAAGGAAGCCATTCAGCCCATTGTGCCTGTGCTGGCTCTTTGTAAGAGTTATTTAAATAATTCCACTCCCCCGCCCTTTCCCCATAGCCCTGCAATATTTCCCCCTTTCAAATATTTACCCAATTCACTTTGGAATGAATTTGCTTCTACTGCCCTTTCAGGCAGTGCATTCCAGATCACGGCAACTTCTTCTTGACTTCTCTGCCTGAAGGGAGGTCCATCCCGCAACAACATGGCCTCCAGCAAAGGCAGGACAAGAAGGCAGCTCCCAAATCCACTCCAGTCAGAACAGGGATTCAACTGTGTGTAGTTGGCACCGGTCTGATTCACACTGGCCATCCAGTCAACTAAGCCAAACCAGCCCTCAATGAGTCTGAGTTGCTGTGGCAACATGCAGTTTTACATACATGTTGTAGCCTGGAACTATGAATTGTGATGGTAGAGGCTCTAATTTCTTTCTATCGCATGGCTGACCAGGGATCTCTCCTGCTCTTCCTACCTGCCATTGGCGTATGTTGGAGAATTGACAAGTTGATACTCAACCTGTTTGGCCACGTTATGAATGCACCTTCCATTGCCATCAAGTCCTCAAAGTGGGACTTGAACTTGGGACTTCTGGATCAGAGGCAGGGATGTTACCCATTGTATTACAAGATCGCCACTCAGATGACTCAATGCATCAATAAATTTCAGCTCCTTTCTCTCCCTGTTCTTTTACCAAATATTCTAAACCTGTGTTCTCTGGTTCCTGACCTCCTGCCATTGGAAACTGTTTCTCTCCATTAATACTATCAAAATCTCTTATAACTTCAAACACCTTGAATTTTTTTCTTGAATTTATTTTCTTGAATTTCATGCCTTGATTTTATTCAAGGCAGAGTTAGGTAGGTTTTTGATCGATAAGGGAGTCAAGGTTTATGGGGAGCAGACAGGGAAGTAGAGTTGGTAGCACAACCAGATCAGCCATGATCTTATTGAACGACAGAGCAGGCTTGAAGAGCTGAATGGCCTAGTCCTGCTCCTAAGTCCTATTTTTTTTATGTACCTCTATTACATCACCTCTTAATGTTTGCTGCTGTAAGGAGAATAATCTCTAGAACTACCAAAAATTTCCAAAAGGTTACATTTATGAATATGTGTTCTAAGCTTCCTCAGGACATGCCTGTACCAGAATCATGCTACAGATGGCCTTCAGTACTGACCCCACTGGAGTTGGCAGGGCCAATGGTGGGGGGGGGGGGGGGGGGGGGGGGGGGGGGGGGGGGCGGAGGGGTGCAGATTGTTTACGGCTGCACTACACGTGTGAATCCGGTAGCAATGTGCCATGCAACTGGAAACTCTAGTGTCCATCTTCCCTGGTAAGATGATGTTTCCCAACACCCACTTGACCCCAAAATCTGCCCTCCTCAGGTCCTCTGGACAATATTGAAATTAGAGTAAATGAGCAGCAGAAACTGTGCAGCCTATCCTTATAAGAAGAAATCTCAACCTCAATGTTAACACATTTTTTAAAAAATGAGGTTACCACCTACTGCACATTTCTGAGGCATGACATTCTGTCGCTGAATCTCAGCCTGTTGCACTCTTTGGCTGTGTGTCACTTTGAATGAGTAGTGGCTCTGCTGGGATCTGAGGCTTACCAACTGAATGTCATCCTTCCACCCTCAGCGCTGAGAAGATTAAGAAGCTTTGTGGTTGACTGCATTTTTTTTTTCTGGGTGCTTGCAAACAATATTTGTTTTGTTTTAAAAGTTAAATTTAAATATCTCAGCGTGTTCCTCAGGAGAGCACTCCAAGCTGCATCAGTTTGACATATCCAGTTCCTGAACCCATGTTGCTCCTTTGCAAAGAAATTGCTTACAAGCACTATTTAGTGTGCAGTTTTGGGCCGGGGATTTGCACTTACTCTGAACAGGGTTGAAACTACCCATAGATATTTCGCTAAGTCAAACACAAGAATTCCAAAGGGTTGAAAGAGATTGTAACTTACTTATGTCAAGCTATTAATCAGTTTAAAATGGCAGCAGCAAGGAAATGGTTGACAAGTGATTTTCAACACAAAGTGCATTAGTGCAAGCTCATGTTCAATTGCACACATGTACAGATTTCCCCAACTATAGTGCAGTTTGCCACTTAGTTATGAAAAATATGAAAAGGGTAATAAATGAGGTGAGATAAGGGATGGCAATTTCCAATAAAGGCGTAAGGAGCCAGGAGCATAGAGTTAGATTACCGTTTAAATCAATGTAACCACCCACCTCCCTCCTACTTGTCAAAAAATTAGGACATTGGCTGGTATCAGAAGGAATTAAATATGGTCTTCTTTGAAACACCACTAAAAACCACCAGACCACTGTAATCAACTAAACAGCCAAGGTGCTCAATAGCAATACCCTGAAAATGAAAGAAGGTTTCTCGCATACCCTGTTCCAACCTCAAGTTTACCTGAGAGACCACCCTCCTGGCAGATCAACTACAGGAACCTTTGCAGCTACTGAGAAATCTCTGCTTACCAAGACCTTCACTCCAGCCAAAGCATCAACTCAACTAAGAAACATTGGGCCTGCAACGAGAGACTGAGATAAATTTCATTTTTGTAACTACTGTTTTTATCATCATCTAATTTTGTGTATGAGTGGTGAGTAATAGTGTGGGTGAGTCGAGTGAGTGAGACATTGCGTTTTTCTTAACCTCTGGGGCAAGTGTGTTAGAAATAAAATACACACAAGTTTGCTTCTGGGTTATTAAAAATTGAGTAAACCACTCTGAGGGTAAGAAAACACACACACCTACATACAAACATATTGATTACAGGCAATAAAAAGGAAACACATAAAATTTGTCCATGACAGCTGCCCTCTGATAGAATTCTGCTGGACACTGCTGTTATGCTTTAAAAGCAGGGAGCAAAGGCCGCCCTAACTACTTGACCTCATATCAAGTGCTGAGTCATTGTCCAAATAAAGGGATGTGTCAATTCGATAAGCGTTCTGCATTGCAGCTTTTCATACTTGTAGTTTCTGACAACCAAAGGCCTTTGTGTTTGAAGGGCAGACCATCATATTACAATAAAGAGTTGATGGGTTTCGTTTACCTTTTGGTCGGAGCCACAATGAATCACATCAGCCAATCATATGCTTTTTTGTTCTCTCTGGAAACAGGGTAGTTTGAATCCACAAGAGGAGTCTGGTGATCCCTGGATGCCATCTTTTACAGTCTTTAAAAATGTAGCCTTTAGAATTTGTAACATCTTCATTCCTGTACTGGGCTTAACATAGCTAAGAGTCAAGCACATTACTGTGGATCTGGAGTCACAGACTGGCCAGGCTAGGTAAGGATTAGTGAACCAGATAGGTTTGTAATGATAATCAATAATGATTTCCTGGTCACTAATACTGAGACAAGCTTTCAATTCCAGAATTCATTAATTACATTTTTACCTACCTCCACAGTAGGATTTGAGCCCATGCCCCCAAAGCATTAGGCTTGGTCATTAGATTATTCAGTTAATGATGTTACCACTGTGCCACCAGCTCCCTCAGCTTTGCAATGGGACCAATTGTATCAGATGCAGTTGTTATCTCCTAACAGCCAAAGCTTTTATATTCGTTATACTACCAAAAAGGCAGGTATGGAGGGGAAGAGGCACATGATCCTTTTATCCATGTGTGGGAGTAAGACATATTGGTTAATTTGAAATCTGTTGGTGCCCAGTGGTCCAGATTCAAAAAGTTTTGATGACTTAGGGAACCTCGTAAAGAATCATTATCAGCCCAAGGCGTCGGTGACGATGCAACGGTTCAAATTTAGTTCAAGGAATAGAGCTGCTGGGGAGACAGTTGCTTGTTATGTGGCAAGTCTGAAACAATTAACTGAATATTGCAAGTTTGGTACATCTATCCATGATATGCTGAGAGATAACTGGGTGTGTAGTATAAACGAAGATGCAATTCAGAAGAGATTACTGGCTGAAACAAATTTAGGTTTTCAGAAGGCATTGGAAATCTCTCTGGCTATGGAAGATGCCAGACTCGGAAGCCATACTGGGAGTGGAAAATGGCGCCATCCTCCACATTGAGGAAGCCTCAGCCAAAAAGAGCATGAAAGTGCAAAACTTTACAGAAGCGGGAAGCAGCTACCGCTAGTAGACAAATTAAAAGAGATGATTTAGCAGCAAAAATATGACATAATGGTAACAGAGATGGAAGCAGGCAACCTTGTAATGAAGCACAGTTTAAAAAGATCAAAGTTTTTTTTTTATATCGTAATGGACACCCCATGAGACATTGTAAAGGTAGAATCAGGCAGATTTTCAGAGAAAAGCAAAAATCCCAATGAGAGTAACAGCTTTGAAAAGCCTAAAGTAATGGATTCCGATATTCATTCGTTATATAATTTAAAGATAGGGAGAACAGAACCTACCTATGTAACCATGAAAGTGAGACTGATCAGAATGGAGATGGATACTAGTGCAGCCACTACGGTGATAGGTGAGCATACTTCTAAATACCTGAATCATGGGGAACGTAAACTAAATTTGGAAGAAACTGATGCCAAATTGAAAACTTACACAGGAGAAGACAAACAAATCAAGGGTGTATGTAAAGTCATAGTACAGTATGGAGGTCAAACAGTGAAATTACCCCTGATGGTAGTAGCAGGCAAGGGACCTAATCTCCTCAGATGAAATTGGCTGAAAAAATTAAATTGGAATGGACTGAAATCTTCCAACTGAGAACTAATGGGTTATCAGAGCTACTACTAAAATATGCCTCAAGGGTGAACTTGGAAAAATTGAGGGGCTACATGCACAAATTAATGTACATCCACAGGCAACACCAAGATTCATGAAGGCAAGACCAGTGCCTTATACAATGCGGGATAAGGTAGATGCTGAACTGGACAGATGAAACTGGGAGTGATGCAATCAATGCAGTTTTCGGAGTGGGCAGTATCAATTGTACCTGTTCTCAAACCTGACCCACAGCATTTGAATTTGTGGGAACTACAAATTAACAAATTAAATAAAGTGGCAAAATTGGATAGACACCCCATACCTAAAATTGAAGACTTATACATTAAACTGACAGTTGGAACTGCCTATATGAGGTTAGATATGAGTCATGCCTATCAACAGTTGGAATTAGAGAAGGCATCCCGGAAGTTTGTCACCATTAATACACACAAAGGGTTGTGGGTGGTAGAGGTGGAAAGAAGGCAGGGGTGTCAGAAAATTGGGCATGTCTGTCATGGTCATGACAGGACACTTGACGTAGGAGAGAAAGTATTTGTGAAAAATTTTAGAGAAGGCCAAACATGGTTGTTTGGTGACATAAATGCAGTAACGGGACCTCTTTCCTACCACATGAAAGTGGAAGATTGAGTAATAAGGAGACATGTGAATCATATAAGGAGGAGAAACAAAATACCCAGAGATGATTCCACCAGAGTTCGAGATAGAATCAACGTCTCCTGTTAAAAGAACTCAATCGAGGACAGGTGTGTCTGATGGACTGACTGTACCTGAAAGAGTCAAAGAAACATATTTACAGGTGCCTGCTGAAGAAACAGATGCTCAGACAACTACAGTAAAGGAGGATCTGGATCAAATATCAGTAGCTGTAGAGCTGAGATGTTCTACACGCATAAGAGACCCCCATGACAGACTGACTTTGTAAATTATTGATCTGTGTAAATAACTTGATATTTTGAGAAAAATTGTAAGATGTATTTTTGAGTAAAGGGGGAGAGATGTAGCAATCTGATGTGCAATATATCTTTAAGGCAAATGTTGTAATATAAGCTCACATGATCTTGGTACCCAATAGCAGAGTAGCACGGGCTCCCTCTGTAGTCTTGAGTTAGAGCCTGAAGAGTAAAGACAGAGTTTTGAGTTGTAAGTGGAGCTGCTGAGTTGCTTTTGTAAATAAACAATGTGTTTATTCTAAGAACGATCTACTGATGTTCTCTGTCTTGGTACTAACTCAGTCACCCCAAAACAGGCGTGCTACCCAGATCCTTTGGCCCCAACAAACCAGGGCACTGGATCCAACACCCATTAATTACTTTCTCTCATGAAAACGGGTCTTGGCGGCAAGCTAATTAAAATGTCAACGATCCAGGCCTTCTGAAGTTTCAAAAACCACAGACCACAAACACTTGAAAGCATTTGCTTATCTTAACAAATATTGTGAAATTGACAGCAGAGATTAGAGAGCCTAAGCTGTCAACCAAACAATGTTTCCCCTGGGGAGCAGGCGGCGTTCTGTTATTTAAAATAGATTTCTGGGCTCTCAGCCAAGTATACATAATGAGGCATAGTGTACATAATAGCAGAGGAGTAGGAGATAGCTATCTCCACAATGGAGCCAGCCAGTCTAGAGTGCTGAGTGTGGGCTTCTGACAGGAAGCAGCCCACATCCTTTAAAGTCATTCTAAAAAATTACACAGCCCAGGAATGGGGCTGGGAAACCAGGAAGTGAGACCTGCCCATCATTTTTAAAGGGCTGTCAAATCAGCTCGGCTCAGTGAAAATCCAGGCCTCGATGTTTGAACTCCACCACCCCACCAACCCCATTTAAATCCAAGGAGGTAAACTTGAGTCCTCTGGTGAAATAGAAACCCTGCCCTAGAAAACCTGTTCTGATGGAGTTAAAGGGATCATTTGGCAGACACGCAGGATCGTAGATCTGGGAACACTTGCAAAGTCATTGTTAGATTTCTATTTTACTTTTCTAAAAACTGCCTTTTAGTGAACAGTGCCACTGACCACCTCAGAGGAAAGTAATGGCATCAGCTATTTGTGACAGCTCAGACAAATTCATACTTTGCTTCTTAAATCTCACAAACCTTATCTGAACCATTTCATTGTGGGAGTTATTTGAGCAACTTATTTACCCGGAGAGTGGCAAGAATGTGGAACCTGCTACCACAAGGGGTATTTGGAGAGAATAGCATGGATGCCTGGATGCCTTTAAGGGAATGTAAATAAGTATATGAGCGAGAAAAAAAAAGTTAAAGGATGTGCTGAGAGGGTGGATGAAGAGGAATGGAAAATGGCGCATGTGGAGCATAAGCACAAACATTGGGCTAAATGGCCTCTTCCTGTGCTGTAAATCCTATGCATTGTCTATGAAATATGCTGAAACTGAAAGGGACAACAGTATAGAGCTCTGAAATATGGAAAATTAATTTAAAATATCAAGTGTGTTATATTCCAAAAAGCCAGGTGTGTAGGATAGTCCAATTTTTACCTTAATAAGCTTTTTGTTACATATACTTGCCAAAGATGCAAATCCAAAACTCAACCACCTCAGTTTTGGTCTGCTCCTTTTTCAGGATCACAAGTGTATTGCTAGTTAATGCCCTCCAGCTGAATACAAGGAAACATAATTATTGTACTATTGACAAAGTGGGTACAATACTGGAAAACCACATTTCTTTAAGGGGTCAAGTCACTTAAGTAAATATTTGGATCATTGAATTGTGCTGGGGCTTCACACAGATGAAAGGATAAGATTTTTGAGGCTCAGCTTTTCCTAACAAAACCTGTCGATTTTTAACATTCTTCCAGTGATGCATGACTTCTGATGCAGTCACTGCCGTACAGTTTTGTCTGGTGGCTACACGATGACTGAACGAGCTTAAAGGACTTCTCAAGTAGTGCTGTGGGACTGTTAAAAGACCTTGTGGTGATGTAATGATGTCATACCATGACATTCCACAAGGAAAACGGTTGTCTTGTCATCTCAGCTGTAGAAAATCACTGTGGGCATTTCTCGAGGTAGTGTCCTGGGCCCAAACATCTTCAGCTATTGCATCAATGGCGTTCCCTGCATCATAAGGTTGGAAATGGATGTTGGCAAATGATTGTTTTGTGTTCAGTTCCATTCCCAAATGCTCAGATAGTGAAGTAGTCTGTGCCCACATGCAGCAATCCCTGGACAACATTCAGGTTTAGGCTAATAATTAGCAAGTAATATTCATGCCAGAAAAATGCCAGGCAATAGCCATCTCTAACAACAAAATGTATAACCAGCTCCTTTTCACATTCAATGGCATTGCCTCCATCGAATCCCCCACCATCAGCATCCTGGAGGTCATGATAAACAAGAAAACTAACTGGGCCAGTCACATAAATACTGTCACTACAACAGCAGGTCAGAGGCTAGGTATTCTCTAGCAATTGACTCAGCTCCTGACTCTCCAAAAGCTTTCCACTATCTTCAAGACACAAGTCAAGAGTGTGATGGAATACTCTCCACTTGCTTGGATAATGGCAGCTCCAACAACTTGCAAGAAGCTTGACACCATCTAGGAAAAAGCAACCCATTTGATGCACCACCTTATACACCCTCTCCCTCTACCACCAGCACAACGTGGCAACACAATGTACCATCTACAAAATGCACTGCAGCAACTCACCAAGGCTTCCTTAATAACATCTCCCAAACCCAGAAGCTTTACCATCTAGAAGAAGAAGAGCAGCAGTCGCATTGGATATCACCACTCCCAAGTCACAGACCAACCTGATTTGGAAATATTGCTGGTTCTTCGTCACTGGGTCAATGTCCTGCGACTTACCTAAAAGCATTTGTAACCACATGAACTGCAGCGGTTCAAGAAGGTGGCTCACCACCACCTTCCCAAGGGCAATTAAGGATGGGCGATAAATGCTGGCCAAGCCAGCGGTACCCACATCCCGTGAATGAATTTTTTTAAAAATTCCAATTAATAAGTGATCATAACTGGGTGTGCACATATATCAAAATGAGAATTAAAGGTTGTAGATGAGATAACCACTGGCCAATAAAAATTAATTAACTGCTTGAGGCAAGCTAATGTAATAGAGTAGGGTGAGTGAGAGCAACTTTTTCTTCAAACTGCTGTATTTAACAAAGAGACAGGAATTAGAGTTTTGGTACGGGAAAATATTGGCTTCATTACAATAGATACCATTAATGGTAAGTGAAACGTTTATTTTAATTTTTCATCTGTCCCAAATAGGATGTTCAAACACTCCTAGTTCAGAGTGTAGCACCAGCTGAATGACCTTGAGTTTGCCTGGTTTAACACTGGCAACTTCTATTGGCGGAGCAAAGGAAGAAAAGGCACAAAAAAGGTTTTCAATTTCTTCTGGTTTCTAGGGCCTGTGCATGTATCTGGTCTCGTTTAGTAAATAGCTTAGTCAGTTTTAAGTGCTGAGGTTTGTTATTTTCCTCATATGTTTGATACTGCTGCTAACTCTATGCAAAGATGGATACAGTGGATAATTATTTGAAATCCATTTAGAGGCAAAACCAGCCTGAAAATAGTTGATAAGTATATTTACCTTCAGGCCCATGTTGCATCTTCTATCTCCAGCTGTGTCAGCAAGCAATACTGAGCAGGGGAACAAATTCTCAGAGATGTATGGGTGTGGTGGGGAGAGAAACCAGCACACACATTGTCGCAATCACAACATGTTGTATTGGCATGATATTTCAATTAATCCATGCCCCGTACTTAGTGGAACTAGCCAACTAATACAAATTTGCACCATATTGCAAGTGATTCTTGTTAGGCAAGGGAATCTAAGATCATCAGGGATTGATGTGAATGTGGAATTCGAAACACAAACAGGTCAGCCATAATCTTAATGAATGGTGGAGCAGGCTTGAGCGGCTGAATGGCCTACTTCTGCTCCTATTTCGTACGTTTGTATTTGTATGATGTTGTGTTGTGAGGCCATCTCTACTGAAAACTAGTTTAAGGCTAAACTTATGCTTGCTGATTCTTTGCTATGGGCAGGGTTGTTGCCTCAAGCTTGTTGCCCTCTGTCTCAAGAAACTATTACTACTCTCAAGAAAACTGAGGTTGATAGATTTTTGTTAGGCAAGGATATTAGGAATTACAGAATCGAGGCAGGTAGATGGAGTTAAAATAGAGATCAGTCATGATCAAGGGAATGGCAGGATAAGTTTGAGGGCTGAATGGCTGACTCCTCTTCATTTGTTCCAAGGGGCAACAAAAAAATGGCTGCCAATATCCTCCCTCCCTGTAGGTGGGGGCACCCTTTTACACAACGTATCCGGTCTGTTAACTACTTACGTAATTTTTTCCAACAACAGAGGTCTATTTTAATATCAAAGTAAAGTTAATTAAAAAGTTGTAAAAGAACCCCAATCTGTGTGCAGTATGATTCAGCGTTATCACTAGCTTTATTTAAAAATTGCTTTCTGCAAGTTGCAACATTAAAGAAGCAAAAGAGGCAGGTAACAGGGAAAGACATTCCTTGTGAACACATATTGGAGTTAGAGATTCAGAAAAGGAATCTACCTATCAGCTTATACCAGCTGGAGTTCGCACACCTCTGAATTGGCCCTGAGTCAAGACCACCTCTTGAGCTGGATCTGGTTGAACTGGATATCTGCTCAATAATGGGTAAAACAATTCCAGATTTTCAACAAATGCAGACTTTTGCTATTAAAAATGGCCATTGCATGCTTGTAAAAAGCTGGCAGACGCCGTACTTTTGAATAACAGTGTCAGCGAGAATGCAAAGGCCATATTCCAAAGTAGCCACATACATACATACATAATAGAAAACAATGAACTGTCCAGAGTCCTTTCAAAGTTTTTTGAACAACATGTCATTACTTGTTTTATCCTTCTCTGCTCCATGTGGCTGGCTTGCTAAGGCTCCTCCATTTTGATGAAGATTCTTGACCTGTGATATTACTCTGTCTTTTGCCTGATCAGATGTTGATGGACCTGTTGCCTATTGTCATAAATTCCTGATCTTATTTCCAGTTTGGGTATTTGCCAGGTATTTTTTCACCAGATGAGTCAGTCTGGACTGTTAATTTCTCCATTGAATTAAGGTACACCAAAAAGAAAGAGAAGAAAGACTTGCATTTATACAGCGCCTTTCTTGACCACCAGATGTACCAAATGCTTTGGAGCCAATGAAGTACTTTTGAAGTGTCGTCACTGTTGTAATGTAGGAATGCAGCAGCTAATTTGCACACAGCACGCTCCTGCATACAGCAACATGGTGCCTTTTATATTTCTTTGAAAGAACGAAAGATTTGCATTTATATAGTACTGTTCTCAACCTCAGGACATTCCAAAAACACTTTATAATCAATGAAGCACCTGCAAAGTGTATTCACTGATGTAATGTAGGAAATCTGACAACCAATTTGTACACAGCAAGCTCCCACAAACAGCAATGAAACAATAACCAATTAAACAATTTTAGAGATGTTGGATGAATATTGGTCAGGAAACCAGGAGAGCTCCGTTGGTCTTCATTGAATAATGTCATGGGATCTTTTATGTCCACATGAGAAGGCAGACCAGCCCACAGTTTAACACTGGACCTGATAGAGAACACCCCATTAATGCAGCACTCCCTCCTGAACCTCTTCAGGCAAAAGTGCTACAGATTGAGCCTAAGTTGACATTTACAGTTAGGATTGAGATGGGGTTGAACAGGAAAACCAAGATCACGTAATATAGCTTAGCTTTATTATTTATAGTTAGTCAAATACATAAACCTGCAATAATTGTGTTAGGCTTGTTCATATTTCAAAGAATAAGGAGAGGAATCATTCCATGGACTACCCTGTGCCTCAGTGTTCATCGAACTTCAAACACTGGAGGTTAAAAAAACTAAATAAAACTAGCTTCACCATCTGTATATTATAACAGATAGAAGGGATTGCCAGGCAGTAATCTCATCTCAGGGTCCAAACGACAGTTCAAAACTGCTCAAGCTTCCCTCTTGTGGTTTATGACATCATCTCTTGATGGGTCAGTGCTTGATAATCATTGCCAGCTATATGCTCTCTATAGGAATTTAAAATAAAAGATTCAAAGTTCCAAAGTTGCCAAACAGGATCAAAATGGTCTTGACTTTTCATGGTAGGGCACTAAATTGTCCATCTGAAACTCCTCTCTCCCGTATTGTAGCAGAGCATTAATCGGTTTGAAATAAATTGAGTCAACACCTCCAGTGAAGAGCAGTGAGGGCAATTTCAGATGAAGACCTAATATCCCACTGCGTACTTTTGAGGCCGTTAGGCTTTCATTTCTTCTAGTAGTTTGATGCATTTGCATAGATGATATTTTATACTAGTTGTTCACCCGTTTACTTTCTGACTGTTAAGTAGCACATAAAGTAATCTTATGGTAAATTCCAAAGCTGCACACAACCAGAGAGAATGAATATCACCCGTCAGCACTGGGCTGTTAACTCAAGTAGGGCATGTTCCTGGGCATATCACCACATGACCCTCTCACCTCCAACACCACCCCCCCCAACACCCTCACCCCGCCCCTCACCCTCTATTCTTTGCCCAACATGTGTTATCAAAGCGCCCTGCCTTCCCATGCTAAATAGAAAGCAAATAACCTCACCAATACCTGAGTGGATGGTTCTGAATTATTAGTTTAACAGCCTTTCACTCCCCCTCCCCAATCTTCAACATTCGCACAACTTACAAACAACAGTGTTCAAAGTAAATGAAAAAACACATTTTTTTAATGGCCTTTTGGCTTTTCGTTAGAATTTTTTGCTGCAAGCAGTGGCGAGCAGATCAATCTTCAATTCTTGGAAAGTCTGGAACAATCTTGCAAGTGTGGCAATTCTGCTCCACCCCCAGCCCCCACCAGCACCCCCCCTTGATATAGGGCTATTTTATCACGGGAAATTTTACTCAGGGTACTTCAAGCCTTTTTAAAAGTTAGGAGCAAAATGCTTTAAGAAAAAAATTTCAGCGATGTTTTCATTTAGGTTAGGGCTCTGCACTATTTTCATATGGCTATTTGGAAAAGAAAGCTTCAGTTACTTTGGCCCCCTCACTGAGGAATTTGGCCTGCTGTGTGGCCACTCTTACCAGGGTCTGCCACGCAACCCGCTCCATCGAATTTCTTCCGAAGCTTTCTCCACTCGCATGCTGTGCCGACCCACCCACCCATCCACCCACTCCCACTGACTCCCCCCCACCACCCCACCCCCCAACTTGTTAGTATTTCTTTCAGAGCAAACTTGTTAAGGTTGTTGTTGGCACTGGGCCATCCTGGACCTAAGCCATGTGTGTGCAGCCATTCCAAAAAGCAGATCTGTCGCTTTTAAGATTGCTTCCTTCTGCCTCGCATCGCAGCCTATGTGCCTCCTCTGTGCCAGTGCGTGACACAGCAGACCTCACACAACTCAAAGCCCTGAAAGCTGACAGACCTCAGTCGATGAATTTTTGGTTGAATGTCACTTCCTCCGGCTGGCTCTGATTAGTGCTGTGGGTTTTTTTTTCAGGCTTTTTAAAGCTTCTTCTAAGAGAAAAAAGGAAGAGAAAAAAAATGAATTTTCATGTCGGCCTGGCTTGCAGAAGAATACATTTAATAAGCATTCTCAATATTCCTGCTTTTATTATATTCTACTGCCCCACTCTGTCTGTTTTTTCATGGGATACTGGCACCTAGTACTGGGGCAGGAATGTGTCATTGGGGTGCATGGAAAAGATAAGTAGGGCATTTTAACTAGTAAGTTGGAGTGGGGACATGTGGTTGGATGGGGGTGATGGTGGTGCTACTGGGATGGTTCAGGTAGAAAATGTAGAGTAACTGATAATTCTAGTATATGAAAAAGTGAGTAGAATGATAGACAGAAAATGTACATGAGATAATACAGTTAAGGAAGGTATTAAAAGATGCAATGTAATTAAATCAGGAGAAAGTAGTAAGAAATGTGTGAGAAAAACAATAGAACAGAAGTACAGGTCTGGCCCAAATTAGCATTCTTTATACAAACACACTGAGTATAAACAACAGAATGAATTAATCTCAAGAACAATTCAACTTGGACAGTATGACATGGTAGCCATTTTTTTTATTCATTCATGGAATGTGGGCATCACTGGCTAAGCCAGCATTTAATACCTATCCCTGATTACCCCTGTTCAGAGGGCATTTAAGAGTCAACCGCATTGTTGTGGGTCACATGTAGGCCAGACCAGGTAAGGTCAGTAGATTTCCTTCCCTAAAGGGCATTAGTGAACCAGATGGGTTTTTACAACAATCATTTCATTGTCATCATCAGACTTCTAAAAATTTCAGATATTCTATTGAATTCAAATTTCACCATCTGCAATAGTGGGATTTGAACCCAGAGTCTCTGAAATACTAGTCAGGGACAATACCACTATACCACCATTACTGAGACATGGCTGATAACAATGACACTGTCAATGAAAACAGGGAAATAACAGACATGCTGGCCCCAAGAAAATTAGTTTTGAATTAGTGACAGGGATTTCACCTGAACCAACATAAGCAAATTGACAGTAATGAAGAAAATAATGGCATTAAAAAGTGACAAATCTCCAAAATCTTTCCAACCTAGGTCTTTAAAGGAAGTATCTGAGATATTGTAGAGGCTTTCATTGTGACCTTCCAAAGCTCCCTTGATTCGGGAACCATTACTTTAGATTGGAACAAATCACCATTTCAGAAAGGTGGGAGAGAGGGAAATCAGGGAGTTGCAGATTGATTCTGTTGCCCAACATCAGTTGTAGGGAAATCAGTAGAATGTATAATTATGGACAAGGTGACTGAACACCATAAACATTTTCATCTGATTAGAGAGAACCAGCATGGATTTGTAAGAATGGGTCATACATGAAGAACCTAAATAGACTTTTTTCAAAGAGGTGACTGATGTAGTGGACAGAGGAATATCTATTTTTTTGTTTTTTATATGGACTTCTGGAAGGTATTCAATAAAATCCATAATAATATGGACTGTTAGCTACAATTGAAGCTCATGGAATTTAAGGGAAATTATTGACCCAGTTTGGAACTTGAGAGGATGTTTCCTCTTGTGGTAGAATCTAGGACTGGAGGTCACTGATTAAAAATAAGAGGTTGCCCATTTAAGACAGAGATGAGGAGAAATTTCTCCCCTCAGTGAATAGCAAGTCATTGGAACTCACTTCCTCAAAAGGCAGTGGAAGCAGGGTCTTTGAATGTTTTCAAGGCAGAGGTATATCGATTCTCGATAAACAAGGGGGTGAAAGGTTACTGGGGGTGGGGTTGGGGAGGTTACAATCATATCAGCCACGATATTATTGAATGGTGGAGCAGACACAAAGGGCTGAGCGGCCCACTCCTGCTATTAACTCAAATGTTCGTATGTAAATTTACTAAATGGGAGGAGACAGAATGTAGGGATAATGGGCAGGGATTGCAATTGGCAGGTATCCCACATTGATCTGCGTTAGGGCCTCAAATATTCAATGTATTTATTAATGACTTCAATGACATTGTTGTTGTGATCTGTTTAAGATTCGGTCCTCTGCTCATTTCTCCATGCCTTGCAGTTTTGCGCTTTCCTCTTCTGTTGCTTGCAAGAGCCTCCCATTTTCAATTTCAATGAGCAAGGTGATTCAGGAAAAGAATATATGAGGTGGTTTCCCATTGCTTTCCTCATGTGTGCTTAAAGGAAACGCAAGACCTCTTCCCAAAGGATCCTCCGCCTGTAAACAGCCATTGTCCCTCGAGGTTCTAACTCTTCCACCATCATCACCGAAAATTTGCTGGTACTGCCATTAGCCAAGACTCATAACCCTGAGCAAGGGACTCTTACCTCGGCCTGGGGTGGCTCACAAAAGGGACAACCACACATTGAAGTCTCAAATGGCCCTGATACTCTACATGACATGACATGATAAAGAGCCAAAGAGCCAAGTTTGCCAATGGCACAAAGGTAGGCATCATTGTAAAACAGTGTAGGTGGAAGGGTAAGTCTACAAAGAGATGTTAATAGATTAAGTCATTGGACAAAGCTGTAGCAAATGGATTTCAATGTAGGCAAGTGTGAGGTCATCTACTTTGGACCTAAAAAGGATAGATACTTTCTAAATAGTGAAAAGCTGGAAACACTGAAAGTCCAAAAATACTTGGGGTTCAGGTGTATAGGCCATTAAAATGTCTTGCACAGGCACAAAAACATAATCAAAAAGATGAATGGAATTCTCATCTCTACGTAGAGACCTAGCATTCAAGGAGTTAGAAGTTATGCTACAGTTATACAAAGCTCTGGATTACAGTGCTCAGTTCTGAGCACCACATCTGAGGAAGGACATTCCACCCTTCCACCTTTGTACCTTCCACCCCCTTACGCCTTCCTCCCCACCCTCACTCCTTCCTCCTCCTGTACTCCCTCCTCCCCCCAGACACCTTCCCCCCATCCAAACTCCCTCCCTTACACCTTCCCCCTTACACTTACCTCCCCACTTGCACTATTGTCCCTTGTTTACTCCTTCCTCCTTCCAAACTCCCTCCTCCACCCGTACTCCCTCCTTCCCCCCAGACACATTCCCCCATCTGAACTCCCTCCCTTACACTTTCCTCATCCCTTACACCTACCTCCCCACTTACAATATTTTCCCCAATTACAACAAGCCCCCCCTGAACTCCTTCCTCCCCCCGTACTCCCTCCTTCCTCTGCAAACCGTCCCCCTTCCAAACTCCCCCTCCTCCCGACACCTTCCCCCCTCCAAACTCCCTCCCATCTTCACCCCCCCTGACACCATTGCCGCCCCGAGGTTTACACTCCCACAAGATCATCCTCTCCCACTCAGACCTAAACCTTTCTCTTCCCCCCACCCTTAAACTGCATCCTTATCAGCTCATGGCGAAGTCCGTAAAGTTCTGAAGCAGGACCAAAGCATTGGCGAGGTCCATGAAGTTCCGTAGCCTCAATGAGTTAAAAGCCTCTGAGACCTCCCACCTTCCGAGAGCTGCTCCATGGTGGAGCCATGTGCATGGGGCTCCACTATGTAATGCACGTGTCCTTCCAAGGTCCGGTAGCTGTAGGTCTCCAGCATCTCTTTCTCCTCAAATGTCCGCAGTCTGAGCAAGGCCCTAAAGGTAAGTCCCGACTTCCGCACATGGCGCTTGTCCAGACGTGTCGTGGGCCGGCCTTCATTTGCATCCCATAGGTGGCATGCAAATTAGCTTCACGCCAGCCTCCAGTGGGATTCCCGAGCTACCATGGCAGGCAGCATCTGAAGATTCCGCTGAAAATTCACAGGTGAAACTGATTTTTGGGCTGCCCGCCGAATTCTCCCCTCACCCTGCCCACCATTGATCCCACCGGGGCATGGGAGAATTCCAGCCCCTGTCTTGTGTCCTATGGTCCATATTCTGAACTGCAACAGCCAATGCGAAATAACTTGTGCTGCGATCATATTGATAATCACAGTTTGATTTTACATCTGATTGCTATTACCTACTTGCTTACAATGGGATTGAGTTGAAAGCATGCCTCTTTCCCCATCTCACTGCTTATTTTGCACATGAACACCGTTCGACCTCATACTCACCAATGGCAAGTGGATTAAAACGACAGAGATTCCACGGTCCGATTGGTAGGTAGCTGTTCTGCTACTGCTCCCTGGGAAACTGAATACTAAAACTCACATTGATGTGGATTCCTCTCTTTATCCCAGTGGAAATAGAAAAGGTCTCTAGAACAAAGAGTCCTGAAAGCAGATGTGGCACAGAGGCAACTTTGGAAGTTAATCGCAAAAACTTGCTGGAGCACCTGCTAGTGCTGAAGCTTGAATTATTGCTCTTTTGCTCAATAGCAATGCAATATTACACTTTATATAGGTTCCCACGACCAAGTAGGGCCATGCTGATGAGTCTAGGAGAATGGACTTTGTAAGGCCCCTAAGAAATAGGAAATGACACATATAAATATATATATATATAACATCTATATACACATATATAAAAGCACACACATACACCTCATGAGGGGAGTGCATGAGTATCAAGGTAATTCAGGAATATTGTAAGAATGCAGCATGGTGCAGTGCTTTAGTATCTAATGGTTTCGATGGGAAAAGATGGAAAGCCACCAAATATGCCATTGTGAAATTTGCCTATTTCCCACAAACTTCCTTCAAAGGGCTACAGGAAATTCTGAATGTCTCCAGTCTAGAGTTGTGAGAGGGACATTTCTAGTTTCTGACAAGTGTATGGACCTGTTGAACTAAACCACCTCTGTCAACCATGCCCAGTCGAATTTTTTATTGCTGTGCAGTAATGTCACCAGTCTCATCTTAGTGAAATCAGAAGACACAATGTGATGTATCATTGTCCCACCCTGAATTTTCTCCATCATCATGGTCTGGAAGTTGGCCACAGAAGATGAAGTCTGATGAAGTAGGCCCTGCAACTTGTATTGAATGCAAGCCAGAGCTAGCCCTGCAGCAGATCCTGATACAGATGTGAAGTCCTCTTGGCACTCAGCAGCAGCAGTAAAGTCCAGACTTTGTCTCTCATCTTGAAGAGTCTGTGGCTTATATTTCTGTCTGCTTTCATCATTCCTCCTCTTCTAAGATGCTGATGGGTTCTTGGAATCATTTCAAGGAATTGGAGGCAGAAGATTCATCTGCAGAGGCAAGAAAAGGTACGTTCTTTGATTAACTTTGGGTTGCTCATAAACTGCAGATTTTTACAAGACTGTTCCAGAAAATCAATAATGGGGAATATTTCCTCTAAATGCATCGTGCGGTTGAACCATAAAACCATTCTTTATAAACTCATTAATGACCTTGCAATCAATGTATTTATTCCAAGTGGGACATAGGTGGTTTTAAAATGAGATTTGCAAGTCTTTGCTAAATGTTCTCAGTAAATTGAAAAGAAAGTTAAGGTAATAGAATACCACTTTTTGAATGATTGTAGCAAAGTGATTATGTTACTTGGCTAGTAATCCAGAAGCCTAGGCTAACAATCCAGAGGATTATGTGTTCAAACTTCACTACATCTGAATTCAGTTTAAATAAAACTCTGAAGATACCAGATTATCATAAAGGCCCAACAGGTTCCCTTAATGGCTTTTACAGATGGGAACCATCATCCTTACCCAGTTGGGCCCATCCAGTCCCACACCCAACATGGTGGATTCTTAACTGACTAGGGAAAGGCCATGCGCCACCATTTGTTCAAGGGCAACTAGGCTTGGGTAATAAATGCTGGCCCTGATGGCAATATCAATATAATTTTAAAAAAAATGGAATCTAGCAGTTACATGATTCAGATGTGTTGGTTTACTCATGGCCAATTGAGGACTTGTGCAATTATTCCTTTCACTTAAAGTTTCTTTCTGGAATGGTCTAGTAGTGTTCTGCCTCTGCAGAACTTTGATCATGTGACAGTCGAACGTAGCCACAATTTTAAATCAATTATACAATTCTTGCAGTATGTTGCGTGTCTGACAACTTTATAAACTTTGTTGACTTATCCACCGATGATCCTCCAGGGCCACTTTACCACACCCTCTGTTGTGGGCAATACTGGTAAATAAAGGCAAGCAAGCTTAGATCTAATGCATGGCTTCCATAAAGCAAACACTTCAGCCTCAATGAGGTGTGACCTAAGTTGTCATGCGCTTTCAAATCCTTTACTAGTTGAGCTCCATAAATGAATGTGTGTTTCTGCTGGTTGGCTGCCTTTTTTTGCTTCTTGGTGTGATGAAGTTGAATCATTTGAATAAGCATCTCAATGGATGTTTTTTTTTAACTTTCTGTCAGTAGTAAGTTAAACAGCAAAAGACTGTACCTGGTATCAGCAGCTTGGCAGTAAATATATGCATCTGGTACCAGATAATTGCCTAAGGGGATAATGATATTGCTACTTTCCTATTGAAGGCAAAGCAGTTTCAGGTGTGCAAAGAATTGGAAATGGCAGTCAAATCAGGGACATGTGGCATCAATGATTTGCTTTCCTAGTACATTAACTTAAAAAAATGCAGTTCCACCACTATTAGAGTTCCAACACTTCAGTTTCATAACAGAAGCAGTATAAACAACAACTTGCATTTATATAGTGCCTTTAACATAGTAAAACATCCCAAGGTGCTTCGCAGAAGCTTTATCAAACAAAGTTTGACATGTAATGAACCACATATTAGGGCTGGTGACCAAAAATTGTTGAATAGGTGGGTTTTAAAGATCACCTTCATGGAAGAGAAAGAGGTAGAAAGACAGAGAGGTTTAGGGAGGAAATTACAGAGCCCATGCAGCTAACTAGGCAGCCACCATGCAGACTCCAATATCACTGAGCTCACCTTAGTTGGTTATATAACCTGCGTCTTCTGAATGAACTGTGCACTCTGCGGTTACTAACCCACATAAATGTCATTTTACCTAAGGCTCTAGATCCCTGCCCCATAAACACTGTCCATTTAATCAAGTAGTTTCACAAAAAAATCAGGAAAAGAGCTTGGAATATCATATAGTCCTGAAGATTTGATTTTCAATTCTACTAATATGAGGATAACAGCTACAGATAATTCTATATTTATTTGACAAGAGTTGCTTAAAAGGATGTTAACAGACAATAAAGATGTGATTTAAATTCTTACTCTGATGGGTTTACACAGTTATGAAATGTTTACTTAGTTTTATTCTTTTTATTTTCCAGATGACAATATCTTAGTTTTGCCCCACGGTAAGCTCACTCAGTAAAATAGTGTTTTTTCTGAAAGTGTGCAAAAAGGAACATTCTAAACTTCATTTAAAGCATTCCCTGCATGCTAAAAGCATTTTACACTCTAAGATTACAGTGGAAAGTAGCTAAAAGCTCTTTGTTAATTTATCCTACAGAGAGACAGCATGACAAACGCAATGAGTTTACGATACATCACTACAGACCGTAATATAGTTGTTTTTGCTATTTTCATCCATTCCAACTGCCACCTATAAACTACAGAGCACCTCAAGATCTAACAGCATACCCCGACAGTATGCAAAATGCAGCTTAGGCATCACTTATTGCATTTACGCCATGTGTACGGGTCATCGTTTTGCATACTCTTAGGTGATTTTGAGCATCTGAGAGATTTAAGGGTGAAAATGATTGTTATATTGTTACATTGAACTTGCACCAAGTTCCCTCTCTGCTATTTTAAATGTTATAACATGGAAACAGGGAATTCAGGTCAACCAGACCATGTTGGTATTTACCCTCTGCATGAGCAAGCAGTTCTATTCACATTTAACCATTCTATCCCCATATTCCTTCAGCCCCTCTGAGGTGTTTGAATTTAGCATTCTCTGCTTTGGCCTTGCGAGGGCCGTTCAGTGAAAATTGAAGTTGAGCCATTTTTCTTATTAACAATAGATTTTTTTTAAACAATTTCTCCACCCTGTTTTCCTGGGGCCAGATATATCTTACACTTATAGAGAGCAGGGAACAGTAGATGAAACTATTTACAGTCTTAAGCCACCCCTCATAAATGATTTTCTTCATTGACCAACAGGAGCACATAAAAAATGGCACACTGGAGCTTGTCCTTCTGATTTTGCCAATAGATCCCACCAGTTGAAATTAGAGGTTCAGCCAGATTGGGGATGGGTGGGGTGGGTGTGTCCATTCTGTCTCAAAACTGCAGGTCCTTCTATCAATGTACACTTGTACCATATTTCTCTCTGTTTCCTTTAATTTATTAGTCACTGTACTGTGATATAGGAAATACAGCAGTCAATTTGTGCACAGCAAGGTCCCATAAACAGCAATGAGATTAACGACCAGATCATCCTTTTTTGTCAAAATCACAGGATGATCACAGCACAAAAATGAGGCCATTCAGCCCGAGGTATCTGTACTAGCTCTCCAAAAGGGTAATTCACCTGGTGCCACATCCCACTTTCTTCCCACAGCCCTGCATATTCTTCCTTTTCGGGTAATAATACAATTTAGCGATGTCGATAGAAGGATAAGTATTGTCCAGGACACTGGGAGAACTCCTCTCCCCTGCTCTTATTTGAATATTGTTCATGAGGCGGGTGCATGAGACACCGACAAAGAATGCAAAATGTTTCACTACCCAGAACCAAAATCCTTCACCTTGATGAGTACAAAACCATTTACATTAAAAGGGAGAGACAAAGGTACAGAGACAAAGAGATGGAAAGAGGCAATAATAGACAATGCGGAAAAAAAATGGATAATAAGAAAGTGATGGGAACATTGACAGATCTCTGGATTTTGCTTACCGACACACAGTAACTACAGCTTTTGTGTCAAAATATTCAAAAGGGAACAGTGCGCATCATTATTATTAACATGCTGTGGCCTTCTTGAATCACTGACAAAACCTTTAATTAATTTAAACAAAGACAAACCTCCTGCAATAAAAAAGAAAATTCTTCAGCAGTTGGTCCCCTTCTGCTCTCCACCCGCCCCTTCCCATCACAATAAACATCTCAAAAAAGCTTTTTTAAAGGAAACCACAGATATTTATTTCAGGGGACTTGAAGTACCTTAATGGCAATGTTACGTATGTTGAAGTTCTTTAATAATTTATAAGCAAAGTCTTTTAGTGAGTGACAGGATTTTCTTTCTTTTTGACAGATGTGGTCAGATCCTGTCCAGTTATATCTTTTTTGATGGACCCTTTCTGCTCAAATCAGTATGAAATATTTCATAACCAAAATAACATTACATGAAAGCCCTGAAATATTTGGAACATTCAGAACAAAAGTGGAACATCAGGTGCAAATTACAATTTTATTTAACTTGAGGCATGAAGACTCTCATCTAAGCTGGGTCCCCATGAATATGGTATACCATTCTGGCCATAATGGTACTGAATAACCTTTGTGTTAAATATGATCAGGTTGAATGCCCTCTCTTAATGGTCGTTATACAGCCTGATGCAGTACCAAGTCTCAAATCAGAAACAGCCCAAGATGAATTGTTGGTCTTTGTTGAGCTGGGAGATCAAAGTGAGGCCACAACAGGAGTTACTGCGTTTAGTCTCTACATTATTGAAACTAAGCCACAGAGGGCAAGAAAGGGGATTAAATCTGCCAGAATTCCCAGTGACTGCAGCTGGAAAGTGCATGAAGGAAAATTGTCCAAGAACAGTACCAGGTTTTGGATGAAGCCAATGTCCTAGTGTTTGAGTAGTGTGTTTAACCATCAGCTCGGCTCACTTGGCAGCCTTCTCGCCCACGAATGAGAAAGTTTCAGGTTCAAGGACATGCATTCATAAGCCAAGCTGTCACCTCGATACTGGGTGAGTGTAGCAGCTTTCTTGGAGGTGCCATCCTCCAGCTGAGATGTTAAGTTAAGACATTCCTTGTTTAGCCAAACATCATAGATCACTTGATTTCATCCCATATTTTTAAATCCCAACATGGCTTCACCCCACCCTGTCTTTGTAATCTCCTGTGGCCCCACATCCTCTGAGATACTTGCACTCTTCTAACCTGGCCCCTTGCCCAATCCCAATTTGCTCCACCATTGATGGCTCTGCCATCAGGAGCCCAGGTCCTAAGCTCTGGAATTCCCTACCTAAACCTCTCCACCTCTCTTCCTTCCTCCAAGGTGCTGTTTAAAACCTACCTCTTTGACCAAGTTTTTGGCCATCTACCCTAATATCACCTTTTGGTGCTCGGTGCCTAATTTTACTTTCTAACACTCCTGTGAAATTCTTGGGATGTTTGAATTAAAGGTGCAATATAAATATAAGAAGATGGAGATTTTCCAAATCTTCAGGTCAATATTGCTTCATCACGCACCCCATGAAACATGGATTGAAAAACATATTTTAAAAGATTAACCAGTAGGCTATTTCATTGCTGATTGCTGAATTTTTCAGCAGGGAATCTGTCTCAGTGTTTGGCTGCCTGACCCAACAGTCATTGCCTTTCAAGGTATTAAGTTGTGTGCCAAGTGTTTTGGGATGCGATAAGGTGTGAACAGCCATTTAACAGGTGTATGAGCCTGTGGTACAATTCCCATTCTGAATCCTTCAGGGAATATTAGAAAAAAAAATTGAAAGCGGGGAGGGGGGGAAGGCGGGGGGGGGGGGGGGGGGGGCAGTTGGTGGTGGTGGGTGATAGGGATGTGAAAAATAAACAATTGATTTGAATACTTCTTTGGTATGAAAATCTGTGGGCTTTGATCCTGGCAGTTATGTTGAGACCATGCCCATCAGGGTACTCCTGCGCTGATTTTGGCGGGATAGGTAGGGTCAGATGGAGGGCATCTTATTTATCTGGCATCCACTAATACCTTTTTGCATTCACTAACCCTATGGGAGGGGGTGTGCCCCAGTGCGCTCAGAGAAACCTTTGTAGTGATGCTTAAGGAGGCTGAGGCCATATTTTTAAAGTCCTTATATTTTTCGGAGGTCGTTCACTTCTCTGAGCTGGACCGCAATTGTGAGGTTCCCTTGCAACCTTCTGAAAGGACAAATCGTCTTACTGGTTGCACCAGCCTCTACTCACGTCGTGTCCCATATAGGCCGGGGAAGTTTGAACTCCTAATGTAGACATTCCCCGGGCCTCTGGCTCCACCCCCTCCACATCCATGGCTTCATAAGAAGTGGGCAGTAGCTTTTCCTCCTTACTGGGCTGAGTGGGAAATTACAGGTTAGATCACAGCCTGCTTTAAAACCACTCTACTGACTCCCACCGCACACACGCATGCACACACACGCACCCCAAGGCTGGAAGTGTGGCAAGGGTTTGCCAGAGCGACCAAAAGGAATTCAGCTCCATGTTAGGTAAAGCTAAAAAAAACGTCTAGTGCGTCTTTGGTGATGCTTAGGCATTTGGATCACACTTAACAAGGTATATCTTTAAATTGCAATAAAATGGATCTACAGCAGCATTGAGCACAGCAGCAACTGCTCAGGTGATGCCTCAATAGAAACAGGGATGAGATACATCTTTTCCTGCTCTGTTGATTTTATTATATGGAAATGCAGACAGTTTATTTTTGGCATGTAGTAGGAAGGGGTGTGCCTGAAGTTGCAGGTACAAGCAAGTCAATTATGGGGCTGAGAATATAGAATTTGTGTGTGTATGTGTGTGTGTGTGTGTGTGTGTGTGTGTACGTGTGCATGTGTGCGTGTCCTATAGATACTGATCTCCATTTATTGACTTCTGCTTGTCTGACCTGAACAGGTCAATTGCCATTTTTCTCCTCAGAGGTGAATCCATCTGTCCAGCAGCCTAGGTTTGTGCATCGTAAACTCAATGACCTTTGATCAGGTAAGACAGACGGCTTTGGAGCCTAAACTTCTATAGGGTCTGATTAGGTGGGATCTACACCACTTCCCTCAGATTAAACCATAACATAATTTGATCTCAGGTAATAGCTATACTCATCTTTGTGACATAAAATTTGCAAATCATTTATCAAGTGCAAGAAGGGTTAAAAGCATTTTACTTGGTAGTGATTTTGATTTTTTTTATCCTATACACCCAATCTTATCTTATGAACATCATGTTCTAAAAAGAAAATAAAAACACATGGGCCCTTGGAAAGTATAGGACAATCATGTCTCATCAAAACCTGTTTCTTTCAAAAGAATTGTCCCACGAAGCTCTTGACAAGACTACCTTCAGGTGAAATCTTTCCAAAAATACCTGTCCGATATGAAATTCTATCGGCTATTATCACACTGCCAAACAATCCATCATTTGTTCATCAACAGGGACAATGAAAGAAGACAGAATAAATTAGATACATAGTGATATGACTAGAGACTGACTAAACTCATTGAAATGCAGGTACATTGGCTGCTACTGTGGGATGCCCGGCAGACATGGTCACCTCATTATAGGCCTACACCCAGACCCGGGGCAAAAGAGGAGGCAAGTATGATTGATTATAATATTTTATATGCATTTATTAGGTGCAGCTGTTGTCAAGCAAGACCTGGCAGGTAATTTCACACAAGCAAATTTCTCTGCTCAGGTACAGTCCAAGGCTTGCCTTATAGGCTTTGAACCTACTTATATATGAAATCTTAGACACCTATTGTGGAAATTCTCTAAAAATTAATAAAACAGTGTCCCTTTTGTTGGACAAATTTTGTTCAATGAACATTTTTTTTCTTCACCCCAGCCATTGTTAACAAGATAGAACCTCAGTGAATCTTCCTCCCTTCCCATTCCTACACTTCAGGTTGCCAACCCTTCAGCGTTGTCCTGAGGTCTCCGGGAATCAAGCATTAACTTCTTGGATGCCACTGGGAGCAACCCAAGAGGAAATACATAGAGGTTCTAAAAGAGAAGTGTCTTTCTTTCCATTGAACAATTTTTTTATTGACTATAAAAATATTGATGATGGAAGAAAAAGCTGCTTGAATAGGTGGCAGAAGTGCAGATGGGAGGTCATGTGATGAAATCTCAAGTAATATATCCAACCAGAGTTAGCAACAATTCTCCATTGGGGAATCTCCCGTGCAATCTCGACAAGTGAGCTACTGAAGTCTTCAGATGGCATATATACTTTGTGTCACAATATAGTGCTTTTGTTTTGCACTGATCCAAAATAGGTGGGACAGGTAAAGTCAACAGATTGACGGTGGGTTGACTTTGCCTCGGGTGGTAGCACTCTCACCTCTAAGTCATAAGGATGTGAGTTCAAGGCCCACTTCAGTTGCTTGAGTACATAATCTAGGCTAGTGCAGTACTGAGAGAGTGCTGCATTGTCTTTCGGATGAGATGTACCTGAGGCCACCACGTGCCCTTTCAAATGACTGTAAAAGATTGCAAAAGGCTTTATTGAAAAAGAGCAAGAAACTTCACCTCAGTGTCTTGCCTGTTACTTATCTCCCCATCGACATCACAAAAAACAAATTATGCATCATTATGTTATTGCGATATGTGGGGTCCACTGTATGCGAATTGGCTGCCAGATTTCGTTATCATCCAACAGTGACATCCAACAAAAGTACTTTGTTGAGTGTAAATGGTTTTGGGACATCTTGAGATTGTAACAAATGCTCTGGTTTGGCAATTAGGTTTACTCTATTGCCCCTTCATGCTGGCTATAACTGCATAACTTCATAACTGCAACTCTGGCAAAACAAACTTTAAAAATGTGGCTTTTGGTCCTTTTTTAATATTAGCACATTGCCAAGGGGACAACTCAATTATCATATACAGAGCGGTGAACACAGCTCTTGAGTGGACTCACATGCACAGCTCTTCATCCTCAGACCGGGAAGCAATACCACACTTAGAATACTGTGTATAGTCCTGGTCCCTATCTAACAAAAGAGGACATACAAGCACTGGTGAAGGTTTACAAAAATGAAAGAAACTAAGAGGTGATCTCATTGAAACATATGAAATTCTTAAAGGGCTTGACAGAGTAGATGTTGGAAGGATATTTCCCCTGGCTGGGGCATCTAGGACTAGGAGCCACAATCTTAAAATAAGGATCAAACCATATAAAACTGAGATGAGGGGAAAAAAGTTGTGGATTTTGGAATTCTCTTCTCCAGAGAGTATGTATGCACAGTCATTGAGTCTATTCAACACTGATATCAATGGATTTTGGGGTACTAAGAGAATTAAGAGATACTGGGAGGGTGGCATTGACGTAGAATATCAGTCATGAACTTATTGAATGGCAGGGCAGGCTCGAAGGAATTAATTGCCTACTCCCACTCCACTTTCTTATGTTCTTATCACTACCAAGAGTGACTGAACAGGCAAGGCTTTGTCGTTTAGGGAAAAGAAGGTTGAGAAATCACCTGATAGAGGCCTTTAAAATTATGAAGCAGTTTGACTGAGTAGACATAGAGATGTTTTTACATGTCAGGAGTCCAAAACTAGGGACCATGTATATCATAGAATCATAGAGCTTTATGTCACGGAAGGATTTCAGTCCATCGTGTCTATGCCAGCCATAAAGGGGTCATCCATCCTAATGCCGCTTTCCAGCTTTTGGTCCATAGCCTTGTAGGCTACAGCACTTCAAGTGCATGTGCAAGTTCTTTTTAAATGCAATGGGCTTTCCTGCCACCACCACCCTTTCAGGCAGTGAGTTCCAAAACCCTATCACCCTCTAGGTGAAAAAAAATTTCCCTCAACTCCCCTCTAATCCTTCAGCTAATTACTTTAAATCTATGGCTCCTGCATAAGATAGTCACTGATAAATCTAATTGGAAATTCAGCATAAACATCCTTACCCAGAGAATGGATACAATGTAGAACGTTGAGCCAAATCACACAGCTGCGTCTAAGGGGAAGTTGGATAAACATATGCAAGGACAAAGAATAAAAGGATAACAAAAACAAAAATACCTGGAAAAACCCAGCAGGTCTGGCAGCATCTGTAGAGAGGAACACAGTTAACGTTTCGAGTCCGTATGACTCTTCAACTGAATTAAGGAAAAATAGAAGAGAGGTGAAATATAAGCTGGTTTAAAGGGGGGGTGGGACAAGTAGAGCTGGATAGAGGGCCAGTGACAGGTGGAGATAACCAAAGATGTCATAGACAAAAGGACAAAGAGGTGTTGAAGGTGGTGATATTATCTAAGGAATGTGCTAGTCAAGGGTAGAAAGCAGGACGAGCAAGGTACAGATAGCCCTAGTGGGGGTGGGGTGGGGGGAAGGAATCGAAAAAGGCTAAAAGGTAGAGATAAAACAATGGATGGAAATACATTTAAAAATAATGGAAATAGGTGGGAAAAGAAAAATCTATATAAATTTTTGGGAAAAAAAAGTGGGGGGATCAGAAAGGGGGTGGGGATGGAGGAAAGAGTTCATGATCTAAAATTGTTGAACTCAATATTCAGTCCGGAAGGCTGTAAAGTGCCTTGTCAGAAGATGAGGTGCTATTCCTTCAGTTTGCGTTGAGCTTCACTGGAACAATACAGCAGGCCAAGTACGGACATGTGGGCATGAGAGCAGGATGGTGTGTTGAAATGGCAAGTGACAGGGAGGTCTGGGTCATGCTTACGGACAGACTGAAGGTGTTCTGCAAAGCGGTCACCCAGTCTGCGTTTGGTCTCTCAAATGTAGAGGAAACCGCATTGGGAGCAATGAATGCAGTGGACTAAGTTGAGGGAAATGCAAGTGAAATGTTGCTTCACTTGAAAGGAGTGTTTGGGCCCTTGGACGGTGAGGAGGGGGCAAGTAAAGGGGCAGGTGTTGCACCTTTTGCGGTTGCATGGGAAGGTGCCGTGAGAGGGGGTTGCCCTCAACCGTGTCCGGCCCATCTCCCGCTCAGCCACCCTCACACCTTCCTCTCCCTCCCAGAAACATGATAGGGTCCCCCTTGTCCTCACTTATCACCCCACCAGCCTCCGCGTTCAAACGATCATCCTCCGCCATTTCCGCCAACTACAGCATGATGCCACCACCAAACACATCTTCCAGTCTGCCCCCCGGTGGCATTCCGCAGAGATCATTCCCTCCGGGACACTGTGGTCACTCCTCCATCACCCCCTACACCTCAACCCCCTCCCATGGCACCTTCCCATGCAACCACAGAAGGTGCAACACCTGCCCCTTCCCCTCTCCTCACCATCCAAGGGCCCAAACACTACTTTCAAATGAAGCAGCATTTCACTTGCACTTCCATCAATTTAGTCTACTGCACTTATTGCTCCCAATGCGGTTTCCTCTACATTGGAGAGACCAAACGCAGACTGGGTGACCGCTTTGCAGAACACCTTCAGTCTGTCCGTAAGCATGACCTGGACCTCCCTGTCGCTTGCCATTTCAACACTCCACCCTGCCCTCATGCCCACATGTCTGTCCTTGGCTTGCTGCATTGATCCAGTGAAGCTCAACGCAAACTGCAGGAACAGTAGCTCATCTTCCGACTAGGCACTTTACAGCTTTCCGGACTGAATATTGAATTCAACAATTTTAGATCATGAACTCTCTCCTTCATCCCCACCCCCTTTCCAATCCCCACCCCCTTTTTTTCCAATAATTTATATAGATTTTTCTTTTCCCACCTATTTCCATTATTTTTAAATGTATTTCCATCCATTGTTTTACCTCTACCTTTTAGCCTTTTTCGATTCCTTCCCCCCAACCCACCCCCACTAAGGCTATCTGTACCTTGCTCATCCTGCTTTCTACCCTTAATTAGCACATTCCTTAGATAATATCACCACCTTCAACACCTCTTTGTCCTTTGTCTTTGACATCTTTTGGCAATCTCCACCTATCACTGGCCCTCTATCCAGCTCTACCTGTCCCACCACCCCCCACCCCCCCCCACTTTAAACCAGCTTATATTTCACCTGTCTTCTATTTTTACTTCATTCTGTTGAAGAGTCATACGGACTCGAAACGTTAACTGTGCTCCTCTCTGCAGATGCTGCCAGACCTGCTGAGTTTTTCCAGGTATTTTTGTTTTTGTTTTGGATTTCCAGCATCTGCAGTTTTTTGCTTTTATATTAGAATAAAAGGATATGCTGTTAAGAGTGATGAAGTTAGGTGGAAGGGCATTTGTGTGGAACCATAAAAATTTGAGATAAATGGCTTGTTCCTGGGCTGTACATTGTATGTAATTCTATGTAATATGGGACCAGCAGAACAATTCAAGTATGGTGGCACTGTATAACTTTTGACAGACACTGAATCCACATTCTGATCCCTGTAAAAAAATCTCTGGAGAAATTTGTTGTCAGGCATGTGCAGTTTATTTTCATTTCCTCCTCTCTCTGGAGGGCATTGAGTTCTGCAGGTGATCAGTCCCATAGTCGACTGCAGCTCTCTTGGGCTTTACTCACATGCCCAGTCTGGATGAGTGAGGTGTGAAGGTGTGAAGATCTGTAGGCTATTCAGTCATGAATGGGGAGATAGGCTAAGGCCGGGCAGGGAGGGGGATTGTGTGTGACCAGGGAATGCTTGTGCTAAGATGCAAACATACAAAATCCCCAGACAGCAAAGGACCAACAGGCCCATCAAGCCTGCCCCAAAATCATGGTGATCGTAGCATCTTAACTAAACACTTCCTCCCACCAAACCTTACCACCCCCCTGCTCCTCCCCAACACCCCACCCCCCACCACTGCCCCACACACCCCCACCACCCCATAACCACCTCCCCCTCCCTCCACAACCTCATCTTCACCCTACAGCCCCACAACCCCATAACCTCCTGGGAAAGGCAAAGAAAAAGGAAAGAGATAGAATGTAGATTGTTGTAATGAAGGCTTTACATTGCTTTATGCCTTGGTACACTGTTAGTGACTTGGAGGTGGGAAATATAGACTATCATTTGTAGTGAATAACCATAAGAAGCCCATGGAATTCTTCCAAGTCACATGTTACTCTGAAAAGATGAATGCTCAGTATCCACATCTGGAGAAATTGATATTAAAACAACAACTGGCAGAGCCATTTCTGCTCTTCATTATTTAGAGCAATATCAGAAACATGTGTGCAAAGAATGAGGTTACAATTTCAGTATACAAAGTGACCAGTGAAAATCTTTCCCCAGCAGTGAAAGCTGCTTTTGTTCTGCCCCATTTAAATATTGGGAAAGGTGACTGAAAATGTATTCAATTTTCTATACAGCTTACAAATGTAATTGTTTAAAATTCCACCAGGAACACTCCGGTAGTGAGGCTAATCCCTTTTCCAACACACGTCTGGTATCCGTCAGCTTCGTGGCTGCCTTGAAAATATACACTGTGTTCTGAAAAAACTGAGCTGAGTTTTGTATGCCCCCCAGCAGGTATGTTTCCCGGAGGTGGGGGGGAGGGTGAGGACGTTGAGGGGGGAAGCACCTAAAATAGGGTGGGCATCCATCCCACCACCTTCCCGCTCACCCAAAAGTACCCCCCCCATGATACAGGGGGTGGGCGGGTGCCGGAATCAGCAGCCCGCCTGCCGTATTTAAATGAATTGTTAATTAAGCTTGTAGTCAAGCCAATGACCCTGATAATACGCTGCCCACGCCATAAATATACTGGGTAGTTGGGTGGGAGTTGGCAGCCCGACTTTTTAACTCCAACGTTTAAAGTTTGGGAGGGAGTGGGGGAAGAGGTTCGATCCTCGGGGGCTGCGGATCACGGGGCAGCCCCCCCACCTCAGCTCGAACCTTCCTTTCCTTCCTAGCCACTCCCTCCCTTTACCCCGCCTCTCATCCCCTGCCCCTCTCCCTAACCTACCCAAGCCCTCCTGACCTAAGAGCCTGGGCTTACACTCTCCAGGGATCCATGGCCCCTGATTTTCCTCTTCTCCAGTGGTCTCGGCAGTTTTCACTGATGCCTTCCTGGCACTTGCTGGGACTGATGGAGCTGCTGACCAATCTGTTTAGCCGGCAGCTCCAGACAGCAGGTCTTCCGCCCCAATGAAGGGCGGAATTCCCACTCGACCCTCTTTAGTTTGCCCTGCTTTATGACTGTGGGGCGGGTCGGCATGGAGCATGTCAGCTCCGCACCAACATGGTTTCTGGAGAAGTGTGCCGTCCGTGCCCACCTCCCTCCCATATTATTCATCCCAGTGTGTGTGTGTGTGTGTGTGTGTGTGTATGTGTGAGTTTGTGTGTGAGAGAGCTAAGCGGGTGACTGTGTGTATATGTGTGTGTGCAATTGTGACTGTGCATAAATGAGTTGATGGTATGAGGATATTTATGAGAGAATATGTGTGAGACTGTGTGTACGTGTGTGTGAGAGAGTGCGCCTGAGAGTGTATGGGAGTGTACATGTGTGAGCGTGTTTGAGAATTTGTGTGCGTATAAGTGTGCGTTTTTGTCATCAGGTGAGAATGTGTAAGCATACATATATATGAGTATGTGCGTGTATGAGTATACATGTGTGTGAGAGTGCGTGTGGATTTCTAGCAATTCTCAGCTGAGCCTGTGGGTGGAGTGAGAAAAAGAACAATGTTCCCTGATTTATTGTCATGTTTGTTTTAGCACTTCTGTTTGCTGAGTCATACTATAATACTGGCATAAACAACTGCCGATGAGCCAATTGACAATTTCCAAGTCTTCAGCACACAGTCAGTGTCTTGAACGGGAGCTGAACATTTTTGCCTGTGTGTTTTTTTATTGCACCCACAGGAATGCCCAAATTTACTCAGCAGACTCAGGCGCACTAACAGCTAACAACGCGATGGCCAATCAGAAAGAACAACGGCCACTTAATTGACTATGCACTTAGTTAGCAGAGTCAGGAAGTGTCAACGAATCCAACTGCAGAGTGTACAATATTTACAAAAAAAGTAAATTAAGATTTACAGGTCAAAAAGTGTTACAGTCAATAATAGACAGTTTGACAGGTTAGTTGAAGTAAGCACAGGAGGCTATCGCACAGAAGAACAGTGAAGGGTCTAATACCAGGAAATGCTGCAAGGATATCCAGAATAAAGGTGTCAGACTTGAAGAAAAGTGCCAAAGTGGGAAATGGGAATGAGTGTGAATAAACATAACCTGCTTCAAATGTTGGTAGCCACTTATGCCAATCAAAGCATTTAGTATACTTAACTCAGGCTGAGCCAGTAAATAGCAACAAATGCAGAACAAAGAAAGAAATGCCCCGACATTTATTTAGCAAGGTTCATGACCTCATGATCTATCAATGTGCTTTCAGCCAATAAAGTTCATTTGGAATGTTGCCCCTGTTGTAACGTAGGACACACAACGGCAAATTTGTGCACAGCAAGGTCCTACAAACAGCATTGTGATAACGGCAAATATTATGCTTTTGTGATGTTGGTTTAGGAATAAACGTTGGCCATGACAGCAAGGAGAACTCCCAGCTCTTCTTTGAAAGGATGCCATGGGATCTTTTACATCTACCTGATTGGACAGACAGACCTCACATCCCATCTAAAAGTTTTTCTGACTTACAGGCGCGTATGTGAATGCAGAATCATGATTGGCACCAAGGGTAAAAGCAAATATCATCGAGACCACCCATGGCAGGATCCAAAGCTGAGGGTTTGGGATGTTGCAGTGGAGGTGCTGCATTGTCTTCATGGGTAGCATTCAAGCCTGACTATGAAATGAAGAATGCTTCATGAGCACAAATAGGTGCCCCAGTCACTTGAAAACTACACTGCAAACTAGGTTGTGAATTCTGTTATCTGAACACTGTCATGAAGCAAAGACTCTTTGTTCTGCAGGCTGGCATTGAGCAGCACACAACATCAGCAGGGGAGATCTCAGGCATTCAAGTGGCAAGTGCAGTTGGAGCATCTCTAAGGAATGCTCTCGCTAATGATGTTGAAGCATTGAGAACCACACTCTGTGAATCTACTTGTTTGGAGACAGTCTCCAGAGAACCGTGTGTAGGTGATGTATCTTCCTTCTTAGTTCCGGAGACTGAAAACTACAATTGATGTAATCTCTTAATAAATCCAACACCTTTATTGAGGATTTTAAACAAAACAGTTTCAATTAAATCATACAGTTACCCTCAGGTGATCTTTGGAGTGATCTTTGACCGAGACCTCCCTGCTTGGTTCACCGGGATTCTTCCTGTTCATATATATCTTCTGTCTTCTTTCTTCGAGCATTGCCCATCAATAGGTACCTTTTGTCTTTCTTACTTGCCCCTGTGTTGGACTTCTCAGGTGTTTGCATACAGATTATAGTTTGTGAAAGAGCCCATGCACAATCCTCTTCGGGATGCCCATTGGTTAGCTGGGTGCCTATTCCCAAGTTGTTTTCCATTGGCTTAGCCATATAAGGACTACTTCCCATCCTGCTGTCATTTCTTGTCTGGTTTCAATCAGTCTCCAATTATTTCAACCAGTTTCTGTGAGTAATAGCCCTATTCAATTCAAATTGTTCTATTCAATTCAACAGTATCACTGTGATTAACATAATCAATGTAATTAGCAAGTATCGTACCCATCAGGTTTCCATATAACAAACACTGCTCTGAACTAAAACAAAAATAGCTGGAAAAACTCAGCAGGTCTGATAGCATCTGCGGAGAGGAATACAGTTAACATTTCGAGTCCGTATGAGTCTTCATTAGAACTGCTCTGAACTTGTGCCAATCCATCAAACCCTTCCTTACACATGACTAAGGTGTTCAAAGACTTTGTGACTGTATGCTCCTCTGCATTTGAAGGGAATGGTAGCAAATGGGAAGATCAGAGTTGGTCACTTGACACAAGGGTTCTCCCACATCTCAGTGTAACTTGAGCAGAAGAGCTGCAGAAACCCTGGAAAGTGCTATAAATACTGTTTACGCCGTTTTCCTGCAGCTCTTCCATCAATATTCCAGCAGATCAGTGCTCAAGTTACTATGGACCTCAAGTTACTGCCAGGGTATTGCCCGCAGTTGCCTCTGGTCAATTTTCAGGATAAAACCCCGAAAGTAAGCAAGATTCAGCTGCTGCAACAGGAATGGCTAGAAATAGGGAACATCTGGATCTGGAACACACTGAGGGGGTGGGCAACTGGAACACAAACTCACTTAGGAAACATCCACATCTTACCCTGCTGATATTACATCACATGAGAATAAGTAGTGGATTAGATGTACTGCCATACACCACTTCACATGCCACAAATAGCCATAGCAACCCATCTCATTGAATACTCATTTCAATCTCAATTTTTACCCTGCCCACAGGGTGTTGCTGCATGCTGGCACTGATTTTAATGTATTCACCAGCATTTTAGACTAGGGCAACTTTGAATTTGGGTCATTCAGCAGTGAACTGCAAACTGACTGATCTTTGCCAAGTCTCCTACTGTGCCAGAAGGAAGCTATCCTTGAATAGATCATTAAAATGACAGAAACATATGCAAAAATTACTCAAAAAGCGTAACTGAATGCTGCCCTTTATGTGTAAAGGAATCAAATGCAAAGGAGTAGAAATCATGCTTCAGCCATTGAATCCCGGTTAGACCACACCTGGAGTACTGAGAAGTCCTGGACACCACACCTTCGGAGGCATATATTGGCCTTGGAGGGAGTGCAAAGTAGACTTATCAGAACACTACCTGGACTCCAAGAGTTAAATTACTAGAAGATATTAAACAAACTATGGTTGTATTCACATGAATTTAGAATGTTATGGGATGATTTGATTAAAGATTTTAAGACATTAAGGAACTCAGGACGGATAGAGAGAAATTATTTCCACTGGCTCGGGAGTCTAGGGCTAGGGGGCTATGGCCTAAAAATTAGAGCCAGACCTTACAGGATTGTCATTAGAAAACACTTCTACACACAAAGTTGGTAGAAATTTGGAAATCTCCTCCTCAAATGGCAAAGGATCAGTTGTTAATTTTGAACCTGAGATTGATAGTTTATTTTGTTATCCAAATGCATTAAGGGATATAGGGCAAATGCTGATATATGGCATTGGATCGCAGATCAGCTATGGTCTCATTGAATGTCAGAACAGGGTCAAGGGTATAAAGGGCCTCCTCCTGTTACAATGTTCCCATTCTTAACAACCTCTGGGAGTGATGTTGGTTCTTTACTGGAATATTGAGCTCAGGAGATGGCACATCTTTGCTGGAGACATCACTTCCTTACGCATTGCTCCTCAGTGCTGGTCATGCTTTCTAGACAAGTAATTCATCCTGGTAATCCTTCTTTCTTCAAATGATTCTTTGGCCCATCTGTGCTATGCATTCTCTTCATCCTTTCACACCTCTCCTCCTCCACCAACACCTCCAGCAATGTCAGACACGCTGAAATATTTATATCATTCTAACTGTATGATCGATTTTTACTCATTCTCACTATTTCCTTAATGCACCATTAGCACAATGTGGACTGAAAGAGAAGAATGAATAAATCTATATGATGATTAGCAGCCATATATATATTTAAAATTAGGTCTAAGGGTCAAAATATATTAAATAATACCGTATTGGAGAGAAATTTGTAAGCACGGAGAAAAATGCACTAATGCTGTGTTAATGCTAAAGCGCCAAATTACCACACATTAATACATACTTAGTAGGTACATTAGTGCCAATGGATAGAGTACATTTTCCATCTCTGGTTAGTAGTGGAGCAAAATAGAGGAGCAGTTAAGGAAATTAAAAGCCTCAGCTCCTAACCCACAGCACTTCACATTTAAAACGATCTACCTTGTGTTCAAATCCCCTCATGGCCTTGACTCTCCCTTTCCCTGTAACTTCTTCCAGTTCTACAATCCTCTGAGGAACTGTGTTCCTCCAACAAATGGCATTTTGTGCATTCCCTGGTCGCTTTGCTCCACTTTTGGCAGTGTATCTCCAGCCATCTAGGTCGTACACTCTGGAAATCCCTCCCCAATCCCCTCTGCCTTAATTCCTTTAAGGTGATCCTTCAAACCCATCATTTTGCCCCAGCTTTTGATCACCCCCCTTAAAATTTCCTTTTTTGGCTCAGCAGGCTGAATAATATGTGCCGGTGTGTGGGCTGTGCACCCAGAGTGTCAGGTATTCAGATTTCTGATCCCACCACCCAAAGACGCCGAATAAAATGTCAATTGGGCCAATTAAGAGTTCTGGGCAGGGTCCAGGCCGCAGGCTGGGAATATCCCGCCCAATCAAAGCAGTAGGGCAGAATATCCACTGTTGGAGCTTGTCAGCCATGACCTGGGTCGATGTCATAGCCTATAATTTAAAGGGCCACTCTAGCTCTTTCGCAGCACAATACAAAAATGAACTTCTCTGCCTGAGGCCTCAGACTCTTGCAATGTGAAGTTGAGTCAGTATAGAACTACTTCTTCCCCCAAGCACTTCCAGCAGCCAAACAACACTGAACAGCCAAGCTTTAACTCTGCCCCCAGACAACCCACCAGTACAGCCTGTCTGATGAAAAAATAAGAAGTACGCTGGCATAAGTCCCACTCTGAAAGCGTTTTATTCCATTCTGCATGTATTATGGCACTGGATTGCTTTTTTAATGAGCACAACTAGCCTATTGCCTTTAATTAATTGGCAGCCTCTCGATCTTAAGACCTGCCCACTAACCATATTATCCCAGATTGGCATGATGACGTCGGGAACAGGATCCGTCATCTTTGCACCCGATAGAATGTTTGCCCGTATGCATTTTGCTCCCGTTTTATTCAGGCCAGTGTCAATTTTTATGTGATTCCACTTCTGTGAAGTACCTTGGGACATTTTCTGCTGATTCTCCAGTTCTGAAGTGCTCATGAGGATTTAAGCAAACTGGAAAATGTAAGGCTAGTCAGGTTACAGGACTGTGCAAATACTTCGTGCATGTTTAACAACAATTTACATTTCTATAACATCTATTATACATTAAAAATGAGGAGAAATGGATGCTGAGCAGTAAGACAAGTGTTAGAAAAAGGAATACCAGAGACTAGGCTTGGCACCTGAAGGCTTTGCTTCCAATGACAGGTTGAGAGAGGGAGGAAGAATGACGATGTGGGGACCAGTGTCAGAGAGCCAATGAGTACGAAACAAGGCCTAGGACTTGGAAGTTTGTAAATGACTGAGGCCATGGAGGCAATTTTAATTAAGAAAGAAGAACATAATTGGTTGGGGATAGGGACCCAATGGAGTTTGGCAAGGACAGGGGTGATGGGCAAAGAGGACTTAGTGCAGGATAAGATATGGCAATGGAGTTTCGAATGAGCTAACATTGGTATCGGGCAGAATGAAAGAGTTCAATGAGGAATATGCTGGAAAAATCAAGTCTGAAGCTAACAAAAGCATGGATAAGAGTTTCAGCAGAGGCAGGTATTGTGTGTGTGGAACTATCTTGGTCATAGATGAGACATAGAGCTTAAAGTTTCATTTGGGATTAAGAGAAAACATACGGTTGAAAATTATTCAACTTGATCAAGTAATAAGTGTGGAAGATGGAGCAAGAGGCAAGGGCCAAGTAAAGCGGCATTGATAATCCCAAAATTCCATTGGGGAATTTGTCTTATTCATGATTTAATATCAGGCAACCCACCTGACAGCACACATGCATTGTGGTGAAAAGATAGAACGTGGTGTTGTCAGAACACACATGGCACCTGCCCTCATTATGGGCAATGATGCAAAGCATGGCAGCTTGAGATATCCAGGAGGTGATCATAGAGGGTAGGGGAGAGAAAGTATTGCTGCAGTTGTGCTGTCTTCGTTATAACAAGTAGAGGTAGAGGCAGGCAAGCAAGCTTCATTGAATGGTCAATTGTAACAAATGCAATGGGAAGGCTAAGTAAAATAAGGATTTGCTTTGTCCACTGCAACTGCACTCACAGAAGATGGAATTGCTGATTTTGATAGGAATAGGCTGAATGCTGTAGACAGGGCAGAAACTGTGCAGTCGGGGTGTGGAAGAGTTAGGGATAGAGATCGATGGTGATGCCATGTTCTAGGACATTCTAATGGGCTTAGTTGGGCAGAATTGAAGGTCAAAGGCCCACAAGCAAAAGACTGGTGGCAGGCGAAAATAGGGAGGATTGACATAGAGCTTTGAAATAAAGTTTATGCTGCATAAACATTAAATAGAAGAATGTCAATGTCACGCAGTGTTAAACCCACCCAAACGAATCACCTTGTGCAGCCACAGTTCCTTTTTCTTCCTTTTCCTGTGACACCTACATGGTGCAGCCCTGTCATTTTATCTGAGCTGGAGGCATGCTGCTCATTTCCCTGCTCTGACTGCTCAGATGCTCCTTGAGCCCATGAGGACCCTGCCCAAATACTGTCTCACCTGCACCTGCACAGGGCCAAACTCAGCCATTGGGACCAAGAGGTAGCAGTTGGGTTTCAGACTTGGCTGGGGTTGGGGGAGGGGGTTGCAGGGTATGGTGGTGGCGAGCGATCAGAACTGGATGAGCTTTGAGCAGAATCCTCATTTCCAATTCCCCTTTTTCCATCATCCCTTTCATGGCTGCACTTCCTCCAAAGCTGGACAACATTTTGCTGCACTTCAGTAAGGTATTGACCAGCCAAGGCGAGGTTTTCCTCCACCCTGCCATTAATGGCAGTGTGAATGTGCAGACCTTTGTTCTGGGCCAGTATGCACTCTGTTGCTTGCCATGCCTGATGCTTCATGCAAATGGCTAATCTTTCCATGGATGTCGAAGTCAGTGCAGTGGGCTGAGACATCATGGCACTCATGCTAGAGATGGACTTCACAGAGTCACACAGTGCAGAAGAGGCCCTTCAGCCTATCGAGTCTACACCGACATGTAAGAAACACCTGACCTACCTACCTAACCCCATTTACCAGCACTTGGCCCATAGCCTTGAACGCTATGACGTGCCAATTGCTCATCCAGGTACTTTTTAAAGGATGTGAGGCAACCCGCCTCCACCACCCTCCCAGGCAGTGCATTCCAGACTGTCACCACCCTCTGGATAAAACAGTTTTCCCTTTCATCCCCCCTTAAACCTCCTGCCCCTCACCTTGAACTTATGTCCCCTTGTGACTGACCCTTCAGCTAAGGGGACCAGCTGCTCCCTATCCACCCTGTCCATGCCCCTCAGAACTGGACGAGCTTTGAGCAGAATCCTCACTGGGGTTAGGTAGGTAGGTCAGGTGCTTCTCACGTGTTGGTGCAGACTCGATGGGCCAAAGGGCCTCTTTTGCACTGTGTGATTCTGTGATTCTGTGAAGTCCATCTCTAGCATGAGTGCCATGATGTCTCAGCCCACAGCACTGACTTCGACATCCATGGAAAGATTAGCCATTTGCATGAAGCATCAGGCATGGCAAGCAATCATTCTCACATCTCTTTTCAGTAGTGTGTATTGTTTCTGGAAATGCTGACAGACCCTCACACATTTCTTACTGCTGCTTCAGGATAGTCCTTGATAGAAATGATGCCCAAGGCTCAGCATCTACATCCAGCTCAGCTGAGCTTGGAGGGTGCTGGGTCCTTTGACACCGCTCTCTCTGTGTCCACCACCTTGATCCTGCTCACCTCTGATTTGTGCTTCATCAAGTGACAATTACCTGTCTTGGCGACTCCACCAAGTACATGTACCTGAGCTGGTGAAGAGTGCGCATGAGTCTTGTGACGGTGCTTCCTCAGAGCGTCCTCTGAGGAGTCATCCTTCTTGTCTGTTAGAATCTCCTAAGGGATTCTTCAGGACTTGGGAGAGATGAAAGACCATGAATTAGAACAAAAAAATGAAGAGGGTTCTAAGTAACCATTATGTAGATCATCATATTTCAGTGATTGCTAACATTAAGTCTACATGAGGGGGTGCTGTATTTTTTTATTCATCCACGGGATGTGGACTTCGCTGGCTAGGCCAGCATTTATTGCCCATCCCTGGTTGCCCTTGAGAAGGTGGTGGTGAGCTGCCTTCTTGAACCACCGTAGTCCATGTGGTGTAGGTACACCCACAGTGCTGTTAGGAAGGAAGTTCCAGAATTTTGACCCAGCGACAGTGAAGGAACGGTGATATATTTCCTAGTCAGGATGGTAAGTGACTTGGAGGGGAACTTCCAGGTGGTGGTGTTCCCATCTATCTGTTGCCCTTGTCCTTCCAGATGGTAGTGGTCATGGAATTGGAATCCAACTGGTATGCAATGTAGCTGTGACCTATTTAATTCTGTCACTTTACAGTTGGGATTCCCTGACCTGAATTTTCAGCTCGACAGGCGGGCATGAAAGCTGGGCCCGGAATCGGTCAGGAAATGGACCACTGACCGCGATTCCACACTGGCTGGCCGTTAATTGGCTCAGCGCTGCTGGGTAGGGGTGGGAAGAGGGCAGGCGATGACATTTCCGCGGGCATGGGCCAGTGCTGACAGAAAGCTCCCTGAAGACAGAGAGCTGCCTCAGGAAGCTGAAGACCTGATAAAGTGAAAATAAAGGTTTCAAAAGCTGAAAAAAGTCTCCATCCATCATTATCAATCACCTGAAAATTTAGCTAATGAAAATGCTGTCTGCCGAAACTTATTTAATTGTTATTTCATCCCGCCCATGGATGAAGTTTGAAGAAAAATGCAAAGGCCGCCTGGCCGACTCGCTTGTCTGCCAACCATAAGGTTGGACGGGCTACGGAAATTTGGAGTCAATTGCACCATTAACGGGCTTAATTGCCCTCTTAATTATCGGCGAGCGCACTTCCGACTTCTGCGCTCGCCCGCTGACTGAAATATCGTGCTATTTTACTCTTGATCGGGTCAGGCGCATGCCCGCCCGCGAGTATTGAGCAACAAGTGTACATCGATGTTCCTGGTTCCCATTTCTCCATCTTCACTGGTCATGCATGCTAGTCATGGCTTATCGTCTTCGATTACCCTCATTTTCTTTGAGATATCAATGCGGCAATGATTGAGGGGCCACCTCCCATTCTCTGCCTCTCCTTGGTGTCTTCTGCTCACTTCTCCTGCAAGGAGAGAAAGAAGAGACTAATTATTGGGAGGTAGAATGTTTTAAGATGACGGAAGGAGGTTCACTGTGAGGGCTGGGTGAAATATTGTAATAAGATGAGAGTCAGTAGCAGCTTATCTGACTGCAATCTGAGAAGGTGCGTCAAGGGAGAGGAATGGGTGCACCAGCAAAGTTTGCTCATTTGAGGAGCGATTTCGTGGAGAAGGCTGAAGAAGGCAAAGTAAGGGGTTTATATTGAAAATGCCATGCCAATCACTTTTCCTGTTCTCTGATCAGGTAATTAAATCTCTTGTGGCATAGTATTAAGGAGCAAGGCACCACACTCTTGCTGCTGACCTCCTGGGCAGCCTCCAGCTACACCTGCTTGTTCCCTGTTCTTTCTGTTGATTAAAACTGGCCTTGTCTTCATGAGAGTTATTGGGTCCCTGCAATTTTCAGACCAGATGATTGGCCAATTACTCCCCTTACCAGGTCTCCCAATCTCATCAAAGAAACCTCATGGTAATCGCGGCTGAAGAAAGACGTTCAGCCCATAATCACAGAATCACAGAATCACACCGTGCAGAAGAGGCCCTTCAGCCCATCGAGTCTGCACCAACATGTGAGAAACACCTGACCTACCTACCTAATCCCATTTACCAGCACTTAGCCCAAAGCCTTGAATGTTATGACGCGCCATCTATTCAGAGAGGTTTTAATCGACCCTAATTGAAACATAAGAGTAGGAGAAGGCCATTCTGTCCGTAAAGCCTTTTCCGTCATTTAATGGGATCATGGCTGATTTATATGTTAACCCCATTTACAAACCATTGCTCCAAATCACTCAGTACCATATGTAATGAAAGATCAATTGATCTCAGATTTAACACTATTAACTGAACTAAGATCTATTGCTTTTTTGTGGGAGAGAGAGCCCCACATTTCTACCACCTTTTGTGTGAAGAAGTGTTTTCTAACTTCTCTCTAGAATGACCTGGCCCTGATTTTAAAGTTATGTCCCCTTGTTCTAGACACTGCCCCACCCCTCCACAATCTGTGATGAATGATTCCCTCCATCTACTTCATCAATTCGTTTGATAATGCTAAAAAAAACTTAATGAAACCAGCTCTCAGTCTTCTATATACCAGGGAAGCCAAGGGCAGAATTTTACACCCACGATGGTTGACAGGGCCCTCAACCGTGTCCAGCCCATCTCCCACGCATCTGCCCTCACACCTCCCTCTCCATCCCAGAAACATGATAGGGTCCCCCTTGTCCTCACTTATCACCCCACCAGCCTCTGCATTCAAAGGATCATCCTCCGCCATTTCCGCCAACTCCAGCATGTTGCCACCACCAAACACATCTTCCCTTCACCCCCCTGGCAGCATTCCGCAAGGATCGTTCCCTCTGGGACACCCTGATCCACTCCTCCATCACCCTCTACACCTCAACCCCCTCCCACGGCACCTTCCCATGCAACCGCAGAAGGTGTAACACCTGCCCCTTTACTTTCCCTCTCCTCACCATCCAAGGGCCCAAACACTACTTTCAAGTGAAGCAGCATTTCACTTGCACTTCCCTCAATTTAGTCTACTGCATTCGTTGCTCCCAATGCGGTTTCCTCTACACTGGAGAGACCAAACGCAGACTGGGTGACCGCTTTGCAGAACACCTTTGGTCTGTCCGTAAGCATGACCCAGACCTCCCTCCCTGTTGCTTGCCATTTCAACACTCCACCCTGCTCTCATGCCCACATGTCCGTCCTTGGCCTGCTGCATTGTTCCAGTGAAGCTCAACGCAAACTGGAGGAACAGCACCTCATCTTCCGACAAGGCACTTTACAGCCTTCCGGACTGAATATTGAGTTCAACAATTTTAGATCATGGACTCTCTCCTCCACCCCACCCCAACTCCGACCCCACCCCCACCTTTTTTTTCCAATAATTTATATAGATTTTTCTTTTCCCACCTATTTCCATTATTTTTAAATGTATTTCCATCCATTGTTTTACCTCTACCTTTTAGCCTATTTTGATCCCTTCCCTTCACCCCACCCCCACTAGGGCTATCTGTACCTTGCTTGTCCTGCTTTCTACCCTTAATTAGCACATTCCTTAGATAACATCACCACCTTCAACACCTCTTTGTCCTTTTGTCTGTGACATCTTTTGGTTATCTCCACCTATCACTGGCCCTCTATCCTGTTCTCTTGTCCCACCACCCCCCCCACCACCCCTTAAACCAGCTTATATTTCACTTCTTTTCTATTTTTACTTAGTTCTGTTGAAGAGTCATACGGACTCGAAACGTTAATTGTGCTCCTCTCCGCAGATGCTGTCAGACCTGCTGAGTTTTTCCAGGTATTTTTATTTTTGTTGTGGAATTTTACGGACCTATCACTGCAGGAGCAGGGCAGGAAAATGAGGCGAGCTGTTCAAAATGCCATTGACTTTGGCGGGGCCGGAAAATCCCATCAGCGGGAGGCGCTTTAAAATTCTGCCCTCAGTTCATGTAACCGCTCCCCATAATTTGACATGTAGAGCACTGGTAACATTCTGCACTCCATTCTTTCCAAGGTCAATATATCTTTCCTAAGGTTCAGTGCCCAGAACTGTACATCGTACTCCAGATGTGTTCTAACCTGAGTTATAGCTACAGCAATACTTTCAGAACGTTCAAGACTTTCCTAAATTAAATGACTGCCCTCAGGAAGTTTATTTGACCAGTGGACCACAGTGGTCAGCTTAAGTCTCCTCCAGCGTTTGTTCAGCCCTGTGGTTTATAAGTTTTCTTTCCTTCACAGATGAAGGTGAACTTCTGACCTTGGCACAGAAAGAAGCATGTGTGAAGTAATTAGTGTGAAAGTTGTTCTCAGTATTACCAAGTTAACGTAATCAGAGGGAACCCCCTGTGTGCCATTTTAATCAATTATTAGGTTGATAAATGCATTAAAATCGGGCACAGTTGAACGTCACAAGAAGGCAATTTAGCACGACTGTTACAAATATCACTGAGAGTAACCCTACCCCAAAAAGATTTATTTTTAAAATACTGTATTTTAACAGTAGCCTTTGGTGTCACCGTATGTTCATCTCTGTTGTAGAGAATTGACAAAATAACTGCAAAGACAAGCCCTGACCAGACTCCAGAGCGAAGAGCGAGACTGCTTGGAGGTGGCAACCTTCTAGCACTTGAATATGACACCAGATGGAATATGATTCCACTGTAGTGTCAAACCAGGTTTAAAGAGTGCTCAGTGCAGAAGGGGTGCGTTAGACATCCTTAGTACTTTTGAAACGTGCCCAGAGCTTGTTTTAATGTTTTGAGAGCTCCCAGCCATTTTCTCAAAATGTTTTAAATCGAAAGGCTGGAAGTGGAGCCCTCTCCGTGCTGGGAGAAGTCCAACTGGAGCTCAGCAGTATAAACATGGTACTGTCTGGCTCCAGCCTACAATGTAGTTACCGGTGTCAGACAAACATACAAGTGGTTGTCACAAATGGATACATTTACAAACTCGAACCTGCCAGTTACTGGCATGAAAGGAAAATGTCCAAAATGAGCAGTTAACAGATTTACCACCGACATCCTGCTATAAGGCAAAGTAAAAATCTAGGCCAAAGAGTAAACTGAAGAGGTTACAGGAAAACACTTAAAATAATATTGACTGCTGATTCAGACTGTTTAGGCTCAATGCTAAACTGGATCAGAAACTCTCACAAGCTACCACCAGCCTTGGCTCAATTGGTAGCACCCTTACCTCTGTGTTACATGATTGTGGACTCAAGTCCCGCTCCACGAACTGAATGCAAAAATCAAAGTTGACACTCCAGTGTGGTGCTGTGGGAGTGCTACCCTCTTGGAGGCACTGTCTCTCTGATGAGATAGCAAATAAATAATGTGAGTGAGTCAATGTCCCCACATCTGCTCTCTTAGGTGGATATAAAAAATCCCATGGCAATATCTTAATGAAGAGCAGGGGAGTGCTCACTGATATCCTCAAGCAACAACTCAAAAGCAGCTTATCTGGTCACTATCATACTACTGCTCATGTGCAAATTGGCTGCCACGTTTCTCACACTATAAAACGATGATTTTGGGCAGGATTTTCGGGTCATCGGGTGGGCGGAGCCCAGGAGCAGCCGGGGAACAGTCAGCTGCCTGCGATCGGCCCCTGACCGTGATTTCACTCTGGCCAACCAGTGGGAAACGCATGCTGAAAGGCTCAGTGCCGCCGGGGTGGGGGCGGGAAGAGGGTGAGCACTGTAGTCTGCGCAGGCGTGGGGGGAGCGCGCAATGAAAGCCCCCTGAAGTCAGAGAGCTGCCTGAGGGAGCTGAAGAATTTTAAAATCAAAAATAAAGATTTGGTCAATCTGAAAACAATGCCCCCACATAGGATTCAATCACATGAACATATACATAATAAAAATTATATCAAAACATTTTTATTTCTTTATAAATTAATGTTGGAAACCTCATCCCACCCATGGTAATGCTCTGGGGACCAAAGTTCAAATCCCACCATGGCAGATGGTGGAATTTGAATTCAATCAAAATCTGGAATTAAAAAGTCTAATGATAACCATTGTCAATTGTCATACAAACCCATCTGATTCACTAGTGTCCTTTAGGGAAGGAAATCTGCCATCCTTACCTGGCCTGGCTTATATGTGACTCCAGACCCACAGCGATGTGGCTCACTCTTAAATGCCCCCTGAACAAGGGCAATCAGGGATGGTCAATAAATTCTGGTCCAGCCAATGACTCCCACAAAAAAAAACATATCTTCCCTTCCCCTCCACTTTAAGCGTTCCGAAGAGGTGATTCCCTCTGCGACATCCTCAGTCACTACCCACAGCACTTTTCCCTGTAGACGCAGGAGATGTAACATCTGCCCATTTACCTCCTCTGCCCATTTGCCTCCTCTCGCCTCGGTCCAAGGCCCCAAACACTCCTTCCAGGTGAAGCAGCAATTTACACATACTTCTTACAATTTAATATATTGTATTCACTGCAGTTCACAATGCGATCTCCTATGCAGTGGAAAGTCCAAATGCAGATGTGATGATCACTTTTTGGAAAACTCTGCTGAGTCTACAAGAAGAACGCCAAGCTTCCAGTAGCTTGCCATTTTAATACCCCAACTTGCTGTCACGCTGACATCTCTGTCCTTGGTCTACTACAATGTTCCAGTGAAGCTCAATGCTAGCTCGATGAACAGCACCTCATCTTTCCATGAGACACTTTACAACTTTCTGGACTCAACATTGAGTTCAACAATTGCAGACTGTAATGTCTCCACTCCTAATTCCAATTTTGTCTCATTTTCATTGCAGGTTTCAGTCTTAACCTGTCCTTTTTTGGCTTTCGAGTAGCAGGTGTTCATTATTCTACTATTCACACCTCCTCTGGGCACATATTTTGTTTCTTTACTTGTCCCCTTTAACATACCTTTTGGCTATTCCCACCAGCTCTTCTGCCATTTAATGTCTCCTGTCTTCCACCCTATCAAGACCTTTCACTCTTGTTTTTTTTTCATCCTCCCCCATTTCACCTCCTTAAAAGCTGTTCCATTTCTAACTATTCCCAGTTCTGAGGAAAGGTGGTGACCTAAAATGTTAACTCGGTTTCTCTTTGAACAGAAGCTGCCAGGTCTGCTGAGTAATCCCAGCATTTTCTGTTATCATTTCAAAATCCCCTTCCGTGACTCGGCATCAAGTTTTGTCTGATTACGTTCCTGTGAAACGCCTTGGGATGTTCCTTCCACGTTAAAGGCGCTATATAAATGCAAGTAGTAGAGGCTGTTATTGAACACCGACCTGAGTTTGTGAGCACCCAGGGAGTCAAGCTGAATGTCTTTTGCGTTTCTGCACTGACAGTCGGAGAAGTGGGCAACTATTGCTGAAGTGTTAGGGGATCTTCTCCATTTGTGAACAGTCAGGCATGAGGCAGACAAAAAGAAACCCTGATGTCTTGTGCATGACGACTGGAAGGAGCTCATTTAAATTGGTCTGGAGTGGGGACTTTGTGACTAGGTCAGAAATAATTGGTGCTGATAGCTATCAGGTGGCCCGCTGTTGGTGCAGTAAAAACAAAGCACTTAGGCTTGTGTAAGTAATTGGCTTTAAGTGCAGACCCTTGGCTCTCAGAGATCACAGTGGGACCTATTTACACAAACAGCTGTTTACCTTGATGCTAAGAGGCTACAGGGAGATTACGCATTTGCAAAACAAGAAAGGTCACTTTCGTCTGAGGCTGTCGGTTGAATGTTGCTCGATCGATCAGGACTTTTCATTATAGGTGACTTTGGGAGGTGGCAGAACCTGAGTTGCAATGTGAGAAATGTATAAACCAAAGAAGAAGCATGTTTAATCTGAATTATAATTTTCAAATGCTAATAGAATTGAAAACAAACGCCAAAGCCCTATTTAAACTGGTACCCACAGCAATTCCTAATACTGATTACCCCTGGTAAAACAAATAAGAATGTATGTGCTGCACCATTTAAACTGCTCACAGCAGGAAGCTGAGATAAGGAAGATAGACGTCTTCCCCAGATACCCCCACCCACCCCACCCCCACTCCCCCCTTGAGCTCTGTATATCCCCAGGAAGGTCTAAAAGATAAAAACAAAAAAACTGCGGATGCTGGAAATCCAAAACAAAAACAGAATTACCTGGAAAAACTCAGCAGGTCTGGCAGCATCGGTGGAGAAGAAAAGAGTTGACGTTTCGAGTCCTCATGACCCTTCGACAGAACTAAAAGATGTTTGCTCATGGTATATATATACATATAGGTGGTTTTCAGTCAGCACTGTACCTAATGGGACAATTATTTGCCACACGTGCAGCCTTGATGCTGGGGATGCTTTTCATGGTGGCACGTTTCTCACGTTCAAATGTAACTTTTTTTTTAAAAGCTTGTGCTTATACAGCAACCTTGTCACATTTCTCAGAAGCATCCCAAAATGCTTCACATACAACACATCATTCTGAAGGGCAAACGTGGCTGCCATTGTGTACAGAGTAAGACCCCATAAGCACCAAACATTCAGCTAGTTTATGTACTGTATTTCTGGTGGCATTGTTTGAGGGATAGTTGCTGACCAGGAAATTGGAAGTGTTCCCCTGCTCTTCATGTAGTGCCATGAATTTTTTTTTCACATTCATCTAAATCACTGGAGCAGGCAGATGGAGCCTTAGGTCAATATGTGGTCTAAATACAGCGCATTGAGCAATGCAGAGCCCCCTCAATATTGCACTGGAATGTAAGTCAAGATTTAAATATGATCATACAAATATGAAGCAGAATATCATATCCATCAATGAAAGGTGATGAAACAAATAACAGGCTCGTAGCATTGATGACCCTATAATCGTCAGTGAACTGTTCTTGTGGAGGTAGTTATTATGTTGGTAGTTCATCTCCAAAATAAACCAAAGGTGGCTGCTTGTTTTATTTCCATGTTTAATTGACTTTCCTCTCTTTTCTCTGCATTTCCACAAGAGCTCCTTAATTTCTTGTAACATGTCTCACCACTTTTTTCTTTCTCTTAGTCATTCAGGTCATGTCAGTCAATTTTCACTTCTATCACTTGATGGTAACAGGGCAGTGGTGGCCTCCAGTTTAAAGCTGTCCCATTAAAATTGATGTGCAGGCCAGTGACATTTTGAAAGGGCGCCTAAAGCACCCAGCTTCTCGGGCAGGAGATAGATTTCAAAATGCGAATCAGGATCCTAAGCCCTTGATTGCAATTCTAGGTTGGAGTATGCACTGTACATGCTGACCAGTTCCATGAGAGTCGGGGAATTCTCCCCAGTGTCCTGGCCAACATTTATCCCTCGCCTAACAACACTAAATGAAAGCACCACCTCCTTGCTGTTTTTGGGATCTTGCTGTGCATAAATTGGCTACTGTGTTTTCTACATCAAAACAGTGACTACACAGCACGTCTTCTGCTACTTGACATTTACCTGACCTCTAAGCCCTAAACTCCGCAGGGCCCTCTGCCATTTCAATTTCACCCCTGAGCTTCTGTAAAATGCTTCAGGACATCCTGCGGTTGTGAAATGCATTACATAAATGCATATGAGTTAGTCAGCTGTGCATGTATATATGTCTATATCTGTGTATTTCTTTTTTTTTCTATCTTCATAGGCACAAATATCAAAGCAGGATGTTCAGGATGATGATCTTTTCTCAGATAACATCGGTGGCACTCCATGGTCATTAGATATGAGGGGTGATTGAAGCAGGGCAAGTGGAATTTTGGCAGATGCACATGACAGTGATAAAACTCCTTTCTCCTTCTATTTGGAATGATTCATTGTCCGGTCAGCACACTGACACAGCACACGGTTGTTCCTGTCAAGCACTTTTCAAAAATGTTAGCTGAATAATCATTGGTCACACTGAGGTGATTCTGTAAGTCCTTCAGAGCTCTATTTGACCATAGTATAACACTGAAAATAGAGTTCGTTAAATAGAACAGAATGTTAGTTTGGGTTATATATAAAATTATATTAAAAGCCTGACGCTGAAAGTCAATTACAGCTGCTTGAGTTAGTGCAACAGGGTGAGGAAGCTTCTTCAGTTTATTTTAAGCAGAGTTAATCACAATATTTCACAGGGATAACACTGTATATTATGGACAAATGTATCAGTATTCCAATACAGGTTACCTCTCTGATTTTTTGGAGAAGTTGGACTCTGCAGTCACAAGTAGTATAGGTTGGGATTTCTGTCAAAATCCACAGAAAATTCTGCCACAAGCAATAAAATGGTTCAATCTCTTCCCGGAGGATATTTATTTCCTAAATCTCCACCCGCACTGCCAGCTCTACTTTTTCTCTTCCGCTGCCCCAGAGGCTTTGCAGAATCTATTGCCAGGTGACTTGATCCCATTGCCCTATCAGTGCTCTCCTGAACCAAGGTTAGATCATACATGAGAAGAGTCATGAATTAGTCTCCGTCTCCTTCAGGTCAAGTATTTCTACCTCCCACAGGAACATAGTTAAGTGGGGAATCAAGCCAGTGGCCGCATCACTCTTCTAATATCCAACAATAAAATAAAAATTGCTTCTAAACTGCATCCAAAATCCTAATTCTCTGCAAACTAGATTAATCGCTGGAACAACAATGAAAAGAACTGCAGGACTGGTGAGGTTCCACATCCCTCAGTTCCAGAAAGCCTTAAGATGTCAACTTCAGCTCAGTGGTAGCACTCTCGCCTCTGTGTCAGAAGTTTATAGTATCAATTAGCTGAGGGATAGAAAGCAGAGGGCTGTGGTAAATGGTTGCTTTACAGGCTGGAGGGAGGTATGTACTAGTTTTCCCCAGGAGTAGGTATTCAGATCACTGCTCTTTTTGATATATATTAATAACCTGGGTTCACAGGGCACAATTTCAAAGTTTCCTGATGACACATAACTCAGAAATGTCTTAAACAATGAGAAGCATAGTAACAGACTCCAGACCATTTGAATACTGGTCCTCATCTTCATCGAGTTGGCAAGTCGGGGCTGGAAGCCTAGCAACCTCCGGCAGCATTCTGGCTCTGTCTGAGACTATCAGGGGGACCAACTGACCTCCAGGATGGAGGAAGGTAAGTTCCTAAATGGGATATAAGTGGGTTGGGGGTTGAACAAAGAATTCTTGTCAGCTGGATCTCATGTTAAGTCTGTTCAAGAATGGTGTTCTACTTACGTCATGGTACTCATCAGGTTTCCCTTTTAAATGGGCTCACCATTTTTAGTTTTCTACCATCCAGATTCTGCTCTGCAGCAAGACCAAAGATTCAGTCCAGTATTTAACTGCATAAAATTAAATCTGAAAATAATCAATAAAAAGCAACAATCTCTAGCCATTGAGGTTTAATCTGGTTGCTGCATTAATACAAATTAACATGAGAGAAGGCTTCACTGCTGACCCCATAAATCAACATCTTCCAGCAACTAAAATGGCAGGGGCCTCAATCACCAGTTAATTAACTGCAAAGACTGAAAGCTACAGAGTGTTGGCGCGAATGACACATCTAACAAAATAGCCCTATAGGAAGTGTAAAACCTTTACACGTGCCCTCTCCAGCTGCCTAAGTGATGGTGGAAGTACTGACAGAAGAAGCAGACTGTAAGCACAAGGGAGGATCTCAAATCCAACTCTGCCAAAGGTAATGCTTGGCAGTTACCCGTAATGACCACAGCAGCATTGACCTTTTTGACTTTAGCTCATTTGAGGCACCTGCATGGGACATAAACTGGCATCAACTGGATCTTCATGCTGTGATGCATATTGCACCAGATTGTTGTTCTTAACAAAGAAGAAATGTTTAATGTCTGCATCCTACAGTTAGTCTAGCAGAAATAGTCCATCTAATAGTGGGTTTCTCTCAATGTCTGATGTCCAATGGATAACATGCATGTGGTTCTCAAGGGGACCTGCCTAATGCTGATGATAGACTTCTTTGATGGGCCAAATAAGTTGGCTGTCTGACAGACCTCCTGGTAAATTTTATTCCACCCTACCTGGATAACCCTGAAACAGGCTCCGGCTAACAGCTCATCATGTGCCTGGCAACCTCAGAGATGAGGAACCAAGCTGCCCAGTGGAACACACAGTAAGATTGAATGAATATGAAAATCTCAGCTTGAATTGGTGCATTAATTTGTACAGGGAACTTGGTTGCCTTTCCCAATCTATCACCCGCAGTATATGATGGTCTCACGCCATCACAAAATAATGCTACAGGAGCTGTAAGCTACAGGAATGCTTTGGAGAGGCGTGTGATGGGCGTTTTGGGGCAATTCTGATTGTGACAGGATTGACGTGAGCTGGCCTAAAGTATTCCATGCTGAGCCAAGCTGTACATAGCTTGGCGAAAATGAAACATTGACCAGCTGTGTTTGCTTGTTGCCTGTGATAAGTACTCTTAGGTCAGACAAGCTGTGGGTCAGGAAACTGAGAAGAAAACCATACGCGCTGCCATCTGATGCCAACTAGGCACCTGCTGTCTGAAATCAGTTCTCTCTAATGGGAATCATGTACATGTGCTGTGAGGTACAACTGAAATAAGAAAAAACATGGTCTTTTTTTACACTACATTATAAATTCACAGATCAATCATGCGCCCAAAAAGCCTGAAAATATATAAAATATATTATAACATATTAACATAATAAAGTTGATAAAATAGAGATCTTTTAGCAAAATATTTTTGTTGTGTTCAGAAAACTAGCTCATTTTAAAAAAATAGGCATAATGCAAAACTTTTTGAATGAAGTCCATATTTTTTATATTGTCTAAAATTAATCAAATTATTTTATTATCTTTGCCCTTTATAATCTCCTCTAACCAACAACACTGCACCCCAATGACCCAGATTTCTGCATAACTCCAGTCGCTTGTATATGCCTCTTTCTCTTTGCTCGATCATTGCAACCTAACATTCAGCTATCCAGGTATCACACTTTAGAATTCTTTCCTTCAATGGTTCCATCTGTCCAACTCCCTCTCTTCCTTTAAGACCCTCCTCAACCCCCATCTCTTCTATCAAACATTTGATCACACCCACTAATATCTCCTTCTTTGGTCCAGTGTTCATTTCTGCCTGATTGAGACATTTTCTAAGTTTTAAAAGCACTGTATAACTGCAAATTATTGATGCTGCTGTTCCAGTCTGAATCAATTTAAGTGCTTGTTCACGGGCAATATAGCCTTAGGTAATAAGAACAACCGATAAGCCTTCTCTCACTTCCCACCAACTGGTCATCTCTCCCTCTTTCTCTGTTGTAACATTTCTTATCTCTATTTTATCAACTTTATAATGTTAATACTCTTCTGATCATTGTAACATGAAATGTTGGATCAACTAGAACTTCTTCCAAATGAACACTGGCAAAATCAAAAACATCCTATTTGGCTCCTGCAGGAATTCTACTGCCTAATTCTCCCCCACTTCCTGGCTTTTTGTTTAGCCTGAACTAAATGATGCACAACAACAGTGGCCTCTTCAATCTTGGACTGAGCTTCAAACCCATATTCTAACCAGCACAAAAGCTGCTTGCTTCCACCTCTTCAGTATTACTACTTCCACCCTTACCTTTCCCCATTGCTGTTGAAACTCTTATCCATGCTTACCACTAGGGTCAGCTTTTTCATTATCCTCCTCATTAGTTTCCCAAGCTCTACCCCACATAACGTCCATAAGACCATAAGACATAGGAGCAGAAATTAGGCCATTCAGTCCATCGAGTCTGCTCCGCCATTCAATCATGGCTGATAAGTTTCTCAACCCCATTCTCCTGCCTTCTCCCCGTAACCTTTGATCCCCTTACCAATCAAGAACCTATCTATCTCGGTCTTAAATACACTCAATGACCTGGCCTCCACAGCCTTCTGTGGCAATGAATTCCATAGATTCACCACTCTCTCGCTAAAGAAGTTTCTCCTAATCTCTGTTCTAAAAGGTCTTTCCTTTACTCTGAGGCTGTGCCCTTGGGTCCTAGACTCTACGACTAATGGAAACATCTTCCCCACGTCCACTCTATCCAGGCCTTTCAGTATTCTGTAAGTTTCAATCAGATCCCCCCCTCATCCTTCTAAACTCCATCGAGTATAGACCCAGAGTCCTCAAACGTTCCTCATATGTTAAGCCTTTCATTCCTGGGCTCATTCTCGTGAACCTCCTCTGGACTCTCTCCAGGGCCAGCACATCCTTCCTGAGGTACAGAGCCCAAAATTGCTCACAATATTCTAAATGTGGTCTGACCAGAGCCTTATAAAGCCTCAGCAGCACATCCCTGCTTTTATATTCTAGTCCTCTCGAACTAAATGCCAACATTACATTTGCCTTCCTAACTACCGACTCAACCTGCAAGTTAACCTTAAGAGAATCCTGGACTAGGACTCCCAAGTCTCTTTGCACTCCAGATTTCTGAATTCTCTCCCCATTTAGAAAATAGTCTATGCCTCTCTTCTTCCTACCAAAGTACCTCCACTCATTCTAAACTGATCCTGCCATTAGTCAAAGGCCACTGACTGATATTTCTTCCATACCCAAGCTTACAGGATTGATTTGCCTATCACAAAATATCTGACACAACTGACCCCAACATCTGGACCAGGAAGTGAAACTGAAGGGGAAAATCTATGAGAAAGAAGTTTAAAAATACTTTTGAGAATAATGCAACAGCAGAAGAGACAGGCAGGCCCCTGTTGTAATTCATGCGCTCCAGTTTTAGTTTCACTTTTGCTTTAAGCAGAGCACGAACACACACACAAACACACACAGCTCTGCAGCTCTAATGTTTTCAACCTTTATGCCTCTATCTAAATGTTCCCATGTGCCTATTCTCAACAACTGAACCCACAATGTGTTTGCGCAATCCCTTATCAGCAATTGGTGTCTTTGTATCATTTTAACAACACAACAAACAACACAACACAACACACAACACAACATACTTAAACAAAAAGAAAATGAGAAAGAAGTTAAAAAATACTTTTGCGAATAATGTAACAGCAGAAGAGACAGGCAGGTCCCTATCATACCTTTCTATTGAAGCATGTATTATCAGGAAGAATACATATTACTTTTAAAAGAAACAATCTCTTTTAAATAATTAGAAATTATATAAAAAGTGTAATGTTGCGAAAGCATAAAGCAGTTACAATGAAAATCTGTCACCATAATCTATCAAAATACCTTGATCAGAATCGTGCTGCATGTGATATTGTTGCCACACATTTAGCGGTCCTAAAGTGTTTGATCCTTTTGCTGGTAATGTTACTTTTCGGTATAATTACTGCCAGTTCATATTTTCCACCTTGAATCAAACACAGCCGTAATGGATTAGCACATGATGACTAAAACACCAATTGCACCACTAATTGAGGGGCAGGGCTGAATAAAATAATCCAAACTGCCATTTTCCACATTTTAAATGTCTGCTAAACATGTGTGCCATAAGATGTATTTGACATAAAACTCAATGCCTCCTATACTGTTAGACTAAATGTTTAGTTATAGGCACCCCATTTACCTTCATGTATAGAGGAATGTGTTATACAGCTGCTAAGATTCATTTACATTCATTATTATGTAATGTTAAAGGTACTTTAGAACTTGGTAGAAATATATGATCATTTTAAACTGTCTATTTGCTTTTAATATCATCTAGATCGAAAGAAAGACTTGTATTTATATAGGGTTTTTCATGACCTGAGGAAGTTCCTAAGTGCTTTACAGCCAATTAAGTCCTTTTGAAGTGTGGTCGCCGTTGTAATGTAGGGAACCATTTTATGCATAAGGATCCACAATAAGCAATGTAAAAATGGCTAGATAATCTGTCTTTCAATGTTGATTAAGGGAAAAATATTGGCTGGGATAGTGGGGAGAACTCAATGATGAACCACCTGAGAGGGCAGACCAGTCCTTGGTTTAACGTCTCATTCAAGAGGGCACCTCCAATAATGCAACACTCCACAGTATAGCACTCGAGTGTCAGGCTGAAATAATGTGCTCAAGTCTCTTGAGTGGGACTTGAACCCACAACCCTTTGATTCAGATTGCATGAAGGGAAAATACAAATATTGCACAAAAGGAAATCTCACTTCACATATTCTTTAATCCATGAGGGATTTATAATATGGAACAAAAGGATATTGGGTAGAATGGTGATATTGGATCAGCCATCCATGATACACTATGTCCAATCTACTTTGATCCATTTATGATAAAACAACTGTTGACATTTGTTGCAATAGTTCCTTTATCGGAAGTCATGGGTGAAGTAATGAGAGACTACGTGGTCAAGGAATTGGAGCATCATTACATAAGGACTGAATACATGAAAACGATGAATAGGAAAAATCCTCCAACCTGCTGTGCACTCCTCATGGCTGAAGGATCATGATTAGACACATTGACCCCGCCCCTGCACCTCCTCAGCCTTGTAATCTCTTGAGAGGCAAAATGAACAGAGAGAAAACCAGAGCCAATGAGAAGTAATACTCTACAAAATTCCTCTCCAAGCCCCTCAGGGGATTGAAAGCAGTAAAGATAAAAAAGGAAAAATTTGCTGAACGTGTAGCTCCCTCCAGAACACAGGAGCTGGTTCATCTCCATTCAAACTGTTGAATTCTCTGTTCAAATTACTTTTCTTTATTCCATGCTTTGCATCTATCTTTTTCCATCAAATTCTAGCCCTAAAAGTCTTATTTTAAATCTCCTCCAGCAGCTATTTGTCCAGCTTCATTATCTGAAGGAGCCAATTATTGCTTCTTTAACTGTACTGGAGGGAGTTAGCCTCTATGCCACTGGGAGAATAGCCCCAATTTTTTGTTCCATCTGTTTAAAATATTGCAGTCATGCTCTCTTGTTCTACTGCTCACGTTAATTATAAATACCCTATGACTATCAATTTTGTTGATCTCATCCCCGATTTTATATACAGCATTTGTTTCACATGTCATCCATACTCACAACCCATTTCCTTCCTAGGAATACAGACAATGTTGACGAGCCCTTTTGAAACATTAAAGAAAATCCATATAACAAGATTGTAGTACTTTTACAAAGTGAGCATGTCAGTAGGGGAATGCATCCTTGTTTCTGTGCAATTATCCAATTTTACTTAATCCTGTTTTTGTTTTTCTGCCATTACATGGAGGTGAATTGTTCATTCGCTGAGAAAGACCTTTCAGTACTCAAAATGTTGAAACCTTTCTTCATAGCTGATAAACATAAGGGATTATTATTTTTGATGCAGAGTGTAAACTATGTCGGTGACATGTGCAATAACTTCATATAAAATATGGTTTCTGCTCCCTTGGCTACGGTGCTGGTTTATGATAGGTGTACATGCCAGCGAAATAAAGTGGGTGAAGGAACTACAGCTATTGAGGAAACAAGTTTGAAAAAAAATTGCCGATAATTTACTACACTGCAGCTACTCTCAAAACAAGATCCTCCATGATGGAGGCATTATAAGCAGGTAATTCTATTTCCAGCATCCGCAGTTTTTTGTTTTTATCAGCATTATAAGCAGTGATCATTTAAGGTACTGTGTCAATTGACATAGCATTTAAATATGGGCAGTCTTACAGAAGTATGGAATCACCTCATTCCAGTTACAACGGACCAGGCCTTTCTGTTGCACGGGATACATTTGAAGAAGAGAATACATTATTCTTTGCATGTATCTTTGAGACACTCTGCTAGTTAAGACAACAATCTAATGTCATGCTAGATTCAGATCAATCCCCATTTACAAATTTCCAGCTTCCAAGCAAAGATGTTCTGACAATACCAGTCCTGCTGCCAGATGTCAAGAAGGATACTTAAAGGCACCAGTAAGTTGACCACCTGGTGCCTTATTAAAAAAAAGTAGCAGAATAAATAGGAGTTAACAAGTAAAATTAAAAAGAGTCTCTATCTTTTCAACCACAACTAATGGATGGGTAATACCCACATAATCGATTGCCAATTGTGTCCCCAGTGATCTAAGCCTAGTTGAACTGAAACATTAATCTATCACTTCCAGATGCCTACCTGCAATATGTTTCCAGGATTTGCTCAATGCGCTATCCCTTTAATGCTTTTACATGTGCTTTCATTTTTTTTTTGTTATTGTGGTCAAGTGAGGTACCCTGTCCCTTTAAGAGAACGCAAGTCTACTGATCATGTGACAGCACTGACAAATCACTACAGTGCAAGCAACTGGGAACTGCAAATCTAGCTCTGGAGGTTTGTGAGTGAGCATGTATGATCTGGTGCTCTGCCCAATGTCTCAATAAACCATCGCTGTTAATTCTTACATCAGTCTCTCCTCATTATTGATTGCAAGCAGCAATTGATGAGAAATAGGAAGGTGTGCAGTTAGAGTTCAGTTGGCCAACAATCTCATTTACCCAAGACATAAAAGTGGCGACGAGGATAAAGAACCAAAGAAAATAAATTTCAAGACGGGTGAGCAAAGCATTGGAAAGTGCATCTGTACTTACCTTATAAAATAGGCAACAGCCGGCAATTGGAGAAGAAAGCAAAGCTGCAGTTTAAAAAAAAACCGCAGAATCATGATTGAAGGGATCCCGCCAACACTCAAAAAGAGCGTGAAACCTAGCAGAGAAAAGCCGACAGCTGCAGAGACAGATTTTTAAAAAACGGTAACTGCTCTTAAAGTGGCAATACATTTAAAATGGTAAATACATGAAAAATGGCGATGGAGAGAAAATTATCAGAGACCATGGAGAGAGGGTGACTCCACAGTAAGTCAAACACCTAAATTCATCATTACCCAGAAAACCTATCTGAAGTGCAGTCCCTTTGCAGTTGATCATGGTGCTGCAGTTCAGGCGCGATGATGCATTGACCCCATTTCAGATGACTGGTCTCAGTATGTCGAACGCCTAGTGATTTTTTACCGCTAATGACATTGTGGGGGAGGAGAAGAAGAGGGCAATTCTTTTGTCCTCATGCGGTAGCAAAATATACGAGCTGATCTATAGCCTTACGTCACCTGCACCGCAGACTTTCGATGAGTTAATAAAAATTGTACAGAGCCACCTCTGATCAAAGCCCTCAGTTACTATGCAGCTCAATTCCAGTTCAATTCAAGGACCATGCTTCCAGAGGAGACAATAGCTGACTATGTGGCCATTAGGCCACATTAACAAAGGCGTTAACCGAGCATTGCAAATTCAGAACATCCATTAGTGAAATGTTGAGAGACCAGCTGATATGCGGGGTTGTAGATGATACTATCCAAATACGTTTGCTAGCCGAACCTAGTCTAGGTTTCAATAAGGCACCAGAATTAGCTACTGCAATGGAGAGTGCTGTTAGAAATTCCGAAGTCTAAAAGATACACAAAATGGCGCCGTCCACCTGGTCGAGCGGGACAATCCGACAACAAAAGGCTCAAAAACTTTGGGCTCCACAGAAAGGCGGGAAGCGCTCTCTCTAGCTCCAGACCATTGAAAAACAACGGCACTGCAGTGAAAACCCACAAACTGAATGAGAGTAATACATCCAGGCCTCCAGTGAATGAACAACTCAAACAAGTCGAGTGCTTTTTCTGCCATCGCTATGGCCACATAAGGTGACACTGCAGAGAAAGGCTAAAACAAAACTATAAATGCAGGAAGAAAAATTGTGAAATATGCCTCATGGCAGAGCCAGAAGAAATAGAATCAGACAACCATTTGCTATTTAACCTCAAAGTAGGTGGAACCAAGTTAATCCAAGTAGTCATTACAGTTAACAGACATCCCATTAAGATGGAAGTTGACACAAGAGTGTTGATGTCCATCATTGGAGAGCATACATTTAGCTATCTGAGTAAAGGAACACATCCTTTGAAGTTAGAAGTTTCAGACACAAAGCTGAGGATGTACATGGGCAAAGAAATAAGACTGAAAGGGTGAGGTCAAGTCTTGGTGACGTATGGAGATCAATCTGAAAGGTTGCCCTTGATAGTGGTGGCTGGAAAGGGCTTCAGTTTAATAGGCTGCAACTGGCTTGAAAAGCTTAAATTGAAAAGGGGTTAAATTTTTCAAATTACAATGACAGGCTTACAGGAACTGTTGCAAATGTATGCTTCCATTTTCATCGACGAGTTAGGAAGGATTCGAGGTCTACAGGCCAGGATCCATGTAGACCCAAACGCAACCCCCAGATTTATAAGAGCCAGACCAGTCCCTTATGCTCCATGGGACAAAGTTGAAACTGAACTGGACAGACTAGAAAAATTGGGTTGACGTTTCGAGTCCTCATGACCCTTCGACAGAACTGTCGAAGGGTCATGAGGACTCGAAACGTCAACTCTTTTCTTCTCCGCCGATGCTGCCAGACCTGCTGAGTTTTTCCAGGTAATTCTGTTTTTGTTTTGGATTTCCAGCATCCGCAGTTTTTTTGTTTTTATTTAGAAAAATTGGGTACCCTACAACCAGTCCAGTACAATTTTCTGAGTGAGTGGCATGCATCGTACCTGTATTGAAGCCGGACCAAAGCGTGGTGACTATAAGCTAACTGACAATAAGGTAGCCAAACTTGATAGACATCCGATACCCAAGATTGAGGAATTGTATTCGATGTTGGCAGGGGGCACCATATGTTCGAAATGAGACATGAGCCATGCCTACTAGCAGGTACAGTTGGAAAAGGACTCTAGGGAATTTGTCACCATTAATATGCACTGAGGACTGTATCAACGCACATGTCTACCCTTTGGGGTCTCCTCGGTGTGTGCTATTTTCCAAACAACGATGGAAAACTTGCTTCAAGGATTGCCCCATGTTATCGTTTACTTGGATGATGTATTGGTCACAGGACTGACCGACAATGAACACTTATCAAATCTAGAAGAGGTGCTCTGACGCTTTGCACAAGTGGGGGTAAGCTTAAGATGAGAGGTGTCTGTCCTGAGCTAAGGAGGTAGCTTACTTGGGCCACAAGGTTGATGTGCAGGGTCTGCATCTTATGGGAGAAAAAGTCCAGCCCATTCGTGAGGCACCTGCCCCGAAAAATACCACAGCGCTTAAGGCCTTCTTAGGCATGGTAAACTACTGTGGCCGATTCCTCCCAAACCTCTTGACTGTGCTGGCCCCATTGTACAGCCTGCTTAAGAAGAGCCAGGAATGGAGTTGGCAAGCACTGCACCAGGATGCCATCATGAAAGTAAAGCGATTATTAAGATCGTTGGCCTTGTTGGTCCACTTTAACCCCAAGAAGGAATTAATTTTAATTAATTTAATTTTAATTTGATGTGTCCGTTATGGAATAAGGGCTGTCTTTTCACATAGGATGGTGGATGGCTCTGAACGACCCATTGGCTATGCATCTTGAACACTCAGTGTCAGTGATGGGCACTAATATTAGCCACCTATAAATAAATTTTGTTCACCGCTCGGGAACTCAAATCGCACATGCCGATGCACTAACCCGCCTTCCCCTGCCAGTTAATAACGGGGAGGCTACAATTCCCCAGGAACTGGTCTTAGTGCTAAATTTTCTGGATTCCTCCCCTGTTCAGACCAGACAAATCCTAGAGTGGACAAGTTGGGACCCACTATTGTCTGACATTCAGGAGCAGGTCTTGAATGTTTGGTCAGGTGGATCGGAATCTGAGGAGATGAATCCCTATTCTGATGGCAAATATGAACCCTCTAGGGAGCAAGGGTTATGAAGCCCCAGAGGAGGCGAAGGCCATTATTAGCTGAGCTACATAGTGCTCACCTGAGCAATAGCAGAATGAAGATGCTCATGCACAGCTACTTGTGGTGGCCAGGCATGGACTTGGATATAGAAACCTGGTTAAAAGGTGTCCTCAATGCCAGCAGGTGCAAATGGTCCCCCACTTAGCTCCATTACACCCATGCAAATGGCCAGGCAGCCGTGGGTGTGCCTCCACTCCGATTATGTGGTACTCTTCTTGGGAACAATGTTCCTTTTACTGACTGACTCCCACTTCAAATGGATGGATGTCCATGGAGTCCTGTCACCCATGACAGCTGCCACCATAGACCATATGTGGCAGAGTTTTGCAGTGCATGGCTTGCCGGAGGTCCTTGTGTCCAACAATGGGACCACTTTTACCAGCAGGGAGTTCCACAGGTTCACGGCCCTTAATGGCATTATCCATATCAAAACCTTACCCTACCGCCCAGCATCGAATGGCATGGCTGAAAGGGCAGTCCAAACTTTTAAATCCAGGGCGAAAAAGATGGGAGGGGATTCCATCAGCATGAGATTGTCCCAGTTCTTGTTCGCATACTGGACCACGACATACACAACTGGCATTGCCCCTGCAGAACTACTAATGAAGAGACATCTCTGCACCCGCCTGACCCATATCCAGCTGAATTTAGAGGGGAGGGTGGAGAAAAGCCAAAAGGTACAGGAGACCAGGCACGATGGTCATGGTCGTGAAAGAACTTTCACAATGAGAGATGTGGTCCTCGTGAAGATCTAGGAGATGGGCCCAATTGGCTGTTAGGTGAGGTGAGTGCAGTAACTGGACCCCTCTCCTATAATGTATCGGTAAATGGCCAACTAATTAGATGACACGTGGATCGTCTCTGGAGAAGAATGCTAGTCCCACAAGAAGAAGTGCTTCAGTTTGTGCTGCATGTGGAGGACAGATCACATGATTTGGAAGTACCAGTGGGGCCTGTGGGACCCGAGGGGCTCGGGGAGACAAACCTGCCAATTTCCACTGAGGAACCTAGTGGTCAACTGTCCTCTGAAAAGGAGGTCTCGGACAAACCAGCCGAGGTTGTTGAACTGAGATGCTCAGCACGTCCGAGAAAGCCTCCTGAGAGACTTGACCTGTAAATAGTTATTGTGTAAATAGTTAATGTGTTTTAAGCTTGTTAGCTGTATTTTTAAATAAAGGGGGTGGGATGTGGTAAAGTGAGGTACCCTGTCCTTTTAAGAGAATGTAAGTGTACTGATCATGTGACAGCACTGATGAATCACTGTACAGCACATGCAACTGGGAACTGCAAGTCTACTTCTGGAGGTTTCTGAGTGAGCACCTATGATCTGGTGATCTGCCCTATGTCTCAATAAACCATCACTGTTAATTCTTACATCAGTCTCTCTCCATTATTGACTGCAAGCAGCAATTGATGAGAACAGAGGAAGGCGTGCAGTTAGAGTTCAGTTGGCCAACGAGCTCATTTACCCAAGACATGAAAGTTAACTTCACTCTAATGGACTCCAATATCCAAGTAGAGTGGCCTTGCACCTGTATACTCATTTAAGCACCTAACACTGGTTTACCATCACACTATAGCAATTCCTCCAAACTCGATGGGCCGAAGAACCTTTTCTGCACTGTGTGATTCTGTGTTAATAGCTGACAGTGCAAAAATGAAAAACTGGGTGCCAGTTTACTGAAATGCTCTAGAGATTATTTCACAGAAGATAAAGATAGTGACAGCTCTTTGCCCGTGAGTACTAATCTTTGAATTAGCTTGAATTCTAAAATGGTGGAATTCTCATAAGGACAATTGTCTTTGAGAGCAAACTTTGTTGGGTAGGCGTGTGGAGGAGTGGACAATGGAGGAATCACACTTTGTTAAGCTGCCAGCCAAAGAAATTCATGCAATTGTGTTAACACACATCATCTTTACTTTTGTGCAGTGCCTTTTCAACACCTTTTATGGCTCAAACTGGAAATGTACAAAAATTAAAGGCAGCAATATTGTATCAAAATGTGAATCATTTTAACGAATTGAGTCTGAAAATGTCTGCCAATAGCAATTGTTTAAAGGTGTGATATCTCCATTGTTGCCAATATTACATAGTGTAACTTCAACCTAAGTGAGTGCTACTATTATTGGGATAGCTACCTTCAAGTGGTGGCCATCAATAGAAAGGAAAAGAAGGACTATTTATTTAGTGTATTTAATCACCTCGCAACATCCCAAGTGTTTTACAGGTAATTAAATATATTTTAAGTACAGTCATTATTGTAACATAGGAAAAGCAGCAACCAGTTTAAACTCTGCAAGTTTCCACAATGAAAAGTGATAATGACAAGGTAATATTTTTTTAATGTTGGTTGAGGGATAAATATTGGCCAAGGCACTGGCAGAACTCCCTTGTTTTATTTTGAATTGTCCAATGGGACTCTTAATATCCACCTGAAAGGGCAGATGGCCCCATTGTTTGGCATCGCGTCCAAAAAGACAGCCCCTCAGGCAGTGCAGCTCTTCCTCAGCACTTCAGACTAACCTCAGCCTAGATTTTGAGCTCCCAATCTCTGGGGTGGGACTTGATCTCTTTCTGGCTCAGTGATTGGGAGGAAGGTTGTTTGAACAATGTCAGGAATGACAATTCAGCTCTGACCGAGCCCTCCTCCTGGACCCATAGAGTCTTTGCCTGGGGAAAAAAAACGGAATTAATAAAATAGCACAGGAATGCTGAGCTACGGCCTGAAATAGCTGATAGCCAGCAGTTTGAGCTGAACTGATCGGCTTACTTGTCATTCCCGGCTTCCTCTGCTCCACCGTGGGCGATCGCCCTTTCACCCACTGCGCCTGGTCCTGTGGAATCTCCCCCCACTTCACCTCTGCCTTTGCTACCTTCTTAGCTGCCTCCAAAAGTCTCCTTACAAATCCATTTTGACCCTGCTTTTTGCTCCCTATTCCCTTCTTCCTCCCTGCCAGGTGTCCCCTCATTAGTCAGCGCAGGTATAATGAGCACTGTCGAAAGGGAAGCTGTTGTAGTTGTTGAAAACATTGAAAAGGATCTCTCTGCTCTCCAGAAACATGACAAAAACACAGGGTTAACTCTAAGTGGCAATATAAGGTGCAATTTAATGAATGTAGAAAGCTGGCGACCTGTAGGTGTAATTGGGAGGAAGATTGTTTGAACAATATCAGGAATGACAATTCAGCTCTGACCGAGCCCTCCTCCTGGACCCATAGACTCTTTGCCTGGGAAAGAAATGAATTAATACAATAGCACAGAAAGGGATTGGAATACGTTTGCTCTGTCTGTAGATTTAGGTCTTTGTCTGTATAAACAATCTGTGCCCATACAAAATCCTTTACTGGGAATAACACATACTCCACAGAATGCTGGTAGAAAGTAGCAAGTACTTGCTATATATTTTAACAGAGATTTTTTAAAAACTATGGGATGCGAGCATCGCTGGCAAAGGCAGCATTTATTGCCCGTCCCTAATTGCCCTTAAACCAAGTGGCTTGCTAGGCCATTTCGGAGGACAGTTAAGAGTCAACCACATTGCTGTGGATCTGGAGTCACATATAGGCCAGGCCAGGTAAGAACAGCAGATATCCTTCCCTAAAGGACATAAGTCAACCGGATGGATTTTTACAACAATTGATGATAGTTTCATGGTCACTATTACTGAGCCAAGCTTTCAATTCAAGGTTTTGTTAATTGAATTTAAATTCCAGCAGCTGCCGTGGTGGAATTTGAACTTGTGTCCACTCGCCCACTGCCCCACCAACCCCCAAAAGGATTAACCTGGGTCTCAGTATTACTAACCCAGGGACATTACCACTATTTGCCACCATCGTTCCCATCCCACTATTACAGAAGCCCTTCAAAATTACGAAGGGTTTCAACAGATAGTGAGGAACGGTTTCCACTTGCAGGAGAGTCAGAGGAAACAGATTTGCGATAATTGGCAAAACAACCAGGAGGGATATGAGGAGGATTTTTTTTAATGTAGCAAGTTGCTATCATCTAGATTGTATTATTTTTAATTCATTCACGGGATGTGGGCTTCGCTGGCTGAGCCGTCATTTATTGCCCATCCCTAATAACCTTTGAGAAAGCGGTGGTGAGCTGCCTTCTTGAACCGCTGCAGTCCATGTGGTGTAGGTACACCCACTGTGCTGTTAGAAAGGGAGTTCCAGGATTTTGACCCAGCGACAGTGAAGGAACGGCGGTATATTTCCAAGTCAGGATGGTGAGTGTCTTGGAGGGGAACTTCCAGGTGGTGGTGTTCCCATGTATCTGCTGCCTTTGTCCTTCTAGATGGTAGTGGTTGTGATTTGGAAGGTGCTGCCTAAGTGAATTCCTGGTGAATTCCTGCAGTGCATCTTGTAGATGGTACACACTTTTGCTACTGTGTGTCAATGGTAAAGGGAGTGAATGTTTGTGAATGGGTTGCCAGTCAAGTGGGCTGCTTTGTCCTGGGCAGGGTCAAGCTTTTTGAGTGTTGTTGGAGCTGCACTCATCCAGGCACGTGGGGAGTATTCCATCACACTCCTGACTTGTGCCTTGTAGACGGTGGACAGGCTTTGGGGAGTCAGGACATGAGTTACTCCTCACAGGATTCCTAGCCTCTGACCTGCTGTTGTAGCCACAGTATTTATTTGGCTAGTCCAGTTCAGTTTCTGGTCAATGGTAACCCCCAGGATGTTGATCATGGGGGATTCAGTGAAAGGGTAGTGGAAGCAATACTTTCAAAAAGAAATAGGATATATAACTTGAAAATAAAAATTAGCAGGGCTATGGAAAAAGAGTAGAGGTGTGATACTCATTGGATAGCTCTTTCAAAAAGACATCATAAGTATGATGGGCCAAAGGGTCTCCTTCTGTTTCTATGCAGGTAACTTTAACTTCCAGGGCTGGTGAGGTGTTAAAAGTTTTTAAAATGGGTGACCCAAGACAACCAAATCTGATTTACCCCAACCCATCCACTTCCAGATTTAACAGAGGTTAGTCAGCAGGACTAGGCAACCAATCTACTCTCAGGAGGCGGGTCGATCACTAAGGTATTTAAAATAGTCTATGTTCCTCCAATTGAAGTCGAATTTTATTTTTAAACACATGTAAGCCAGGTTTACTGAGCCGAGGGAAACCTGGCAGCAGAAGGGAGATGTGAAGGGCCAAGTTCATCAGGTAAGTGCCTTTTCAGAGCTGCTTGTGGGCCAGGAGGAGCACGTGTGCTTTCTTTTGGCCCGCCAATGTTCCCTGTTTACGAGTTGTGAGTTTGTGTATATCCACTGATTATCGACCATCTTTTCTATCCTAGGTATCTCTTGGCAGGAAAAGGTCAACAATTCAGAGGTCCTGGCACCTGCTAATTACATCAACATACACTCATTGCTAAGCCAACAACATCTGCACTGGCTCGGCCATGTTCATTGAATGGATGACGGCCAAATACCCAAAGGCATTCTGCCACATGAATTGGCCACTGGACCTTGACCTCCATGGTATCCATAACTCCGCTACAAGGACACCTGCAAGTGGGATATGAAGATGTCGGATATTAGCACTGACAACTGGGAGATGTCGCTGACGGCCATGACCTCTGGAGGCTGACTGTTTGGAGGGGCATCGGAAGAGGCGAGCAGAAATGAAAATGTCAGCTGGCTGAGAAGAGGGCCCAGAGAAAACAAAGGCCAGTGAATTGTACACATCCTCAGCCCACTGTCTTCTTCTGCCATGCTAGAGTGGGGCCCTGAGCCACACCAGGAGATGCTTAAAGCAGAGGTGATCCACCATGGCACAAACTATTGCCTCACGAGATGGAAGGCTGCCACCATCTACCTCTAAGTATTAAGTCATCAGTTCCAGCCTTGCTTGTGCTGCAGGTGGCAAAATCCCCAATCTGAGGAAGAACAAGATGGCGATGACAGCAAATGAAATGGCCCCTGCCAGTTTACATACTTACCATCATGCCTCTTCCATTCCTTTATCAATTGAAGATATTTGAATTGGGAATTATTTTGAGATGTGGCTCTTCTCTGTACTGAAGCTTAAAAGAAACAAAGTCAATTTACTCTGAATACTGGCACAAGGAGTGATTATTTTTTAAAGCTTTTTTATCTTCATTTATCACTTGTATTGGAGCCATGCCCAAGGCATGGTTTCCATGGCCAGACTGATTCCTGGCGGCCATGTTTCTTCACTGCCTCAAATCAGTTCTTGAGTTTGCCACAATTTGTTGCGACATGAATGTCCCAGATTTTCACACTGAATTCCTGTGACTCTAGATGTTGTTAATAATGGTAAAGAAACCCTGAATGGACTGCTCTGTTTTCTCCATATGCTTCTCAATTTGCTGCTATCAAGAATACATCAAACACAGGCTTCCCTAAAACTGAGATTTAAATTATCTTAGCCAAGTTATCTTTGAAAGTGTCAGTGAGGGGCACGGGGGATAAACTGAACAAGGACTGGTTTTGGATCACTTAGGCATATTTTTGAGTCATGAAAGAGCAATGTAGCATTCACTGAAGCTCAGAATTCAAGAATTGAATCTAACTGGAAAAGAGTGGAAAACTCATACACCTTTCATGCAATGTGGCAGATTTTTCTCCTCACTGCACAGATTGCTGGAGTGTAACTCATAGAGTACAACTCTGGCAGAGAGGTTCCCACACACATGATGGAGCCTGCTGAATTTTCCTTGGGTGCATCAGGCATGGCTCAGTTGGTAGCAATCCTACCTCTATATCGAAGGGTTTTGGGTTCAAGTCATACTCCAGGCCTTGAGCACAAAAATCAAGGTTGACACTGTAGTGCAGTACTGAGGGAATGCTGCACTGTCAGAGGTGCTGTCTCACAAATGAGTCATTAAATTGAATCCCTGTCTTCCCTGTCTGGTGGGTATAAAGATACTATTGTAAAGGGGGAATTATCTCTGGTGTCCTAGTCAATATTTATTCCTCAATCAACATCACAAAAACAGATTATCTGGTCTTACCACATTGCTGTTTGTGAGAGCTTGCTGTGTTTAAATAAGCTGCTCTGTTTCTTCCATATGAAGATGGTGGATATTGACACTGATAACTAGGAGGCATTCGCCGCCAGCAATGACTCTGGAAGCTGACTGTATGGAGGGATATTGGAAGAGGCAAGCAGAAATGGGTAGCTCACTGGCTGAGAAAAAGGCCCAAAGCAAACAGAGGCTATTGAATCTTTTACCTTCTCAACCCCACTGTCTTCCTCTGCAACAAATACAGTAGAGACAGCCTTACCAGAGTGGGGCTCCTGAGCCACACCTGACAATGTTTAACACAGCGTTGACCAACACGGCACAAACCATAGCCTCACGAGACAGAAGGCTGCCAAGATATTCAAGATGTTTCTTGCATTACACTTTAAATAGTGCTTCGTTGGTTGTAAAGCACTTTGAGATGTCCGGTGGCTGTGAAAGGCGGTATATAAAAGCAAGCCTTTCTTCTTGAGGTTGAAATGCTGAAGCAGAAAAAATTATCCCTATGTTTCTCTAAGCTGTACCATATTGAATTGTTTGACATTTAAATTGATTGATGACTTTGGCTGGGTAATAGGAGATACAGCTCTGAGTGTACCTTTTAGCCTGAAAGCTTAAAAACTGCATACAAAAATTAGGAACAAATTGACAAAATTGGGGACATTTTGCTTTATCATGCGTAATACTGTAAATAATCAAATATTTTCATTTTTGTGCTATTATGTATGAGCCGCTAATGAGTTTATTGCATTATTATTGTTTCCATAAAGCCAAATTAAATGAGCCTCAACTTGGTGTGTCCTTAATTTGTTTTTCTCTGAGCATTTCACTTAGACAGATTTATAAATTATTTCATTTTGGTGACAGAGAATCTAGTTCTGGTAGCAGAGCAAGATTGCAGTGACTGACACACAAAGTCGGGAGAGCTGGGTGATGTGGGCACCACACATCATCCTGGTTAGATCAACAGCGCCTTACTGTTTGTTTTGAAACTGGGATCTACTCAATCACCCAGGGCTGATCTGGTGCCATAACTAACCCTATGAAACACAACTTGGACTAAAATTGTGGCGACACCTTAACTAACACATTCAACCGTGGCTCAAAGTTATGGCAGCTACTGTAATGATATCAAGAAACATTTATCTTTGGCTAAAAAGCTGGGTTATCCACATTATACCAGAATATAGTGGCTGAATCAATTCTCCCTTGTTTCTTAAGGACCTGGGCTGTCAATGTTTTTTTTTACTTTGTAGTCTGATCTTGAGCATGAATGGCAGGCTGCAATGCTGTCTGGTTATCCATCACTAGCTCAATTATAACATATTCCACGATAAGCTAAACGAGCAATACATGCTGGATAAAAGCTGACAATCCACTCACATCTGGTACTATATGGTATATGTACATGTGCGCTATAAAGTGGGCAAATTATGCGCCTGCTGCAGCAAAGGAGTTGACGCTTGACAGCAGGACAAGCTGCCTTGATGACGGAGGAGCTGGTGTTCATTTGTCGAGTGCCTCAGCTTGCTATCAGCGGTATCTCTAAACACAGAGCACACCTCCCACGCAAGTAGCGTAGCTTGTGTCTCCCGCTTAAACAGCATCCAGTGTCAGTATGATACACGTGTGAAACACATGTGACACATGCAGCAGTGTCAGCTTTTACGTGACATGTAAACTGAGGTTATTTTAATTTCCATCCCAGCTCAATAAATTTCCAGACCTTCTGTTCTCAGAATTAACATTGCTAATGTGCACTTATGTTTGAATAAGAATTCTGTAGGTACAACAAAATAAAATTCTCTTTTCCAGCATTGGGTTTTAAAACAGATCTCCAGCTAATTTGATTTCAGTCAGGCTGGGAGGAGCAAGGCGATTTGAATCCTGGAGATTCCCAAAATTCCAACTTTGGTCTCGGGGGTAATTTGTTGCTCAGGACTGGAAGGATTGTATTTGTTGCATCCACCCCAATGAATGGAGGGGGGAGGTGGGTGGGGTGATGAGTCGTGTTTGTCGAAACTATCGTAGTCAGTAGTTGAACCTGATGGGCAATAGCACCATGTGACATCTCATTCCCTGAGGAATTGAAGTTTGAAGTTCAGGCCTCACATAATCTAGCCAAAGTTGCCAACCCTCCAGGATTGCCCTGGAGTCTCCAGGAATTAAATACTGAACTCCAGGGCACTGCTCTTGACTACTCAGGAGAAAAATAATAGTGGTAATAAAAAATTTTGTTTCTTGAAAAGCGTTCTTTAAACAATTTTGTTTACTCATTATAAAATTATCAGAGAAGGGAGGGGAAAACATTTGACTGAAAACAAGAATCATCCAATTGGCTAACGAAGAGTCTGTTTGCTTTCCAGTCAACAACCAATGTTGGGGGCAGATGGAGGAAGGAGATCATGTTATGATACCTCCAGGAACAAGTGCAACCAGAGTTGGCAACCCTAAGCCGACATCTTTGCCATCGTAGCAGCTAAATCTCTGGGAACTGTTTCGTTCATCAGTTTCCACTGCAGCTTTGATGCTAATATTTTTGCACTTTAATTCCATTTTCATCAAGAAAATCAGTTGTATATCAGAAGGAGCTAGTAAAAGTCGAAAAGACACCAAGTTGGCCGGATGACAAGTTTTATGACACCATCATGTACCGGCATGTAAATAACATGAACACATTTGAAAAAAAAATGAAAGGGAAACAGTGCAATGAAGTATTTACAGGTACAAATGCCATATAACTTCAAAACAAATAAGTACATCTCTGTGAACGTTCATACTTGACAAAATAACAGCCGAGTCTTTTTGTCTTTAAGCGATATCTATAAATCAAGTCTAACAACCGATCATTATCTATGGTTGCCAACTGTGATTAAATGCATTCCTGGAGATTTCATCACATGACTTGCCCCATGCTCCAGCCAATAGTTGGACGATACATCCACCCTTGTGACGCACTGCCTTCCTGCACCAATTGGAAAGTAAAAAGACTCATTACCCAACTGGGTGATTGCTTGACCTTCAGCCAAACAGCCTTTTCTTCCCACCATTTTCAATAATTTTTACATCTGGTGAAGAGACATGCTTAAAGAAAATTAAAAAAAAAAATAACCCTTTTTCATGTCCTGGCGATTTTTGTCCGGGGTTATGCCCAGCAGTGTCCTGATGGGAGATTGATCTTCAAATCCTGGAGACTCCAGGCCAATCCTGGAGGGATGGCAACCCTATCAGCATCTGTGTGGCTGATCTGCTGGGAACTTCTGCACAGTGATTAAATAGGAAGTGGGGGTTCTTGGGGATTTCACACATTTAGTCCATTTCTTGCAGTTGGGGTTCCAAAACCTTTGAACCTCACAACTTCAGCCCTGAGATCACCAAGGTCATATAGGTTGCACTGACATCATGTTCAACTGCCATCCAGCATTGACCCCATGGAAGCTCTTACGATTGAAGTCCACAAAATTGTGAGCAGGTCTATACCTAGGTGTCAACAGTGAGGCCTTTGCATTTGGGGAATCTTGCCATCCATTAGGATTGCACAGCCTCAGATACTACAGCTGGCCAGCATATGTGGGAAGAAATCAGGTTTATTGCCCTGATGACTAATGCACCAGCGACCTGAATGATACATCTGTGAACTGGCAAATCGATAAATTGCTGCTGACCCTTGTGGCAGGTTGAAATGAGTCAGGTGCATAAAAGTTCGGTGCTGTAGTAACCTTCACGGCCACTGGGAATGCTGCCCTGTCATGGAAACTGCCATGAGGCTATATTCCCAGGGGACCATGCAAAGGGACTGATTTTCCTGTTCAAGGTCGGAATTGGAAGGGAGGACCGATCCCGGATCACATTCCTGCCTTCGTTTTCAGCCGGCCAGGAGCCTGGTTTTCAGAATTGTGGGGTCCTCATGATCCTAGAGACCAGTCTGTCACCCAATCAGTGGCTGAGGGGAAGAATAAAGGTGGGCCATGTTCTGGCCTGAATCCGCAGCCATTGTTGTGGCTGCCAACAGTGCATTGCCTTAAAAAAAATGAGAGGATCTTCATCTTCAAAGTGTCCAGCTGGAGAGCTGGGACCAGGGATAGGGTGAGGAAAGGTTGGTTTTTAAAATTCCATTGCTACTCAATAGTTTTTTTTTTGTCTAAACTTGTTTCCATCAAATAAAACTGCTCTAGTGCTGCCACCCCCATTCCCGCCAGGCTGGACTGATCAGCTTCACAGAGCTCCTGATGGTCGTCCACCACCATGAAAATCTCAGCAAGGCAGAAGGAGAGCTCTTACCGAGCTCCCTAATGATCTCAATCTGCCTAGTTCATGAGGCAGGCGACATCACTTTCCCACTCTTCCCCCCCCTACACCCGCTTTAGCCTCCATCCTCAGGAAAATCAGCAGAGATTAAGAACGGAGGCAGAAGATCAGACTGGCATGCGGGCTGCTGTGCCATTTTTTTTGCCCACCTACCATCCCAATCCGGGAGGGGAAAATCCAGCCTAAAATGTTTACTATCTCCTGAATGAAGCAGAACTTCTGCAGGCAGCTTTTCTCCAAGCTTACAAGGTCAGCGTGCCCAGTGCCCGTGGGATATGGTTCCAAGGGTCATGGTCGGTGGAAGTAATCTAGCTCTGGACCAGCCTTTTATAACCCTCTTCATCCTCCAGATAACACTGAGAGTGAATAATCCCCATTAGAATGCCTGTTTTGTAAATTAATAATTGTGACAACTAAAACCAGGTCACTCGAATCTCTCAGGCAAAATGCTCTTACAAAAGCAGATTTAAAAATATCGCAAAGAAAATAAGATCTATCACCAAGTTGAATTTGTGTGATGCACTCCATGAGTAGTGCCAATTCATAAAATCAAACCTCTCAACTCAAGACGTTGCAGTGTTGAAATGAAGCTATTGGCTGTTTTCAGTGACAGTTCCTAAGGGTCCTATATTAAGGTGTATAATGAGAGGAGACCTGATAAGATAAATCTCTGCTTAATTTGCTGGCACCCTCCACACTTTCCCCCTCCTTCGCCTCCTGGCCCAACCTGAGCCAGTCCTGCTCTGGTACCATCAGCAATGGAGATTGGGAAAATCTGACTGAGTGTGAGTAGTGTGTATGAGTTAAAAGTAGCGCACACCAGGTGCAGTGAATGCCTGTGCCTACTCATTATCTTTCGACTTTGATAGTAGCTGCTAATGTCTTTCAACAAGTTTTATCAAGTTCATAATGTAGTCTATGCAAGTTGTTCCCCTTTCCCTGCTGGCCTCTTCTGGGTTGCCTTTTGTCCCAGAATTCATTTAAAGAGATGCTTAAGGTTCAACTAAGAGCTGTACGCCTACAGAATGAACAGGATATATCTCAATGGTAACAATGAGCTCCAAGCGAAAGGCTCACTTCTGCCTGCGGTGTGCGTGGATCACAGGTCCTTAATGCTGGGGAAAGGACTGCTTTCATTTACCATCATTGGCAGGGGGGTAATAGGCTCTATTTAAATGAATGCAAAAAGGTACTGCTGCAGTGAATAAATCAAGCTAAGATAAAAACAGAGCACAAGGCAATAACTTTGGCTTGGAATATGCTGGATCTTTCAGTTTTAATACACAGAAGCTGAAAGCAAGCAAGGAGGTAGTAGGCACATGCACAGGGAAAAAAAATGTAATTGTTTTACATAAATAGCATACTCCATTGGTGATCTTCCTTATCACTGCTCATCAACCTAGAATACTGATCAGCCCTCCACCTCTGTGTCAGGTTGCTAATATATCCCTCTCGGACAATAAGAAGAGATAAGGAAAGAAACTCAGGAGACAACCTCTAATTAATCCACTGCTTCAAACATAATTATTTCATCCTGTGGGACCCACCCAAAGAAGAGGGAAAAAAAACCCACTGCAGCACTATTTAAAACACGTATTAGTGAGCATATTTCACATGCCGAATAAAAGAGGGGTTTAACACTATGTCTTCATCACGTATTTAAACAGTGATGAATGCAGAAAGCATTAGATCAAAAGAAAATATCCCTTTTAGGACTGAATCTGCTATTTTTATCTTCACAGTGCTCAAATTAAATCTAAAATCTATCGCAATGAAATTCTTCAAATGCTATTGTTCAGTACCCATCCGTTAACCATCAAATCCTAAACATTGAGAAGATTTTATTTGCTACTCACAAGATGACAATAAAGAGCAAATAACCTTTCTTGCCATAAATGTGCCTCAATGTGATTGGACAAATGCCTTCCAAGTAATTGTTAACAATTCGAACATACCGAACGAGGGAATGTTCCACGTCATGGGCTAACACGCTGAGGTAGAGGCATATTTACAAACACTTTTCTGCAAAAATGGGGCACATACAAATGGAAAGAGCCCTGAGATACTCTGTGCAAGCTGCTGAGATTGTGTCAGAAGTTGTGTCAGAGGTTATTTTTTTCTGTGGCTCTCAACCTTGGATTTCCATAGCTATAGGCCACTGGACAAGCCGTGTCTTTCTGACTATTCACTACTGAAGGCTCCCTGATGGGGACTGAGGCTGTTGTAACGTTCTCACCTGTAGTCTTTCTCTTCCATCTCCCTCGACTCCATTTTCCCATCTGCTTCCCAAATCCCTTGACTCCCTGAGAGAGCAAATATATGCCTATCTGAACCATAAATATATTCAATGACAGAACATCCACCACTCTCTCAGGTAGACAATTCCAAAGATCACAACTCCATGATTGAATTTCTCCTCATCTCAGTCTGAAATGATTGACACCTTACACTGAGACTGTGCCCCCCCATCAGCCCCCACCCCTCCCAAACCGACCATGTTCTAGGCTCCTCCGCAAGGAGAATCAGCCTCTCAGTGTTTATCCTGTCAAGTCCCTTCAGAATCTTGAATGAGATCACCTCTCACTCTTCCAAAGTCCAGGGATCATAGGGTCAATTTACTCTGCCTCTCATCGTGGGACAACACCCTTAGCCCAGGAACCAATCTGATGAACCTTTGCCGCATCGCATCCAAGCAAGAATATCCTTTCTTAGATATGGAGACCAAAACTGAGCACAGTACTCTATGATCCCGTCAAAGCCCTGTGCAACTGTAGCAAAACTTCCTCATTCTTGTACTCCAGTCCACTTGCAATAAAGGCCATTTGCCTTCCTAATTGTTAGCATGCTGACTTTCTGTCTTCCTTGTATGAGTAAATGCAAATCCATCCTTTGCCTTCCCCTGTTAATCGGAAAGTGAATAGGCACTTTATTACTCAATTGTTTGATTTATGACTCTCAGTCAAGTAGCTTTTTCTCCCATCTCAGATTGTTTTATTACTCAAAACAAAATAACTTAAGTTTTGAAGCGGACATTTTTTATTTATTTCCCTATGGCTTTTCTCCTAGGTTGCTTGCAGCACTGTCCTGGAGATTAGGTTTTAACTCCTGGAGACTCCAAATCTGGTATCAGCAAAAGTGATCCTGGGTTGAATTTTTGCAGCCCTTTGGCAATGGACTGGGAGGCAGAAATGCTGGCAAAATGGCACTGGAAGGTATGCCTGATGTCTTTTTCCACCAGACCATTTTGCCAGCCAGTGGCCCGGCTGCTTGGGACACTTAGGTGGTCAGTTAAGGGTTTTTCCCACTTCAGCGGGGTTTTTTCCCACTTGGGAGGGCCATCGCCTTGAAGGAAGACCATCAGGTAAACCTGACAGCCTCCCAGTGGGTCCTAGGGCATGGGTGCCTCCTTTTTGGTGACTCTTTAGCCCTTGGAAGAGCTTCCAGTGGCAATGACTCCCTGCAGCGATGGTCACCCCTTTACAGCCACTAACACATGGTCTTTGCTTCTTCTGCGACTGCAGTTGTGGCTGCAGCGGGTGCCACAAGTTGTTCCTCACTAAGGCTTATGTAGGAGAATCACTCCCACAGTGCCCTGCTCCTTTTCTCCTTCCTCCTTTTTCCAAAAGCATAGAATCTGTTCATTCTTCATGTTATGTTGAATTCCCAGGGGAATGCCTCATAGTACATCTATATCTGGCAGCCTTCAAGTCCACTGGACAGCTTCAGCACTTTTCATACCACTCCCTCTAGATTTTTACAACTTGAAACAACTATGAAAAGTCATGGCTCAATTGGCAGGGAGTTCAAGTACAAAACACTCCAATGCATTTTTGAGAGAGTGCTGTACTGTCAGAAGTACCATCTGTCGGGAGATGAGATGCTAAACCGAGGTCCTATTTGCTCTCTCAGGTGGACATAAGAGGCAGTATTTTGAAGAGGTACCCGTGGTCACCTGGACAATATAAATCTCTCAATCAGCATCACTAAAATGCAGACCGTCTGGTCATAAGCACATTGTGGGAGCTTGCTGTGCACAAATTTCCAGCTGCATTTCTTATATTACAATAGTGACAATACTTCATAGCCTTATGAAGTAGTTAGCGTTGTAATGTAGAAAGTATAATGTGGGGTATACTAATGTAATAGCTGGAGTAGTAACTTAGGCCCAGCTCTTCTTATCAGGATTGAAAACCCAACTTGGATTGGGATTGGAAACAGGATTTGGCTATAAAGTTCAGGATTTTACTGTACTTGAAGATTATAAAAGGTTGGTTTAGATTAAGAAAAAGGCTAGGGTTGGGATGGGCTTAGTAACATGGAAGAGGAATTTGTGACTGATGCCAAAGATTCTGGCTTTGACCCTGCCACTGTTGATCTGGAGTTGGTTATGACCCGCAGACTGGAATAGTTATCAGCACACTTATAAGTTTATGGCCTGGATTTTCTGGCCCCATCGCGGGTGGGACCCGCTGCGAGCGAGGCAACGCCCCAGCCAGAAATCCATTGATTTGTGGCGGGACCAGAAAATCCCGGTGGCGGGTGGGTGCAGAAAATCCCACCCTATGGCTGAAAGGGGTTGGGCTTCACCTCATGTCTTTCTGATATAACAACCCACGATAAGTGGTGGAGACTACTCCACAATCCATTAGAACTTATTAGATTCAAGTAGTCACTTGGTAGTACAGAACTGAGTATTGTTGAAAAAAGAAACAAGCTTTCTAAACTTTTCATCTTGTGCTCATCAGGACAGAGGCAAGAATTCCAAATTTCATTTATCTTTGAAATTTGGTATTCTTGATCAGTCCTGATGAGTGCAGAACAAAAACGTTCAACAGCATCCCTTTTTTTTCAGCAATTATTAGATTTATCTATCAGCTTCAGCTCACTTTACCCATTTTGGATACAAGCTATTAGTTTATTTTATTTCATTCCACCTGTTCACTCAACACCCTAGTCCCATACAATCCAAGGCAGCCACATGGGATGCTCAAGGTAGTGACCTGAGCGCTTGTCCTCTGATGTTTCCTTTCTCGCTTGAAAGGAATGTTTGGTTTACAATGGACACTTCTCTTTGACACAGCAAGCTCACCAATTTAAGTAGAAACTTGTGGTGCTCAACTCATGCCCCATTGCTTCATGATAAAACTTATCAATGCTCCAACAAACATTGCCACCATGACACTTTGGAAGTGGTTTTCAAATCAATAGAAGTTTATTGTTATATCTATGTTTCCCTTCTCTGTGCTCTGTTGAAGTCAGTTTTCATTGCTTTTGTTTGTGTACGGTACTATTAAGGCCAGCATTTTGAAAGGTTGGAGCTTTCTAACCTCATTTATGGTGTTATACCTCAGCGCAAACAAGGCTAGCCGCATACATTCACACTACAAAGGTTGGAAGTTAAATTTGCAAATCAGAGCAATGGCACTTATTATGCTGATCAATACCAATCCAATACTTAGGCATGCACTGACATGTCCCCCTAACAAGTGTCCACTTCACTGGACAGCACTCAGGTATATGGGAATCCTATCCAAGCATTCAACTGCCCCTGCTGAGATCAGCCACCATAGCATTTATGAAGAGTTGAACCTTTGACCCCCCCCCCGGTCTCTACGGTAATGCACTGAACCGTTGGAGAGTTTTAAAAGTTGATATCTAATTCGTTCTGGCACTTGGAAGTTGCAAGTCAAGGGAGGCGATTAATAGCAGTTCTACACTTCAACAGAGAAAAGCTTGACTCCTGATGCTCCAAGTATGTGCACAAGCTTCACATGTCATTACATTGACTTGCAATATAATTCCAGCACACAAAGTTGTTTCTGTTTCTAAACTCACACTTTGCAGCACTGCATCCATGAGTTCTAAGGGAATCTGGTCTTCATCACAAACTGTCACGTTCAATGTGCTTGAGAGGCAAAGAACTTCCTAAAGGCCAGCTTGTCTTTAATATTACTGAAAGTAGAATGCCTCTGTATAGGATCAGGAGAAAGACTTTGGCCGACTGAAGCTGCTCTGCGTTTTTTAAACCATGATACTTCCACACGGTGACAGTCCCTTCTTCTTTTGCATGACAGCAAAGGCTTAAAAAAGGATGTCTAGTTTGGCTATCCATTAGAGAGCCTCATGGTATGTGCCTTGGAGATGCCCCCTCCAACATATCTGAGTGGGCAGGTTGAAGTGATGTGTTCCTGTTGGATTCTAGTCAGCAGTATGTTGGATCCTGTTCGCACGCTTATTGTAAGAGATGGCCGATTTAGTACAAATGATAGACTTCAGTAGCAGACACTTAATAGAAGTGCAACTTAATAGAAACTCTGTGTTTATTTACAAAGCTGCTCAGCAGCAACTAAATGTGTTAACACTTCAAACTCTATCTCTATACTACCCTAACTACTAACTGCTAACTACAGAGGTAGCCTGTGCTACTCTGCTATCGGATACTAAGATCATGTGATCTTCCATAATCACATTCTTCTTAAAGGTATATTACACATCACGTTACCACATCCCTCCCCCTTCACTCAGAAATACATTTTATGTTTACATTTTATATTTACATTTACAATCTTCTCAGAGTAGCAAAATATTTACACTGATAAGTAATTTACAAATCCGGTCTTTCTGGGGGTTTCCTTATGGGTGTGGAGTGTCTCAACTCTACAACTTCAGATGCCTTGTCAGGAACCTCCTTTTCCAGGGTTGCTTGAACATCAGGTGCTTCAGTTGGCTCCTGCAGATCCGTACCCTCCACTCTTGAAGGAACAAAAGATGTGTCTGTACTGGGTTGAGTTCTCTCAAGAGGAAACGCTGACCTGGTCGTGAACACTGGTCGAATCATTTTTGGTGCATAGTTTCTCTCCTCCTTAGATGATCTACATGTCTCCATATGACTCAGCCTTCCACCTCCACATGGTAAGGTAGGGGTCCAGTCACTGCACTTGTTTCACCTGCTAACCACTTTGGTCCTTCTCCAAAGTTCTTCATGCATACTGTCTCTCCCACGGTAAATTTCTTCTCACGACTATGCCAATCGTGTTTAGTTTTCTGACTTCCCTGACTCCTTTCCACCTCGTCCCCTAAATTTATCATTATTAAGCTCAATCTCACCCTGAGACGGCGTTTCATCAATAATTCCACAGATGTGACACTTGTTGTGTGAGGGGTGGTCCTATAATGGAAAAGAAAGCGTGCTAGCTTGCTTGTTAAGGAATCTCCAGTTAATTTCTTCTTACCTGCCTTGAATGTTTGAACCACCCTTTCAGCCAATCTATTTGAGGAAGGATGGTACAGTGAAGTTTTTACATGAGTGATACAATTGAGGCTGATAAACAGTTGAAACTCAGCACCCGTAAATGCTGTGCTGTCATCAGAAACGACCACATCTGGTAGTCCATTAATGACAAAACTTTGACGTAGTTTCTCAATGGTAGCAAAAGATGTTGATGACTTCACCTCATATATATCCATCCATTTTGAGTGGGCATTGACAATGAGCAGATACATTGTTCCCATGTAAGGTCCAACATAGTCAATGTGTAACCGCACCCATGGTCTTCCGGGCCACTCCCAGGGTGTAATGGAGCTGCTGAAGGCAACTTTTGCAATTGCTGACATTGCACACAATTCTTCACTAAACTCTTTATTTCACTATCCATCCCAGGCCACCATAGGTAGCTGCATTCTATGGTCTTCATTCAGGATATTCCTGGATGTGCAATGTGTAGTTCAATTGCAATGGCTCTCTGCTCTTTACAGGTACTATCACTCATGCTCCCCACAATAAGATACCACCTTGGCTGGTTATTTTGTGTCTCCTTTGAAGTACGGCTTCATTTCGATAGCTATAGGCTCTTGCAACCAACAATGGCGTACTTGTTCTCGTACTTGTGATTGGACTGGGTCCCTACTTGTCCAGTCACTAATATGTCAAGCGCACACTGGTGGTGTATCTAAAAATGTAACAACAAAATAAGTTCTTGTGGAACTGGGACTTCCACATCCTTTTCTTATAAAGCCAAGCAACTAAGTGCATCGGTGTTTGCAATTTGACTACCAGGCCTACGTACGACAGTATACTCATATGCTGCCAGGATTAAAGACTTATTTGTGTTTCTGTGTCTTCCTTCTACATGCCTTCTTCTTTCTAGCACTGACTTTAACCTCAGCCTTCTTTTCGGTTATAGTATTGGCCCTACTAATCTCAGATGTAAGCTTGGCTTGAGTGAACTCAGTGGTTGAGCGTTCCAGAGTTTCATCATCTGCCTGCTTCTAAGAAAATTGTGCGGCTTTTGCCTCCAAAGCCTCTTTGGCTTCAAGCAGCTGATTCTTTAGCTCTTCCATCTCTTTTTTGTGTTTGTTTGCTGCCTTTTGGAAAATTAAGCATTATTGTGTCTTCTCTGCCAACTCATCCTTCAGTTTGGCCAGGGAGGTGCTGAATTCTTTCCGTTTCTCTTTATACTTTTCCAGTGATACAAACTTTGACCTGAGGGAATCTTGTAATGTGTGAAGCTCTTTCAACAGGTTTTCTTTTTCCTTTCAGCGGTTGCGCACCTCATCTCAAACTCTGTCCTTAAGCATGGTCTCTTTGAGTTCCTTTTGCTGTTCTTCCATGTTTTGGCTCAAGGTAGCCTGCATTTCTTCAAGTTGTTGAGCTTTTACACACTCCTTTTCCAAAGCAGAAACACTTCCTGCTTCCTGTTGGAGTCTCAGTTGTCCCTCAAGGTTGATTTCCCTGAGCCAGATTTGCCCTAGGAGGCTTGGTCCTCTGCCTCTCAATACCAACACTTGTAGCTTTACCAATGGGGCCCCATAATGAGCAATTACTTTACTTATGCCTTTAACTTGGATATTTTCACCCGAATATGTTTTTAATCGGGCAGTTGTTTCTTCCAAATTTAATTGCTGTTCTCCATTACTCAGATATTTGAAGGGATGTTCCCCAACTACTATTATGGAAGCTCCTGTGTCCACTTCCATTCTAACAGGTCTACCATTCACTTTCATTGTTACATAGATTGGTGTTGAAGGGTCATGAGGACTTGAAACATCAACTCTTTTCTTCTCCGCCGATGCTGCCAAACTGCTGAGTTTTTCCAGGTAATTCTGTTTTTGTTTTGACATAGATTGGTTCTGTTCTTCCAACATTCAAGTTATACAACAAATAAATATCTGAATCTGTTGCTTCAGGCTCTTTTCCATTGTAGATCTCACTGTTTTTTTCTTTTGTTTAAAAGTCTGCTTGATTCTTTCCTTACACTGCCTCATTATGTGACATTTTTATGACAACAAAATCATTCTAATTTTTAAAGTGCAAATCATTAAAATATGTTTATTTCTACCTCTATTGGTACCACTACTTGTTTTTGCTGCTAAGTCATTTTTACTCATTTTCCTGCTGGTTGGCGTTGTTTCCCGCCTCTCAGTAGAGTATTGCATTTTCGTACCCTTATTGGCTGAGGCTTCCCACGCGATGTGGAGGACGCTGCCATTTTGAGTGCTTTTTTATGGCTTTTGAATCTCTAACTGCACTTTTGATTTCCACTGCAATCTCCAGCACCTTCTTAAAATCCAAATTTGTTTCAGATAATAATCACTTCTGAATCGAGTCCTCATTCACCCCACACACTAAACGATCTCAAAGCATATTGTTTCAGGATGTACCAAACTCACAATGCTCCATTAATTGCTTCAAGCTTGCCACATAGCTTGCAACTGTCCGCCCCAGGTCTCTATTTCTTGAATTAAAGTTGAACCTTTGCATCGTTACTGAGGGCTTTGGTTGGTAATTGCCCTTCACCAGGTCCACTAATTCATCAAAATTTCTCGAGTTTGGGACACTGGTTGCTGTCAAACTTCGAATCAAGCCATAAGTCTTATTCCCACTTGTACTTAAGAGGATCACCCACCTCTTCTCTTCCCTCGTCATCTCATTTACTTGGAAAAATAACAAGAGACACTCAATATAGTGAGACCAATCATTCACTGATGTATCGAAAGGATCAATTCTTCTGAATTGCACCATGCTGTGAGGGAGTTACTTCAATGACTTGAATAGAACTTCTACTTACCATTGCTGTGTGGGGTATAGTGCCGATTTTGTTTCTTTTACTTGCTTTTGTTTAACTTGTTTAATCCTCATCACCAGTTTGTTGGATCCTAGTCACCAGCTTGTTGGATCCTATTCGCATGCTTGTTGTAAGGGTTTGCCGATTTGGTACTAATGATAGAGTTGAGTTGTAGACACTTGATAGGTAGAAACTCTGTGTTTATTTACAAAGGTACTCAGTAGCAATTGAACATGTGCTAATATTTCAAACTCTATCTCTATACAACTCTAACTACTAACTACTGACTACAGACTACTAACTATAGAGGTAGCCTGCACTACTCTGCTATTAGATACTAAGTTCATGTGATCTTCTGTTATAATATTCTTCTTCAAGGGATATTACACATCAGATTACCACAGTTCCAAATTTATCCAAAACAATTTGGATTTTAAGAAGGTGCTAGAGATTGCACTGGCCGTGGAAAGTACAGTTAGAAGTTCGAAAGTCTGGGACTCATGCCACAATCACCCTTCGGATTGTCTCTCATCTTCCACTTATGGAACCGATCCCTGCATTTTCTCTACCATGTGCGGATTCAGTGCAGCACTGTTACGACCGGTGCTGTTGGTAAAGAGGAGTTATTTAAAATTCCCAAAAGGAAACTTTAAACAGCTGTCATAACCTATAATTTTAAGTGTTATGTTTGAGATACGGCTCTAAATTCAGGAATCAGACCACCAGTTTTCGAGGCTTTACATTAAACTAATTGAAAAAATTTGTTAATTTACACAGGTTAAAATATGTACACATGGCTATAAATTGCTACTATCATAACTTTAACAAATTCCCAAACTAATCTCCATTAAGGCAACAGCAACCCATAGACTTAACCAAACACCAGGCAAAGCATTTTCACCTTACGAATTCAAAATGAGGTTCTTTTCACTGTGGAGCCAGTTGGAGGCTTACAGCTGCCTTTTGATCTCAAATTGCCTCTGCTTGCACACCTGAAAACTATTGAAGTTATACCTACCAGCCCCATTGAATGTTAGTTCGCATTGTATCAACAACCCCTTTGAACTTCACCTTTTACCAGTGAAACCCCTTTCATAGTACCAATTCTATCAGTAATATAAACAGAGATAAAAACAAAAAAACTGCGGATGCTGGAAATCCAAAACAAAAACAGAATTACCTGGAAAATTTCCAGGTAATTCTGTTTTTGTTTTAGTAATATAAACAGGTTGCTCAGTAGCTGCTAGAAAGGCATCAGTTTTCACTCCCCTTCTTGAAAGCTCTATTCAAAAAATGCAAATACACTCTACCTCTCTGTTTACAACTCAAACTAGTACATATCAAAGCATTCAGACTAGCTGACTTTAATTCAATTAAGACACACCCACAGACTAAACCTCTATTTTAAAAGAAAAATATTTTCTATTATATTATATATATATTAATATAATATGTAATATAATAATATAATATATATATTATATAATATAATAATATATATTATATATATTAATAGCTTCATGACAAGCGCTGCCCACTATCTTTGAGGGAGGTTGAAACCATGGACCTCTACACGTTCAGTGATGAGCGGTAGTTCTTTTCCTGCAAGTGTCCCTCGATTCTGTCCATCTTTATAGTGGATTAATACCAGCTGAATGAATATCTGCTGCTGTTTCAAAGAATAGCCCCATTTTAAGTGCTTTCTTCCTATGTTTTTCAAGCATTCATGAATGGGAATGTCAGTCAAAATAAAGAAGTCTTATTATTCCAGCCTCTAAATCACCTTCTTATTTAACTATAAATAGGGCAACAAAAGGATATTCTGATCATAAGGGACATTGAGTCCCCTTTTGGGAGTGAACAGATTTGCTACTATGCAGTCTACAGGTTATTCTCCAATGTTATGGGTGCATGCAGTGAGGGGGACCTGACTGGCACTTAATACAGCAGAACTTCCCGAAAAGAAGCAATGCAGGGCTCTCTCTATCTCCGGCCGACGGTGAGACCTGTGTTACCTCCACAAGATTGCAGCCACAAATACAGATAAAGTATTTCCCCAAAAGAGGAATCCAGAACAAGAGAGCATAATCTTTACATTCGAGCTAGGCCATTCACTTGTGAAAGCACGGCGTAGATTTTCACACAAAGGGTAGTGGAGATCTTGAATTCTTGCCCCCAAAAGACTGTAGGTGCTGAGGGGCAAATAAAATGACTGTGAAATGAAGTTGCAATGTAGCTCAGTCATGATTTAATTGAACGACAGATCAGGCTAAAGGGATTGAATTGCTTACTGCTGTTCCTACTTTAATGAGATTATCTGAAGAATTTGGCACTGGACATTTCAATGGGCAAATCATTTGATGTGGTCTTTAAGCAGAGTCCTCGGTGCCAATTTTGTTTCCAAACCAGAAAGAAAGTGAGTAAAATTCAAACAGATCATTCTTCCTTTAAAATCTCAAGCTTTCTGTCCCTTAAGATTGGAACCGAATTGATCTTTCCAACTTTTACTCTGTGGTTTAATGAAAACATCATGAAGATTTCCATTTCATCTGAAGCAGCATTTTATTTTTTATATTCATAGTAATAGTGTATGGCAGTTATCCTGGGTATATGAAATTAACAGTGTAATTTCCAGTTTACTCTCTCCCTAATGACCACATTTGTCTCAAACTAGTATCCATTTCATGCAAAAACATCTGTGTGATGTTGGCACGAAGACCCAAGTACAGTCACATGGCATTCCTTTGTCCATCATTTCAAGTGGAGTCAGCCTGTTTCTTTTAATAGCGCATGCCACGATTAATGAGCTTTGTCAGAAAAGTGGGAAAATAAATATTCCATCATGGAAACTTATGTCGCGACACTGGGTTCTGCAATATGCCAGTCTCTTGTTCCCTTACTGCCAGATTGATGAATGGAACTTCCCCACCCTCTTCAATTGCCCAAAGTGATCAGTCTTCCCCTATGGACATAAGTCACCTATAATTCTGAATAGACTGGTAGTAAAGGGATCGTCAAACTCACAGGGATAAGCAAGGTAGCTGTGTAGGAAATGTAAAAGTCTCAGCTTTGCACTGACCTGGGATTGAGGTGGAGTAAAAGGATCTTATCCTATGCTGTATCTGACCTGGGAATGTTTGGGATGGGCACTGTGAAATGGAAGCTCCAACCAGGAACAAGTTTAGCAAGAGAAGCAGGGGCAAGTGAAAAGTGGTGGGTGGAAAGGACATGGAGAGTGACAATGGCTGCATGCTTGGATTTTTACTGAGGAATGTTGAATTGGCAGGCACAAAGCACAGGGAAAGGTGGAGAAGACAAGGTGCAATGGGTTACCACGTCACTTTTAAGTTGCTATGAAATTTCTGGATCTTTCTCCGAGGCGGAAGGATCTGCAATCGATGCAAGCTAAGGGGATACAGTATAAATGGGGAGGGGTTAATTCCAGATTCTCCTGCCTCAGCTTCCTCTTTTCTTGCCTGCAGTGCAGCCATTGTGAGGGGCAACCAGAAAAAGTGCACACAATGACCTCTCCACCCAGAAGATTGGAATCAGGTATGTATCAAGCAGGACACAAAAGTAAGTCCTTCATTGTTCTGTTTTGCAGGGATGTCTGACACAAGGATTGGTGCTGAAGGCCTTGGCTGCAGTCTCTTGCCAGATGATCCTGGCAACCATTGCTACATAAGGCTTGCATCAATAATGGATGCCCCTCTCTCCCACTCCCGTCCCCTCCCCCTCCCCCACCCCCCTTTACAGGCAGACGCTGTGCACTGTCAGGGTGGGTCCGCTCCAGGGAAATGTATAGGTCACTAAAATCATTTGCAACTTCAAATGCAGACAACTCCAGGTCATTGCAAGTAGAGAGCGCTTTCAGTGCAATGCTACCACAAGAATTTCCACCCTTCCCTTCTTCTCATTGCTTTTGACCATTAGTAATACTCTTAAGAGTAGATGATTGAATATTAAGTGAAGAAAGAAAGTCAAATGTTACTTGTGGAGATCATGTTAAGGTTAGTTGTTAGGACACTGTGCCATATTCCAAAACTGCACTGTGTATGATATGTACGAGAAAATGACATCAGGCGCATATGCACTGAGCCCACTTATCCAGCACTGTGGGTGTACCTACACCATATGGACTGCAGTGGTTCAAGAAGGCAGCCCATTACCACCTTTTCAAGGGCAATTAGGGATGGATAACAAATGCTGGTTGAGCCAATGACAACCACATCCTGTGAACAAATAAAACATATGTCCCCATCATTCTATCTCTGCATCCTCTCCACCTGCTGCCAGGAGGTCTGTAAAATGATGCCTCAAAGGTGGTTAGGTTAGCCCTATTGATTTATTATTCAAGGTCTTACCTCCTTTCTGTTCAAATTTTGATTTTCCAGAAATAGTAGCTTCTAATAGCTTCTTGAAGCAGAGAATGGAGAAATCCAGAGAGAGCAGGATGTTAGCAGCTAAATGAGGGGCCATCAATAGCTTAGAAATGAAAAAAACAGTGCGAAGTTTAGTCAGGGGAGTAGAGAGCACGTGCAGGATGTTGAAAATTAGACTAAAATATTAAGTCAACTCCGTGGGTCTTCCATAGGGCAAAATTTTTACTTTGGTGGTTGGGCACGTGCCCGGTCCACTCGAGCATAAAATGATACACGTTGATGTTGGGTGAACACCCCGATGTCAAAGTGCGGTCACACGATATTTCGGTCGGTGGGTGCACGCGGGAATTGGTAGTGTGCCCTCTGGCAATTTAAAGGCCTGCTAAGGCTATTAAAGTCTCAATCAACTGACTTTTTTCCGCTGCCCTTACAGTTTGCGGGCAGGTGAAAAAGCACGGGCGGGATGAGGTTTCCAAAAGCAGATAAAAATAAAGTAAAAATTTTAAAATTTAATTAATAACATGTCCCTGCTCATGTGACAGAGTCACATGAGTGGGGGCGTGTTTTATAACATTTTTCCAGTCTTTATTACTTTTTCTGAAAACTCTTCATCTCCCAGAGGCATCTCTGTGCCTCAGCGAGAATCTCACGCACGTGCACGAAATTCACTCTCACCCCCGCTGGTCCTTCCCCCCCACCACCAACCCCCTCCCCACCACCACCCCCCCGCCACCCGCCACCCCCCCCCCCCCCCCCACCCCACACAGGCAGCGCTGAGCGCATCACTCACGTTTCACATTGGGCAGGCCTTATTTGGCCCACGAGCGTGAAATCGCATTCCGGCCTTGATCACAAGTGGCGGGCGGCTTCCCAGCCGCCCCTGTCTGCCCCTGCCAAGCCCGTCGGACAAGGGCTAAATTCTGCCCATTGTTTTCAAGCTGAGAGAGTTTGAGAGAAGGAACGGGGAGAGAGGGAGAGAGTGAGAGAGGGAGAGAGCGCGCGGGAGAGAGAGAGAGAGAGAGGCTGCACTTGTGCTACAATCCCTCCCATATCACCATTTCCAGCCTTTCTCCCACGGGATACTCCATTCTTTTTAAAATGCCAGCGGCAGCTCTCTGCAACCAAACCACCTGTCTGCAGACAGTCAGCAACTCGATTCCAACCCGAATCACTGAACAAATGTCAGCGGCAGTGATGAGCATTAGATTCCATGTCCCTCTCGCGAGGATGGATTTGGCTGAGAAACTGCGTCACTGGTGATAAATTTGCAAGTGTTGGAATTGTCCGCTATCTTAAAATCCCGAAAATATGCAAGGACGTATAAACCATTCTTAACAGTAAATCTGATCTGTGCACAACTTGCTTATTGCTTCATCATCGAAAAAAAATGAAGAAAAATTAGATATGGGGTGAAATTGCACTTTGTACTATTAGCATACAAATGTGTTAGCACTTTTACATGAAATTCCTTTGACCACTCTTTGAATGAAGGCGATAAGCTGTTTAAAATAAGCATGTTCATGTGTTAATATTACAGAGCTCAATATCAGTAGGGAATAATAGATCCTCCAGGACATGAATATCCTCAAAGCATTAATAAAATGTGAGAGAAAAAAACTCCAGTGCTTTATAACTGTCACCCAAATCTCTGAAATGAGATTACATCCTTGGATGTATCCATTATTTTATAATTCTAGCAGGTATTCCTGTGGTATTACCCATGGTAAATCAGAAGACACTTTAAAGTGAAGTGTGAAGGTCTGGCAGTTGTCTTGATTTTAAAATTCTCATCCTTGTATTCCAATCCCCCCATGGCCTCCCACCTCCCTATCTCTGTATTAACCCCCAGCTATGCAACCCACAGATATCTCAGTTCTCCTTACATTCTGGCCTCTTATGCATCCCGATTTTAGTTCTGTCACCATAGGTGGCTTTGCTTAAACTCTGCACTCCTTCCATAAGCCTCCTTGCCTGACTACCTCCTTCTCTTCCTTTCACATGCTCCTTTAAACCTGCCTTTACGACCAAACACCTGTCCTTACCTGGATTGGTGTCAAAATTTTGTTTGATAACACTCCTGTGAAGTACAGTGAGGTATTTACTATGTTAAATGTGCTATATAAATCCAATTTTGTTGTTGATTTCGTTGGTATGAAGTGTGTCACTGAAGTGTGGCAGAAAGGAACTGTGACTCTGACAGGAAGTGTGGACTATACGCAAGAATCTTAATGGGCCAGAATTTGTTATCAAAATAACGGTGAGGCTAATAATATGCACTGTTATTATGCATAAATGCTGTAGCAACTTCAGGTGAGGCACAGACATAAGGTCAAGTGCAGATATCTAAAAGTTGCTCTCAGATTTCCACCACTCTCAGCTTCACAAAAGTGGCATCTTGCTGACTACGTTACCATTGAAATGCGTTAAAAGAGCAAAGTAGTTGCTGTATTGACTGGTTAGATACTAAACTCACCACAGAAAGTTAAGTCTTGTCATTTCAAGTTTAAGTAGCCTTTTAATAACCTGATTAGCATTCATTGTTGCCAATAAATCTCTTTGGCATTGAAAATTAACAATCCAATTGGAGAGCCTCACTCCTTCAACTGTTAATTGTTGTTGTAGATTTTAAAAGTGTCAAACTTTCAATTTAAAAAGAAAAAAATCCTTTCTGTCTCCTTTTTTTCTCTCAGTCTTAAATCGATCTTTCTCTCCCTTTCATTTCTCCATCTGTACCTGATGTTATGGACAGGAGGGACTTTAATTTAAACAGCCCTGATTTCTCCTTTCATCACCCATCCATAAACAGAAGTGTGTCTTCATTTTGATACCCCTTCATAAGCGGTGGCATATTTTCCAATCCCTCAGCTTTGGTATGATCAAATTTTTATTTATAACCCCACAGCAAACTCGAAATAGCATAAACTCAATTTGCACACATTCAAAACACAGGAAGGGGCTGTCACTACATAGACCCAGGTGCATTCATAACGTTAAAGAGGGATAGAGAAAGAAAGATTTACAAGGCAAAGAACACAGAACAAAGAAGTATTGTTCCATGTGAGTCCAGAGTCCAGAATCAAAAGCCCAATGATGGATTCCTTCACAAAGGTCAGCAGGTTGAAAACTGATGCTGGATAATTCACTTTTCCAGTAGAGTTGACTTCCATGATGAGATAGGCTCATGATGAGTTAGTCTTGTAGGCGATGGTGTAGAAGTTCAGAAGTCCCAGTAGAAACAGTGCAGATGGGGGCCAGGCATTCAAACCTGCAGGGAGCCCTTTGTTCTGAGCTGCTGCTTGCTAGATGGAAGGTGGCAGACTGAGATTTGCAGCCACAACACAACATTATAGGTTCTTCTAGCCGGAGGTGGGTGGGGGGTGGGGGGGGTGGGGGTGGGGGGGGTGGGGGGGGTGGTGGGCGGTGGATGTGGTGGGGAGTGGGGGGTGCGGGTTCATGTTACATAACTCCCACCTCTCCACTTTGGCTTTGACAAATAGTGTATATTTCTTTGCCTGAGCTCCTTAAATTGTTAATGTTCCCACCATTAAGAATTCCAAAGGGAGGTTGCAGGAATTTTTGTGCTAGCAGGCGAATGGACACCTGTGTCATTCCTGGCTTATGAAATGTAGACAGCCTTTGTATAATTCCCTTTGAATTTTGTCTCTGCAGTCCACAAGGTCATTAGCATCTCTTCAGTGACAATGAGGCTCAAATTTATTTGATACTGCTAGATTAGTTCCTATTGTTCAAAGGTCACAGCCAGAGATAGCTACAGTCATTTATAAAAGGTCATTGTCCAATTTGAAAATTTTAGGAAGCAGCAATGATGGTACATATATATTCTATATATATATTTCATTAAAATGTAGGGGAGGAATTCTCCCCCCTTGGGTGGGCTCGGTGGGGACAGTCAGGAAGCCGACTGCCACCCGCGTTTGGAGCTGGAACGCGATTTCACAGTAGCTGGCCAATTAAGGCCCACCCAGTGTGAGTTGCATGTGGCAGCTCTGCCTGTGTGGGTGGGGGGGGGGAGGGCAAGAGTGCAAGTTCGCGCATGCGGGTGGGTGCACACTTGAAAAGCTTTTTAAAATGTTATAAAACATGTCCCCTCATGAGCAGGGGCATGTTATTAATGAAATGTTTTAATTTTTGTTTAATTTTTAATAGCTGTTGGAAACCTCATCCCACCCGTGGATGAGGTTTCCTAAAAAGTGCGCTTGGCCTTTTTTTGCCTGCCCGCCAAGCGTAAGTCTGGATGGGCAGCAAAAAATTTCATTCAATCGCCCTTTTAATGGCCTTAATAGGCCTTTTAATTTTCAGCAGGCACGCTGCTGATTCCGGAGCGTGCCAGCCAACCGAAATATCACGCACGTGCACGATGATGTTAGGATGCTCGCCTGATGCCATTTTTTTACATTTGGCCAGGTCGGTCGTGTGCCTGCCCCACGAGCATTATATTCTGGCCATAGTGTGAGGTCTCAGCTCTGTTACACTGATTTGACATTGAATTCACCCGGTCTAATTAATAAGTCCTTATTCTTCCTTGCACTGTTTGTTTCTAAGGAGATGCCCAGTTTCTCTTCCTCTTCCCTCAGCTCCCCAAAGCCCTGTTTCCCCTGTTACATGTTACAAATGAGGCTATGACCTCAGTTTCAGAAACTTGCCGCACAAAAAAGTTAAGAGCCTAAACCTGCAAAGGGAAAATTTGACTAATGATAGATATTGTTAGATGCCCTGCTACAGTAAAATTCTGTCCCAATTTTTTATCTCTATGCTTTGGTATTTATTTCCAACTCAGTTTTATCCAACAGCCAGCATCATGGTGGATATCAGGAACAGGGTTATCCCATGCTGTTGGATATGTGATAATGGCCACATTGAAGAACTGAAGCATGACTGGTGGTGAGTGCTAATCTTCAGTTGATTAACAGGGTATAATACAATTACTATGTATGATGTGTTACAGTAAGCATCATGGTGACACACAGTGAGCAACACAATGCTTCGCTCAGAGACTTGGGAACAACAATACTGGGCATTACCTTTTGGGATAGGTTTAGTTGTAAATCTGATTTATCTGCATGGTGGCTCACAGAAGGTCATAAAATAAGCAACTGTGAGAAGAGATAATGAGATGCTATTGGAGGTAATGACTTCAAAAACGCATTATACTATATTACAGTACAACTTTCAAAATGCTTGTTGTAGTACATTGCTGTCTTCCCGTGGGAGGCATTAATAATTAAAGGACTACAGTAACAGTACCTGCTACACCTCCCCATTGGATTGTTGCAGCTACCCAGGATGCAGTGAGCCATTAATGGCCACTTTTTAATGCAGAGTAATGACAATCTCACAGGATGGTGCAGACACAAGCAATATGAATTTGCGGGGTTCATCATATAAGTGAAGTAATCTTGAGAGGATTAACATTTTTCTAAATAGTTAGCCACCTGAGGCTAACTGAGATCTGAAGTCTAATGACCTATTGACCCACAAGGCTTTTGTACTGACAACGTAGACTATTCACCATTAACTCTTTCTGGACCATGAATTTGAAAATTGCCATTATTTTCAATAGAAACTCAGCAATTGTTGTCAGCTTTGAGTGGAAGGTTTCCATAACCAGGAGTGCCCAACAAATTGTTTGTTGGTTCAGACTAAGCTCCATCTCACATTATACTCACAAAGCTGACCTCAACTCCATTGGGGAGTTTGGGCATCCTGTGGTTTAGATGTTCATTTCTAGCCCTTAGGATATGAGCAAAGATGCATTGATTGCCCATTCCCAGCATACAGAGAAGGTAGTATTGGATGTTTTTCTTGCACAGATGTACTCCTTCTGGTGGTGGCACGCCCACAATGGTTTTAGGTAGGAATTCACCGCCTTTTTCCAAGTCTGTAACGTCATCCGGCCCTGTCTCAGCTCATCTCTGGCTGAAACCTGGTTTTTAGTTTGGTTTTCACTTTAAATACCGTTTGCATCTCTTTTTAGGTAACATGTGACTTGTTATGGCTTGGGAAAGTTTCCCGCTACTTATGAATGACTTAGGTCCAACTCCAGTAATTATTCTTCAAAAACTCTTTTATTTACACTATAGTGCATTCTAAGCTTCTAGGTAAGTACATCTCTCTCTTGTACAGACTATTCCATCTTCCCTTCTCAGTTTCTTGCACATGACAGCTAATGTCACTGTTACATCATGATGCATATCACTACCTCATTACCATAACTTTTACCTCATTATTCTACATCTCCCCCCAAGTCTAATCTCAACTTTTTTAATAACAATCTTAAACTGTTTTCTTAAACATTACATTTTTGAAATTCTGTAAATCTCCTGTACGGTTACACCTTCTATCCAATACGCTGTCATAAGGGCTTCAATGTCCCACAGTGTGCTTGACTCTCTGGAAGGATGTTGTGGACATATGTGGTCAATTGTCTTTTCCCTGGAAGATGAACACATTAGCAGGGTGGGATAGCAGCTTTCCACAACTGCTGGTAACTGGGCTATGATCTCTATGGTGGCTGAACTGCAGGGGTCATGAAACCTTTTCAGTGAAAGACTGATTCAAGAGAGGGAAGACTTCAGCACATGGATGATAGCACTCGCTTGAGCAGGAAGAGGACACGCTAGCACGCTCTCTGGAATCTTCTGCTCCCTCTTAGCACACTGGAGAAAGACCTGAGAAGATGAAGCATCCTCAACCTCAATGAAGAATTGCGTAGACGGATCATTCACTGCTTCATTGAAGATGGAAAAGGTTTTCAATTTCTGAGGTCTGAATAAATCTGGAAGATGAGTAGAAGATTGATGAAAATCCAATGGACAAGGCTGGATATGAAGAAAATATGACTTCCCTACTATTTGCACTTTCTATAGGTATTTGGACCTTTGCCACACTTGCTTCAGAGTGAGGCTGCTCCACTGTAGGCAATGGGATGACAGTGTCAACATAAGCAGGTAAGGCTGCAAGGCTACACCGTCTTCAACAATGGAATGAATCTCCAGGGACCGAATCTAGATGAAGTAGTTTTGGCCTCTGCTTTTGCTCTGAAGGATGGATTGCTGATGAGGTTGAAGTGCGGGTGTCAACTTACTTTCACGTAAATTTATAAGCTCTACCTTCACTCTACTGGCTTGATCCACCTTGGAATGAAACAGTTTATCTCCTTAGACAGCTCAATGTTGTCAACCAATGATTTACAATGCATCTTATTAGTGGATTCAGTGGGATAAGTATATGAATTTAGCTCTTCAGCAGCAAACAGAGCTGAATCCTCAAAAAAGGCAACAGAGATTTCATATGCTTTTGGCAGTAGATTCAAGGGGCGTACCAATCTCTAGGACGTCATCTTCTAATGGATACTCATTGCTACGGTGACCTCTTTCTCATTACCTTTGTCAGGAAAAAGCCAACTAGGTGTAGAAGCTTCACTAATGGATGTGGTAATCTGAGGTGTAATACACCTTTAAGAGACTGGCCACGTGACTGTAAGAAGCAATAGCTGTATAGTGCAGGCTACCAGGTTAATATTATTCTAGAGTAGGGTCTGGCTGGATTAGCACACATCATGTTAATGTTCTGGTGTTTGTGTAAGTAAAGTAAGATGTGCTTCATTCCATATTGGTCTCTGCGCCTGCCATATATTATAATCGGCTTGCCTGCCGACAGATAAGCGCACAATCGGTTCGCGAGCAAAGCGACTCATAGTTAAAACATAATAATTGGTGATGAGGCAAAACACCACCAGTCGATGACACCAAGAAAAGCTGTAAAAACTCAACTGAACTAAAGCAGCCATGCCGGCAGGCCGACTGTAAGTACATTGTACACTGTAAACCCTTACCGCAGTCATCGAAGCCAGTGCCCTCCAGCATGCCCCAATTTGGCCTCATTGAACCATTTGATCAGACCACCGATACTATATTGAAGGCCTCGCATTTTTCTTTTTGGCCAACGACCTATCGGGGGAGGAGAAGAGGCAGGCGATCCTCTTGTCAACATGTGGCAGTAAAACGTATGGCCTAATTTGTAGCCTATTGGCACCAAATGCCCCAGATTCTGAGAGCTTTGATGAGTTGGTGAATCTAGTGAAAGGCCATTTCCAAGTGAAACCCTCAGTAACAATGCAGCGTTTTAAATTTAATTCGAGGTGTCGCGCCCCTGGAGAGACAGTCGCTTGCTGTGTAGCAGCCTTAAAACAACTGTCAGAGCACTGTGAGTTCGGGACATCGATTAATGACATGTTAAGAGACTGATTAGTGTGTGGGATTAAAGAAGACGCCATTCAAAAGGGTTGCTGTCTGAGACAAATTTGGATTTCAGCAGACCCCTGGAGTTGGGGCTCGCAATGGAAAGCGCAGTCAGGGACTCGGAAGAAATCAAGGGAGCACAAAACGGCACCGATCTTCACGTCAGGAGGGAGGCATCGGTGAGAAATGGCACGGAAGCGCACGGCTTGGCGGAAAGGTGGGAAACAGCTGCCGTTAACAGACCAGCAAAAAGCAATGGCTTAATGGATAAAACCACGTTCATAATAGCAGAATTGGAACCAGACAGCCTACAAGCAAATGACAATTTAAAAGAACCGCATGCTTTTACATCCATCGCAATGGACACATTATGCGATATTGTAAAGAAAGGTTGTGGCCAAAGTTCAAACAAAATGGCAGAAGTCATGAAATTTATATAATGGAGAAGCCATAAGAAACAGAGTCAGGTATTTACTCCCTACACAACTTAAAAATGGGTAAAATAGAGCCAATCTACGTGACAGCAGAAGTCATCAGAAAACCCCTTCGAATGGAGGTGGATACATGACAGTCATAGGACAGCACACGCTTAAGTACCTGAACGGAGCAGGCCACTCATTAAAGCTGGAAAACTCAGATGCCAGACTATAGACATATACTGGTGAAAACATACACATGAAAGGTATATGCAAGGTTCCAATACAATAGAAAAGGCAGTCTGCAAATCTGCCCTTCTTGGTAATGGAAGGCAGAGAGCAGAGAGTCTTCTGAGGAAACTGGTTAAGAGAGATCAATCTTGAGGGATTACTGAGATCTCAATCAGAAGTAGGAAATGTTGCTGTTTGGAAAAAGGAGCATTTAAAGACTCAACAAAAAAAAAACCTGTATAGCTGATGCTTAAGGACAGAGTTCGAGTTGAAGTCAGTAACCACCAAAAGGAAAAAGAAGACCTGCTGAAGGACTTTTGCATATTGCAAGATTCCCTCTGATTCCAATTTGTACCACTGAAAAGGTATAAGGAAGAACAGAAAGGATTCTACATATCTCTGGCTGAGATAAAGAATCAATTAGCCGAGAAAGCACAACAATACTTAATTCTCCAGGAAACAACTAACAAATATAGAGAAGAAATGGAGAACCAGCTACATGGAAGACAAGAAGCCTTAAAAATACAGACCCCTGAGTTTTCAAAGAAGCTGACAGGTGAGGAAATGCCAGAAGACTCAACCACCAAGTTCACTCAAGTTGAGCTCATACATGAGCCTAGTCTGGCCAATGGGGAAGCTGAAGAAGAAGCTGAGATGAAAGTCAGCGCGGCCAAGAAGAAAACCCATCAAAATACTAACAAGGCCCCCAAATTTTTTTACACAACAGGAAGCTGATCATTTTGTGTTGCATTTAACCTTGCCCAGCTCCTAATTCTCAGAACCTTCCTGACAGTTGCCTTTCATATTGTTGATCTAGGAGGGGAGGGGCAGCAGCACTGCATGCGGTTGGGGCCTGAAAGAGTGTGGAAACATTCCCATTGGAGTCTACACCACAAGTAGAAGGAACTTCTCTTGTTTTAGAAGCACCCGTAGGACCTGTTGAGCCTGACAGAGCTGAAGAGGCAGATTGGTAGGTTCCTACCGGAGAGCCTAGTGGACAGATAACTCCTGAGAGGAAGGCCTCAGATAAACCATCCAAAGTCATGGAACTACCATGGTCAACATGTTTGAAAAACCATCCTGAGTGACTGAATTTGTAAGTAGTTTATTTATGTAAACAGTTAATATAATGTAAAATGTACTTTCAAGTAAAGGGGGAGGGATGTGATAATCTGAGGTGTAATACACTTTTAAGAGAACATGAGCAGATTGACCACGTGACTGTAAGACCCAATAGCTGTGCAGTACAGGCCACTAGGTTAATGTTAGTCTAGACTATGGTCTGGCTGGAGAAGTGCACATGATGTTAATGCTCTGGTGTTTAGCATGATCATTTTGTGTTGCATTTAGCCTTGCCCAACATCCTAATTCTCAGAACCTGCCTGACAGTTGCCTTTCATATTGTTGAAATTGGAGGGGAGGGGCAGCAGGAGTGCATGCGATGGGGCCTAAAAGAGTGTGAAAACATTCCCGTTGGAGCCTACGCCACAGGTAGGAAGAATTCTTCTTGCTTTGGAAGTACCTGTTGAGTCTGAGAGAGCTGAAGAGACAAATTTGTAAAAACACAAAATATGTTTGCGTACGTGCTTCATTTCATATTGGTCTCCGCGTCTGCCATATATTGTAATCAACTCGACTGCTGACAGATAAACGCGCAATCAGCTCACATGCAAAGTGACCCATTGTTGAAACATAACAGTCACCATCACTTTCAGTGCCTTCCATTTCTGCCCCTTCTAGCCTGTCTGCAAAAAGAGCTGAGAGATCTGCAATCTCCTCCTGAGGTCCCGTGGATGGTGCTTCTGTAATAAAGAATGATCCACTGCTCAATGAATAAACATCACCAGCTGCTGCTGAATCGAAACCCATCAGTTCATCACCCAACCCTGGAAATTCCTCCCTGAATGGTACCTGGCTGTCCTGCTGTAGGACTTTGTCTACCATTTCCAGAAGATCCAGGTGATACGTGCATTTCTGCTCAGTAAAGATGTGCTTTGATTTTGCAGGACACCGATGGTCTCGATAATTTCACGCCCTTGTGGCTAAGGGTGGTGGTTATCTGACCTTTCACTTGATGACCCATACCACCTGGGCCTTGCAATTTAATTCTTGATGGCCGGATGCCTACTGCTTTGAGCCATTCCAAATGGTCTGTCAGTACTCTAACACCAGCTCCACTGTCAAGTTTGAACTCAATTTTAAAGCCTTTCACTTCTAAAGCAACTGACCAAATTTTTTGTCCTTGATCCTTCACTTCTCCTAGGAAATCTGTGTTCTCATTTCTTTCCTTGCTCCCAATTTTCTGCATTGTCTGCTTTTCAGAGACATTATCTCGATTTCTTCTTTTACTTGAGTATTTAGATTTAGAGAATGGCTGTGTGTCCTGCCTTTCCACGTTGGAAACACTCTGCACACACAGCTGGGCAATCTTGCCTTCTGTGCTGACTTTTAGCTCTGCAGCGTGGGCACTTTAAAATAGCTGCTGCAGGGTTTCCCACTTTATCCCCTGTTTTGGTGGGCTTTTGAGTAGGCAGGGCTGCCCGCTTTGGGCTCACCCAACTAACAGACTCATCCAACTAACAGACTCATCCAAAGCCTCAGCATTTCCAAAGGTTATGGCCTGATTTTGCTCCCTAAGTTCAGTTTGCCGATTGTATTAAACTATTTGTTCGAATGTTAGGTCGTCTTTTGTCTGAAAAAAATCCGACGGCTTTTTTGTTGCGGACACCGACAACAACGCACTGCAAATAATTTCATCTTTCAACGCACCATACCTTCAGCAATTGGCTAGTCTATACAGGTCTGTAAGGAACAATTCAAAGTATTTGCCAGGCCTTTGGGATCTCTGATTGAATTTCGCTGCTCAATTATGAGGTTCTATTTTTTGCTGAAATATGCAACAAATGGTTTCAAGAAGGTTTCAAAGTCTGCAGAGGTCTCTTCTACCCCATGTCAGGAAGACATAAGCAGCAACAGGCCCCACTGCATTCAGGAACGTATTAGCCTGGTGCTGCTGCTCTTTGGCATGCTCGATACCCCTGGAATTGCTTTTTCCACTACTCCAAACACTGGCCTCTCTATGGACCTTCAAGGTTTTCTAATGGCTACAGAAGGGGCAGTGACTGCTCGACTGGTGCTGGCATCGCTACTGATCCTCAGTGTGCCTCTCACCAAGGTAAGTCTTCTAATTGTTCCTTTGAAGAAGTCTTCTTCTGATTTTTCACCGTGGGTGTTCTGTTGACGGCACATCATTGTTAGGTTGGTATAACCATTGCTACTACCATGGTTTGTGGTTTGGTTTCTACTTTGAATACGATTTGGATCTCTCTTCAGGCAACTTGTGGCCTGTTCTGGTTTGGGAAGGTTTCCCACTATTTATGAATGACTTAGGTCCAACTCCAGTAGGTTTCTGCAAAAACTCCTTTATTTATTTACTATAGTACATTCTAAGCTGCTAGGTAAGTACCATAACTATTAACCCATTATTCTAACCCATGCCTTTGTCAGCTCTAGACTTGACTATTCCAATGGACTCTTGGCTGGCCTCCCACATTCTACCCTTCATAAACTTGAAGCCATACAAACCTTTGTTGCCCGTGTCCTAACTCACATCGAGTCTTGCTCACAAATCATGCCTATGCTCACTAACCTACATTAGCTCCCGGTCTAGCAATGCCTTAATTTTAAAATTCTCATCCCCTATTCAGGGCCTTCCACACTCAGTCGAATGTTGCCTGAATGTCAAGGCCAGCTATTGTCATTTTTTTGTGTGACATGGATCAAGCCTCTGATGAAATTTGCTCCTGGCACAACCTAAACTGAGCATCAACAAATATTGTGCAGATGTCAATTGGTGGCATCAGTGAAAGTTCCTTCTCTCACTTTGCAGATGAGGCTGCTGGGATAAAATTGCAGGGGCTGAATATATCCTGTTTTCAGAGAAACAGGCAAATTTCCACATTGTTGGGATAGATTACAGTGCCATAGATATACAGAAAATGAATGTTAAAAGTATTTTATGAAATTTATATGGGAAGAGTTGGAGGCAGGATCAATAACTCATCTCTGGGCCTTCAATTTTCCCATCCGAAGGACTTACAATGGACATAGAGTGCAAAAGCAAGGAAGTCATGAAACTTTATAAATACCGGCTCTGCCACATATGCGGTGTTGTGTCCAGCTCTGGGCACCACATTTTAGGAAGGACAGGAAGGTCTTAGAGAGGGTGCAGAGGAGGTTTATGAGAATGATTCCAGAGATGAGGGGCTTCAGTTTAGAGGGGTTTGTTCCCCTTAGAGCAGAAAAGCTTGAGAGAAGATTTGATAGAGGTATTCAAAATCATCAGAGGTGTAGACAGAGTAGATAGAGAGAAACTGCTCCCAGTGGTGGAAGGGTCTAGACACAGAGGACACAGGTTTAACGTGATTAGCAAAAGAACCAAAAGCGACAAAAGGAAAAAATATTTTAGGCAGTGAGCGGTTATGATCTAAAACACATTGCTAGAAAGGGTGGTGGAGGCCGATTCAATTGTGGCTTTCAAAAGGGAACTAGATAAGCACTTGAAGGAGGATGAGAAATGCAGGGCTATGGGGGAAGGACAGATGTGGAACTAGCAGAGTTGCTCTTGCAGAAAGCCAGTATGGACACAATGGCCAAATGGCCTCCCTCTGTGCTCTAAGCCTTCACGATCCTATGACTTTATGCATCGTGATTGATGAATTCAGGCCAATCGAGGAGAAGCCTTTTCCGCCAAAACAGACCTCCAGCTGGGAAGCTCAAATTTGAGGCTGAAACTTCCTGATATTTATGTTTCAAGGAAGGGAGGGAGAGGACTTATAATGGAAGAGATGGGAGCAGGGTGGCGGGGGGGAGAGATGGGGGGGGGGGGTGGGTGGTCGGGGGGGAGAGTGAAGGACGGGAGTGAAGATCTGGCCGGAGAAGGTGGGAGTGAGGAAAGGAGAGAAGAATAGGAATGTTGATGGAGGAGAGAAGAATGGAAGTGAAGACATAGCAGAAAATACTGTTGGTAAGAAAGGGCAGGAAAACCGGCTTAGAAACACTGGGAATAATAACCTGACAAACACATTTATCGAGGAATAATTAACCCTTTCAACAAAACTCCTTATCAAGGAACTACCTAGCTTTTTGCCTTGCCAGTAGCTGATGATGCCTGAATTTGGCTCTCTGACCTGTCGAATATGAACCAGTTTGGGTTATATGTACATTTACGCTAACAACCTTTCTTCAGAATCTGTATAAACTGCTGAGTAGATGCATTCCTTTTTGCCAAGTAACAAACTGACAATTTTAAACAAAGAATCACAGTGAACTGGACTCAAGATTAAAACTGAAAATGCAAATGTTTCATATAGTGTTAATTGATTAAATAAATAAGAGGTTACAAAGGCTGTTCAGATATGTCACAGTAGTTCAGCATTAACAGCTTGCTGATTATAAATTTGCAGTTGAAATCAGTGTCTGAGATTGACATAAATTAGTGAGATTAATTTTAGACTTGTATTCCCTTGATGTTTGACAAGATTGCAGAATTCAATAGCCAGTCTATAGAATAGATTAAAGTCTTCCACACTTCCAGCAAAGTTCTAGATCTGGACGGAGAGCAGCACTGAGGAACTTAGGGGACTTTATCTGAAAACATGAGAGGGGTTATTTCCCACCTGGGTGGTAAACTGTCAGAGCAGGTCAACCCACCCCCCCACAACCGAATTGTAGAGCTTGATGGATCTTCATCTCATTGAAATTGGTTTGACAATGGGCAGGTAATCCACTCCACCTAGACAAATTACTGCCAAGAGGTCTCAAGTTGTACACATTAATTAACTTGCCTCTTTGCTTGTGGGGGATCTACAGTACATCACATAGTGGCTGAAAAACTTACAGGCCAGCAAATGACACTAGATCAAGGCCATATAGGAGGGCCCAATTTGTTTGAGGACAATCATAAGGCTTGGAGGCAACAACTGTAACAAAGAGCTGTATTTACATCAGTTGATTACATTGTCGTGGTTCATTTTGAAGCCAAGTCTAGAGATTTTGTGTTGATGATATCGGCAGGCAAATCTCAACATGGTTGCTTGAGTTATTTTTTCTGCTATTTTACCAGTTGTGTTAAAGATAAATTGGTGAGCCACCTATATTCAAAACAGCAGCAAATATTACCCTTGACCAATAATTAAGCATCAATACAGAGCACATTTGGAAAATTGGATGCTCTCCTTGCAATTGACAGAAAATTGGCATGTGACCCTCTCCAATCACTTCTCCATACGTCTATCACCTAGATGATGAACACTACCACTTCTTCATAGATTGCCACTCGACATGGTGGAGAGCTTGCGTGCTCTGATGATCCCTTGAGCGATGCTGTTGGGAGCTCCTTGCTCCACATGGGGCCACCCAAGGAGGCAAGATCAGGGGGAGATGCCAGTCCAAAAGCACAGTCCAAATAATCATGAATGCCAAACAGGTGAAGGAAGACCAGCTGCGAAGGCAGAACAAGGCTGCAGCGGCAAAGTGGTCACAATCATCATAGTTTAACACATCACCAAATTCTGATCACCAACCCTGGACAATTATGTCTGGACAACTATGGTGACCCAAGGTAGCTTAGGTTAAACCAAGTCACAAGCAGACTTCCACCAGTAGTTATTAGAGTCCCAGGGTGGAAGGTTGTGACCCTGAGTAGACACATCCTTGAATCAAGGGGCAGCCGGCACCGCCAATGACGATGAAACACTAGCAGAAAAGAGAAATATCAAGTGTCTGTCTGTGGACAGAGGCAGCCACAGCTTCTGATGTCAAAAGGCACATTGTTGGATAAGAACAGAATGAATTACCGAGAAAGTACTCCATGTCATTCGTCTCAATCACCTATACTACTGTTTATGCTCCATAGGAGTAGTAGTCCTATTGCCATGTGTTCATCCTGTTCTAATATCCCTTTATCTTCTTTGCTTTTAAGTGTCTGTCTAACCTATTCTGAAAAATTGACATGCATCAACAAGAATTATAATGACCCAGAGCTCCGGTCTCTGGATCGTCAGAGACTGAGGTACCCCTGAAGATGTACTTCGGGTTTCCTAGGAAGGCCCAATGCACTGACTCTATGGGAATTGCCCGGGAAGTTTGAACTTCCGAAGGGCAATTGCCCAGCTCCATGGGACCCTTTGAAAAAGTCTCCAACTCTGAGTTAGAGTCGAGACTTCGGACAGTTCTGACTTACTTATCCGAATAGTTACCCAGGAAATGTTAGACAGAAAAATCTTAGTCTAAATCCTGGGTAACTATACAACTGACCTCCCCCATCCATGACTCCTGCCTTGTCCCAACTTGACAACATCCAACCACCTGACTCCCCCCTACTTCACCCCCCCATCCCCAACTCCCTCTGACCCTATCTGACAGCCTGACCCACCACTCGAATCCCTCTTAATTCAACCCCTCAATCCCTTGACGCACCTTCAACCTAACCTGACTAGCCTCCGCCACCCAACTCCACCCGAACCCCTGGTCTCCCCCCCACACCGAGCCCCCCTCCCTACCTGACCTGACCAACCTCACCACCCTACCTACCCACTATCGCCATGCCCAGCTACCACCCTACCCAGCTGCCACCCTTCCCCCTTACCCACTGACCTCATCCACCCTACCCCTTGTCCGACTTACCTCATCCACTCTACCCCTTTACTCTCCCTATCCCCTTACACACTTAACTTCTCTCTATTGCTTTTCAAAGAAGCTTTGGGGCATTTAAATGCTTCACTTACCAGAATACGACAGCTGGTGCCGTAAAAAGGGGCATGGCTTCTGTGTGGATTCCCTTTGCTGATGTCTCCGAGGTTTCCTGCACTGAGTGAGGTTTGTAGGATCTTCCATTGGATGATTTGATCCAGGTCGGAACGCCTGCTTCCAACTCTGAACGGAAGATTTTGGTCAGTATTTCACTAATAGTACATCATACATATTTCAGCATTATAGATGTCTCCTGTTCAGTGGGGTATATTCTCTCATACATATTATGCGCACCAGAAAATATTCACAAATATATATATATACATCTAGCCCAAAGAAAACTGGAAAATGCACCAAATTAAGTATCAAAAGTCAAAAACATTTCTAAGGACACTCTTAAAAAAATAACTCCTATGTGCATTGTAAAGGACATCCACTTCTACAATTACCTGGCACCACTATAAGAAAAATTGCAAGGAATCTAATATCCATTAATGTTATGCAAAATGCTTCTTCTGTGATACTTCTAATTTATCCTACCAACCTATAGCATGAAATAGTCACCTCAGGCGATAACCCAAGTTTGAAAGGGCATGTATAATTGCACTGCTGGGTTTTTTCACAGCTAAAGTGCACCCAGCACAGGAATTTTGCACACCATTATGCTTCCACGAAATCCTTGTGATGACACAGTAGCTCCTAATTGGGGGGGAAAAAAAAAACTTCACTTCGCCAAGGCAAGTAAATAGTAATGAAAGATGGATCTAAAATTTAGATTTGCATCTTCCTTGTGAATAATCAAACTCTTGATCATATAAGGATATTGTCTTTTGATAAAGCTGATTGATGAGATGTACAGTTCGACCATTTTCCACTGCAGCCTATTGAATAGCAAGCAAAAGAGATGCTGCAGCATTGACTGCAAACCTATTAGGGGTAACAAAATGGATTGCTTGGCAAATGTTAACAATGCTAAGTACTGATAAGCTGTGACTATAAAAAATATATATTTCTGGAACTTGGATCAGATGAAATTCGCAGGCAGAGAAATTTGAGCCCATTCTTTCATGAAAGGGTGACCTTTGCAGAAGTCAAAGGTCAGCACACTAAATGCTTAGACCTGACTACCTACTTCCTCCACAACTTGGCTTTAATTTGTGTGTCTGGTCAGCGTCTTACCCACAAGGGTCTGGAAGAGAGAACAAAGCATTTTTGCATTACACTGCTACTGGCTGTTAAGAAGAGGCCAAGTTTAATTAAATTTGATGGCAATCTTTGTTTGCTCATTGGCTACTGCAGCAAACAGCTGTTCAATGTGCTAAACCCTAAGCCAGCCAAACCAAGGCTTTAATGGGATAGTTGGTCCAATCTGATGGGGTCACCGTACCGTGAGAACAGAAGCATATTCAGTGTTTGCAGATGTCCATAAGGCCCAGGTGACTTGAAATTCAATGCATGTATCTGCTAACAATGGACTGAATGCTAATTGAGCAGCTCCAGAGGATTAATGTAGCCCCGGAGCAATCCTGCTATCAATGGTGGTATCTTATAACCATGATGGGACTCAGCTTCCTCTCCTTTGGCAAGGGCTGCATAAGAACACTGTCCTTATTGAAAAAATCTTGCCCAAATATTTGGAAATAGATGAAACTGTATATAATAACCTGGGATGCCGCACACTGGGTCTGACATTTCGAGGGCGAGTGCCTTCAAAATTGCAGAAAACTGATATGACTTTAACCTTTGGCTATGAGGAAAGTTATTTTTCTGAACTGAATCTAAGAATCATAAAAAAAATCACAGAAGGAGGCCATTTGACCCATATTGCCTGTGCCAGCTCATTGAAAAAGCTATCCCATTAGTCCCGCTCCCCAGCCCCTGCTCTACCATCCTTTCAAGCAGAACAGTCCAGATCATAATAACACACTACATAAAAAAAAATGTTTCCTCATGTCTTAGCTGGGTCTTTTGCCAATCACCTTGAGTCTGTGTCCTCTGGTTACCAAGCCTTCTGCCACTGAAAACAGTTTCTGCTTATTTGCTGTATCAAGAGCATTCAAGATTTTGAACACTTACGTTAAATCTCCCCTTAACCTTCTCTATTCTAAGGGGAACCATTCCAGCTTCTCCAGTCTGACACACATAACTTAAGAGACTCATCCCTGGTATAATTCTCTTCATCCTCTCCAGAACCTTGACATCCTTACTGAAATATAGCTGGCAGAAGTTTTTTAAAATTTATTTATTGTTTCATGGGATGTGGGCGTTGCTGGCAAGTTCAGCATTTGTTGCCCATCCCTAATCTCTCTTGAACTGAATGGCTTGCTAGGCCATTTCAAAGGGCAGTTAAGAGGCAACCACATTGCAATGGGTCTGACATCATGGGTAGACCAGACCACATAAGGACATTAGTGATCCAGATGGGGTTTTTTTTTCAACAACCATCAATGATTGTTTCATGGTCACCATTGCTGCGACTAGCTTTCAATTCCAGATTTTATTAATAGAATTTAAATTTCACCAGCTGCTGTGGTAGGATTTGTTCCTGCCTCCATCTCCAGCATGCTGTGAAGTGCAATTTTCATGGGGACGGCCTCTTAATGGCCCTAGAGATGAGGCTTCCTCTCAGTTGATGGCAGGGCTCAGGGAAGAGAATGAAGGCAGAACACCAAGGAAGCGGGTCTCATTCAGGCCTGAATTGTCAGCCATTGCTGCAGCTGCCATTTGTGCATGGTCTTAAAAAATGAGACGATTTTGACTGGAACAAATGTGACGCTGGATAGGGAAAGTTTAGTTAGCAAAATTTTATTACCGCTCTGTAATTTCTTTTTTGTCCAGACTTGCTCTTTTTTGCTTCAAGTACACTTTTTTCAGCACTGCCACCCCTGGCCCCACCAGGTTGGTGCTGGTCAGCTTCAGAAAGCTCCTAATAGCCGCCTGCCCCCAAGAAAATTTTGGGAGGCCAGAAGGCGAGCTCTTATAAGCACCCAAATGACCCCAATCCCCCCAATTAACGAGGAGGGCAACTTAACCTTTCCGCCCACGTTAGGGTGACCAACCATTCTGAAATTTACGGGATCGTCTCATCATTGGGCCGGCTGTCCCATGTTTCAGGTTGTGTGACGCTGGGACACCATTTTTCCTGTATTTGCACCACTGGAGCTTTGTGCACGTGCAGTACTCGCCCCGCATGCACACTGCGCTCTCCTCCTTGATCTTCTTTCTGGTGGCCTGAAAAGCCTTGGCAACACTGGGGAGGGGGTTGAGGGCAGGGAGGGGGCACTTCCCACCTCTCTGGCAGCACACCCCCACCCCCACCCCCACCCTGGTTTAACAGGTCCGTGCCGATACCGAAATGTCCCATAACATTTCCGCCAGGAGTTGGTCACTCTGATCCACACCCAGCCCTCCTCCCATCCTTAGGAAAACCAACAGTGTCAGGAACAGAGGCAACAGGCTGGCATGCAGGCCACTGGTCCCATATTTTTCGCCGTCTGACATCCATTCTGCCCCAGTTCGTGGCAGGAAAATGCGGCCTTTGATGTTTTGTGAATGACGTGCAGGTTTGTCGGATGGGCCTGCAAGTTCAAATTTGTGAAGATCAGCTGTGTGACACCATGGTGGCGCGCATTCAGCTGCTGGCACAGGCACAGCGGAGCCACATGCAAGCACCCTTCTCAAAGGCGATCAGCTTCAGTAGCACCGTCTCCACTGAAGCTATTGATGCAAATTTTGCACCCTCTGCCTCTATTATTGAATCCTCTATGTCCTTTACGCAACTTTCTTACTTTGCCCTGCTACCTTCAGAGATGTGTTACATACACCCCGGGTCTCTTTGTTCCTGAATCTCCCCCTTAAAATTGTATCATTCAGTTTATGTTGCCTCTTCTCATTTTTCATATCAAAATGAATCACAACACAAGTCTCTGCGCTACATCTCACCTACCCTCATTTCTCTCCCCCTGAATTCCATTACTTTCATTCTCACTGTTTACCACATTTCAGTTTTGTGTCATTTGCAAACTTTGAATTTAGGCTCTATATGTCCAAATCTAGATCGGTATTGCAGTTAAAAATAAATAGCAGTGATCCCAGTATTGATTTTTGGGGACAGAACTGTATACTCCACTCCATTCTAAAAAGTATTCATTCCCCACTACTCTGCTTTCTGTCCCTTAGCCAATTTTGTATCCATGCTGGCACAGGCCTATAGGTTCGATACATTTTTAGCTTAGCTAACAAATTGATTATGTGGTACCTTATGAAATGCCTTTTGAAAGTTCAGAACTTCAACCACATTACATTCATCAAAGAACTCAATCAAACAATTCAATTTTACCATTAACAAATCTGCTGACTGTCATCCTACTGGCTAATAAATTTAAATTCGTTAAATTGTTAATAAATTTTCCCAAGTCAGGCACTTGTCCTCACCATTGCGGACAGACTATTTGGTCTGTAATTGCCTGGTTTATCCCTCTTCGCTTTTTTTTGAAAAGCGCTGTAGCATTTGTAATCTTCCTGTCCTCTGGCACCACTCCCATATACAAGGAAAGTTGGAAGATTATGGCCAAAGCCTCCATAATTTCCACCCTTACTTCTGTCAGCATCCTCCAATGCATTCCATCCGAACCACCTCATTTTTTCCACTTTTGCTCCTGTTGTAATGTAACCTTTAATAGCAATAGCAGTTGTCTTCTATTTTAATGGAGGCATCGCCCCGTATATTTCAAATGGAGGTTAAAATCCCCATTAAAATAGCAAACTGAGGAATGCCATGCAAATAATCCAAACTCTCATCCATTAATAACAGCAACAGTAATATTTGAGCTTCAATGAACATTGTGGTATTGATGCTTTTAATGGTTTTGGTCACAAACTAAAGGCAGGTTAATGACTAGTAAGGACTCTTTAAAGTTTTGTTAATTAGCAGCTTTTTAAAATTCCTTAAGTTAATTTCCAATAGTGAGAGAGTAAGTGCTTTGACCGCAGTGCTACTTCTTCAGAACCTAATATCTTGAATCCTCCTCCAGTTGACCTGAATCATCAACTTCATCATAATCACTATTAAGTGGCTTTGATCAACAATGTCGGCTAAACAGGCAGTCGATACGTTTCCTTTCTCATAAACTGGAGTGCATCATGTACACAAGTTGTCAGGTTTAATGTAACTCACCTTGAACAAGGTAACTTGTCATGAATGCAAGACAACCCTGGATATAGCTCCAGCTCAAGAGTGAATGGAAGAGTTGGACTGGCTCTCTCAATCTAATGGTTACAAATCTTACATATAAAAACAACTTTATTTAGGGTAGACGGAAATATGGACAAAGTAATTTTTTAAAAACTTAGTAAAAATGTCATTGGCTATTTCAATCCTTTCAAATATCCTCTAATGATCCGGACAATTATTTTTGTTTATATAATGTATAATATAAAAACAAAAGATACTGGCAAAACTCAGCAGGTCTGGCAGCATCTGTGGAGAGTGCAACAGAGTTAACATTTCAAGTCCATATGACTTCTTCAGAGCTTTGCTTTCATCAATTATTTTTGTTTATCTGTAAAGTGTATTAACGTGCACTGTAGGCATTGTGTATGTTGTTTTTTAATTATCTTTTGTCAATTTGCAAATATGCAACACCTACCAGGCGGCTATTTGTTCCGAGCTACATAAGTTATGAAATCTCCATGGGCAACCAATTTCCTCAGATACCGTAGATGGCAGCATCTTGCTGGTATCAGATGAAACTTCTGTAGTAGAGAGAATGAACGTGTGCATGTGCTGGCGGAAAATGTAAAAGATGTAAGTAAAACTCTATGTTAATTTCTGTTAAAATTCTATCTATTTGGCTAGAGCTAAGGAACAAAAAAGGTGCAATTATATTGCTCAGTTTAGTTTACAGATCACTAACTAGTGGCAAAGATGGAGAGGAACAAATTTGCAAGGAAATGACAGGTGCAAGAATTATGGAGGAGCTATAATGGGGGACTTTAATAGTTGGGGACTATAATATGTGCTGCGGTGCATTTGGTTTTATTTGGCACCTGATCCTTACAGAGCAATGTGAAAAGGGATGTAGGGTCAAACAGGCAACAGCCATGGCTGCTGCACAGAAGCAAAATGGACCCTGCAAGACTCAATGTTCCCAATGTACTGGTCATGACATTCAAGGCACCATGTTTACATTCATGACATAAATACAAGGGTTGGGTATTGATAGTTATTGTCTAGGCTACTGGAGGACAGCTAACAAACAATGTAATCATCCTGCAAGGGCTGGGCTGGAGTTGCTATGTACAGGTTGAGAGCAGATGCTAGAGACTGGATTCCTGCCTTGGGTATGGAAGGAGACCATTCAAGGGGAACTACCACTGATTGCTCAGTTGCGTCTGTTCACAAGGAGGAGTGGAGAATGCGGGCTTCAGGCAACACTGCCTTGTTGATAGCTATGATTAGAATGAAGAGAAAAAGGGCTCGTCACTGATCGGCACAGCTCCCTGAGGAACAAGGACCAGTGGGGCGTGAGGGAGTCCCAGATGCTGCCAAGGAGGGGAAAAATCTACAAAAACATTTTGCATGACCAGAGGCCTACAGAAGATGCAGCTCAATGAGTGAAAGACAGTGTCGCAGGCACCTTTGCTTGTCTAGGGTTATGGTAGCTCACATTTACCACCTTCTCCATGAGGAACTCATGCTGCAAGAATTTGGAGGGCATCCCATGACAGTTGCTTTGAAGGCGACACTACACTAAACGTTTTTTGCCAGTGGGTTCTTCCAGAGCTCCACTGCGGATCTTTGTAGAATCTCACAATCGGCAACATACAAATGCATAAAGGAAGTCACAGATGCCCTTTTCAATAAATTGTACCAAATAATACCATTATGTGTGGAAAAAAAATCCATATGGAAATATGGATGACACAAGCCAGCATGCCAGAGCTGTGGGATTTGATTTGGTCTCAGGTTTTTTGCAAGTCCAGGGCACCATCGACTGCACACATATGGCCTTGAGAATTCCTTGGCAGCAGCCATTGAGATTCATTAATAGAAAAGGATTTAACTCTCTGAATGATCAGCTAATTTGTGATCACAGAAAACAGATCCAGCATGTTTGTGCTAGGTACCCAGGGAGCTTTCACAACTCTTCCATTTTTAGTCACTTGCACGTGCCACTGGTTTATTCGGCACTTAAAGGGTTGGCCCTTTGGTGACAAGGGGTACCCCTAGAAGACATAGCTAATGATGCCTGTTCATCGGCCACAGAGTGCATCTGAGGAGAGATACAATGCAGTGCATTCCACCACAAGGTCTTTGATAGAGCTAACCATTGGCCTCCTAAAGAAATGTTTCCGATGTTTGGACCCGTCAGGTGATGCTTTCCAATACTCACCACAGAGGGTGTCCCATATCATCATTGTTTGCTGTGCCCTGCACAACCTTGTGCTGCAAAGGGGGGAATGTGTTGCCAGAGGGAGACATTGAGGGGCTAATTCTCAGATAAGGAGGAGATGACAACCATGTGGCAGACATGCCCATGACAGCCTCATAGCTACAAGATTCCAGGAGGAATAAGATCATGACAAGTTTTCACAGTCAAAATTCTTTTCAGCCTTCAATGCAGGGGACCGAACAACACCTTCATTCTCAGCTTGAACATCTCAGAAAATGTCAGGAATCTCACAATGATCATGGAAGCAGCATTAGTCATCGTCTGCCCCAATGATGGGACTATCCTTGGAAGGCATAGTAGCTTTCACAACATGCGGCTGCTGTGGAATGTGATTAGCACTCTATTAGCACATGCTTTTAAGCAACTGCACATAGTACAGCTCTTCAAACTATGGTGTCACCCAGTCAGTGCACATGGCAGCTTTCAAGCAGCTGATAAGTCAATTCGTATATGAATTCACTCATGTCAGTATGACACCAGCTCAGCAAGGTAGCCTGAACAAAAAAACATTCTCAGTGGTTTGCGCTTGACGATCTCAAGAGGGAGCAGCATCCCGAGAACTCCATCTCTCCAATCACCAGCTCTCATGGATGAATAATGTAGAGACACATTTTGCTACTGACCCCCAATCACCCTTTGCACATAAGGACACAGTAACCTGTAACTCTACGTCCAAAGCTGCGAGGTTTGTTCACAGTGTACTCACAGAGAGCACCTCACCAGGACTATGAAACAAAAGCAAAAATTGCTGGAAAAACTCAGCAGGTCTGACAGCAGCTGTGGAGATGAAGACAGAGTTAACGTTTCGAGTGCATATGACTCTTTTCAGATGAAGAGTCATATGAACTCAAGACGTTAACTCTGTTTTCATCTCCACAGATGCTATCAGACCTGCTGAGTTTTTCCAGTAATTTTTGTTTTTGTTTCATATTTCCAGCATCCACAGTATTTTGCTTTTATCACCAGGACTATGGTTTGATTACAAGCAGTCAGGACCCTGCAATCATTGGAAGCCTGACAACTTTCCGTCCTGGATGATCTTTGCGTTAGGGAGAAATGTGGCCCAATCAATATCGACACAGCAGTCAATGACAACTGCTTCCCTTCATCGGCCCTGCTGAGGACTTAGGAGATGTGCAAAAGCATTGTTTTCAAAGCATGACAGTCCTTAACATGGCCCAGCTCAGAGAGGCCAATCCTTTCCATGTACTCAAAGTCAATGAGTGCACTTTCATGCAATGGATTCCATACCAAGGTCTTCACACAAGGATCACGTAAAGCACCTCTAGGCAGCCATTCAGGAGCAAAGTAAGATCCTCACAGGTAAGAAAATGGCTTCAGCAAGATGAGCAGACACCCCAATTGATCCTTACTTCTCTCGTTCAGCATCATGCATGGGGAAGAGTGGGATCTAAGAATGAAATGATATTCAGCTTTAAATGCGGAGATGATAGCAAGCTGCTGGGAGGCATCAAAGCCTATGGTGCTCAACAAAGAGTACTACTTTTTCCAAAAAGTAGTACTTTTTCTAATGGGAATCAGGGGGAAAACTCTCCACTGGTTGGCGTCTCAACTCAGTCTCATAAATGCAATGCCATTGCAAAGTGCACTTTCGATAAACAATTATAAGTTTTGTCGTAACAAATACTTGTGCCATCCACAGCAACAGACATCAGTGCAACAGCAGCAGGATGATCAGTAACCTTGGTGAGTAATTCCCCTGAGCCCAGAAAATGTCAGCCAGGACCTTCGACCCCATGAGGCAATGGTGAGGCGAACGAATTCCTGACTGCCCCACTAAGAGATTCACCGACTTCCTCGTTGAAGCATAATGAATGAGCTAAAAAGCAGAAGATCGCGCATGTTCAGCTGACCCTTTGCCCAACGGGAATCACCCTGACTTTCCCGCCTGCCACCACACTTAGTCTCCAAATGGAAAATTCTGCCCGATATCTCTTTGCAGCTTCTCTGTGTCCTCCCTGCAGCTTAACTTTCCTCCCAGCTTTGTATCATCAGCAATCTTAGATACATTACTCACTATCTCTTCATATAAATGATTAATATGTCATTAATATTAGATTGTAAATAGCTAAGGCCCCAGCACAGATCCTTGCAGCATTCCACTAGTTATAGCCTGCCAACTTGAAAATACCCCATTTATGCCCACTCTTTGCCTCCTGTCCATCAATCAGTCCCCTATCTGTGCTAATACATTATCCCCAACTTCATGCACCTTTATCTTGCCTATTAGCCTTTTGAATGGCATCTTATCGAATGCCTTTTAAAAATCCAGGTATACTACATCTACTGGTTCTCTTTTATCTACCCTACAGAAAGCACTAATAAATTTGTCAAACAGGATATCCCTCTTGTAAAACCATGTTGATTTGTTCTAATCACACTTTTTTTTAGTGTATTGTTAAGACTTCCCTAGTAATAGATTACAGCATTTTCCCAATGATTGGTGTTAGGCTAACTGGCCTGTAATTCCTTGTTTTCTCTCTCCCTCCTTTCTTGGAAAGGGGCATTACATTTGCCAACTTCCAATCTGATGAGGCTATTCCTGAATCTAAGGACTTTTGAAAAATCATAGATTGCACATCCACCATCTCTGCAGCTAATCTTTTTAGAACTCTAGGGTGTAGGCGTCAGGTCAACGGATTTATCAGATTATAATCTTTTAAGTTTATCCAATGTTTTTTCTTTGCTGATATTAATTATCTTGGTTTCCTCACTCTTTTTAGTACCGAGGTTATCCTCTATTTCTGTTACGTAATTTGTGTCTTCCACTGTGAAGACAGGCACAAAGGGCTGAATTTTTTGCTTCTGAGTCAGGAACGCAGAGTCTGGAAAATTCCCAACTCCCCAAACCAGTCTCCGAAGAAAGTGCCCTAGATGGTTGGATTTTCATTCCAGGTGATCAGGTGCTAACTGGAATCAGGCCCGTGGCCCCTGGAAAGAGTATGGAGGCAGCCACATGGGCTGTCGGATGCTGAGGCAGGCTGTTTAAAAGGCTTGTCTCAGTGTTCTGAACATAAGAACAAAAGAATTAGGAGCAGGAGTAGGCCATTCGGCCCCTCTAGCCTGCCCTGCAATTCAATAAGATCATGGCTGATCTGCCCCAGGCCTCAACTCCTCTTTCATGCCAGCTCTGCATAACCCTCAACTCCACAATATTTTATTTTAATTTGCTTTTGGCCTGTGGATGAGGTTTCCAAAAAATGCAAAGGTTGGTTGGCATTTTTGCCTGCCTGCCAACCATTAGGTTGGACAGGCAGCAAAATCTTTACGTTAATTGATAGCTTATTGGCCTTAACATTCCTTTTAATTGTCGACGGGCACGTTGCTGGCTCCAGCAGGTGCCAGCCAGCCGAACTATCACATGACTGCGTGTTGACGTTGGCACGCTCTGCTGATGTCAACATGCATCATTTCATACTCGAGCGGGTCAGGCTCACGCCTGCCCACATAGTGAAAATGTCTGCCCAAAATCTTTTTTAAAACAAACATTCCTATTCATAGCCCCACATCAAAGACAGATAATCTCTTCTAGAGCTATGAATCAAATTTTGGATTGACTGGCACCCCACTGTGATAGTGGTCGGTTGTGGAAGCAGTCAAGCAACACTAACCATATAAGGATAGCCCGCAGGCTTATGTCAGCAAACATCTCTTGAAATTGCAAGCACCGATATTTTTTTCAACTGCCAGTCACAACAGGCTGTTTTTTCTTTCAAAATTTCGAGGTTGTGAAATTTAAATGACTTGACAGCTTGACAGTTCCACAGAATTAATCCACTTTTTATGCACACTCCTGCCTACTGTCAATAATCCCAAAAGGTACCTGAGCCCTGAAAGGGCACCTGACTTCTCCCAAAGCGGTACATGGACTTCTCTAAAAAGATGCTTTACCTCTCCAAAATGGGATCTTATCCCTTCAAAGACCTCTGGTCGGTTCAGAACTTTTACACAAATGTTTAAAGTCTGCGAGCCTTTTTGAAACTACAATGGCCAAAATTGCATTAAATGTGCAGCTACTTTCATGAACATCAGATTTGCAAAGTACATCTCACCCGCACCGTCCCCCACTACCACTGGTGAAAATGGTGGGTGCCGGGTTCATGGATGTGGCTTCTAGGTTCTGGGCTCCAGTGCCATTTTGGCTAAGGTGCAGAGCCCTTCCAACCCTGCAAAATTTCAGGCCACTATACTTGTTCAATAGCTCTGCTATTTCCTTATTCCTCATGATAATGTCCCCTGTCCATTTCTAAGGGACCAATGTTTTCTTTAGCTGTTCCCTTCCTTTCCATATGCTCTTACAATCTGTTTTTATATTTCTGGCTAATTTGCTCTCATATTCTATTTTTTTCTCTTTTTATCAACTTTTTGGTGGCCCTTTTGCTGGTTTTTAAAGCATTGCCAATCCTCAGATTTATTATTTCTCTTTGCAACATTATAAGCCTTTTGTTTTAATCTCATATGATCCTTAACTTCCTGAATGCACCATGGATTGGTCTTCCTTGCTAAGTTTTTGGTTTCCAATTGAATGTATATTTGTTGTACATTTTGAATTGTTTCTTCAAATGTGTCCCGCTTTTTATTTACCACTATACCTTTTAGTCTGTTTATCCAATTAACCTTACCAGTTCTCCCCTCACAGCTATGTAATTGGCTTTGTTTAAGATTCTTGTTTGTGGGTGGAATATATCACTTTCAAACTTGACATGAAATTCAATGGTATTATGATCACTATTTCCCAATAGATCTTTTACTATGATATTAAAGGTTGGTAGGCATGCCTATGAATCAAAGGTTGGGAAGCAAAATGGTAACTGAACATTGGGCTGCCTTCAAGAAGGAGATAGTTTGAGCACAGTCAAGGTATATTCCCATAAGGAGAAAGGTAGGAAGAACAAATTCATTCGATATCCAAAGGGATAGAAATTAAGAAGAAGAAAGAAATATCTGCTCGTGACAGACGTCAGGTGGATAATACAACCGAGAACCAAGGCGAATTTAGAAGGTTTAGAGGAAGAGTGGAAAAACAAATAAGAAAAGCAAAAAAACAGTATGAAAGAGGCCAGCAGATAACATAACACAAAATCCAAAAGTCTTCTATAGGCATAGTAATTGTAAAAGAGTGTTAAAAGAAGGAATGGGACTGATTAAAGACCAATAAGGAGATTTACGCATGAAGGCAGGGGCATGTCAGAGATATTAAATGAATAATTTGCAATTGTCTTTACCAAGGAAAAAGATGCTATGCAGATCATGGGGAAAGAGGAGGTAATTCGGGCACTTGACAAGTCTAAAATTAGGCTATCCTTAAAATTGATAAGGCACCAGATCTGGGTGAGATGCATCCAAGGATACTGAGGGAAGTTAAAGTGGGAATTGTGGAGGCACTGGCCATAATTTTCCAGTGTTCCTTGAACTCAGCGGTGGTGCCAGAGGACTGGAGAATTACAAATGTTACACCCTTGTTCAAAGAAGTGTATAAAAATAAGCCCAGCAACTACAGGTCAGTCACTTTAACCTCAGTGGTGGGGAAGTTTTTAGAAATGATAACTTGGGACAAAATTAAAGTTACTTAGGAAAATTTGGGTTAATTAAGGAAAGCCAGCAAGGATTTGTTAAGGGAAAATTATGTTTAACTAACTTGTGAGAGTTTTTTGATGAGGTAACAGAGAGGGCTGATGAAGGTAATGCTGTTGTTATGGTATACATGGACTTCCAAAATGCATTTCACTTGTGAGCAATGTTATTACTCATGGAATAAAGGGGACAAGAGCAACATTGGTACACATTTAGCTGAGTGACAGGGGACAGATTTGTGGTAGAGTTCCCCAGGGGTCAGTGTTGGGATCCTTGCTTTTCCTGATACATACTAATGACCTAAACCTTGATGTACAGGGCACAATTTCAAAATATGTGGTTAATAAGGAACTTGAAACATTGTGAACAGTGAGGAGGATAGTATAGAACTTCAAAAGAACATAGGCAGTTACGTAGAATGGGTGGACAATGGCAGATGAAATTCAACGTGGATAAGTTTGAACTGATTCATTTTGGTAGGAAGAACATGGAGAGACAATACAAATAAAGGGTCTAATTCTAAAGACCAGGAGCAGAAGGACCTGGGTATTTATGTGCATAAATCATTGAAGATGGCAGAATGGGTTTAGTAAAGCATACAGTATACTAGTCTTTATTAACAGGGACATAGAGTAAAAAAGCAAGATAGCTCAGCTATAGCATTGTGGCTAATTCTGGGCAACTTCAGGAGAAATGTGAAGGCATCAGAGAGGGTGCAGAAAATATTCAGGAAAATGGATCCATGGATGAAGAACTTCAGTTATATAGATAGATTGGAGAGATTGTACCTGTTTTGCTTAGGGAAGGGAAGGCTGAGAGGAGATTTGATAAGGGCATACAAAATCATGAGGGGCCGCGACAGAGTAGATAGGGAAAAACTGTTCCCTTTGGTGGAAGGATCGAGAACAAGAGGTCATAGATTTAAGGTAATGGGCAAAAGAAGCAATGGAGACATGAGGGAAGACGGTTTCACACAGCAGGTGGTTGGAATCTGGAATGCACTGTCTGAGACTGTGGTGGAGGTAGTTTCAATCAAGGCATTTAAGAGGGAATTGGATTATTTTCTGAGAAGGATGTATGTGCAGGTTTATAGTGAGAAAGCTGGGAGAGGCATTGGGTAAATTGCTACTTCAGAGTGCCGGAAAAGACATACCATACCAGAAAACATTGACATCAATTTTACATTCAAAACGACCAGTACATTGTTTGACATTAAAGGGTATAATTTGGAATGAGCTTTGATCACAGAAACAGTGATCATTTGTCATCAAAAATGCTCGATTAGCCATCTTTTAACATCATTTTGATCGATCCTGCTGCAGGAGTCATCAAAGTGCTGAAAAGCACTTGAAAACCATCGCAGTTTGTTAAAATTGTGGAAACCATCATTAGCCTTTAGTAGCAATCATTAGCATTCAGAGGCGATCATTAGTGACCAAAAAGCATTCGAAAAGTGATCACTGGACAGAAATGATCATTAGGCATCAAAAGCAATCATTAGGCTTCAAATGCAATAAAGAGAATATCAGTGCCATTTCCTACATATTATGATGGGAAAAATAAACAACAAATCTTACCGCTTATTTTCAAAATTTTTCCCAAGATCTTCACTCGTCCTTTCCATTTCACCTGGCACATTGCCCCTTCCTTCTGATCATTCTCGTTGGCCACAGCAGACAATGGCTCAACGCTGGTCAGCTGTTCCACAACCAGAACACCAAACACAACTTTTAGCTCATTGTGGCTGGCTCTGCTGGGGCCGTTGAATGCTTGGCAGTAGCAATAAGGTCACTGATATCAGATGAGAAGACATACTGAATGATCAAATGATAAGAACAATGGCCAAGTCTGATAAGAGCTTGCTAAGGAAGAAAAAGTCTGAAAGTTAGTGGGAGAAGACAAAAATTCTTTGTGGTGAGGGTTTATGTAATTATAACACTTTTTACAAGTGAAATGTAGATGCTTCTAGGCCATTCCAAATGGGTGGAATAATTAGGCTTCAAGTGGGTGGAAACATTAGTTTATTCCTTTGTTTGCTCTAAGTTAAAAGGAAGGAAACCTGCCTCTAGGCTAAGCCTGGAATGATACAGAGGAAGGCCAATTTTAAATAAAATAATGCCGGAATAGAACGCTTGCAGCAGTTGAAAAGACTGCCATGTTGAGATAAAAGCATAAAGGCAAGGAGAATCTCATAACAATAACCTCGATCCTGTGCTCCCCCACCTTCTCTTGATGGTTGCCATGCTCCCTCCTACCCCCCAATCTCACCCTGCTCTCCCACACTCCTCCCCTATGCTCCTGTCCTCGATGGAGGCCCTGCTCCCCCCTTCACCACCACCCCCCTCCAGATCTTGATAACGTTTCTGCACTCCCACCCTCCCCCACAGTCAGACTCCCCCACACCACACCATAAATTCACCCAATTCCAACATTCTGCCTGTTTACGCCACATCCCACTTGTTCTGCAATTCCCATGCTGAGCGCTCGTGCTGTGAGCGTTGCACGCCAAACTCCATCACTTCCCATTCTAGCCCACCCCCCCCGAACGCTTCACCGACAAGTGAGAACCGTTGGTGGAAGTGGAGGTGTTGGCAGTAGTGGGGGGGCGGGGGATAGTAAACCGATGTGGGGTGGTGAGAAAACTGTTGTGGTGGGGAGAGGGTAAGGGGGGAGATGCTGCATTCTGGGAGGGTTGGGGGGGGGGAAGTGTGAGGTGCTGAAATCCAGTGGGGTGGAGGGGAGTTGCTCCAGTCTATGGTAGAGTGATGGGTGGTGGAATCAGGGAGTTGGGCCAAGCTGTACAGGCCAGGGGAATTTGCAAAACTCCTGGTGGGTACAAAGGTAAATCCTAATGAATAATAATGGAATAAAAAATAATGAAGTCCATGACTGAGATCATGAAATAATCTTGTTATTATCTTTGTGATATGGAATATTGCAAATGTATTGGTTCCCATAAATACCAAGTTTATTCCCAAGAGCCAATTAAGATCATTTTAAAATGTGCAAATCTCCATTGCAATTGTCACTTATGCAACTCTTGCAATTTTCTGCATAAAAAATATTTTTTAACAATGAGATAATTAACATGCCCCTCAAATGGAGTTTCATTAAGGGAACATAACCAATCACAAGAAGCAACTGTATATAAAGGTTAGGGGGTACAGGGTGGGAAGGGTGGTTACTGGGGATGAAAGTCAGCTGATAATGGTAACATGTATGACGGATCATGAACACCTCGGTGCGCATGTTAAGGGGCCACCTGAAACTGTGTTTGGAAACTTTGCCCCAATTTGTTTAATGCAATGTTCCTCCAGATCCTTGTATCCCCCACTATAATAATCACACTAGTGATTTGCACACACAGCATACATATACTGCATCAGCTGGGACTTAGAAAAATAAAAAATATGATGCCTGAAACTTAGCCAATTTTGCTGTGATTGCTAGAACAGTTTTTCCTCACTAACAAGCTCTTTGATCGCTTTTGATGTCAGTTGAATGCCCTCTGAGCACTTCAATGATGCTAGATGTTCACAAATAATATTGTTTGAGCTTTGTATGATTTCATTTCATTTCAGTTGATCATCAGTTATGTTATTTGATCACTATTTGATGTCAAATGATGGCTAATTGATCACTTTTGAACGCAGGTGATTACAAATGAGTGAAAAATGATCTCAGAACAACGTCAACACAATCTTCTGGTGGGGCAATGGGTGAAATGGCCTCATTCTGCGCTGAAACCATTCTGTCATTCAAACATATTTGTTGTATAATCACAAGATGATGTGGACTAGTTAGAATTCTGTCCAGTGGTTTATGACCTTTTGCTGTAATCTTACTAGTCAAAGTACATCCGGCTCAATTAGTTACACATTTCCTAACCCCTAATGCTGTGGCTGATTTCTACAAAAGCGAATCATGAACTTGTAATTCTACAAAACTACAACATTCCACCGATTGGGGTTTGGTGTCTTGGTCCAACAGCTTCAATGGGGTCAAGGAAACACTGAGTTCAAATCTTTAGGATGAGAAGTAATAGGAGCTCATGTGGAAGGAAACCTGCTATTGTTTTTCTCATTTCCTAATGAAATTTAATGACAGAACACAACCAAGAGCAAGGATTGCCTCTGATTGTAAATAGTACACAGGGTGAATCTGAGTATAATGCAATATAACTTAACCGATCAAATTAGAGAGCTTGGGGTCGATTTTAACTATAGGTAGAGTTCAGTAGGATGAGCTCTCATGTCATCTACCTGAATTTCCTGGGGAAAATCCCAAGCCATTTTGAGAGACTTATATTTATATTTTTCTATCCACTTCACTTTGATTATGGATCCTGTTCCCACCAGTGTTTCTGACAGGCTATTCCATGCCCTAACAAGCCTCTGCATCAAAAGGATCATTCCCCATGGGGAGAATTTTCCTACCTCGATTGCCTGGGTTCCGTGGACACTGGGCAGATAGGTGTGCATGTGCATAAAGGAAAGTTACTGACTTGAAGCTGACCTTTTGGTATTGACTACCTCAGACTCTGGAAATGTCTCCCATTATATCCATGCTCTCCAGTGCCTCCATAGAAAAGCACTCTGAATACTCATGAGGATTAAAAAAAAATTAAAGCAGAAAATGTTGACAACATGCAGCAGATCAAACAGTATTTGAATAATCGATTAACATTTTGGGGTGTGACTCTCACTGGTGAGAAGTAAGGTGATGGATCTTCCATCTGCAAAGATGTTTCCCATATTCTGCTCCCTTTCTAAAAATCCTCTTCCTAATTCCTTTTCCTACTCGATGAAAGATAAAACAGTGCAGAACTGTCATAATGATCTGCTATAACATAAGGTTTATCAGTTCGTTGCCGATGCTGTGTCTACAGGATTTGGAGATCATTGTTTTTGGAATGTGTTTACCACATTGACCTTCTCAACTACAGATAACCAGCTGAGTACAAATGAAGGGCGTGGAACAATTTTGCTTTGAAATAATATCAAATGTCAAACTGGATTAATTCTGTAACCCCCTCAGGCTATATTCCAGTGAGATCAGCGAGCAATAGGTGTCACTGTTAGCTGAGTCACCAAATTAGACATAAGTATTTGCATTAACAAAACAATTGAAATATAGAACATCTTGTCAGACTTGAGCAGACAGAATTAGCAGTTTGTTAGTGATTTAGCAGCGTAATGCATTCAGTGTGCTCCTTGATTCAGTTGTACAGGGAGGCTCCTCTTCCCCCTCCATTGTTCCCCTTTGTAAAACTATGAGTAATTCCCTCCTTCCCCATTTATGTGATATTCTGATGGAACAGATTACCCGACCATTTTATATTAACTCACTGAAATCAACATTAAAATAAACATTTTGAGTTTTCCAGTTCTTCAAAGGTACAGGCCCAGACTTTCACTCCTGGGTCAGTACACAAAGATGGGAGAATTCCTGGCTTTGTAAACCCGACATTTAAAAACAACTTCTTGTAGATTTTATTTTCACAACGTGGTTGGGGGGTTGGGGGGGGTGGTTGGAGGGGGTGGGGTGGGGGTGGGGGGGGTGCGGTGGGGGGGGCAGGTTGCGGCCTGGATTAGAAGCCGCCTGCCCCTAGAATGAGTACGGAGGCTGCTGGGTGTCAAGGCGGGCTGGGTGGTGGTCTGTCTCTCTGCTCTGGCACTCTGTTCAATTAAATAAGAAACATGATTAAAACAAAACATAGCCCTCCAGCTCTCACCCCCTCACACCCCCCACACACTCCCCATGCCAACCTACGCCACCTCATGCCCCCCCCACTCAACCCCCATGGTCCATATACCTCCTATTCCACCTTATGCTGCCACCCAAACATCATGGCCCCTCGTACCACCATGCTAACACATGCCCCTTTACCCACCCCATTGGCCCTTCCTACCCTCTATGCTCCCATACCCCCATGGCACTTGATAGACTCTATGCCAACTTAGTGTCAAATCATGCCAACTCATGCCCCCTCCCCCACTCACCACTATTTTCCCTTACCCCTTCCATGCCAACTTACCTAGTGTCCTTGTACAGGTCTTTAGGGGCTTTGAAAGCTTTGACAGCTTTGACAGCTCTTTGACAGCGTCAATAGCTTTGACAGGTTTTTGACAGCTTTGATAGTTCTTTGAGAGCTTGGACAATTCCAATAATTTAATACACCTTTTACACATAATCATGGGTGGAATATTTAGCATGGTGGGTGGCCGCACGCCCGGCCTGCTCGAGCATTAAATAAATTGCAATGGCGTTGGCTGAGCGTGCTGACGTCAGTGCGCACTCTCGCGATATTTTGCTAGGCGGGCACGCAATGGAGATGGAGGCGTGCCCGCTATTAATTAATTGGCCAGCTAAGGCCCTCGAGATACCAATTGGCTCTGACTTTACATAGCCCGTGCGATTTTTAGGCTGTTGCACAAGCAACATGGGCAGGTGGGCAGGCCACAATTTGCAAAACCTTATCCATGGGTGAGATGAGAGGGGTCAGTGGCCTTGTCAAAGTGATTAGTGAAGAGTGCAGGGTATCTCTCGCTGCTGGTTGCTTCTGTGAACAGGACAGCTTCATCTCGCTTCAGAGCTGCATTCAGATACTTCAGAGGCTTCAGTTCCGGATACAGCTGTTGTTTTCCAGGCTCCCAGAGGATTCATACTGCATGGGGCCTTCCAGGTTTCAGACAGACTTCCCTTACCCTGGTAAAGGGGATTGTGGTCTCTGCTGGAGATACCTCCTCTGAGGAAAAAGAGAGAGCTATAAAGGAGAGGAGGCCAGGTGTCCCTATTCAGCTTCCAGGGGAGTGACCTGTGGGAGGAGAGGTGCAGGCACAGGGAGGGGGGGGGTGGCAGGGCCAACAGGAAGTCCAAGGCAGAAGGGGCCACTGAAGATGCCAGTATCCTGCTGCCAGGATTTACAGGCAGCAATGTAGCTACCTCAATATGTCTGAGATGCAATGCCGACAGAGGCTCTGTCGCTCAAGGGACACAGTGAACTCCATCCGTCAGAGGATCGGCCCTGAGATCAGCTTCGACTGTGTGGGTGGAGTCCCATGCCAGTGGCTCTGAAGGTCACAGTGGCCCTCAACTTCTATTTCTCCAGCTCTTTCCAGCGGTCAGTGGAGGATCTTTGTGGAGTGTCCCAATCAGCTGTCCACAGTTGCATTAAACTGGTGACAGATGCTCTGTTCGGGCATGCATTGACTTTCATTCATTACAGTATGGACAAGGCCAGCCAGGCTGAGTGAGCCAGAGGCTTTGCAGCAATTGCTGGGTTCCCCCGTGTCCAGAGTGCAATCGAATGCACACATGTGGCCATCAAGGCGCCAGCGGGTGAGCCCGGTGCCTTCATCAACAGGAAGGCATTACATTCTTTGAACATGCAGATAGTGTGTAATGGTAGGATTCAGATTCTACAAGTTTGTGCAAGGTACCCAGGCAGCTCCCATGGTGCTTATATCCTGAGGTACTCCCAGGTGCTGAGGCTCTTCCATGCTCCAGCTCAACTGGATGGATGGCTGCTGGGTGACAAGGGCTATCCCCTGAAAAGGTGGCTCATGATGCCTCTCCGCCATCCAAGAACAGGGCGGTGTTGGAGAGAACCACCAGTCTTCTCAAGATATGCCTGGACAGTTCAGGGGGTGCACTCAAATACCCCCCAGATCATGTGTCATTGATAATGGTTGCATGCTGTGCTCTCCACAATCTGGGGCTGAAAAGGGGGGATGCAGGGGAGGAAGAAGATCTTGATGTAGCTGCATAGGGAACAGGTGATGAGTCCAGTAGTGAGTCTGAAGGCGAGCATGGTGAGGAGAAGATTGAGGGGATAGAAGCTGACCTGGGTAACCTACAGGGAGGCAGGGACACCCTGGATGCTCTGATCTGATGTTCCTTCAGCTGGCCTACCAAATAAGAAACACCATTACATTCCAGGGCTGCAGACTCCATACTCGATCCCTGACAGGACCAGTCCCTTGGTCAACAACATAAAATATGGGCCTTTGCAATGAAGTTTCAGGAGACACACGTCCATCATAACGTCATGGCATACCTTGCAACTGCAGAACAAACGAAGCATACAGAGGCCAGTTACACAAAATAAGATATTGTTTATTTATGAATGTTTTAAGTCACAGAAATTAACGTGAACCAGTGTTTCCCATTACACCATTAAGGAAAAAAGAAAAACGGGGGAACCAATTATCGCCCCTGATAAGCCCGTGTTGTGCTTATGCTGCTTTAGGATTTCGGTTGCTGGTGCTACATTGAGGTGCTCCCCCCTCTCCGGCACCGGCATTGGAAACAGCCTCCTCACTCTGCTGTCTTGTCGGCCTTGGTGACCTTGGAGGGCGTCTTCTGGCCAGTGGAGCCTGTGCTGGCCCTGCCTGGGAGGGAAAGGCATCTCCTCAGTCGCCGCAGCCTCATCAGATGCCACGGTCACTGGCAAAGGGGCGGAGGAGCTGCTGCCATCATCCGGAGCGCCCTGAGAGGAGCCCGCAGGGACAACAGGCAGCTCGTGCACCAACACAAGATTGTTTTGGACTTCCTTGTTCACCACTGATGGATGGACACCCAGCTGGGATACTGGGTGCCCAATCCACCTCCCACATTGACACTGATCAGTTGAGGTCATTGTCGGTGTGAGGGCTTGCAAGTCCGAGCACATCCCCAGGAACCCCTGATTGAGTCCCTGGAGGAGCCTCTCCATAAGACTCACCACTCTCTCCATGGAGGAGGCATGGGGCTCAGCCATGAGGGTCAACACAGTGCTTATGCTCCACAATGGACACTATGGCATGCATTTCCTCATGTATCTCTGCCAGATCCTCACGGACACCCTGCTGGACTTCCAGCAGCTGTTGCCTAAGGAACGACTGTGGAGGATCATATCAGCCATCGACTGAGCATGTTCCTGGTTCCCAGCAGTCCTCTGACTGCTGACACCCTGGGCACTCTCTGCCTCTGCCTGCACCTCAAGTGAGTGTGAAATGCCCTCACCAATGTGCACCAATAGACTAGACGGCGATGTTATGTCCACCGAGGTACTGGTATCTGCGCTGGAGCCTGCTTGACAGGGAGGGCGTGGCGTTGGTGCATGGTGAGCATGGTGGTCCTCAGGGGTCAGGGGTGGGCCTTCAGGCTCCTCATAACGAACAGCTGGTGAGCCTAAAAGGGAGAAGAAGGACAAGTCATTAGTTTAAGTAATGAAACTGTCACTTTGCATGCCTGGCACTCTGATGAGACAGAGATTTGCATCATGGTGTCCTCGTCTTTCAACTATCAATGGGGATTCCAGGTTCGAGGCTCACATTAATATAGAGACTGCACTGGAATGGTAGCAAAATCCGACATTCACACCTCGGTGCACTGCACTCTTACCTTCCTCTGGCACCCCAACTTCATCACGGCCGCTTGACCGAGGTGCATGGTGCCTCTCCAGCTCCAGTGCCTCCTGCTCATATTGCGAGAGGATGAAGAGGTGTGGGGGTCACCCACCATCCTGCCAGTCCGTGACTTCTCAGCATTGTTATCGGATGTTTTCTCCTGAGAGGGTGGAGGAGCATTGATTAGTCCCCTCACTACCTGCAGCGCCATTGCACCCTGGCCAACCCCACCTGAGGAACGCCTCGCAGGGCTCAGCACATTTGTGACCCTGCAGTCATAGGGCACTCAGTCCAAGCAGCCAGGGCTCAACCCCCTTGTCCAGCTCCTGCCTCATTGAAATTTGGCACTTACATTCTAACACCTCTGAGGCCCATGGAGAGATGGGCAACTCTTAACGGTTCTGCAAAGTGACCTGTGCCAACACGGTACTCACCCTTCCCGATTGCAGCAGATCGTTGAAGCGCTTCCAGCACTTGACCCATGTGCGCCTCACCACATCGTGACTGCTGACCCCGGATGCCACCTCTTCCCAGGCCTTTATGGTGTGGTGGTGGTGGTGGTGGGTGGGGGGTTGCGGGGGGTGGGGGGGGGTGGGGGGGAGCTCCTCCCCTCCCTGGGGACATGGATTTCTCTTCTCGCTGCCACCCCTTCCAGGGGGGCTGCGAGGCATTCTTCCGAAAAACACAGATCCGACTGCCCCATCAGCCTTCTTTCCCATAGGTTGTGTCCACCGGCTATGGTCTCCGTTCGCTACACTTCAGTGTCTTTCAGCGGCAGCCTTCCAGGGGCTGCTAAGGCTGCATTTGAATGGCCACCGGGTCGCCATTGGACTTGGCGGACATCATGACCTCATCCCCACCTGCCCCTTTGCGCACACTCCAGGCTGTGTATTACGCTGGGCAGGCCTTAATTGGCCTGCCCGCATAAAATTGCAGAGCGCTGCCAATCGCGAGCAGAGTTCGGGATCAACTGCACCCGCCTGCCCACCCCCCCCCAATCCCACACACCAGGGGTAAAATTCTGCCCCATGTTTACTTTTAGCATTCCGAAAGGATGCCTTACCTCTCCCAAAGGTACCGCAGGACCAGGTTCAAAGGGGTACCTTATCTCTCCAAAGGGGTACCCCTGGCTATCCAAATAAATTCATTAAGTTCAGACCCAGCACTTACCAGGCCTAATCTGCACACTCCAGGTTTCACCCTCCTGGCCTACCAAAATTCCACTTCAGTAGAGGCAGCTGGTGATGTAAGTGGTCAGCTGCCTCGGTTAGCTGTGCATTTGCGAGCCCCGGCGCAACTCTAGTCCTGCCCCTGAAAGAATAGGAAATGCTGTGTTGGGGAAGGTATTTAGGATTTCTGGGCTTGTCTGCCATTATCGCCACGCTGGACAGGCTCTCCGTCTTGGCGAAAATCTTGGCCACAGTTTCTTCGTGTCTCTTGCAAGTCAAACTGAGAACTCTCATTTCCCTTTCATAGCTCAACTATTAGTCATCTTTCGTTTATTCATACTTTTGACTTCTAACCTGAAAATGTCTTACATTTTCATTGCTATTCACCTCTACAAGTAGCCTGATGACCCTTTTAGTGCCGAATACTTCTTTTCCTCACATTCATTTGGAACTCATTAAAGCACAACTAATCCAGGACTTGAACATAGCTTCCCTGTGAGGGAAAGTTCACCTAACCCCTCTCTTATTCTTCTCTCAGCATTTTAATTCTACTTTTCGTTCTCTCGTTTATCACCAGTAGTATGGTCAAAGTTCCTCTGAACTTTCCTGTCTCATTTCTCCTAAGCTCCAGATGTGCTCTTCCACATCCCTAATGCCCCAATAAACTGAAATAAAAGGCTCATTGCATTAACTCTAACTTACTCAATAACCGTGGAACCCTTTCCTCCCGAGTGAATTGATTCTTACTCTGGGCAGACAAGTCACAGTGGCATCTTTTTTTATGCTCCTTTACCTTTCTTGCATATTCTAGAACCTTCTATACCAAAAATAGGATCCATGAGAAGGAAGAGGCCTTGGATCAGGACAATCACTCTGTGGCTGTACCATCAGAAGCGCTACTCCTATTCGGCAGGTGAGAAAACATGACCAATGAAAACATTGGGCAGAATCTTCTGTTCACGACGTGTGTTGGTGTAGGGCATGCGTTCCGACGTCACTGTGCATCATTCCGATCATCCGTTTGTCGGGGGTGCACTGGAGTCAGCTGCGTGCCCACCGACCTGTCAAAGGCCTAGTAAGGCCATTGATCAACCAATTAAATAAATTGAAAGGGCTGCCCATCCAACCTTAAGGTTGGCGGGCAGGTGAAGAGCCCAAGCGGCCTTTGCGTTTTGCATGAAACCTCATTCACATCCTCATCCATTAAATAAAATGTTTTATGGAAATGCATAAACATGTCCCAGCTCATGTGACACTGTCACATGAGCTGGGACATGTCTGAATAATTTTATCTTTTCTTTTTTTCCTAACTTTACAACTGCACTTAATCTCCCTGAGGCACGTAGCTGCCTCAGGGAGATTTCTGTGCCCTTTTGCGCGCGTGCGTGAAAGAGTGCAGGCCCCGAATTTCCTTCCTCCCCCTACCCGCACAAGTAGCACTGAGCGCTACCGGACGCGCGTCACACTGGGCAGGCCTTAATTGGCCTGCCCAATCAAAATGGCGGTGCGTAGCCGATCGCGGGCAGTAATCGGCTCCATGCCTGCCCGCGTCCACTCCCGACCGGCCCGCCCAATGGGGAGAAAATTTTCCCCATATATATTGGTTCCAGGGGTGAAGGTCTTCAGTTATCTGGATAGATTGGAGAAGCTGGGGTTGTTGGCTTTAGAGAAGATGAAGTGAGGGTAAATTTGACACAGGTGTTCAAAATCACGAGGGGTTTTACACATACAGATAAACCGTTCCCATTGACAGAAGAGCTGAACCACAGAGCACTGATTTAAGGTGACTGATGAATGAAGACATGAGGAAAAACTATTTTACACAGCGGGAGGTTAGGATCTGGAATGCACTGCCCGAGAAGAGGCAGATACAATCATGGTTTTCAAAGCGAGATTGAATAATCACCTGAAGACAAAGAAAAAATACAGGCCTTTGGAAAAGGGTTGGGGAGTGAGGTCAGGTGAGCAGAGAGCCGCTATAGACACACAAGGGGTTGAATAGCCTCTTTCCCTGCTGGGAACATTCTTTGATTCTATTGAAATTTTAAAGTTGGCTGCTGTAGAGAAGGAAGAAAGCCTTGCTTACTACAATGGTATTTTTGCATAGTAGGCCCTCGTGCCATAGGGTTCTGAAAACCAGATGAGGAATTAGGACAAATCATTCCACATTTTAAGCTCCAGTCAAATGTTTTCTATTTTTTTTTTTTGGCAAATTGGAATTGACGCTAAGCAGAAGCCACTGTGCAAGGTTAGAAATTCCATTTCATTTATCATCCCCTATAAACACTGGCACCTTTTTTATGTCTGTGCTTTGTTCTCATATGAGAGCATTTAGTGATATGCTTCTGTCAAGTGCAAGTGTAAGGTTAGAAAAAAATTATAGTGAAACCACTTATATGTAAACCCAATAAATGTAAAATGTGCTATGGAGAATGCAGGCTGAGCCTATAAATAGTTTTACAAGTAAAAGTAAAATAAGAATAAATGTGACATGGATCCATATAACTTTGAAAACACTTGTGATGGGAACATGTTAGAAAAACGGTGAATCTGTTCGGTCAAAATAAAATAAAAATAGAAAATGCTGGAAATACTCAGGTCTGGCAGCATCTGTGGAGAGAGAAACAGAGTTAACGTTTCAGGTCAACAATCTTTCATCAGAACCGAAAAAAGTTAGAGATGTAACAGGTTTTAAGCAAGTACAGAGACAGGGAAAGCAGGAGAGGGGAAGAAATAACAAAAGGGAAGGTCTGTAATAGGGTCAAAGGCAGGAGAGATTAAACCAAAACGGGTGATAGTGTAAGGGGAAAGGCATTAATAATGGGTAAAGAAATAAAAGATGTTTCTAGAGGAGGTGTAAATGGGAAATCGCAAAACCATTGCTAATAGCTCCTGTACGAAAATAAAATTGGGGCAGAGGTTGTGCTCTGAAATTGTTGAACACAATTTTGAGCCTGGAATGCTGTATGGTACCTAATCAAAAGATGAGGTGCTGTTCCTGAAGCTTACAGTAAACTTCACTGGAACAGTATTGGGGGCCAAGAACAGAAAGATCAATCAGAGTGGGAGTGGAGTAGAGAATTAAATTCCAGTCAAGCAACTAGAAGCTCAGGGTCACACTTATAGACTGAACGGTGGTGTTCCGAAAACGGTCAACCAATCTGCGTATACTAAATTGCAAGAAGTACAAGTAAACCATTGTTGCACTTAGAAGAGGCATTTCGGGCCTTGGGCAGTGAGGAGAGAGCACGTGTAAGGGCAGTGTTGCCCTTGCATGGAAAGGTGCCATGGAAGGGGAGGGGTGTTGACATGATTGAGGATGTCACGGAGGGAATGGTCCCCTCAGAATGCTGAAAGGGGAAGGGAGTAGAAAATTAATTCAGTGGTGGGATAATGCTCAAGGTGGTGGAAATTGCAGAGGTTGATCCTTTGAGTGTAGAGGCGGGTGGAGTGTGAACGTGAAGACATGGGGACCCAATCGTGGTTCTGGGAGGGAAGAGAATGGGTGAGAACAGAAGTATGGGAAATGGAGTGGACATATTCCAGAGCTATGTCAACCATAGAGGAAGGGGAATCCTCAGTTGAGGAAAAAGCAAAAACATATCAGAAGCGTTGGTACGAAAGGTGACATTGCCAATGAATGCAATAGAGATGAAAAAAATGGGAGAATGGAATAATGGGGAGGGAGGAAATGTGGTCAAGGTAGCTGTGGGAGTCAATTGGTTTTTAGTGAATATTGGCTAATAGCCTATCTCCAGAAATGGAGTCAGAAGTCGAAGAAGTGAAGGGAAGATCAAAAATGTACCATGAGAAGGTGGGGGAAGGGTGGAAATATAAAGCAGAGTTGATGAAATTTTCCAGTTCGGGGCAAGAGCACTGATTACACTGATGCAGTCTTCAACATATTGAAGGAAAAGGTGAGGAAGAGGGCCTCAGTAGAAATGGAACAACGAATGTTCCACATATCCCACAAACAGACAGGCATAGCTAGGACCCACATGGGTTGCCATACCATTTCCTTTTATTTGGAGGAAGTGGGTGGTGTCAAATGAAAGGTAGTTCAATGTGAGAATAAGTTCAGCCAGGCGGAGAAGGGTGGTGGTGGATGGAGGAGTGGTTGGGCCTCTGATCAAGGAAGAAGCAAGGCATTCTAAGGCTGTCCCGTTGGGGGATAGAGGTGTGGAGAGATTGGATGTTCACAGTGAAAAGGAGATGGTTATGGTCTGCAAACTGGAAACTGTTGAAGTGGTGGAAGGTGTGTGAATATAGGTGGGAAGAAGCTGGACAAGGGGAGAAAAAAAAAGTCAAAATAGGAAGAAATCAGTTCCATGGAACAGCAACAGGCCAAAATGATGGGTTGACCAACCTTTGTGGACCTTGGTAAGGAACAAGAGTTGGCTGTTCAGGGTTAGAGGACTACAAAGTTGAAGGTCGTGGAGGATAGATCTCCAGAGGGCAGCCTTGGAAATAATGTTCAGTGGTAGGGTCATGGTCCAGAGGAAGATGGACAAAGTGTCAGAGTGTTGGGAGTTAGCATCTGCTTGGTGGAGGTGAGTTCGGAAAATGACAACAGAGTCGTTCTTATCAGCAGGTTTGATGACAATGTTAGGGTTGGAAGTGAATAAAGTTCTGCAAATTCAGAGGGAGGCACAGTAGATTAAATGAGGGGAGCAGAGAAATTGAGCTGAGTGTTTTAAGCTGGGAATTTCCAATCTAGAGAGAGTAAGAGGTCAGGAGGAGGGATCTGGGGAATCAACCCTCCCCACTCCGCCAGTAGGGGTGAGCACCCCCCTGCTCCTGGCATCTGCTCAGTACTACTCCCCAACCGACTGGATGCTAAGTGTGTCAATCAGTCTGGCTTCTGGATGGGGAGACTTTCAATGATATCACTGTGGTTAGTAAGCCAAAATTTCTGTTGATTTTTTTGTTATTTTATCAAATGCTTTGTATTGGCCAATATTTGTCCCTCAACAAGCATTAAAAAATTGCATTTTGCTTTTATATAAAAAAAATGGTGGGTATCACATTGCTATTTGTGTGAGCTTACAATACTGCAAAATGGACACCACATCATAACAGTGACTACATTTCAAAAGTAGTTTGTTGACTGTGAAACGCTTTTGGACATCTTCAGGTTATGAAAGGCGCTATATGAATGCAAGTTTTTTTTTTGCTTTGTGGTCTTTGACTGTCTCACAGTTTCTGTTGTTACTGTCAAGGCAATAAGGGTCAGTCCAATGGGATCACTTCATTCTGGGGACCCATTTATTCAATTTCTATCCAAGTTCCTTGGTGTAATTGAAATTGTTGTGCCTCCTCTGCACATTGTGCAGTTGGTGCTGCCAAATTTCCTCTGAGCAGGGTCGGTGAAGGTAAGTGCTCCTCTTTACAATGCATTACATTTTCAATTGAGGATTGTGTAGATGGTCAAATGCATCTAATCCTTTTGCATTGTAATTTTACACTGTTTGCATTTGTGACAGTCTGAATCCAAGTACAAATTTGTTTAAACATTCACTTGCTAAATAACTTTCTTCTCCATCCTCACCTATTGCATAAAGCAGTGCTCCCTCATAGAAAGGTAAACAGACTATTTCCAGTGTAAAATAAATCCTTTAGCTCACAATGGGTTAATGTCTCAACACTTGCAAGTATAAGCCTGACCCAACCAAAAAAAAACCTGATTGGAGGAAAGAGATGAGGGATAATGAAACATAAAGATGTATAAAGGAGACAACCTGCCTACTAAAAGCTGACCAAGCATTCTGACGGATAGAGTCTTCTTAATTGCTAATAATTCTACCTTCCTTCATTCTAGCTTGTACCTTTGCCCTCTGATTCAATTACCAGTTACTGATAGGTACAAGAAAGACATGCAGTTTGCAACAATCTGACTATTGTTTAGTCTCGAGTTGTCACGTGATTGAACATGTCTATGCAACCATTTTACTGGCCAAATTCTTCTGATAAAGTGACTTTGTCTGTTTATTCTTGGTATTGTTCAGCAAAATGACCTTGGAAAGAATAGTGCGTGCAACCTTGCTAGCTATAGCTTCTCAATTTTACAGAAGTTTTCAATATTTAAAGCCTCATGCTGCTGTTTCCAACCAACATGATACCTTTCTTTCTATCAGTAATGGGGAGCAATGGGAAATTGGCCTGCCTGTGAGAACTGGGACGATCCCCGTGTCAGGACAGCCAGGCCTGGTACTAGGCCTCAAGCCTATTGCGCATGAGCTTGCAGCTCACCGGCGATGAAGTTTCAATTGCAGGCCGCTGCATCCCAGGAAAGAAGAAAAAGATTGGGAGAGATGGAGCCAATGGAGAGCTGGGGTGAGGGAGTGGAAGGGAGTGAAATGAGTAGGGTCACCAATCCGCCAGGGCAGCGCTGGAGGTAAAGATTAATCTCCTGTGAGTAACAGGAGACAAATCACTTTGTATTGGTGCTTTTAATCACTGAACACATTGGTTTAGTTGTAAAAGTATTTTAAGAGAAAAAAGGCTGAGGCACTGTCACATCTCCCTATCACAGTAGGCAAAATTATAATCAAATTTCACCAATGCAGCTGGCTTTAATTCACATTCAGGGGAATAGAAGGACAACAATGAAACAGACTAGGACATAACACATTGCAACTTAGAATGAAACCCAGCAAAAAAAAAATCTATCAAAAAAGGCAGTCAAGCAACAGCTACCAATAGTAAGAAGCAGAAAGGAAGCCATTCAAATCACTCCAGTTACATTTTTGATAATGGATTTGATCACCAGCTTGTTTTGCAGGGAATATATTTATAGGGAAGGCTGGAAACATGATTTGTTGCTGGGGGCTGGGATGGGGAGAGCCACATGTGCTCTTCCTGGCCCACAAGCAGCATTGAAACCACCACTTAAGTGGTAGAGTCAGATGCTCCTGCCTCCCTTTCACTGCTGGGTTTCTCAGCCCTTGGGGGAACCCAGACAGCAGGATCAATGTTAAATCGGGCTCCCAGTTGCACAATGGAGTCGGATTTAAAAATGTTAATTCGGTGTCACCCCTCCACACCAAGTCACTCAGATGGTGGGCAACTGTATATGGGCATTCCCCATATTTAATTATTTAACCCAGCCTGACACCTGATCCTCTCCCACCATTTTACTTGCACTTGGCACATCATAACGTTCAAGGCTATGGGCCAAGTGCTGGTAAATGGGATTAAATAGGTAGGCCAGGTGTTTCTCATGTGTCGGTGCAGACTCGATGGGCCGAAGGGCCTCTTCTGCACTGTGTGATTCTGTAATTCTGTGATTTTTGTTTCTTCTTTCATGGGATGTGGGTGCCATTGGGAAGGCCATCACTTGTTGCCTATCCCTAATTGCCCTTGAAGTGAGTGGCTTGCTGGGCCATTTCAGAGGGCAGTTAAGAGATCAACCACATTACTGTGGATCTGGAGTCACATGTAGGCCAGACCAGGTAAGGGTGGCAGATTTCCTTCCCAAAAGGGGCCCTAGTGAGCCAGATGGTTTTTTACAACAACTGATGATAGTTGCCATTTATATTCTAGATTCAATAACTGAATTTAAATTCCACCAACTGCCATGATGGGATTTGACCCCACATTCCCCAGAGCATTAGCGTTGACTTTTGGGTTACAAGTCTGGTGAAATAAGCACTATGCCACCGTCTCCCACCTGCCATTAAGAAGTTAATATTGATGCCACAGAAACACAGGACTGAATTTAATACTCCCCTGGAGGAGGGCTGAGAGTTCAGGGGCCCATTTAATGGGGCTGGAAAGCACGGGGTGGAGACACTCCCAATTAAGTCAAGGGTGGGAAGGTTTGAAGATGGCCTTCCTACTGGATGCCAATTTATGCCCTTAAGTGGCCTCTTAAGGGCCTGCTCCCTCTGTTGTTGATATTCATGGCCAGGGTCATGCCATATGGGCAAACAGCCAAATAAACCTCAGTGGGCATCCTGGGACCTGATGATGGAAGGGTCTTGGGTAACCTGTGTCTAAAGTAGCCACCACTGGCACAAAGGAGGAACCCATGGGAGGGACATCACCTGCCCTTCACAATGACACTCCCTTCCCCTCACTGGGGCCTCCCCGATTTCCCCAGCGATCCTTCCTGACTCACTTTGGTCCAGGGGTTCCAGTGATGATCCTTCACATAAGCCCCGCTGCTGTATCGGCAGTGGCCACCGCACCCGGTGGAACTGTCAGTACTGGAGAGCTGCCAGCCTCTGATTTGCCAGCAGCTCTTGGAGGTGGAATTTGCCCCAGCACTAGAAAGCAGGATGGGAAATTGTTCCAGTGGAGCAGGGAGTCCCAACAGCACATATCTGGGACAGAACTTTTTCCCCGTCAGGGGGGAAGTTGATGGGCGGACGCACTTCCGATCAGCGCCCCTGATCGGAGGCGTGGCACCATTTTACGTGAGCAGGCCAATTAAGGCCCGCCCAGCGTGACGTCCGCAGGAAAGTGCTATGCGCTTCCTGTTCAGGTGGGGGAGGAATGCCTAAAATCGATAGTGCGCTGTTTTGCGCATGCACACGAAAGAGTGCTCTCATTCCCAGAGGCTAAATGCTGCCTCAGGGAGATTGGCTCTACTTTCAACAATATTAAAAATAGAAAAAAAAATTCCCTTACATTTCCCCTCATGTTAGGATTACAAGAATGTTGCCAGGGTTAGGAAAGTGTAGCTACGAGGAGAGATTGGATAGGTTTGGGTTATTTTCCTTAGAACAAAGAGAGGTGACTTGATTGAGGTGTACAAAATTATGAGGGGAATAGACAGAGTGGACAGGATAAAATTGTTTCCCTTGATGGAGAATTCTAGAACCAGGGGACATAGATTCAAGATAAATGGCAGAAGGTGTAGCGGGGACATGATGAAGATCTTTTTTACGCAGATGGTAGTGGGTGTCTGGAATTCGCTGCCCAAGTTGGTGATAGAGGCAGAAACTTTAAACTCTTTTAAAAAGTACCTGGATCTGCACCTAAAGTGCTGTAAGCTGCAGGGCTATGGGCCGGGTGCAGGAAGGTGGGATTAGATTTGGCACCTGGGTGTCCTCGGGCTGGCATGGACAAGATGGGGCAAATGGCCTCCTTCTGTGCTGTAACTTTTCTATGGTTCTGTGGTTCTATGTGACAATGTCACATGGGTTGGGACATGTTCATAATTTCCATAATGGCTTTATTAAAATTTTTAGAACCCTGCATGAAACCTGAGCTTTCATGTTTTTTTCTAGTTCCCACTGGGGCTCCTCAATTGGCCATTGACAGATCGGCGGGTGTGCAGCTGATTTTGCTGCGCTCTCACCTTCCTGAGAATTTAAATCGGGCATGGTGACATCGGGAGTCCTCCCTGACATCACCGCATGGTATTTTACATGTGGGCAAGCAGGCCCCGCCGCTGCTCGCTGACGGTAAAATCCTGCCCCTGGTTTTCTAATTGAGACATGATCCCAACATAATCCCAGCTCCTGGGAATGGCTGCGGCTGGGTTGCCACAGGCTCTCCAGTGTTGGTGGACTGACCCACCGTTGAGACCGTTAAATTCTGCCTACAGAGGCAGTTCTCTCAGTCAATCAACACTCCCTCCATTAAACTGAATATATAGCTAGACATATTCAGTCTGAAATTAAATTTCCAGGCACTAAAAGGAAAGAAAAAAAGATTTGCATTTAGGTGGCGCTTTTTCATGCCCATCGGATACCTCAAAACACTTTACAGCCAATGAAATACTTTTGAAGTATAGGCATTTTTTAAATGTGGGAACTGTTGCAATGATTGTGCAACATTGTGTTAGGGACAGGTTGTGCAACAGGGACAGAGTGGAAAACTAAGAGTCACCATGTCAAATTTCTGTTTGCTCCAGGGTTTCTAATGGCCAAGTGCTGGGGACAATATCCGGTGTATTTGAAGGTGGGTTTTTACTACCCTTGTGTTGGAATGACATAATTACGATTGCTATTGTAAAGATCTGTCCAGCTGGCACACACACATAAACAAACACACACACAAACGCACATACACAAACACACACGTACATAACCATGCACACACAAACAAACACACATACAAACACAGATACACAAACACACGCATACATAAACATGCACACACAAACAAACACATACAAAGAAACAAAGAAACAAACGCACACAGACACACGCACAAATGCACATACACAAATATACACATACATAAACATGCACGCACAAACAAACACACATACAAGCACACATACACAAACACACGCATACATAAACATGCACACACAAACAAACACACATACAAAGAAACAAACAAACACACATACAAACAAATGCACACACAAATACACATGCAAACACACACAAACCAACCTACACATACAAACAAACACACATACAAACACACATATACCACTAGTCTTAAAGTTTCACAGGCCTGACATATTGGTGAAAGTTTGAAATGATTTTATCACTGCTTTACAGTTTGTATTTTATGTTGATGATCAAAAAAAAACCCACCATTGCAGCTCATTTCAAGCTAAAGGGAACAACTGAAAACTGAAATCCAACAAAACACTCCACCCTGCTCTCTTGCCCACATGTCTGTCCTTGGCTTGCTGCATTGTTCCAGTGAAGCCCAACGCAAACTGGAGGAACAGCACCTCATCTTCCAACTAGGCACTTTACAGCCTTCCAGACTGAATATTGAATTCAACAACTTTAGATCTTGAACTCCCTCCTCCATCACCATCCCCTTTCTGTTTCTTCCCCCTTCCTTTTGTTTTTTCCAATAATTTATATAGATTTTTCTTTTCCCACCTATTCCCATTATTTTTAAATCTTTTATGCCCCCCCCCACCCCCACAAGAGCTGTACCTTGAGTGCCATACCATCCATTCTTAATTAGCACATTCATTTATGACCAACTTCAACACCTCTGTGTTCTTTTGTTCTTTTGTCTGTGACATCTTTTGATTATCTGCTCCTATCACTGCTTGCTTGTCCCTACAACCACACCAGCCCCCTCCACTTCTCTCCCCCCAACCCAAACCCGCCCCCCCCACCCCCACCACCCCACATTAAACCAGCTTATATTTCACCCCTCTCCTTGGATTCACCCAGTTCTGTTGAAGGGTCATGAGGACTCGAAACATCAACTCTTTTCTTCTCCGCCGATGCTGCCAGACCTGCTGAGTTTTTCCATGTAATTCTGTTTTTGTTTTGGATTTCTAGCATCCGCAGTTTTTGTTTTTAAAACAAGAGGTGTTGTCTGTGTCAGGCAGTTCAATGATTCCAATTAAATGTTGCTGCGCCCCTTAAAATGCTGCAGCCTCTTTATTGTCAGAACAGGTGGGCATCATTCACTTTCCGCCTGTCTATCACTTGAAAGGATCCCTCAATGGAGGGCTGCAGTTAGGGAGAGTTTGATCAGCTTTGTTACATCAGCGTTCAATTCCTTTAGGAGGTGAACATATTTTGACTCGCTGTTGTCATCATGGAACCTGAGGCCTTCCAAAGATATTTCGAATAAGCACCTTCGCAGATATCTGCAGCTCTGCTAAAGGTGGGGGGAGGGCAGGTGTTGGTGGGTGTGCGGCAAGGTGTGGGTCTGTGTCTTTGGAGATTGTCCGACTTATGGCCCACTCCATTGCGCTTGTATCACCAGCGCTTCAGCCCGTCACTATCTTGCTGTGTACAATCCTCCCTCCTCCTCCTGAAACTACCAACACAGTATTGCCAGATTTGTTTCAGGACTTGAGTGTATTTAGTCTTTCGCAAAAAAAAAAGTGACATTATCCCTTTAAATTCAGCGCCAGGGAAGCACAGCTGCCAATTTCCCATTCAGAAATAAAACCTTGTTCAGAAAGTCGGAAACCTGGAATTAAAACAGAAAATAGTGAAAATATACAGCAACTATTTCCGAAACGACTTATCTGATGAAGGACTTACAGTGGAATTATTGACTCCTGTTTTGTCTTTCTGGGTGCTGATCAGCCTGCCCTGTACTCCCTATCTTTTCTATTCCTAATTCAGGTTAAGAGTACTGACCTTGTTTACCTCTAATATTGAGGTCACTGTGTTTTAGCGGTGGTAGCCATTTTGCTGCTTTATTGTTCCAGGCCAATTAAAATGGATGAAGCAAAAGACCAAGTTCAGCATTTACAGTGTCAGACAGGACTGCAAAACAAATCCATCCCTCCCCCTCCACACTCCCCCCACCCCCACCCCCCTCTCCTCCCCCCCACCCCACCACCCCCACCTTCCCCCCCCCCCCCCCCCCCCCCACCGCCCCCCACGACTGCTCTCCCACCCTCAGAACAACAGAAAACAATTTTATTTTGAAATAAAAAATCCCTTTTTCTCTGTAACGTTATCAATTCATAATATTGGGTTTTGGCTGGCAAGTGCAATCTCAGACCCTCAGAGTCATTACAAGGAAGATTAATTCCTAGCATGTTTGTAAATATAATTTGTTCCTCCCAGTCCGAAGGCCTGAGTTAAGCACTTTAGGTATCGGGCTGCTGAGCTAACATCTGTCAGAGACCAGGGAGCTCAACACAGGGAGTGAACCAAACCATTGGACTCCATGCATGGTAGTTAATTGCAGTCTTGGCAGGTAGCTAGGTTTACAAATCTTTTGTAGAAACTAATATCTCTGCTCCACACAATTTTCCTCTGAGCATACCTATTAACAGCTCAGAGGCCATCTGAGTTTCCTTTTCAAGTTTTGCCACTAGCTGTGCAGCCTGTTTAGCTTCTACAAGATGTTGCTAGAAACTTGCTGCTGGCAAAATAGTTCATGTGAAACAAGAAAATACTTAAAATTTTTCATATTGGTTAAAAATGGAACATTTTACCTGCTGACATGACTCATCCTGAAAGCAGAAGATGTTGTGGAATTAATAATTAGTATTTTATATCTTTCCAGGCACTAAGCCTAGCCTAAAACAATCTTCAGCGTTTGCCTTCACAGTCCAGATTTTCTTCCCCATCTCCTGAACCCTCTGACCCAACCTGGGGCTACAATCTCGTAAGTGGCCGCACGCCGCAGGCACCCTCAGCACATTACCCAGGATGTGTTACTGAAGTAAAAGTCCCCATAAAATTTAACATAACAAAGCTTCTGATGGTGCCTCGTGGAGGGTGAAAAAGGAGCAGGTGCCAGATCTTTGTGGCGCACGCAGTCAGGAGAGCTACATGAAGGTTGGATCAAAGAGATCTGCTTTGAGAAGGTTTTGAAAGGTGGAATGATGGTGTAATCTTTTGGGAGAGCGCTGGGCTGAGGAAAGGGATGCTATGGCCATCAGTGGCGGAATGGAGGAAGAGGGGAAATGAAAATGGAAAGGAAAGCAGAAAACACTTGCATTTAAAGAACACTTTTCATGACCACAGGGTCATGGCAAAGGGCTTTACAGCCAATAAGGTACTTCTGTGTTCATTGTTGTAGTGTAACTCATTTGAGTACAAACCCGTTTCCTTCTGTTTCAGAGGAAGTTACATTGTTTCATAGTTTGCCATTGTGAGATTTGAACTCTTGATCTTGGGGTTGCAAGGCCAGTACCATAACCACTTGGCTATTTAGGCCAAGCATTGTTGTAGTGTAACTCTTTCGAGTAAATGCAAATAACTCTTTCGAGTACAAAGCCGTTTCCATCTGTTTCAGATGAAGTTACATTGTTTATTGTTGTAGTGTAGGTGAAGGAGACCATTGTAGTATTTAATTGTGTTTCTGTGTTTGATTATGTGAGTCATTCTGTGTTCATTCTGCTTGATTAGTTAAGCCTGTGTGTGGACTCAGTGTAAAGTAAACAAAGCTGAAGAAAGAGCTGGAAGCTAGAGCTGAAGCATGGAGCAGACATTTTAAAGCACTGCAAATGAAACCTTTTACTTACATAGAAAGTAGTGTCATCTCTGCATTGCTATGAGATAAATAAAATATACAACAGCCATGGTCAGAGGATTAATGTGGAAGGGGGTGTAGGACCAGAGAAAGTTGCAAAGGTTGAGAAGGGATTTGTAGATATGGGCAAGGATTTTAAATTCCATCTGTGGGTGAGACAGATTAGGAAGTAACAGAGAAATTGGAGTTTAATGTGAGGCAGGATGCAGGCAATGGGCTTTCTGAATATTTTGGAGTTTCTCACAAATGATTACATTGAGTGGAAGAGGATGAGGTGCTCAAATGAGTTAAAGATTCTGAGGATTTGTGGGAGAACCTAAGGTGACGACTTGACAAGGTGACACAGTATTCCTGCTGCAACAAGTCAGGCAGAGGTTATGTGTGGAATATGTGGCCAGGCAGAAGGTTTCAGTGAAAGGGCAGAAACCTCAACAGGTTTTAGGATGTCAAATGATTCATCCACACATAGGTCATAGATAGAGGGAGCCTTGTTTGTGCAGCAGTGAGTGTTCTTTAGGGTGAGATAGAGCTCATCAGTAGTGTGCCAATAAGGCTTAGGAAGGTAGCAGTGGGCAGTGAGAAACTAGTGGGCAGGAAATTATCCAGTTTAACACTGGGGACTGAGCTCGGTGGAATGGTTGTTGAGAGCAGGGAGAAGGGAGTTGAGTTTGCTCTTCTGGTAGAGTCAGTGACAAGTGCTACGATGAGCACTGTGGAGGACAGTAATGGTGAAACAAAGGGAGGCCAAGCACTTATCAAGAAGAGACTCAAGTGTAGGACAGAAGCTGGATACCCTATGATGAGCAGCTCACCTCCTCTTAGCATCTTTACCACCTATAAGCTTAAATCAGAAGCGTAATGGAATGCTCACTCACCCAACAACACAGCAGCTACAACTTTCAAGGAACACCATTCATGGCAGAACAGACTGTTTGATCAGCATCCTTATCACTGGACTCAACCATTCCCGCCATTTGTGATGCACTTTGACTGCAGTAGCTACGATCTACATAAAGCACTGTAGCAACTCAATAGACTATTTTACCAGCACCTCCTTCCCTGTACCCTTACCAACCCAGAAGGACTAGAGCAGCAATGCCATGGAAAAGCAATTAGCCTCAGGTTCTCCTCACACCACCCTGACTTGGATATTTTTATCTGTTCTTTAATCATGGCTAAAATTCTCTAGGTAACACCATTGTTGAGGGCACTGTCATCACACAGACCACTGCAGTTCAAGGAGAAGGCCCAACAATGCCCTTTCAGGGAAACTAAGGATGGGTAATAAATCTAACCTTGCCCTCACCATTTACATCCAAAGAATTGAGAAAAGTAGATAAATACATTATTAAAAGGGAAGATGGTTTGCTGGAATGTTGGGAGCAGTACCACTTTCTGAATTTGACCACGATTCTTGAGCTCTGGGCTCATCCAAAAGTTAAACTTTAAACTGTCTTCTCAGTTTTGATGCCAAGTTAATCTGTACTGAAGCTGACCACCAAACTCTTATTTGCCACGTATGATTTACATATTGGAGAGGCGTTAAATAAAATTGTTTCTGTTACTTCTGTATCCATGGTATCAGGGATGCAGGGGGTTAAAATTCTGCTTCAGATAGCTTTTTTGCCTCTGTTGAAGTGACTGGGTGCAAAGTTCCAGGCGTGCAAGCACAGAAGTGGAATTTTCTCCCCTCGATCCCTGTTTCAACATCAAATACAAAAGACAAGCACCTAACATGTCTGTCACACTTGGAGCATCACATTTCAAAGTGTCAAAAGAGGGAAAAATAAGGCTGTTATTTCAAGCTGGTTTCTTCTGACTTGGTGCCAAAATTTTACTAGCACCTGCCCATCTGAAAAATTCCCTCGCCAATGGCAATTACCCTCTAATTGACCTCTCGTTAAGCCTATTTTAAACACAGCTCCATGTTACACTATCTAAAGCTCCTGTTGATTTATCTGGCTACACTGTGCTACAGGGGATCCACCTATAATAAAATCTGTAATAATGTGGAGACAATACTACAAAGTTGTCCTGAGCCTTGTGAAATCACTTTCTAGAAAGTTCTGGCAAATGAACTGCCTTTATCCTCATTTCTTTAATGTATGCATGAAGAAGGTGTCTTGTCTTGTACCAGGTAATTCATTAAGATGGTTAGCGAAAGTGCAAGTTTTATCTATTCAATATTTGTTATGGTCTGTCTTAAGTATACTACATAATGGGCCCTATATTCAGAGGAGTTGTAATTTTACCGCCTAAATTACACTTTCCTATCATTTTTCTACAGCTAAGCAGATACTGCATCATACTCATTGTTAATGAATTCCAATTGTTCTATAAATCCCTGCAGTTTGATATGCAGCAGAAGTTATATGGCAGATTTGTGACCAAGTATTTCTCTTACAAAGTGGTAATATTAAACTGTATTCAAAAAAAGCCTTAATTGCACACATTCAGTGCTCAAAAAACTGATTTAACATCATCACTGGCCTTAATCTAGTTTATTATACCCTTTAATTTTTGGCTTTATTGGTGATTTACTGCATGGGTGGTAATGCTTAATACTTGTGATTAATTCGCCACCCACAATTCAACTTCATAGCAATAATGGCCACTGCACATTTAAGGTTCAAAGCACAATTTTGCAGTGAGCATTTCTGCAGAAGGATAACTCTATTTCCTTTTCACTTCAGATTGAGTCACATGGTCTGGGTCTGGTGGGATCATTCTATCTCAGTTTGGTAGTGTGTTATTTCAGTTTGAGTCTCACAATACCATGTTGCTTCACTGTGAGCTATATGGAACATGAGTTGAGATGGCCAAAGATCTAAAGGCCAGTTGGCATGGTAAGGCAGAAAGAGGTACACTCAACAAAGCAGAAGACAATTCAGGCAGGGTGTGAAGGGCTGATGTTGCATGAAGACCATTAAACGGAGAAAGTTAGACTAAGGGCAGAAATCTAATGATAGTGGTTACAGGGCAGAAGTGTAGAGAGTGAAGGAGAAAAAGAGGCAAAAAGACTGGCGTGGTAAAGAAAGAAAATCAATACAGAAAGTGAGACACCAAGGACAGATATAGACACGGATATCAGGACATTGAGAAATGCAGAGGTCAATTCACATACTAGGGTTGAGATAGATAAGTGCAGAGTCTATTATAGAAAAATACGGAGACCAGGTCAGGTGAAACACAGGGATCAGAATAATAAGAGGCACAGAGGATTGGGAAGAGAGATGAAAATGAGGGCCAAAAAAGGTGTAAAGTGGCACGTACAGGAAATAAGGAGCTCTGAGACACGGTTCAGATCAATAAAGAATGTGGGTCAGATAAATGCCATGAAAGTAATATCAGGGCATTTCAGTGATGCAATGCAATAGCGTTTAGGTGGCTGAAAGATGTCAGCCCACACCGTCTGCATAAGTGTGGCAGTGTAGGTGCAGGTAATGCCTGCTCCTGGCCTTGTTGGCATGTTCATTGCCTGGGCAGGGTCACCCTTTACACATATATCGAGTGTCATTATGGGACCATGTTGGGCACCCATTAGAGGAAGGTGGGCAGGGAAAATTGTGCTAACAAAGCACCTGCTAGCCAGAAGAGAAGAGTGGGTGGTCGCCGCCCAGCCAGCCTGCATCATTCTGCCTGCATTCTGGAGGGAGATGAGGTCCGGTCCCAGGCCTGAACCCCAAAGTGGATTCCACTTTCACTGCTTTGACATGGGTGCCAAGTTCATCAAGGTTAGAGAATTCCTGGTGTGAGAAATTCCTGCCCCTCTGCCCTGCCCCCTCTGATGTTGGGAGCCATGTTTGGGAAGATTCCCATTCCGCCCTGAGTAGGTAATAATTGAGATTAGACAGGCTGGACTGGAACATGATGTATTTGGGTCCATTGTGACCCTTTGGTATACTCTTGATTGACTCACATCAGCCTCACGGTGCTGGAGCTGTCAAAATTTAGGGCCTAACTTATAACCTCTGAAGAGTCATCTGGACTTGAAATGTTGACTCTGTCTTTCTCTCCACGGATGCTGTCAGACCTGATGAGTTTTTCCAGCAATTTTTGTTTTCGTTATCATCTCTGGGATCTGGTTCAAATGTAGCTTAGTCTAATGGGATGAAAGGTTCCACTGCCTGTTCATTTTATAGTGAAATTGCTTTGGCCATTCTTAGTGTAGGCCCCAGATGTCATGAGTTGTTATTAATTTTGCAATCCCATTCAGGCTAATATGGGAAATAGAAAACTGTTGTCATGGCCTAGTAGATTTATTTTGAGGTTTGACACTTTGAGATTGGGGTATATTGCTGGGGCAACTCAGAGCAAGCTGTATTCTGCACTTAACCATGCTATACTTGACCTGGAATTTCTTAATGCTGATAACAGTTGCCCAAAATGGAAAGTATTCTGTTCTCCAACACCAACATTCATCACCTTGATGAGCAGACCAGCGAATACAAAGAAAGAAAGATTAAATTAAAGCAACAGAGACTTTTTCTTATTCGCTCATGAGATGTGAGCATCACTGGTAACATCAACATTTGTTACCCATCCCTAATTGCTCTTAGAAAGGTGGTCATGAGCCACCTTCTTGAACCAATGCAGTCCACCTGGTGTCTATGCACCCATAGTGTGCTTGGCTTTGAGGAACACATGCTGAACAGAGTAGATTTGGGCAGAAGGAGGTTGCACAAGAAAAGTGCAGTGACTGGAGTGTTAGTAGTTATCGGCTGTGTGCCAGGTTGAGGACAGGGTCTATGCTACTCTATAAACCACTGCTGGGAAGAGACATTGCCCATCCAAAGACATCTGCATGTCCGCCAGTGTGGGGCAAGGGTGATTTCAAATAAATATATAGAAAATTTGTGATCAAAATATTTATCAAACTGACACAGAAAGTGCAATGTCCATCACACGAATAACATTGCAATGGTGAGTGACTAAGAATAAAATGTTCAGTGCAGCTGACAGCTCCATGCCTGATACTGAATTTTCCTACAGAATTGGAAACTGTCCATGAGAGACACTTTATCCAATGTGCACTGCTTGACTGAGCTGCCTGGATATTACAATATTATTTACATTCTGGAACAGTAACATTTGTCTGTAACCATCTATGAAACTGAGTTCCTAATATTGATAGTTATTTATTTATTCATTCACAGGATGTGGGTGTCACTTGCTAGGCCAGCACTTATTGCCCATCTCTAATTGGCATTGAGGGGGTGGTGGTGAGCTGCCTTCTTGAACCGCTGCAGTCCATGTGGTGTAGGTACACCCAAACTGCTGTTCGAAGGGAGTTCCAAGGCTTTGATCTAGGGACAGTGAAGGAACGGCAATATATTTCCAAGTCAAGATGGTGCGTGGCTTGGAGAGGAACTTGCAGGAGGAACTTCAAAGTCACTGTTCATTAATTTATAGTATGGAAACCATACTCTCAAAAGGATAATTCAGTTTTACACAGGTAAAATTCAGTGCAAGTTTGACAGTCACGCACGACATAATGTCATTAAGATGATTATAGTTTGTGCTTACTAAACCGAAGCAGGTGTTATGGGGTAGTGTAAGCTGGGTAATAGTGAAGTAGTGAGTTGGCAGGCTGTTTTTCATCTCTATGATGGAAATACAAATTGAGAGGGATGTTAAACAGGCAGCCCACATGCTATTAACAGCTATACACAATCGCACAGAGTCAAGATCTATCCCGTGCTGCTTAAGATTGAAGCATATTTTAGGAAATCAATGTACAGTTTTTGATATTATCAATGAAGGTGGAAAATGAGCATATTATGTTTTAAGATTAAAGGCTAGAGCTTCCTGCTATCATATGATAGTAAGTGCGGTGAATATCCATATTAAAGAAATGCTCTTATCTCAGGTCGAGCAATTTTTGACAGGAAAAGAAAGGAAAACTGGACAGCGAGCCACCCCTGGGGCCAGAATTTAGTTGAAGGTTGTTGTTACCAGTGGTTCAAGTGAAGGACAGTTGCCCACGCTATCACACAGGAAACAATGCATTCATTCATGGGAAGATCTAAAGAGATAGAGGGAGAGAATAAAAAAGAAAGCCATTTTATTGACCTCATTTAGACCTATTGTGAATGCTGCAAGACAGATTTAGATTTGTTCTTAAGTCATATTGAAATGTTTACTGAAATGAGCAGGAACACATTTATGGATATGCACTTTAATATTATATCTTGAAGCATTTGCTCTTTGTAAGCAAATTCTAGAAAATCGCATGCAATGTTTGAAATGCAAAAAATTGGCCCAGTTACTATACTTCAGATCAGCACATTTGTTGTCATAGTAACAGACACAATCAGCTTATGACCTTTGAGACCAAATGGGTAAAGATTGGATGGATGGCCAAGCAAGTAAAATGAAGGGGTCGGATGAAAGACTGTGTGATATGGATCTCAAGCACTCCAGCATTCAGCGCGCAGGCTAAAGTATCACATCCAAGAACAGACCGATCAATGCAGGCTTTTTACAGCTTCAAAGAGATCTCATTAATGCTCAGAAGGTGCCTGCACTTGTGCCCTGACGACCTATTGGGAGCAGTCTAAGCAAGCATCTAGTTCAATATTTATGTGGTGGAACAAGAGATGCTAGGATCTTGAAGAAGCACGGCAAGTTTCTGTACAGGTCAGACATACAAAGGAGAGAGAAGGGAAAAACAATACTCCTGGCTTGTATGATAGAAAATCCTGGTTACAAACGTGCTGATAAGAAGGTGTCATGCGGAGTGTTGGCTTACTGAGGTTTCCTTGTACAAATGTATTTGTGACCAGGTTTGAGGAAGGCAATATGGGAGAGGAGATGATATCAGACAAATATGTTCCCTGCTGAGAACAATCTCTTTTGTCCAGACCCATGCACAACATTGTATCCTTTAGAGAAACAACCATACCATATGGGAGTAACGTTTCAAAACCCCCACCCCTAAAGAGTTTCATTACCAGTTCAATTTGCAACTTCAATCTGACTTTTTAACCAATGAGTTATTGTCAGAACACACTGGATTTTAGCAGAATGGAGGCATGAACCAGATGGGTCACTGCACAATTGAGCGTAAACATTTTTACGATCAGGAAAAGACACAACAAGCCTCTTTTTGAAAATTGGTTTCCCAAAATTTCCTTTGGTTTGGAAATGTTACAGCGATATCATGCACTATTCAACCATGGTACATTCTGATGTGATTTCAGTGTTTGCCACTTTCTTTGCAGGCTCTTTTACTCAAATGGATTTGCCCCCTTAACCAATTCTTGTCCTTCTACAAGGCTACCCAAAGTCCTGGACACAGAAGTTGTCCTAATCTTCTGTCACAACATCAGTGGGAGATCACTACTAGAAAATGGGTCTCCAATGTAGAAACACTCATCACATTTAAAAAGCACTTGGTTAAGCACTTGAGGTTCCATGACCTACACAGGTGTAGGGCGGAATTACCCCAGATTTACACCAAGTGCGGCAGTGGACAGGAAAAAGAACCTTTTACCCATCTGATGCATTGGTGGCTTTTCACGTCGTGTCATCCCAATCCTGCCACTTTAATCGTGCATTCTCGAGAAAAAAGCCGTTTCAATGGCGGGCAGGCTCTCATTCGTCTGCCTTGCTTTCACCTCGCTGTTCTCTCACTCCAGGCAGCACATGTGAAGTGCAGCCCCTTGCACACCTCTCACTGCTGCTAGGAAAACATGGCCCGGAAAGGCAAGAAGACTGCAGCCACCCCCACCCCGATTCAGTGACACATCCCTGGGATGCCATCTTACGGCTGGTCTGGTAGGTAGAGACCTGCTTATGAGCCCCCCCCCCCCCAATAGTGATGTGATGCTGCCTGCAAAGCCTGGCAAGAGAAGTGCAGCGCACTAAGTGCACATTGCTTATGTTCTGTTGTGAAATATGTCAGCGTGCAATCACACCGACATGCTCGGATGATCCAGCGATGGGGGGGGGATGATTCCGGTGAGCTGGGCTTAAACCAATATGCAGATGTATTCGAATGAAGTTTCCAATGGGCGACAGCGGGAAATGTGGCCTGCTATTGAAGGGCGGAGCAGACAAATGCAAACTGGTTTGACGACATTTTGAAACCGGTTTTTGGCCTTCCCGCCAATATGACAAGTTGACCATATGTCAGCCCATGCCCGCTATGTCACCCGACACAAGCAGGCAAGGAAAATTCTGCCCGTAGTCTTGGAACTTGAAGGTGGAATTAGAATAGATAGCTCTTTTTCAGTGGTACGGGCATGATCGGCCAACCGGCCTCCTCCTGTGTTGTAAATGTTTCCGTGTTCCTATGTTTCCATCATCAGAGACCCCATATAAACAGCATTAATGGGTAAAAATAGCTATTTAAGCTCTTTTGCCATGGGTTTGGTTGATCGTTCACTGAAATTACATGAGGCGGTTGTGACAACTCCCTTGTAAATGCAAGACCTCACGGTTCAAATATGCTTGTTGTCAGAGAATTCCCAAGCCTGGTTGTGAAGAAAACTCTGAAACTAGAATGATTTGATGAAGCTCAACGCAAACTGGAGGAACAGCACCTCATCTTCCGACTAGTCACTTTACAGCCTTCTGGACTGAATATTGAGTTCAACAATTTTAGATCATGAACTCTGTCCTCCATCCCCACCCCCTTTCTGATCCCCCTTTTTTCCAATAATTTAGATAGATTTTTCTTTTCCCACCTATTCCCATTATTTTTAAATGTATTTCCATCCATTGTTTTATCTTTGCCTTTTAGCCTATTGCGATCCCTTGCCCCCACCCCACCCCCACTAGGGCTATCTGTACCTTTATTATCACATTCCTTAGATAATATCACCTGCTTCAACACCTCTTTGTCCTTTTGTCTATGACATCGTTTGGTTATCTCCACCTATCACTGGCCCTCTATCCAGCTCTACTTGTCCCACCCCCCCTTAAACCAGCTTATATTTCACCTCTTTTCTATTTTTCCTTAGTTCTGTTGAAGAGCCATATGGACTCGAAAAATTAACTGTGTTCCTCTCTGCATAATTAATACCCAAAGCCTGCCCACCTTGTTACCTTAAAATGCAGTGTATTTAACATTCATCAACAAAACCTATTAGATACTAACACTTCTCCTTATCACTCATTCTACATGTTCAGTTGTGTAAGTCTGCTCTGTCTTCTATTTTTCCTTTTCCAGCTAAACACCTCATTTTTTAATGTTTTGTTTATGCCATTATTTTTCAACCCGTACCCTGATCTTGCCAACCGTAGCTGATTGACAATTACCTATTGTCAGTTAAATAGTGTGATTTCTCGTAGAATGAAAATCAAATAAAGAAATTGAATGGTGTGTTTAATTTAGTTTGAATAATGACACCTGAGATACAATGCACTATAATGAACAATGACTGGTTGATAGGGATGGAAGGCTTTGCGTGGAACTGGGAAGTCCACACTGAATCTATGACCTTACCTGCAGATGGGGCTATGATGGTGCTTGACCAAGTTGTTATTTGGAATGATAAGCAAAAACACCTTGAGAAGAATTTTATATATCGCCATCCGAGAAATCCTGCCCGTGTATTTATATAGCACCTTTAACATAATAAAATATTCCAAGGTGCTTCACAGAAACATTATAAAGCAAAACTTGGCACTGAGTTTCAGGAGACCTTAGGGCAGATGAACAAAAGATTCATCAAAAGAGATAGGGCTTTAAGGAGGAAAGAGAGGTAGACAGGCTGAGAAGTTTAAGGAGGGAGTTCTAGAACCAAGTACCAAGGCACCTGAAGGTGGAACTTTGAAAATCAGGAATTCTCAAGGGGGCAAAATTAAAGAAATGCAGCCAGCTAAGAGGGTTGTGAGACAGGAGGAATTCACAGAGATAGGGAGCAACGAGGCCATGGAGGGATTTGAAAACAAGGATGAGAATTTTAAAATCAAAGTGTTATGTAACTGGGAGCCAATGTAGCAAAATGGTGTGTTTCACCCGGTGCAAAAGAGGTAGGGAACCTCCTGCTGTAAATAGTGCTCTATTGGATGATGTTGATGGAAGTTAGCCATGTAGAACCAATGTGGTGTCTGGCGCATTTCCAGTCTGAAATGAACAGGTTGCAACATAAAATTTGGAGGCTTGACACCCCTTTAAAGGTATAAAACGGGTGATAATAAGTTCAATAAGGACTAGTAATCTCCAGAATCCCAGAAACCCAGCAGGTAACGCATCCAGGGTAACAGTCTAGGGACCTGGGTTCAAATCCCACCATGGCAGAAGGTGGAATTTGAATTCAATAAAAATCTGTAGTTAAAAGTCTAACGATGACCATGAAACCATTGTTGATTTATAAAAACCCATCTGGTTCACTAAGGTCCTTTAGGGAAGGAAATCTGCTGTCCTCACCCTGGTCTGGCCTACATGTGACTCCAGACCCACACACACCTGACTCTTAAATGCCCTCTGAACTAGGGCAACCAGGGATGGGTAATAATGCTGGCCTGGCCAACGACACCCACATCCCATGAATGAATAAATTCCACCCACACCTCCCCCATCACCTGCCCTCCCCCCCCACCCCCCACCACACACACACACACACACACACACACACACACACACCTTCATAGAATCCTTTTTAAACCTCTCACTGTTAATGAATATGAATCTTTCAGAAGCAAGCTAAAGAGGCAGAAGAAATTTTGCATGAGCTCCCCCCCCCCGCAATTTGCCATTCTAACTCAGACAGAAGATTGGCGGAATCCTTGGCGAAATAGTGCAAATGCCTGTTTTGAGTTGCTAACGTTATTTTTTTGGCAGTTCCACCAAAGCTATGGCAGGAGAGTGGGAGAAACTCTGTGGAATTTTCAAGTGTTGATCTTTAGACTTTCATTCCCAGCTTTGCTGTGTTTGAAGACCCCTATCTGTAGGAGGGAAACCTACAGAAGAAAAAAAATGGACCTGTAAAAAAAGCCACAGCAGCTTCTCTCCATCTCCAAGCTTTTTGGAGCTGTCAGTGGAAGAGAATCATGTGCAGCAGCAGGAAGTGCTTTAAAAACTCTAATAAATATTGACAATAAATTCCACACACCTGTAATCTAATATTAACAAACTGGAAACTCCATACAACATTCACCTAATTTGATCAGTGGCAAGGACAAGATCACTCAATTCTCAAATACTGCTGTCCTGTAACTGCAGAAAACATCAGCAACTTATAAGGAGACACCAAAAGGTTTTCAGGATGTAGCAAATCTGAAAACTTTGCAATCCAGTTTTCTTCCTCCCAAACAACACTCTTTTTCATCAAATATGGTTTGAAATCGCGCTGTGCAAATTAGTAATGAATGTGTTAATATGCTGGTATCAAATTCCTCTGTCTGTTATCTTAATGAGGTGTTAATCCGAATGGGTTATACCAATTGTTAAGGTAGCATATAAAGGCACATGAACAATATAGTGTCTTTCTCCCTAATATCAAACAGCATGAATCCAGCCCCGTGCAACTTTTACAGGAGGTGAATTTCTCAGCAGAACTTTCCTTTCCTTTTAATCACTAGAGTTTATGTTGTAGAACATGGTTTTGTTTCATCCCTGAAGAGATGGAAGTGATAGAGCGAGTGCTAAACACATATCTACTTGCTGTTCATAGAAGAATAGAAATATACACTGGAAATTTCCTCTGGGGTTGTTCTGATCAGATGCCAAGACTTTGTCAGAGGATTGATGGAAATCCTTGTGGTGGGGAGGGGATTTTAACACTCCTCATCCAGGGGAAACCTGGACTACTTACCCACCAGAAAGGTGCCTGGATCCTAATTTAACCCTGGAAGCACAGACGTGTGAGATCGTAAAAGTCTGAAGTGTACATGGCTGCCTCCTGCCATCTACCTCGATGTGGTGACAACAGAAGCTTTGCAGTAGATTATTTTAGGTTCTGTCAGCAACAGAATCCATCTGGAGGGCAACAGTATTTTTTTAATTATTCAGAACACACACGTTATGGTGTGGGATAGTTAAATGCAACTTCAATCACACTTAAGAAGAGTATCACAATATCAGTATTTTCACAACAAGGCATGGCCTGCAATAAATTCATCAATTTAGCAACAGTCCTCAGCACTAAGCCAGCTTGTCACATATCAGAGTGGAGGAATAGCAGTTTTAAAAGTGCTGTCATTTTCCAAATGACTCATTATGGTTTTAATAGAAGGACCTTCACACAATATCAGTCTGCTGGCCTGGAGCCGTTAGTGAAGACTATAGAGTTTGAAGTATTACAATCATTGGGAGCCTAATCACATTTATTATTTTGTCTTTTTGATGAGGCTTAAATGAGCTGCATGTTTTATTTCTATTTAATGAAATGTAAATCAGGATTCTTTCACTCCTCAAAAAAATATGCTGAATTATTAGTGATATGATCACAGGATCCAGCCAGCATCACTTCCCCCGAGCCCATTCACCGTTCCTGCACAACCCACCCTCCCCTTCCCATTTTGTTGTCCCTGGCTTAGATCAAGCTCAACATAAAATGCTCATCATGCCTGTTACCATACCAAGCATTGCCGAGGACTTTGTCATCAGGCTTCAGCTGGATAGGAGCAAATTTGCAACCTTGCCTGGTACACTGGTTCTCCTCTTATAGATTTTATGCAAAGGAAGTATCTTTTTTTAACAAACATGTTTCTTGAATATTGGTGAAAAGAGAGATATGTTGCTGAAGCTTTGGGCCTTTCACACACCAGGACTAACACAAGAATGCCAAATTTCAAATGATCACCATAATTTATACCACAGGAGAAAGGCAGTTCTTTCCCCATGTCTCTAGATAATTCAAAAATGGTGTAATGTTTGAACATACTTTTGTTTGCAGGGAATGGATCTCTGTGTATGAATGTATGTCACTTCTAGCAAGCATAAATGAGCCACATTATGAGCTTAACTGATTATCTTAAATTGGGTGTTAACAACCACTAACATTGTTGTTAGTGACACTAACAACCAGAATTAGTTGGAAGCATTGGGGAACCTATGGTTCCCTGTTTCTTTCTCCATGACAATTCCTTAGCCAATCAGAGCTGACTTGCCAACCAATGAGGATCCCTTTTCTCCTATGGTATATCTTGTGATTGTTTTAAATGTGGTATTCTTGCATTTGCCCTGATGAGTGCAAGACCAAAAGCTTCAGTACCATGTCTCTCTTCCCAACAATATTTCAACATTTTTCTTTGGCAGCTTGCAAATGGAAGAACTGCAATATTCAAACAGTGCCAATTTCAGACAGGCAACACTTAAGGTCGCTGCTAAAGCTGATAAGCAAGCGTTTTCCATTATGTTCTGCAAACACAGAAGGCATTTTATATGTGAAAAATGTTGCTATGATTCAGAAAGTTGATTGCTTGCACATGACATCATCTTGACATCAATAATATGTTTGCTCCACAACATCTAATTGATGTTCATTTAAGTGTCTCAGCTTTTTCGAAGTGAAATCATTTTCTTCTCAGTTTCCACTGTGAAGTTTTACAGTGGAGCTATCATCATCAATATGACTTACAAAGCCCTCTATTGGATTATTATTGTTCCACAAGAAATTCCACTGTACCAGCTACACAGAAACAGACTGAAAGCTAGACTGCCATAACTCAGGTACTTATCCTGCATTACAGCACTAGAGATTAGGCACTTCCCTTCACCATGGTTAAGAAAGAAAACCAGGAAGGATCATTTTTCTTAATCTGGCTTGTTTTTATGATTCCAATGACTCAACTTGTCTTACTGTTAGCCACTGGGATGGCAAGAGATGAAAGCAGTGACATTAAAAGTATGCCCTCCTACACATACATGCAGCTAATTTTTTTTTAAGGGATTTGGCATCACTGGAGCAAAAAGAATCCAAATTAAGTACATCCAGGCCTTAAAGCTTTGACCAGGGCATAAGAAATAGGAGCCAATGCAGGCCATAATTCCTTTTACTCTGCCATTCAACAAGATTATGAACCTCAACTTCAATATCCCGCCTGATTCCCATATTCCTTGATTCTCTTAGAGACCAGAAATCAATTGATCTCAATCTTGAATATATTCAGTGACTGAGCATTTGCAGCCATTCAGGGTGGGGAATTCCAAATCTTCATAACCCTCTAAGTGAAGAAATTTCTCTTATTTATCGACATATGAAACATATATAGGAATTTGCCCAATATGGAACTTTGCAGATTTTGTTATGGACACCATTTCAGTAATTGTGCTGAGAGTTGAGGAGGGTATAAGGGTTGTGTGTAACTTAAATGGCAAATTTCAAGTGTTGGACTGTCAGGTGCTTCCTGAGATTGGGGGAGGGGGAAGTGCTTGGATATACTAGTGCATTGTAAAGGGGGGATTGAAGCCATCTCTGTTATGAGCCTGACCCCTGCAGGATCCAACTCATTGAGATGAGCTGCAATGCAGATAAAAGCTCCAATGCTCCATTCTCTGGTTCTGTTTTTCCTTCACATTGATGAATGCGAAAAGTTCAAGAGAAACCAAACCTTGTTAACCACAATGAAAGTTTATTTTTGCATAACAGTTTTTAAGGGGATTTTTGTGCCAGACAAGACTTTTCAGTGAAGGTTATAGACATCTGTTCCCACACACATTTCTCTTATCCGCCCAATCTGTATGGTCGTTGACCTCAAACTAGGCCAACAGTCCCTCGCAGACCTGATGTGGCATTGGAGTTTATTATACAATGTTCAGGATTCCAAAGGCTGGTAACACACATTCATCTTTCCTTTTCTGGTCAGTGAAGCCCAGAACAATTTAATCTATAAACCAAATTTGGTCACTGAGTTTACATGATATTAAACTCTTCCATGCACATGGGAATTTAGAAAGGTACTTCAGAGAGATATAACAGTCTGTGCACTTGCTTTAAATAGATATGAAAATGAAAGGGAAAGGAGGAAAACCCATATTTATTGATTTCTTTGCTTTGTGACTGTGATAATCTCATCTATCACTTTCCTCCTCAGTTCCATTGGTTTTCTCAGGCCCTGCACCAATTTCCAAGTCCAATGAAGCCCTATCAATTAAAATAGTTCATTGAAGACCGCAGGACACCCCCCAGCCATTGAATGATTTTCCCACCTTGAGGAACCCTTCTCATTTTCCTATGCTTTAAAATCAACTTTTCCTCAATATTTCTTCACCCAGTCTTTTTAGCCGAGAGTGGCAAGGGTTAGGAGCCAATATAGATAGATGTAGCTAAAATACAGAGCAGCCATAATTTAATTGAACGGCAGAACAGTTTCACGAGCTGCATGACCTGCTCTTGCACATACGTTCCAATGTAATGGCACCATCGGGGAATGGTAAAGGGGTCAGTGCTCTTCTCAATAGCTACAAATGATCGGGATTTGCATATAGAGGTACACAGTATGAAGAACGGGGAGCCCTTTTAAGATTGTGAGTGACTTCAGGAGGACAAGGAAGGGTTTGTAGAATATTGGACGAAATTTAGTGTGATAGTAAGTGAGGTGCTACATACTGGGAGGAAGGAAAGGGAGACTAATAAGGGTAAATTTTGCATGCAGCCAATTTATAATCAAAGAACTGAAGAAAAGCTGATGATCACTGAATTTCGGGGTGCAATTATATAATTTATTGAAAGTATTAATGTGAATCAATAAAGCCACAAGAAGCATTTGGAGTTTTATAAATAAAGGAAGCGAAGAGATTCCAATAAATTTGTACAAGACAAGGTTTATGCCTCAGTTAGAGTACTATGTGTGTTTTGGATGCTGTACCATGAAAAGATTAAAAGGGTTACAGAGAAAAATCAGCGTAGATTCACCAGGATGTTGCCAGGGGTGAGAAACCATAGTAAAAATGATAGATGGAAGAACATGGGCTATTTCATAGGGAGAATAGGGAAATGCTATTTTTTCTGGTGGTGAGCATGATTTTAAAAAAATGTCACTAAGAGGTTCAGGAGAACTTCTTTGTGCAAAGATTTGTTAAGAGCTGTGCCACAGAAAATGCTTGAACCAGAGACCATTGCACCTTTTAAACAAAGAGTAGGTAAACACCGGAAGCAGTGGAAGATTGAGAGAGAACAGAGTCGTGAGGTTAGCTTCAGATTGCTCTGACAGAAAACTGACACAGACACAATGGGCTGAACAGTCTACTTCTCCACTGCAAACTCTTTACTTTTTCCTCAAAAACTATATCCTCTTATACTTCTTCGCATCAAAATGCATTTTTCACCTGTTTCACATTATGTTAACATTTGACGATCTCATAAGGTTGCTATTGTCCTCCTTGCTGTTTATCAATCCTCCAACTTTTGTATCCTCACTAAACCTTGTTATATTGCCCCCTACACTCAGCGCGTGTGGACTTGTGTGAGTCTTTGGGCAGGATTTTCCAGCCCCACTCACGGCTGGGACCGTCCAGTCCCACGGAATGTCAATGGACCTTTGGCTGGGCCGCCAAATCTCCAGCTGCAGGACCCACCATGACGGGGCCAGAAGATCCCATCCTTTGGGTCTAGTGCTAAGGTACATCATTTCAGAACCTTTCCTACTAAGAACAATGCCAACTGACTCAATCACTAACTCCAACTTTGTCTGCTGTTATTCACCATCAAATGGCTCGGATTTTGCGGTGAGTGGTGAAACAATGGCGCTTGTCTTCGACCTTGTAGAAAGCTGTTTACAAAGATCTAGCAATCTTTATGACACAAACTTCCCCTTTCCTGACCAGTATGTAGCAACAGCGATGTCATGCAATAGGGTAAGCAGCCAATGACAGCAAAATATCCTCACAGACAGCAAATCAGGAAATTTCAGATAGCGAAATAAATAATTATGATCAGGTTAAGATCAAAGCTAAAATAAAGATAAATTAACTTTAAAAATATTACTTTAAAGGTAAGTAGTATCATTTTTATCATAATGGGGAAAGTTGATATTTCACAAATATAAAATTAGCTTTTCAGGATCAATGAGCATGTTTAGTTATAACTATGAAGTTCAACCACCATTTAAAACCTAGGCTTGAATTTTACCTTTGACAGGTGGGTGCGATCGGTGAGCCTGGGTGTGGTTGGGAAATGAGCCCCCAACTGTGATTGGCCCCCCACCGCGATTTCACACTGGCTGACCAATTAACGGCCAGCCAGTGTGAAACATATGCTGAAAAGCTCAGCGTTGCTGGGGTGGGAGCGGGAAGAGGGTGGGTGATGAAATTGCCACAGACGCGGGTGAGCGATGTAAGAAAGCTCCCTGAAGGCAGACAGTTGCCTCAGGGGAGCTGCACGCCTGAAAATGATCAAATGAAGGTCTAAAAAAGCTGCAAAAAAACGTCCGTGCATCACAATCAATCACCTGAAAATATAACTGATAAAAATGCTGTCCACAGATATTTATTTTTATTTCATTTCATAACGGAAACTTCATCCCGCCCTTGGATGAGGTTTGATGAAAAATGCAAAGGCCACCTGGCCGATTTGCCAGTCCACCAACCATAACGTTGGACGGGCCACGGAAAATCGGAGACAATTGCACTGCTGATGAACTTAATTGCCCTCTTAATTGTCGGCCGGTGTGCTTCCGAATTTTGCGCACGACCGTTGAGCGAAATAGCGCGCAACTGCGCGATGATGTCTAGATGCTTACCCGACATCTTCTCACGCAATTTTACATCTGATCGGGTTTTGCACTTGCCCGCCCTCAGGGTGTAAAATTCAGCCCCTAGTTGCACTTCTTTTAACAGGGTTTAACATTTTAATGTGTTTTTACAGTTTTAACAGCATAAGAGCGGACTTTCTCATCAATTCATACATTTTCCATTGATTGCACTCTGGGGGGAGCTCAATAGCACACCCCCTAGAGAAGCATTGAATCACTCAAAACAGCTTCTGGATTCCTGTGTTATTCTGCACATGTGCGGACTCCAGAAGTTGCTATCAGTTTTAGTGAAGTAATGTCATTGAACATTGGTAGTTTAATTTTCATTACTATTGCAAAATCTGAGCTATTCTAACAGTGTTACAATGCACACTTGATTTACTGTATATGCCTCCCGCAGCGTACCATCTGAAAATGTATTATATATAGCGGCTAGAATTATTCAAGCTTTATGTTGTGAACCAGCCATAACTCTAATGAGAAACTAGCAGAAATCCCTCTCTGCCCACAAAACAGAGGGGATCTCATTGGGTCTGATCTCTGCTGTTTCCTGGGATTTTGAATTTGCCACCCCTTGTAAAGAGAGAACTTGTATTTATATAAAACTTTCATAACCTCAGAATGTTTCAACGTGTTTTATAGCCAATGTAATACTACTGACGCTTAGTTACTGCTCTAAGATAAGGAAATACAGCAACCAATTTGTGCAAACTAGGGCCCCACTAACAGCACTGAGATAAATGACTGGAACTTTTATTTTAGTGAAGTTGTGGTGTTTTTTGAGGGAGTACTATTGACTAAGATACCAATTGGTCTCCTTATTCAAGGAAGGAGGTCAATGTACTCAAATCTATTCAGAGAAGATTTACTAGGCTAATACCTGGAATGGGTGGGTTATCTTATGTGGAAAGGTTGGACAGACTAGGCTTGTAGGAGAGCGAGAGGCAACTTGATTGAAACATATAAGATCCTGAGGGATTTTGACAGGATGGATTTGGAGAGGATGTTTCCTCTTGTGGGAGAATCTAGAACTAGAGGTCACTATTTAAGAATAAGAGGTCGCCCAGTTAAGAAAGAGATGAGGAGAATTTTTTCCTGTCAGAGGGTGGTGAGTTTTTGAATATTTAAATATTTTTAAGCCAGAGCTAGATAGATTCTTGAAAAGCAAAGGGGTGAAGGGTTATCAGGGGCAGGTAGGAATGTGGAGTTGAGATTACAATCAGATCAGCCATGACCTTATTGAATGGCGGAGCAGGTTCGAAGGGCTGAATGGCCTCCTCCTGCTCCTAATTCATATGTTCATACCCCTACTGTTCTCCAAAAAGTACCATGGGATCTTTTACATCCAAGTGAGGGGGGAGACGGGACATCGGTTTAACATTTCATCCAAAAGCTAGCAGTTCTGATGGTGCAGCACCCCCCTGATTACTGCACTGTAGAGCAAGCCAATATTGTGTGCTCAAGTCTGTGGAGTGGATTTGAACTCATGATCTTCTGAATCACATGTGAGAGTGCTACTGCTGAAGCACAGCTGGCACCATGCAAATTCCACGAGGAGCAAGGTTTTCCTATGTCAGAGCTTCCTATTCAAGTGGCCATGTTGGAACCGGGTGCCCCTCGAGAGGTTGATAAATCTGGACATTCCCCACTTTCAAGCAGTGGGAGAGCACCCACGTTCATGGCCACGTTGGTAGGCATTTAAAATGTGCCTATAGTGGCACTTACTGCTCTGTGCTAAATAGATGCTCTTGCATAAACTCCACATATAGCAATGGGGTCAACACTGGGTTGTGTTTCAAGGAATGTTGACCCCTGCATCTAATGCATATCCTTTTAATATATAATCTGTCACTTTCTCAGAGAAATTCTATTAAGTTAGCTTCTGTTACCAGATCTACGCTGGCTATCCCTCGATTGTCTTATCCATCTTTAAATGTTCATTAATGTAAAAACTAATTTTTGATTATAGAATTTGAGCACAGCAGATATTAGACATAAATGGCCTATATTTACCAGCCTTCTCTCCCTTCTTCAAGGTGTTATATTAGCAACCCTCCAGTTCCATCTGGGATACTGCGTTCTGTTTTGCGTACCACACCATTATATCATTTGGTATATATGCAATAATGTAGCTGTCTTTAAACTGTTTAATATAAAGATGGAAGCTCTATTATTTTGATCCAAAATGAAGGATTAGAGCCAAGACATCAGCAAGCTGCAGGCCAGGGATTTTGAGTTGCAGTTTAGGGAGGATCTGGTGAACTTTTTTCCAGCTAAATCGCATTATGCTTTGTCATAGAGTTAGTTAGATATGTGCGGCTCATGCCAGGTGTAAATGGCAACTCTTTGTGTTGTACTATGCAGCCAATGTACGTACCATTGCCCTTTGATTTGACTTGATTGGCAGCTCTGTATCCAGAGGCCTTTTGATGGGTGGATGTATGAAGCAGTTATTTCCAGACTCTGTTTTGGCTATGTCTACAAGTGTCAGCAAGGCTCTGTGCTGGGAGGCAAGAACATTGACACACACACGTACAAAATTCATTTCAGGAAGTTGACAAACATCAGGGTCCTTCATCAGTTTGGCAGTTTTTGGATTGTTTTGAAGAAAACATTAATCAACACGTGGAGCACTGATAAAATCTTTCTGTTTTATTAGCATTCAGACCAACAATATATTGGTGTCTTCTTTTGCTTCCTTGTAATTATAAAATCTGTGAATAAATTTGATTGATAGTTTTATCCTACATCTCAAAAACATTTCATTTGCTGTAATGTGCTTTGGGGCATCCTGAGGTTTTGAAAGTTGCCATGTAAATGCAAATCTTTCTCTAGCCTGAATGAATTGGGGTTCAGGTTTTAACTCCCGAGCAGGAGTGTGGCAAAGGAAGAAGCAGCAGACAGGCTTGGCCGGGCTTCATTAGCATACGGTTTTCCAACTTCCCAACCCAAGGAGCTGACACCAAGGGTTCACTTTGACCAATAGTAATAATGCTCTCAGACTCTAGCAAGCTGTTGCTGACCAGGTTCACAGTGTTCAATATAAGAACTGCAGTTCGATTTTTGAGGAAATGATCATTGTAGGGAACTAATAAAACCATGCTTTATCTCAGAAAAGCAAAACCGTGGGCTGGACATCCCACCCGATGAGTGGGCGTGTGCCTCATCCGATCAGGCGTAAAGTAGCGAGATTGACGTTGGGCGAGCGTCCCGATGTCATTGCGCAAATATTTCAGTAGGCAGTTGCACGTGAAAGTCGGCACCCGCCAACAATTATGAGGCTTATTAAGGCCATCAATCCATTAATTAAAATATATTTTTCGCTGCCCGTCCAACCTTACAGTTGGTGGGTGGGCGAATCGGCTAGACGACCTTTGGATTTTTTAGGAAACCTCATCCATGGGCAGAATGAGGTTTCCACAATTACATAAACAATAAAAAAAAATTGGGGGGGCAAAATTTTTATTCTATTTATATTATCATGAGCGAGTCCTATGTCAGGACATTTTTTCAGATTTTAAAAATCTTTCTTTTTGATTTTAAAATCGCTCAGCCTTCAGGGAGCTTTCAGGGCACACTCTCCCATGCACGCGTGGACTTTTGCCGTAGCACTCTTGGCCCCCACCACCCCGGCAGTACCACCAACGTGGTGATGGTTGGGTGATGCCAAGTTTTGGTTTTGAAAGCCTGGAGGCTGGAAGGGAAAGAGAAGATTGAAGGAGTTCGAGGGCCAGGACTTTTAGGATGGCGGGGTTTCCCTTTGTGCCAACTGAAGAGTCAACAGGGAACACATCCCAACAACACTGTCTGCCCCACAGTCATTTCACACCCCAAAGAGTGCAAATTGGCTGCAGGTGCGACTTCTGCCCCTCACGGCAGCTCTCCGGTCCCTACAGTGCCACAAGGTGCAGTGGACAGAACCGGATCTGCATGCTGTCCCCAGAGCCTGAGTCCAGGATTCCAGGAAGAGATAAGTTTTGGGGGTCTCAAGGAAGGCAGAGGGGAGGACTGAGGGGTGTGGAGAGTGATGACTGGGGTTTCGGGGGAGAGGCCGGGGTGGTGGGCGGGGAGGGAGGTCCTGTGGTTAGCGGACCTTAAAGTGGGGTGGGGGGGTACCTGAAGCTAATAGGGACCTGCTGATTAGGGCAGGAAGCCCATCTGAGAAATGTTACACTCACCCCCCCATCTACAAACCTGCTGCCGGGGGAGGTGAAATCAATCATATAAGTCTGAGGATCCAGAGGAGGGAAAACAAATTGTATTGAGTTTGGTTTTCATTCAGATTCCATTCATCTTCATAATTTCAAAGGTACCTAACGGTAGGATTGCAATGCTTTCTCAGGTGCAGAAATAATTCATTCAAATCAGCATTTGGATATACTTAACTTGGTTTATTAATAAGTTGCCCCTCTATGTTTAAAAGAAAGGCTTGCATTGTGTAGGATATTTCATGATCTCAGCTCATTCTAAAGCATTTTACAACCGACGAAGCACTTTTGAAGTGTAGGCACTATTATAACATAGGAAACACAGCAGCCAATTTGCACACAGTAAGCTCTCATAAAAAGCAGCGTGATAATGATGTAACCTGTTTAATGATTTAGCGTTAACAGAATGATAAGGTTTTGCATTGCAGGGGATCTTTTTTGTCTCTCTTAATGATTGCTGCAAATCAGTCCCAGCGAGTACAAGGCATTAATAGGGTGTAGTACAAATAGGGCAGGAATTTTGGGTCATCAGGAGGGCGGGGCAGGAGGTCTTGGGAGGAGCTTGGAAATGGTCTGCCACCCGCAAACAGCTCCTGACTGCAATTTCACGCTGGCTGGCCAATTTTGTACCATGTTACGGGCCTTGTTTTTACCAAAGAAGATAAATGGTCAATGCAAAACCAGTTTGAAGGTTTCATCTCATCGTAAGAAAAAAAAATGGCCTGCTCGAACTAAGAAGAAAGTCAATAAACACATGAGGAAGAAAGGAATGGCCGGTTATTCTGATGGGGTTGGGCTAAGAGGGGTTTGGTGTATTAACACCAGCATGGTCCAGTTTGGATGAATGGCCTTTCTCAGTGCTGTGTGTTAAATCCAATTAAATCTATGTAGACTGAGGACAAGTTTCGACTGGGTCTGTGTTTCACACTCATTTCTTGGATCTCCAAAGGTGATAGTCAGTTCTCGGGAGCCAATGCCATACGCCAACCGGCCTTTACAGCATTTAAAAACGTGTTAGCGTGCAATAGTGGAGGAAGTCTGCCATAATCCCAAGATTAACAATTAACAGCTGACCCCCATTAACTGTCCCCTACCTAGACCTCCCAGAGACCAAAGCTCGGCTCCATCCACTTGCAGCATTAACAACTGCATGGGAGACTGGGCATTTTTAGAACCTTCAAGTACACACTGTAACCCCCCCCACCAACCCCGCCCCCCCCCCCCCCCCCCCCCCCCCCCCCTTATCTAAGGCTTATTATGTGGAATAAGGTCTGTGGCAATATTGGTTTAACAAGCATGTGCATTTTATCACTGTTAAATAAACTGTGGCCGCAAACATTCCGACGCCAGTTAAATTATAGGTTTGTTTTAAGATGAATGCCTGTTTCTGTCTTTCGTTTTTTTTCTAAAACATGGCCATAATTTCCATTCAGTAAATGAAATCTGTGCGGCCTAGTGTGGGAAAATGATTCAGTCAAGCTAATGTGGCAATTCAGTATGGCAGCTATTATCACTTTTGCTTGAAGGCAAGTTCTAATTCCTCTAGCCACTAACCACAGCTATTTTGAAGGTTTTGTATGCCCTACTTATTCATATATGCACATTTAACTGTTGTGGTTGTGACAGTTTGTGTATTGGGTATTCTTAGTAAAAATAAAGTCCTGCATAATCTGTCAGAAAGGATTTTGTAATAGTTTGACCATCCTGGAGGTTAACTCTTCATGTTGCTGGAGTATGATGCTCCAGGACACATATTAAAATGGTTGTGTAGGCATAATCCTGACACTTATTCTAGCACAAAACCTCCTCTTGATTCAAGGCCTCTGGTTGGTTGACCTTGTTTATTTGACCCTAGGATTGGAGACTATTGAGAGGTGGAGAATTCTAGAATGGTTTGAGAACTAATTCTAGAGTTCTAAAATGGTTTACTGACAAACTGCCTGAGGTCAATTCTTCTTATTTGATGAGGGAATGTTGCACTCAAGTTAAACTAATAAAGTGACATCTAGGATGACTGGTTTTGGTTAGAAATGAAATAAAGCCTGAGGCCTTTAGCTTACATTCAAGATCTTGTGATTTATCATCACTGGTGCTGGTGATCTTCACTTTTCTCCAGAAACTCTCCCTTTGTAACTTAAACCTAGAAATTATAAAATGGGATATTATCATATAAGTGCTTAATGTGTTCATATCAACTTCCTTTGTCCACTCATTTAACGGATGGATTAACCCATTTAGAATGTGTTAATGCCAAATTAAAATAACGGTTAGGGGAATTTGATGAATATGCATTAAGCACTCGTCCAATAATATCGGACAACACCTTAAGTCTCAAAATTATTCTTGTTTCTCTTCTTTGGACCGCCGCCAAATCTTTTAGTGTCCTTTTAAGACATGATTCCCAAAATTAACCACAAGAATGTGGCCTTATTAACTGATGTGCAAGGTTCTAGCAACTCCAGGGAATTCTGCATTTCCTGGATCAACCATTATTTTCACACTCTCAGCTCCTGTAATGTGATGGCAAAACATTCACTAAAGAAATGATGCCACCCAGATGTTAAATACTTTTACCACTGCAAGACTAATAATATCCTGCTAAAATAAGCATTTCTAAAATAAAAGTTTAAACAAGTTTTAAAATCATATACTTTGTCCAATATCTCTACTTTCCTATCTTCTCTTGGATACTTATTAATTATGTACCTATTTGACATAATTCATGTCCTAATTATTGTATTTTAGCTTCTATGTAACTTTTATTGCTTGTTTTAGTTTGATTAATAACCTTCATCTGACTTACTCTATCTCTAGCGTGCTGCTGCTTCTTATGGGCCTGGGACCCTCACAGGCCAGCATCTGTTCCATTTAGAGACTGAACATTGGAATCTGATATGATCACGTCATTAGGTGACCAAATCAAATGTTAAGGTGCTTTACAGGCTGGTGTTTGAAGGCATGAGTGCTCAATGAGATAACTTAATGTTGTTGCTGTGAACTGAGTATCACCAACACGAGTTGTCCCCTTGGAGATGTTTAATCGACCAAAATAATCTGTTCTGATTTATAATAAAATATTCTTGAGATGCATCCCAGTCTGCAATTAGCCCTTGCTAATGAATTCAAAACTGATACTTTTACTGAATGTTCAACATATACTCAGAATACATAAGAATGTAACAGAAAGGCAAGATCATTTAACATGCTTTACTGACCCATGCTTAGGAGGTGATAGCACAGTGATATTGTCACTGGGTTGGTAATCTAGCAGGCCTCAATTCAAATCCCATACATGGCAGATGGTGGGATTTGAATGTAAAACAAATCCAATGATAACCATGAAATGATTGTTGTAAATTCCTGATTGGTTCACTAATGCCCTTTATGGAAGGAAATCACCTGGCCTACATGTGACTCTAGACCCACAGCAATGTGGTTGACTCTTAAATGCTCTCTGAACAAAGGATTGGCAGTAAATGCTTGACCTAGCCAATGAATTAAAAAGGAAAAATCTATTTAGATTTTCTGTCATACCCACAATGATTACCGTATACCTCACTTCTCACCCAAGCCAATATCTCGTTGCCTGTTGGTGAGCCAGGAATTCATATTGAACCAGGGACCCGGCTGCTGAAGCTACGGTACTATTTGGAGAATGGTGTTTTGGTAATAGTGTGAAATAGTGTGAAAGCTTTACACAACAGAGTTCATTGGAGTTGAAACCAAATTGCGTTCATTCATATGCACTGTTATTCCTTGTGAGAGCTCCTGCCGGGAACCAAGTATACTGAACTTTAATGAGACCTAACAAGAGAACTCTGCTAAATTAGAGCATAAGAATGGACAAGTACCTTAAAGGGATCACATTTGAAAGCTGCAAATGGCATCAGACAGATGGCTCTCGCATTATCAACTGCATTTAGAAATATAAAGTGCCTAACTGATGTTGCACCAACTAGTAAAGGGGCCTCACATGTCATTTCTGGACACATTGGTTTGGCTTCTATCCAGCACCTGTTGAAAAATGTTGCAAGGTTGAAATGCAAATGGTGGAAGGGAGGCATCCAGGGGCTGTTCTCCAGAAATTGGTATTACATTTTAAAACGCATTGCAACAAATGCTATTGCATCATGTAATTATTCTTTGCATGTTCCTTAATGTTTTTGCATTTACTATCCAAATTGGGAAATTATTCCAAACACTTAGCAATGTTTGAGTAAAGATAATTTCCCAATCTCTAAACAGAGGTTTCAAATTCACTGATTTAGTGAAAAGACTTCACACCATCACCTGAGTACGAAAGCCTCGTTGTTGTAATTGACCAGTAATATCAGGGGGCTGATGTTACAGGCACACAGCATCCCAGCTGGGTGCACTAGCCACCTCTGGCGCCGGTCACATTAACCTTCGTAGGGGCTGGCCCCTTAGTTTGAAAGAAAATCAGCCTCCTTGGCCTTTGTAAAATAGCCAAAACATTTTCTGCTTTTTGGGATCCAGACTGGTGTACATTTTATATACTTGATTTGCCTCAGAGCAATGCAGAGATGGTGTTAGTTTCTAAGTGTGGAACAGATTTATTTACAAGAGTTTTAAAATATCTCTGCAATCTTAAAATGTCTGCACCATGCTTGCTAGAAGCTCGAGCTTCTAATCGCTTCTGTGTTGTCTGTTTACTTTGCTCTGAGTCCACACCCTGTCTTAAGCAATCAAGCACAGTGAGCATTGATCAGTTACCAGACTCACATAATCAAACATGGAACAATTGAATAAGTTAACACTATGCAGGACATGAAACAGGCCTATATGCACAGATATGACCCAGCCAAAGCATTGAAGTGGATCATCTGGATTTTAACTTCGTTAGGAGTGCTGGGAGTGATGGGTTCCAGTAGCAAGCATGAAACCCAGAAGTAAGTGCAGCACATTTGTCAGTGGCTTTTTAACCCAAGCATTACATTGCTATATTATTTCTGGGTTTCCCAAACAATTAACATGAATGGACGTGATGGTAGCCCTCATGATGTGATTTCAATTCCAATATTTAAAGGGATGCTCCAACTATGCAATTTGATGGTGTTTGAGGTTGGGAACACGACAGAAGAAATTGGCAAAATGGAGCCAGATCGTTCAAAGTGTGCACCTTGTTTTATTCATGTGATGCTAGTTGTAAGGGCCGACAGCACGATAGTTTCCTACTAAATAAGCCTGCCAGTGAAATAAAGAAGGCATGGCAGAAGCTTGCCCATGAGATCTGCAGGTGGGTGGTGCCACACTTGTGGATTCAATGCTGAAAGTGCTTTAATCACTTTCTTTGGAAGTGACTCATAGACGTCTACAGCACAGAAGGAAGCCATTTGGCCCATCGTGTCCGCGCCGGTCAACAAAGATCTGATGACACTAATCACATTTTCCAGCGCTTGTCCCATAGCCCTGGAGGCTATGGCAACACAAATGAATATCTAAACATGTAATCGTAACCGTGGCACATTCAACTACACCTGATGTGTGCACCATGCCAAGTCCCTCCCTCTGCCTTCTCAAGCCCAGCACACCACTCCCTACCAACTTGCCTGGAGGTGTAGCCAATTCTTTCTGTCAATGCACTTCCTTATATCCCCATCTGTCCATCCACCACTGATATTCATTCTTATCTTTATACAATATGCCTCTCATAATCACCCTCAAAAAATAACCAGCCATCCACTTAACACATGTCATTACTCTCACTATTGGTCTTTTCTTTCTCTCCTTGTGTGAAGAAAAGGAACAGAACACAAGGGAGAGGCAGAGAGGGTATGTGGTTGCCACATACCTTCTGTGGGATCCTGGATGCAAACTTATTCCGACTGTAATCTTGACAATTCTGTACCTGCATTTTTATCACACACATTGGTCATCTTCTCTTGTAGTTTTAAAAGCTTCTTTCTTCTTTCTGAGAGAGTAGAATAGCTAAGAGTAGATAAATTGGTACGCATTGGCCTGACAAACTGCTGGCGATGGAATATTTGCACTTAAAGGTGTCACTCTCAGATGTAACATTGCAATCTTTAGACCTTGCTTGGTCTGTCTTCATTTGAGAATTAGGGATTTCATCATGTGAAACATTCATTCAGCTAGATCCGGGGTAATGAGGAGAAGTAATGTGATCGATATTCCACTTGTAACACATGGCATGAAATGACTTACCAATAAATTGTGGACTGTTATCTGTAATGTTCTCTCTAGGCACATCAAATAAACTGAGAATAGCACTTAGAGCGTGCATGACAGTTGTGCTTGACATATTGTGCAATTGTCGAAATACGGATATTTGGTAAAGTAGTCGACGATGAAATCAGTGCCATAGAAATAAAAGAGGTTGGATGAGATTTTGGACCAAGGGTGGGTGGGAAATTCATATGGGATCAATAGTGCCTTGTGCTGACTTGGCATATACACCTGTCATGTCTTGCACTTCTTAACAATGACTTCAATGCCATTGTTCATATCGGCCAGTAGACAGTGTCTCCTGGAAGTCTCCTCATCCAATCTATACCTATATTTGAGAGATGAAGTTGTTGAAGAACATCACGTTGCAAAGATTCCAGTATGATGAACTGCCTTCATTTAAAGATGACTCCCTGAAAGATGCCAATAAGGCCAAAATAATCTCATGTGTTGAATTGAATCAGGCCATCCTTCAGTGATGGTTTTCCAGAGTTTCTGTAGTGTAGAATCTTTCACCATTTCTTCTAGTAGCTGCTGACATTTGTATTGCACAAAATGTACCAGATAAAGTTGGAAAACACCTTCAAGTTTGATATCAATAAAGTCAACTTGTAAATCTATGGATATATCTGCTGTTTTCACTGGCTTAGGCAGTCAGCTAAGTGTACCCAATGTGATCATCAAGTTACCTGGCTTAGTCTCACAGTCGTAACCTTGAATCTTTATCAAGAGACGTTGCAATCTTGTTGGTGCTCTGGTCAATGGTTTTCATCAAATCATCTCCAGTGGCTTGTGGTCAGTTGCTACCATAAATCTTTAGCCAAATAGACCGTTATAAAAACGCATGATTCTGAACACGCAAGCTAATTTTTTTCGCACAATGCTGGGGTAGTTGGATTGCATTACAGATAGAGATTTTGAAGCAAATGCAATCAGTTTGCCTTTATGTAGTATGCATGCTCCCAGACCTTTTTGTAAGGTACTTATCTCCAGGGGAGTTATCTTTCCAGGTTGATAAAATTGCAATGTCAATGCTTCTGATAATGACTGTTTCAGTGCTTCAATGAGGTATTGGTTGTCTTCGTACCACAAGAAAGGCACATCCCTTCTCAACAATCCACTGAGCACTGAAGATTTTTGAGCGAAATTGGCAATGTATGGAGACAAAAATTGAAGAGACCTAGACATCTTCAAAGATTGCCCTCACCTTGAGGAACTGGCATGGTTTTAATATCCTCTATTTTACTTGGATCGGGACATACACCAACACTGGAATAAATAGAGCCAAAGAAATTGATCTGTTGCACATTGATGTTACATTTCAGACTGTTGAAGAACAATCCTTCATTATGTCCCACTTGCATCAATAAGTGCAGATTATGGTCATGTTCTTGCTTTGTTCTTCCCACAACAGCTATGACATCTGTGATGCAGATGAATCCTAGCACGGTGCATGTATTGCAGCCCATGTGAGCTTGAAAGAGATCCTGGTTAACAGTTAGCTCAAAAAGAAGCCAATGAAAACAGTATTGTCCAAATGTCCAAGTATACCAAATGGACTTATCTGCGAGATGTACTGATCAGTAATCATGCTTGGCATCAAGCTTAAGAATAATATTGCACCTGCAAATCTTGGATTTAACAGTTCTAATGTAGGTATTTTGTAAGGATGTTGTCTCAAAGCTGAGTTTAAATGTCATGAATTTTCGACACACTTTCATTGATCTGTCCTTCTTTAAGATACATGTGATTGAGTCACACCAATCTGTATGCTCTTGTACTCTTCTAATGAATCTGTCTTTCTCCATTTCGTCTAGTTTGACCTTCAGTTTGGCTTGTATATGGATGTTGCACTTATGTGGTGAATCAGTTAATGGACTTGCATTCTCCTGCAAGTGTAATCTTCCACCTCCCTTGAAAAGGCCAATTTTGTCAAATCATTCTGGATATTTCAATGTTAGGTCATGAACTGAGGTGATGGGGTAGTTTCTGAGGTCGATCCGCCTTCTGAAGTCTGACTGGCTCCATGGATTGTTACCAGTGTGAGATCACTACGTGCCGTTATACCTACAATTGCTGGGCCTTTAGTTTACATGATGTAGAACAGCTGTGAAACCCAGGAGGATTGGTTTGAACTTGTACTCCAGGACTATGAATCCTGCAAATGGAATTAGTGAACCATTGTACACTGAAAGTTTCACAGCAGTAGGATTTGCCATGACCTTCCATGTCTGTGGATATGTCCTTTAGAATCCGCAGAGGTAATTTGTTGGCACCTGCCCCTGAGTCAATCTTGGCAATTACTAAGAGTTACTAACTTTCTTACGGCAGTTAATTTGAATCTTGGCAAACACTTTGGATGGTGCAATGGCATTTATGTTTTCCATGAGACTGACAGTGTGAAATATGTGTTCACCACTCGTCGTGTCGTGCACATCATCATCATTTTCTGGTTTGTCAATCACCTCATTTATATGTTCCTGCCAGGATACCAGAGGAGATTCTTATTGCTTGAAGGTACCTGTTGTGTATGGTCTGTTTGGATCAGTGCATGGCCCATTGCAGCTGCAACAGCCTTTGCACCAGTGCACTGCCAATGCCAATGGCCTTTTCTGTCACATGCCTTGCAGAATGGCTGAAAAGCTGGGTATTTCCTTGGTGGATTCCAGAAAGCCACACCTTCCACATGTCCTGCTAGGCTTGGGAGTTCTAGTGAGTGTGTCAACAATTCGCATTATACTTAGGACTCGTAAGCTTCTTCAACCTGTAAGGATTGCTTCATATTTACATCCATCCTTGAGTAGCTCTTTGAGGTTATATATTTTGGGCTTGTCCAGCAGATCTTTCTGGAATGCTTCCATGGGAGTGGATGTGATCACCAACTGAACAATCCTGTCTGCTTGCTCTGTTTGAAAAATCACAGTATGTACTCTTTTCTCTGCATCTGCTGACAAAGTGGTCTATGGATTCTATAAGTTGTTGTTGAAATGACATGAACCCTAGTCGAATACGAAAGTTTAACCTGATTCTGAACTGGTCTTCCAATGTAGGCAATATCTTTCGGGGAGCCTTTAGCTCTTCCTCTATTAATCCTCACATGGTTAACCTGTGTAGACCTTCATTCCCAATGGCTAGGTGAATTTTTATGGCTTGCTTGTCTGGTTCATGCACACCTGAATTAAGACACCATAGCTCTGTACACTGTTAAAGCATTTTGAATTTGGATAGTAGGCCAGCTGCATCCCAATTTAAACTGGGGAATTTTGTGAATGTTCTGACCATAACCCTTTGACTTTTCTTCTTCTGTCGTACTTAGGATAAGTGTCACTGCAGCAGCTTTTTCATGCTTTTCTGAAGCCCTGTCCACGAAGATGAGTTCTGACGGGAATGCAGCACAGAGTGATGGTGTCCTTGCTTTTTATTCAATTTATTGTTCAGCAACGCCCGAAGCTGCACCCTCTCTGGCCTGATTTTTATGACTTTTTTTTTGTTTGACTCTCCCTTGCGTGCTATCAACCCAGCTCACACCTTACTCACCTTTTCCAACTGAGCTAACCTGGTGCTGGTTCTCTCGACACGCTGTCCCACTCATGGAACAGACAGGCTATGTGCTGCAATCTACCACAAGGGACCTATCTGCTTACCAGCTCTTTACTTGAGCACTAGCTCAGCACTGTGTCTCCAAACTTCTTCTTCACAGTCGCCATTCTCCATGCTGCCACTTTGTTGCGGTTTGACCAAAACGTCAAGAGTCTTCTCATGCCATATAACCTGATCTAAGGCTGTTCATTGTGTCGTGTTATTATAATGATATAATGCCTTGGCCTTATTTACTATATAGGACACAAGATATCAATCACTCACAGGGGATTGGGGAAACACATGGTGGGTTCATTTATTAAGACCAGGCACGTGAGAACATTTATACATGGGTATAAAGCTTGAAGCATCAGAGCTGTACGTGTGTGTGTGTGTGTGTGTGTGTGTGTGTGTGAGTGCTCTGTTTGAAGTAAGAGTGAAACTAAGACTGGATCACATGACACATTTCCCTTCTGTTATGCTGATATCTTTTAAAGACATTACAATAACCATCTCCAACAAGAGAGAATCTAACCATCTTCTCTTGACATTCAATGGCATTAGCTGAATCTCCCATTATTAACATCCTGGGGGGTTACCATTGACCAGAAACTGAACTTGAGCCAGCCAAATAAATACTGTGGCTACCAGAGCAGGTTAGAGGCTGGGAATTCTGTGGAGAGTAACTCACCTCCTGACTTGGAACTATATTGCGTTCCTTGACTGTCGCTGGGTCAAAATCCTGGAACTCCCTTGCTAACAGCGCTGTGGGTGTAACTACAACACATGGACTACAGTGGTTCAAGAAAGCAGTTCACCATCACCTTCTTAAGGGCAATTATGGATGGCAATAAATAGTGGCGTCCATACCCCAAGAACAAATATTTTAAAAAATGCCCCGCATCTGTGCAGTGCCAGCCAAGTACCCACTCGTTCTGACTGGCATCGTTGCAGGAAAAGTGTACAAAAATGATCAGCCCTGCAAACAAGCCATCAGTCATTGATTTGACGCGTTTATGAGCTGGCGACTGCGGGATCCTGCAAACGTCTCTGGCAAAATCTTGCGAGGATGCAGTGGCATAGAAGCTGAGGATGGAGGTGGCTTTGACAGAATTGCACAGAATTTCTCCATCTGGTCAAGCTGAAGGTCTTTGAGCAGCTGGCCATTCTGGTCCTGCTGCTGCTGTTGTTAGTGTTGTTCTTGCCAGTGCTAGTCAACTTGGTCCTCATCTGAGGTTCAAGGTTTCGCAGCATAAGTGGGACCTGTGCCGATCTAATGGATCAAAGCTCCAAAATACGCATCAGACACACAAACCTATAAACCGTAAGAAAAATCTCCCAAGCCGTCAAAGCAACCTCCATACACAAGTATTGTGAACAAAGCCTTTCGCCCAGGCAGGCAAAAAAGGCAGAAACAAAATACTGCAGCTGCTGGAACTCATCAGCCCAACCATCAGAGCTGTTCTGGTGAAGGTTCATCAACCTGAAACGTTCACCCTTTCTCCCCACAGATGCTGCCTGACCCACAGAGCACTTCCAGCATTTTCTGTGTGAGGCAAGAAAGCTATGTTTCCCCACCATGTTTTTAACCTCCTCAAAAGCCACTGTCCTTTCGCCTTGCTTTCAATGGCGAGTTCCAGAAAGCCGGAGAAACTAATGGACCCACAGTCAATTTGCAAAAGCTGCGTTTGTATCTCTGTAACTGAGTAATTAATACATTAAAATTGACAACTCATTGCTCCAGAGAGGGCTGTGCACATGCAGCCTAGCGTGCCGGGGTTATTTCAGGAAGTCAGCAGGTTGGTCCCTGACGGGATCACATTTTTCCATGACTTAAGCCCCTTAACAGCACCCAAATCCATGCACTCGATGTTAAAACTCCCCACAGTATATCAACAACCAATGCTGTCCCTTGTGTGTATTTCTGTGCATGGGCACAGCTTTTCCATATGTGTGGCTTTAGTTGGAGCAGCCAGAGACCCTCACTGACACCAGCTCTATATATTGTCTGTGTTCCTCATCTTTCTCAACCTCACTACATCCTTTAACAAGATTGACCACAGCATCCTCTTCCAATGCTTCTCTCCTGTTATCCAGCTCTGTGGGACTGCTTTCCCTAGATTCAATGCTTATATATTCAACTGTAAGCAGAATCCCCAGTAATGCCCTCTCTTCTGGCTCCTGCACCAACAACCCCAGAGTTTTGGTCCTCTTTCCTTCATAATCTTCAGACTGACATGAAACCATAAGAACTTTGGAGCAGATGTGAGCCATTTGGCTCCTTGAGCCTGCTCTGCCATTCCATAAGATCATGGCTGCCTCAACTCCACTTTGCTGTACTATCGCTCTATCCCTTGATTTCCTTAGTACCCCAAAACCTAATGATCTTGGCCTTGAACATAATCAACAAGTGAGTATCCACAGCTCCCTCGATCCCTTGATGACATCCCCTGCTGATATAGGGGTGAAATTCAAAAGAGAGGAATCGATGCTTCTGTTGTATAGAGCCTTGGTCAGACCCCATCTGGGCGACTGTGTTCAGCTTGAGGGCACATTGGAGGAGGCACAGGCTAGATATGATACCAGGGCATAGAGAGTTACCTTATGAGGACAGGTCACCTAAACTCGGACTATATTCCCTTGAGTTTGCAAGTTTATGGGGATGTTAAAAATGTTCCATAGAATAGATATGGAGAAGCAAGTTCCTCTAGCGGGGGATTCCAGAGTAAAGTAATGTAATTAGGTATGGTCCACAAGGGGCCAGAGGCATCTCTATCCATTGGAGAGAGAGAGATATGTGGTTACATAGCTTGAGGGCCAGCACTCCGCATCAAGCCTGGGGCAATTAGACAAGCTGGCAAGCCTCCCTGCGCTACCACAGCCAGTAGAGGCATTGAACTCGAGCCGTCTGTGTCATTCTGCACCACACTCTAGATATCTTGTCAACTGAACTGACTGGGCCCCACAGGGAAGTCAGTAGGATCTTAAAATTAGAGCTAAGTCATTTAAAAGTGAAATCAGAAAACACTTTTTCCACACAAATGGAGATTTGGAACTGAGTCTCAGTGTGTGGATGTAGGGGAAGTTCAAATGTTCAAGACTGAAATTGATAGATTTTTGTTAGGTGAGGCTGTCAAAACTTATGGAACAAAGGTCTAGACACAATGGTAAAACTCTTGCTTCTGAGTTGATTCAGGGACTTTATAATATAATCCATTTCGTTGCAGTACTGAGGGACGTTTAAGTCAATAAGAAAAAACATATCTCAATAGTTGAAAAATTGGCCACCTTTAATATGTTTGTGTATCAACTCCCACTGAGGTATGACTTTGTGATAATACTTGAAAACTTGATATTAGTGAATTGCAACATTGGATAAAAAATGAATGGAAAAGCAATGAAAGAAATGCATGTATTTAGGATCTTTGCAGCTCAAAATGCTTCCTGTACTGTGAATTAATTTTGAAGTGTGCTATAGACAACCACAACAATCATTTTTGCATATAGGACGATCTCACAAACTATATTAAGATGGACGACCAATTAACCTACTTCTGGTGGTGTTGGTTGAAAGGGAAATGTTTGCCATCTCATCAAGGAAAATCATTTTGCTCTGCTTGGAATAATGCCATGGAATCTTTAACAACCATCTGATTGAGCAAATTTTTAATATTCATCTGAAACTGTTTGCTTGTTAGTGATGGCTACAATGGTATAGTTGTTATGTTGCTGGACTAGTAATTCAGAGACCCAGGTTAATAATCTGGAAGCATGAGTTTGAATATCACCACAACAGCTAGGAATTGTAATTAAATAAATAAAATATTGGGTAAAAGGCTAATACTGTTAATGGTGACTATGAAACCACTGGATATTGGTTAAAAAAAAACATCTGGTTCATTTGAATATTTTGCTAATAGTTAATCTGCCCTATAAGTGACTCTAGGTTCACAGCAATGTGCTTGACTTTTAACACACCGATGGAAACACCTCAAGCCAATCAGTTGTATTCAAGAAGGTAGCTTAGCACCATCCTTTCAAGGACAATTAGGGAAGGGGAATAAATGCTGGCCTTGCCAGTGACACCCACATTCTTTGAATGAAAGGGCTGGATTTTACGCAGAGGTGTTGCCCCTGACCACCGGCTGAAAAATCAGAAGCCAAGACTAGATTTCATGGCTCTCAGACAATTAATAGCCTGAGGTCACGGCTCCTGCATCCTTGAGGGAGGATATCCTGCCTCCAAGAGCTGTCAGCCAATCAGAGGGCCGGCAGCTCTTCAATCCCAGCAGCACCACCAGCGGTGGTGGCCACTACTGTGCCTGCAGTCAGTCCCCGATGAGGGGTCATGGAGGAGGCTGGGCTTGCAGGTAGGTGGAGTGATTTCACTGAGGCCGGTTAGGCAGACTGGTGGCCTCGCCATATGGTGTAGACACCTCCTGCTGCTGGTAAAATACCAGTGGCAGCCGGTGGAAGTTACTAAGCGGCCAGTAATTGGCCACATAAGGGCCTCAATTGGTCCAATTTTGGTGGGCCACCTGACACCTACTCTGCCACTGTTAAAATACGAGCAGAGACGGGGAGATGATGGCCATTGCACCTCTCGCCATCCTACCTGATTTAATGCTACCACTGCCTGCCAGGAGGACGGGCTGGGGGGAGTGGGGTGCATAAAATTCTGGCTAATAAATCTGATAATGCACTCCCTCATTATAAAGAGCAGGAGCTTTACAAAAGCAGAAAAGGACAATATTAGGAAGTAACAGTGGAAAGAGATGACAGCAAGTCTAATTCCTGAAGATAGTTGTCAAAGACTCTTGTAGCTTCCATTTAATCACCATGTCCACTTTACCTCAGTGTAGCAGCTGAGGACACTGTCCATGCATTGAACTGATACACTGTGGTTGACACTCGAGGCCTGTTGCTCATTTTTTCAAGGTTGACTCAGAATGAACGATATTGAAAATTTTGACATGATGCAATATCTCATTGCCAGTCTAATATCCCAAAATTCACAATTCCTTCTGCAAAAATAAAATTATCCCCAGAATGAATGCTGATATTAATATTATCACTAAAGCACTCCAGGCACCAAGTCATGAATGCGATTAACTGTGTAGCAGCAAGCAAGGAGACAGTACTGAAACAGTGCCTAAACTATTTTTATACTGCCTCAGCAATCTCAATATTAACTGATTGTGTTCAGTTTCTCACACTGGAAAACAGACCCCCTTCCTTGAATGGAGCATAAACACTGGCTGAGACCTGTTGGACCAAAAGGTCTGTTTCTGTGCGGTAGTATGTAATATTGTGTCATGTGTATTTTAGCATTAGGTGCGACTGTAGGGGTCAATTTTAACCTCACCCTCCTGATAAGGGACTGAAGGGATCAGATACAATGCTGGTTTTGCAACCTTCCAAATTTTACTCTCCATTGAAGTGAAGAGAGAGTAATATTGGGTAGCGTGCAAGCCCAGCACTCTGCCTGCCTTTAATGTCATTGCCCTTTGTGAACGCAGAAAGGTGCATGCTGGAACGTGGGATGCAAAGTATGTGGAAACAGCCAACTGTTTCGAAAAGTTCACAATCCCTTATTCCATCACTGAACCTGAAACGATCAAACAAATCCTGCAGACAGTTGAGTAAAAAAGAGACAATGCTGGAAAAATCCAGCAAATCCAGTGGAAACTGATTGAGAAATACTGTTTGATGTTTCATGTAAGACTGTTCACAATTCTAGGCAATGCTGCTTTGAAATATTTATGCTGGCTCCTTGGATAGAGTACTCTTGAGAAGAAAACTCTCAGTGGGCAGTTGCTGTTTTGAGTGATGATGTTATATTAGTTTTATCCTTAAGGTAAAGAATTGTTACAACTCCCTCACGATTCTTTTTAGTCATAATCCATTGATAAGTGTGCACTTCCTTGTGAATGGAAAGACAATCCTGTGAACGTCACTTAGAGAGTAGGTCACAGAGCAAGCAAGGAACTCTTTTGCAGTTTGGATAGTGACAACAAACAATATGGAATACCATCATACACACTTGATCCTTCTAACTGACTGACTATTAACTCAGACCAAAACTATTCACTCCTGTTTGTTAATAATCAAGTTTAAGTTTGAAGCAAAAAAAAATGTAATGTACATTTAGTGCTTTATATATACAGCCTGTTCCAAAGCAAGAAATTATCCAAAACCTTTACAGTTCCTTTTGCATCATGCATCCATGCTGGAAAGTTTTGTGGGACTGAACTCTCATGGGTGGCTCCATTGATCCTGACTGTTATAGCAGAACTACATTCCTGGGTTGCATGAATCAGTATTGCATCATCCAATGCATTTACTCCCTGAGCATTCGGGTCCCCAACCCATTATTTTTCAATTAGTGGCACTGTTCAATTAAAAATAAAATGAATGCAAGTTTCAAGCCAACAGTTTTTATGCTGCCGCTGCTTTGAGACAAAATACATGGCCACTCCTTGCAGCTCAATTCTGCTTAGTAATTTGGCTAATACAGTCTGCAACATTGCACTAATGTGTCAAAAATCCTGTCCCAGGGAAATTGTGCTGCGTTGGCATCTTTGGCACTTTGCTCCCCCTGCCCTGATTCAATTTCTGCTCCTTCATTTTTTTCAACTCTTAGTAAAATGCCTCTTTCACCCTTAGTCCTGAAGAAAGGCACGTGCCCAAAATATCGTGGAAAGAAAGAGTTTACATTCATTTAGCACCTTGCACAACTTCAGGAGGTGCCAAAGTGCTTTGCATCCGATGATGTATTTCGGAAGTGTAGACAATTTTGGTTTGTAGGCAAATGTCTTTTCATGTTTACAAGTGTTGACTGGCCCACTGAATATTTCTGGCAGTCTACTTCAGATTGTCAGCATTTGCAGTTTAACACATGGAATATAAAGTGAAACATGGAATGTTGGGCTGGGATTTTGTCGGCCAACAGATTCTCGCCCACTAGTCAGAGAACTGACCAGGAAACCTCCATCGGTACGTGGGGGTGGCCAAACAGAATCAAGTACTCTTCAGGCACTTAAGTGGCCACCATTGGGCCTTTCGCACAATTGAGGTCCTGGCAGCGGAAGTCCTGCCCACTGAGAGCTCCAGGCAACCAGAGGCTGGCAGCTCCTTATTGGTGCCAGCACCAGCAGGTGCAGTGGCAGCTGGTGGCAATGCACCCACTGGAGATCAGGGATCATCGTGTGACCCCAAACCAAATGTGAGTAAAGACGGGAAGGGAGTGGCGGGGTGGGACCTGAGGGAGGGAGGGAGGGAGGGAGGGAAGGTGAGGACAGAGGCAAGAACAAGGGCTGGCTTTCAGTAGTGCACCCCCACCTTCCTGAAGCCTGGTCCCTCGTCCAGGCATAGAGTGTCTGACCAAGGGGGACCCCTCCCCAGGATACTGCTGGCACCTTCCAAGGACATGGGAAAGCTGTGGACTATAAAATAATCCAGAGATTATGACGTTTGATGTTCTGCTTTTCAATTGATCCCCATCTGATCATAATCCCTAATCAGAGCCTCTTTCCAAATCCTACCTACGTCATTGGTAACCATGTGGACCATGACAGGTGGATCCTCCCCTTCCCACTGCATGTTCCTCTCCAGCCCCAAGCAGATGTCCCGAACACTAGCACCCAGGCGGGCAACACAGCCGTCGGGACTCATGCTCTTGGCTCTAGAGAACTGTATCTATCCACCTGCCTATTCTGGCCCGTATTATCACAACATTTCTACCAACTCCCCTGGCTCAAATGGCTTCCTTCATTCACCTTGCAGCCCCCAGTCTCATCCATACAATCTGAAAAACTTGTTGAACTTGTTGGACAATTACAAGGTCTTACACTCCTCCACTTCCACCTTCTTGGTCCCCTTACCTACCTCATTTGCAGTCACGTCCTCCTGTTCCTGACCACTGACCAAGTCAGACAACCCTAGCCTAAGGGGTGCGAACGCCTTCTGAAAAACAATGTCCAAGTAACTTTCTCCCTCCCTGATGTGTCACAAGATCTGTAGCCCAGCCTCCGGTTCAATAAGTCGAAGTGGAAGCTCCTCAAGCTGCAGGCATTTACAATAGGTGTGTTTGCCCTAGATTATACAGGCATCCAGGAGCTCTCACATTCTGCAGTCACAACACATCACCTACCCTGCCATCTTTATTATGTGTTACTTAATTTATTTTTCTTAATTAATTTATAATTACTAAACCCTACTCCAACTAATAAGTTTTGCTACTATTAGGAAAGCTTACTACTGCTAATAAAACCTTATAATTACTAATAATTTAGCTGAGATTTGAAAGGAAGAGGAGAAAAGTACTGACCAGCCAACCACTCACCTGTTATTTTACCTCACTGTTAGTTTAAGGCTTGCTGACCCTTTATTGCTAACTTTTTCATGGTATTTAATCATTACGCTGCTATTCGAAGCAGCACATGCCATATTATTACTCTAAAAATATTTGGGATCTGAAGTTTCTGTTGCCCTGAGTGTTGGGTATACAAGCAATACAGATACAGGGAGGAATTTTCCGTGCCCACTGGCATCAAAAGGTGCTTGAGGGATGCATCACCAAAGTTGGGGGGTCGGAGTCTTTTTGCCATCCTGTTTTCTGTGAAGCAGTCGTGGGCTGGAAGCGCTGAGAGGTGTGCGCGCAGCTGCACTTTAAATATGGTACCTGGTGCGATGAAGTGGCGAGGTGATGGTGTGACAGGCGATGAGAGCCTGCCTGCCCTTGAAAGATGTATTTCCTGGGAATGCATAAATGCAGCGGTTTTGCAATGATATGGCATGAGAAGCCGCCATTGTGGCTGGTGGGTAAAACATTGTTTTTCCCACCTGCTACTGCGCTTAGTGCAAATCTGGAACAATTCTGCCCACACGATATACACCTCAAACTTGGTGGATAAATGCACATATGAAAACACTTCACATTCTTTTCTAGCAGTGCAAAATTTGATTGGTTCATCTTAGCTTATGTTCATTAATAATTTGAGACTAGATTTTGCTGTAGCCAAGCGTTATCGTGCTGATATATCAATTTTCAGGTCATGTTATACATCATGCATGTATTTGCAGTGTAGTTGAAATATTCATTTTCCACTGCTGATACAATCTTTAAAAATTAAAGAGAAAAACTTGTGTTTATAGGGCACCTCATTGTCAAATCTCTTGCTACAAAGAAATGGCTTGCTACATTTTGAAGTAGTGATTATAGTTATGTAGTTGAATGTGACAGTCATTTTACACCAAGCAAGATTCCATAGACACTAATGAGATGACTATCCCAATACTTTTTTTATTCATTCACGGGATGTGGGCTTTGCTGGCTAGGCCAACATTTATTGCCCTTGAGAAGGTGGTGGTGAGCTGCCTTCTTGAACCGCTGCAGTCCATCTGGTGAGGAACACCCACAGTGCTGTTAGGAAAGGAGCTCCAGGATTTTAATCCAGCGACAGTGAAGGAACAGTGATATATTTCCATGTCAGGATGATGAGTAACTTGGAGGGGAACTTCCAGGTGGTGGTGTTCCCATGTATCTCATGCCCTTGCTCTTCTAGATGGTAGTGGTCATGGGTTTAGAAGGTGCTGTCGAAGGAGACTTGGTGAATCCCTGCACTGCATCTTGTAGATGGTATGCACAGCTGCTACTGTGTGTCGGTGGTGGAGGGAGTGAATGTTTGTGGATGTGGTGCCAATAAAGCAGTTTCCTGGATGGTGTCAAGCTTCTTGAGTGTTTTCACTTTGACTTTGCGCAATCACTGAGATGATAGCCTATTTCCTCTAATGATTGAAGAATTCAACTGAAAGGATTGTCCAGACTATACAATATCTGTACACCAGTGCTGCTTCTAAATTACATTTTATTCCCTTGAGTAAAGTAAGCTGTAGGGAGGGAACAGAGAGGCTGCACAGAGACTTAGACAGCTTAAGCGAGTGGACAACAAGATGGCAGATGGAGTATGATGTGGGATAGTGCAAAGTTATTCACTTTGTTCGCAAGAATAGAAAAGCAGAATGTTGTTTGAAAGGTGTGCAACTTGTGAACGTTGATGTTCAGGGAGATTTGGGTGTACTCATGCAAGGAACCCAGAAAGTTAGCATTCAGGTACAGCAAGCAATCAGGAAGGTAAATGGCATGTTGGCCTTTATTACAAAGGAATTGGAGTACAGGAATAAAGAACTCTTGCTACAATTTTACAGGGCTTTGGTGGGACTACATCTGGTATACTGTTTGCAATTTTGGTCTCCATATTTAAGGAAGAATATGCTTGCATTGGAAATGGTACAGTGAAGGTTCACTAAATTGATCCCTGGGTTAAGGGGGTCGTCCTAAGATGAGAGGCAGAACAAATTGGTTGGGAATATTCTCTGGAATTTAGAAGAATGAGAGGCCATCTCATTGAAACATACAAGATGCTGAAGGGGCTTGATAGGCGAGACTCTGAGAGGTTGTTTCCACTAGTTGGAAGATCATTGAGGACTGAGATGAGGAGAAATTCACCCAAATGGTTGTGAATCTCTGCAATTCCCTAGGAATTGTGGATGCTCTATCATTGAATATACTTAAGGCTGAGATAGACAGATTTTAAGTCTGTCAGGGAATCAAGGGATATGGGGAGCAGGTAAAAAATGTAGAGTTGAATCCCAAGACCATATGAATATATGAACAAAGAACAAGTAGGCCATTCAGCCCCTTGAGCCTTGTCCGCCGTTTAATAAGACCACGGCTGATCTGATAGTAACCTCAAATCTGCATCCTGCCTATCCCCAATAAACTATTATCCCCTTGCTTACCAAGAATCTATCCACTTCTTAAAAATATTCAAAGACTCTGCTTCCACCACCTTTTCAGGAAGAGAGTTCCAAAGACTCACGACCCTCAGAGAAAAAAAATTCACATCATCTCTGCTTTAACTGGGTGACCCCTTATTTTTAAAGAATGATCCCTGATTCTAGATCCTCCCACAAGAGGAAATATCCTCTTTACATCCACCCTGTCAAGACCCCTCAGGATCTTAAATGTTTCAATCAAATCAAATCAGCCACCATCGTACAGAATGGTGGAGCAAGCTCGACAGGCTGCTGGTCTACTCCTGCTCCTATCTCTTGTTTCCTTGAGTTAATATTAAAATATAAAAGTTGTCATTTTGTTGCATGTTTGTCACCTTTCATTTTTAATTCTGTAAATTTTTAGATCAAATTATTCAAAATCCCATTTGAAAAAATGCCATACCGCTTTGAGAACATTTGAATAACTCACTCAAAATAGTTTTGCATTATCAAGTCTTTCTCCTTGGTTGGGTTAAATTAACAATTCCCACCTATGCACTGAGTAGCCTCTATATACGCCAAGAGGTGCTACAAATGTACCAGTTCCTGCTCCTGAATTTGTATCTGATTTTTTCAACTGTAAGTGCAAATGGCAGAAACAGACATCTAAATAGCACACGCTATTTATGAGACTGGAGAGGGGGGCATTAGTCTTTGGAGGGCCGTGTTCTATACTTCAAGTATCCCATGTTATTACTTCTGCTGGGAGGGCTACCGTTCCACTAGGCAAGCTGTTCCATTCTCCGATGTCATTTATCATTGATGAGAAAGTCAAGAGAAGAAACAAGTAGGGTGCTTTCTGGGATCAGGATGATATTTCCGTCAATGGGAGATTAATGCCACATTTATCCTCTGAGGCAGACCTGGTAAACTGGCACCTAGGCCTGGTCAGTCCAAGGATGGTTGACCAGCTTGGCTAGCATTTTAATGGGGTAGCAGTGTCCTTAAGGGCTGGGACTTTTCCTGCTTGGTTCCAGAATAACTCTATGAATGAATGCTTTAGTAGGTAGAATGGACATAATTGGACAAGTGGTGAGAAGCATATCTGTTCTGTGCTGATAAACTGCATGGATTTCACTGATTAAACTCCACACATACCCCTGCACGTACTTAGTTGCCGTGGCTCTTGCAGATCTGAGCTCTCTTGGCTGACGAACATTGGATGTATCCCATTGAGAAAAAGTGTGCCTTCATATCAAGTCTACAGAAACATTATTATGTTGATTTATCAGTGAGTTGCTTAGAGGGCTTTGAAACAGAGTGGTCTGTTTGCACATGCAACCCAAATTTAGAGATTTTGATAAACAAATCTTACATCACTAAAGAGAAATTGAGGCTAACTTTCATTTCTATTCCTCTGAGTGAGTTGATGCTTATATGGCCATATTGCCCTCTCTAACCAAAGATGGCAGGTACTCTGTGTAGTCGTGCTCTATCCATTACAGACTGTACAAGAAAGTATTATAATTATTCAAAAAACCCACAACATAAGCAGTAAACCTTACTATTACAAACCCTGTTATTGCAAACTTCTCATTATAATAGATTTTCCCCAATGTTGACTGAAGCTCCATTATAATTAATGGTAGGGCTCCAAGCTCAGTAAAATGAACTCAATGACACTGAAGCTGGGAGATCACATGAGGTGGTAGTATCAAGCTTTGACAATGAGGAGAGCACAACTGGACCTCAAGAGTTTCTTTGGTTCAAAACCATTTTGGGGAGTAAGGTGCTGCAAAAAGTACCATCTTTGTGGAACCATGTTCCACACCAAGACGGCACCAAATTTATGTTTAATAACATATTGAGTTGGGCAATAGCTAGGAATCCGTGACACCCATTTATGCTAATCACTGGCTGTAATGACTTGACATATCAGACAGGTTTCTGCTTGAAATAGTTAACTTTATTACAGAGACATCATCTAGAAGGCCATGGATTACCCATGTTTAGGGCTAATTGATCAGAGTCTCCAAGAACAATCACGCGACCCCTGATAGGCAGTAGGAAAGGCTATACCTTCAATTACTAGAAGCCTAACCCCTATTTTCATGGCTATTCCTTCACTGTCACTGGGTCAAAATCCTGGAACTTCCTTCCCAGCAGCACTATAGGTGAACCTACACAAGATGAACTGAGCAGTTCTTGGAGGTGGCTCAACACCATCTTCTCAAGGGCAGTTAGGGATGAGCAACAAATGCTGGCCTAGCCAACAATTCCCACATCCCGTGAGAGAATAAAAACAAAGACCCTATTCTGAGATTTGTCAACACAAAGCGGATCATATGCTGGGAATACTTCATCTATAGCCTGAAGGGTTCTCAAAATTCCCACATTTTTCATATCATCAACAAGGATATGACTTTTGGACTTTTACCTGAAACCAGACAATGAGAGGGGACAGAATATGCATTCTTCCCTTTAAAACAATCAACACGAAACTAAAGCCCATCAAAATCTTGCATAAATAATCGCTACTAACTACAGGGGCAGGAAGACCACAATCAATGCAATTATGCAAACCCATCAATACTACACACATACAATGGTTTTCAGTTCAAGACTAGTTACAGGGACAGGAAGACAATGATAAGCATCATGCGAGCCCATTAAAAACAACGAGACATTAATCACCTGGGGAAGCCCACCAAAATCAAACAAAGAACTAACCTTGATTTGGATTGAGAGAAGAAATTTTTTTAAAAAAACAGTATAACTGGGCCAGCAGATCTGAGTGTGGACAGTTTGTTTAGTTTTGGGCAGTGAAGAGTTTAAGGGAACTGAGCCAAGTGGAGGAAGGCAATCTGGAGGTTTGCAGGCCTGCAGGCAACATCACGGTGAGAGGCACAGGATGGCAGGCTCAACCGAAGACAACAAGGCCGCAACCACAGCCCTCCATGAAGATTGACCACCCACAACCACCTCCACCCAACTGAAGAACCTTCGCAGATTCCACAGACCAGGACCACGTGGGAATGGCAAACCCGAGGGGACACAAAGAGCGTACCCCGAAACTGCAACCGGCTTACCTGGCTGGATTTCAAACTATCAAGGAATCCTGGTTGGTGGGCATGATCCCTGACCTCTCCTAGTTCAATTTAGTTAGGTTTTAGGGTTGGGACAAGGGTAAGGGGATTAGTAGTGTGATTTTCCCTCGTTATGCCATATGATCCCCATTCTTAACTAAGTGTACTTTGTAAGTCTGTATAATATCAGTGTAATCCTAATGTCAAAAGTTCAGTTGTGACTTCAATAAACTCAATTTTTTTTTCTTGCACCAAAACCAATTGTCTGCTGCACTTTGTCACAACCCCCAAATAAGTCCAAGGTCTAGAACCCAGGGAGTGGGACCGATTCGGACCGCTCAGAAATCAGAGGTGGAGTTGACACACACACCACCACCCCCTACCAGCCTAACCAGCAGACCTTAATGGGACCACTTGATGCCTCCAACTGAATGGTAAGTTTTTCTTTCTATTTAATTTAGTATAGAGTAAGGGGGAGCAGGAATGCTCCCATTTTTCAGTTCTAATGAAGGGCCATTCCTCAAATCATTAAACTCCCCTTTCTTCTGTCAGATGCTTTTGAACCAGTTATGCATTTCCAACATTTTTTCAGTTCTCAAATCTCATTTCCAGTAATTTCATTCATTTCCTTTGTGTAAAAAAAGTCTTTCTAAATGACCTTTGTCATCTCTGCCAACAGCCTACATGCCCACCAACCTGATAGTCTGTTACTAAAAGAAAAACTTGGTTTCCTAAACTATAATCATCTGTACTTGTTCAGGCACTAGTCCATCCTGTATTATTTCAGAAAATAATAAATGCAGCGATTCCCACTGGTGGCAATAAGTAACTGGAACTTTCAGAAATGTAAAAGATCCAGAATTCAGGAGCTCATGGGCATACGTGTGCTGTGATGATCTTTTGTGCAATTGACTGAAAATCCAGATCTAAGAATCTCTTTTAAGATATTCTGGTATTCCTCAGGAGTAAAGGATCCCTCATACCACATGTTTATCAGATAGAGATTAATAGGTACTTGGGAATGATTATGAGCCAGTAATTCAACAGGGTGTTCATAAGGTTTGAATACCTACTAAAGATTAGGACCCACTACCTTGACGCCTTGTGCCATATGCAGTGTAATAAATATTAATTTGCTTTCTTACTGTTTTTTTTATAATGAGAGGGACAAAGCTCTTTCTGTCAATAATTGGAATGAAAAAAATGGTGTGAGTACAAATGAAGATCACAAGCCATTAACCAGAGAAAACACACTCCTAAGTTTCACTGTGGGATGAAGAAAGGCAGAAAGAGAGAAAAGGGAGAGAGGGGGAAAGGGGGTCAGAGAATAAGAGGTGAAAGAATTGCATTCATGTAATGGCTTTCACCTCAGATATCTCAAAGAGCTTCACGGCCAACTAATTACTTTTGAAAGTGTGCCCGATGTTGTTTTGTAGTCAGGTGAGAGAAAGAGGAGCATTGCAACAGAAATTTAAAAAGGGAAGAGAGGAAAGGACGAGAAATAGTGGGGAGGGAAGAACAAAGAGAAACAGAGAGCTACAGAAAGAAAGACTGACTGTTGTTGCCTTGGCACTTCCTGCATCTTCAACAGAACATCTGCTAGGCTTAAAAAAATATCGCTAACCATCACTACCACAATAATGGTGGTTTCACCTTTTATGCAACAGTTAAACTGGATTTTCTCGGGTGGACCGACCAGCCTTCACAATTCACCTCGAATTATTTCAAGCAGGAATCCAATCAGGTTTGAGTGTGTTTGTAGAACGTTTCTCTGAACTCCTTCCAGCTGCACCGATTAGTTTTGTGGTATTCAGTATTCTATTCAATTCAAATGCAGACTTCAGAGCCGCACTCACTTCACTGGACCCCCAACAATATCCACCCTCTTACATAGGGTAACCGAACAGAGGCAGAAGGATGCAATACTCCACACCTGAAACTTGTGCAAAGTTTGAAAGAAGAGGTAAGTTAAAGAGCTTAATTGCTCTATCCGACAGGCAACTGGCTAGTGTTGTACTAATGTGTTACAAGTTGATAAAATGTCTGCCTCTGGTGATGCTTAACCTACTTTCCCAATTCCTTGAGGCTACAAAGAAACTCAGCCGATTGATTCTTGCAAGAATTGTCCAGAAACATGTGAGTAGGGTCCTCAGCAGGTGAAGCCTAAGGTGTAGTATCAAATTATGAACTAAATTCTCAATAAGTATTAAATAGTCTGGAGTGGGTGTAGGAAAGGTGCATTTTTACATTTAGCTTGGGAGCTGGGAACATTTTTTTTCATCTTAGCCCCCTCAGTACAGACGAAATAGGCTTCAACATGCACCATAAGGTGCACTCCAGTGGAGGATCATTTCACTGACAATGAGCACACAAGGTGCCAAATAATAGGTTAATTGTCTGCCAGTGAGAATGTGCCGGTTTCTCTTTCAAAGTCTCCCAGAGACCAAGGCAGGTGTTGGGAACATTATGTTGCAGGACTCTGTGAGGGCAGGAGGGCAGAATAAACAGCAGCAACAAGGCATGTCAATGTTCGGTTTTTCAACACGATTTTCCAGCTTCTATTTCTCTCCCGCCTCTAGCCCACCCATGAAGCAAATGAGAATGATGTGAGACTGTAACAGTTCGGTCTCTCCCCAACCAATTATTGTTTCTCTTGTTTGCTGTCCCCATAAGCAGACCCAGGCTTCACAACCAGCCTCCCATTTTTTGGATAGGTTGTTTACCAGAGTATTGCCACGACATCCATTACAACAACAACAACTTGCATTTAAGTACTGCCTTCGACATAGTGAAATGTCCCACGGCACTTCAGCGGAGTGTTAGCAAACAAAATCTAACACCGAGCCACACAAGAAGGTATTAGAGCAGGTGACAAGGAGGTAGGTTTTAGCTCCTAAAGGAAGAGAGAGAGAGAGGCAGTGAGGTGGAGAGGTTTAAGGAAGGGATTTCAGTGCAGCTGAAGGCCTGGCCGTCAATGATAGAGCATTGAAAACCAGGCATGAACAAAAAACTAGAATTAAGTCAGAAAGGCAAAAAGAAAATCTAACCATGCATCAGACTACTGCATAAAGGCTAAGCTTGGATTTATGTACAGATAAAAGCAACCATTGAAACAAAACATCACACATAATGATATAGTACATTATCCAAACTTAAATAATAAAGGTGATTACCAGGGTTTGTTGCACTGTTGCCCATTGGCCACTGGCTCCCTGCACTATTGAGTTCAGAGGCCTGAGGCCTGTTATTTATTCAATGTTTTCCCAATGCATTGTGCGCTGAGAGCATGAAGACAAAATCTGCAAAAAGCTCATTGCATTTCAACAATTTATTTAAATTAGAGACCCCCTCCCCTTATTCTGGAATGGCTGCTTCAGGGGAAGTCAATGGAAGGTGGGGATGGATTCTCTCTAAAGTAAGGCCATTCTCCTTTGTTGATGCTTTTTGCCAAACTGTACAATGGGAACAAGCTCTAATTTTCTGATCCATGCACCCTACTAGGGCAATTTGCCATTGAAAATGTGAAATCAGCTCTTACATACATTGGCGTGACATAGAAGAGATGGAAGCTGAACCTCTTACAGCTTTTCAGAATAAACTTTCAGGCCAAGAAATTGTGCTACTGATGCCCCAAAGTGATAATAGCAGCTGGGAGGATTCCACCTGCTTGCAGTGTGACCCATACAGTGTGCACTGACTGATAAGACCCTAACATGGACGTGCCTGGCATGCGCCACAAGCATGAAAGCAGTTAGACCGTGATGTCAATCAGCCTCTAAGGCTGATTTGACGCACAATCTGGCATTTTGTCTGCCATTTTGGACAAGGCAGGCCCAGTTAACAGCCCTTCTTAGTGACCCCCTGGTGGATATGGGTTCAACTGTATGAGGGATCTCACCAATTCACCCCCTTCCTCCAAATTTAGTTATTTAAAGGGCTAACTGTTCATCTTCCAGGTAAGGTGCTACTGATAAAAGCAAAATGCTGTGGATGCTGGAAATCTGAAATAAAAACAGAAAATGCTGGAAAAACTCAGCAGGTCTGACAGCATCTGTGGAGAAAGAAACAGAGGTAATATTTTGAGTCTGTATGACCCTTCTTCAGAGTGATGCTATTGACCTTCTTTGGCTGATGGAGAGTTAGTGGAAGTAGTGTGTTGTGTTCTCAGAGGACTTTTGCTGACGTTTGGATTTTCAGGGGAGCGGTGTTGTATGCCAACAGTGGGGGGGCTCAGAGGGATTTTCTGTTATGGGGGCTATAGTTGCAGTGCCTCTTGGGCTACAGCATGACTTGGAGATGGAGCAGAGGCAACAGAGAGGGAAAGATATGTGCAGAGGGAATAGGAGGAGGGCTCTCAATACAAGGCCCCACACACCAAGGGCCTTTGTAGAGTATTTCTCCTATCTCCACCCCAGCCACAGGAGGTGTGTCAGGTACCTGCATTTCAATTAGTCACTGAACTGTACCACCTCTTGCCATGATAGGCTGAGAACACTGCTGTCAGTGGCCAATAAGTTCACTGTTGTACTCAATTTCTATGCCAGCAGATCCTTCCAGGCAGGAGCAGGTGACACCAGCATTATCTTAGAGCTGGCTGTCCATTTCTGCCTCAGGGAAGTCACATAAGCCCTGTAGGCCAGGAAAGGGAACATTATCATCTTCTCACTGACCAGAGAGAAGCATCCTGTGTAAGGGTTCCCAGTGATGCACGTGGTTCTTTGGGTGCCACATCTTAATGGAGATTCGCTCCGTAACCGCAATGGATACCATTCTTCGAACATCCAGTTGGTGTGCGACCATGACCAAAACATTGTCTCGGTCAATGACTGCTATCCTGGCGGCAGTCATGACTTGTTATTCTGCAACAGTCAGCCATATCTAACAAATTTGTGACACCACAAAGATCCCAAAGCTGGCTGCTTGCTGACAAGGGATACCCTCTCTAAACCTGGCTAATGATTCCCCTTGGCCAACTGACCACACAAGGTCCCTAATATGAGAGTCAAGCAACAACAAGGAACTGATTGGAGCAGACCATCTGTGTCCTGAACCAATGGTTCTGCTAGCTTAACCACTCAGGGCGAGTCCTCCAATACTCATCAGAGCATGTATCATGGTTGTCTGCTGTGCCCTCCGTAACCTAGCTACCATGAGGGCACAGCCCTTGCCACCAGGCTCTTGGATGCCACCTCAGGAGGAGGAAAAGGAAGAGACAGTCTCCCAGAGCAGTGCCTCAGCAATCTTCATAATCTTTTGGAGCACAGATTGCGGGATGGCTGTAAGAGCCTGCATGTACCTTCGAGCATCGATCACAGGTATCTGTCGCAGATGGCAGCAGACTGAGCATGAATGGCACCAGACATGGATTTTATGATCTCAGCCTAAGAGTTCATTAAGCATTAAGACATCGGGTGGCCTTTTTGCTTGTGCTGCCATGGAAGTTGAGGGATCTGTCACCAGATGTTGCATCACAGCTAGGTCCGCACTTGTTGTCATGCCCACCACTTCCACATTGTAAAGGATGGGCTCCCAGCTCTGCATGAAGCTCTGTGAAAAGTTGGAGCTGGAATCCCCCCTGCCCCTTGTCAATGACAACAGCCTGTGTTGGCTGGCCTGTTGATGTCCCAAGCATCTCGCTGTGCATCAATATCAACGTTCTCCTGTATGCCACCCCACTGAAGCTCATACTTGGTTCCCCTGTAGCAGAACACTCCTGCAACCTTGCCCTTCGAGGAACTGGAAAATGAACTGTTGTATCCAGCTGGGCTGGTTGTAACCCACTTGTGCCCAAATGGCTCACCACTTGCTGATCCTGATGCTATACTGCCCTCTAAGGTACACATATTACCAGTATCTGAGCTGGTGGCTATGACTGTCAGATCAAGTGATAATGCTTCTTCATTGAAGGTCAGTGTGGTAATTATGATTTTATCCCATGTGTAATGTACCTTTAAGAATAATACATGTTAAAGAAGATCACATGATCTTTAGTACCCAATAGGAGAGTAGCGTTGGCTACCTCTGTAGTTAGTAGTTAGTGGTGCAGAGATAGGGTTTGAAGTGAAAGCACACGTATAGTGGCTGCTGAGTACCTTTATAAATAGACTTAAAGTTTCCATCTAAGAAGTGTGTGCTGATCAACTCTATCAATAGTACCAACTCAAGCACCTCTCACAACAAATTGGCGGATCCACAAGATCCAACAGTCAGCTGCTCTAGCCCTTCCTCATGAGGCTGCAATGGCTCGCCAGGTGACAGCTCTTGGGTATCTGAAATCAGAAATGCAGAAATGGATGGTTGGGCTGAGGGAAGGGGATTGTAGGAATACAGATTTTTCTATATAGCCTACTGTAACTTGACCAAACTTAAGAACTGACCAAATTTTATAAAGCTTCACAAGGCTGAAAGACTTTTCAAAGCAACATAAACTGCTGAATGCTTTAGGCTGTTTTTTTCACAGGTAAGGAAGACCTTGAGCATGAATGACCTATTGCACCATTGCTGAAAACAAGAACATCACCAGATCATAGGATACCAGGCTCTGAGGCCAATGGATGATTTAACCGACTCCTGATAACAGGAACTAGAAACAATTCTTGCTGGAATGCAAAGGCTAATTACTGTGTGTAAGAAATGAGAATGGGATAGCCATTATGAATAGTTTATTAGCAGCCTTGATGAACAGCTCTAAGCATAACAGCCGATAATGGACACACATGATCAATGAAGCTCCTGAAAATTAGTTTGAAGGCCAGAGATGAAATGTTTCAGGGAAGTTGTGGGGTTGATCATAGGGAATGGCATAGGATGAAATAAGGGAAGAGGATGATAAAAGATGGCAAGTGTGTGCAAAGACCCTGGACGCTTGTAGCACATGGACAGCACTAGGGTGGGCTTTTACCCCATGATTTGGACAAAGAACTTAACATTTTGTTGAGCATCTTGTATTAAGGGGAAACTTTATTAGACAATAAGGTCCTGCCAACATAACACTCAAGTCCACCCCTGATAAAGGGTATAAAGGATGTTGTAAAAAAATACTCGGTGCTGTAATCAAGGACATTTTTGACAGTTGCCATTTGAAGAGTTACATCGAGTCAATGTTGAACTGACCACTCACTGGTGTTCATAGTATGAGTTATCTGTCTATAGTTTAAATGAAAGGGAAAGTTCTGTGCATGTTTATGTGTAATCTGGGATTACTATGTGACAGTACTATTCGATAATTAACTTGTAATCTCTTACTGATTTTTAAGTAAAAGTAATTTATTGCCAAAATCTTTGTCTAAATTGTTTATTCCACATGAGCTAACTTGGTGAACTGTTGACAAAGGGAATGCTTATGGGGGTGGGTTGGAAAGCAAGAGGTCCATATTCACACTATCTGCAGCTGGTGTTTCATGTCAGATCGCAGAATGGAGTTGAGGTGGGATTTGTGAAGAAGCATAAGGCAAGAGCGTCCCATTAGACTGAATAACCTCAGCATTCCTGAATGTGATGGCCTCTATCATAGCCAGTCCCATGATGCAGAATGCCCTCTCCTCCAGAATGCTGAGGTGATGCAGGTCTGCCTATCCCCTTCCAGTTCTGATCTGATCCCTTTCTATTGTGTATTACCTTGTCCTGAAAGAGAGGGGTAAGAATATCAGTGAGTGTGCAGCAACATGTTTGGGCGATGTGTCTGCCAGAGCTGAATCGCTGAAAGTACATGGAAGCTGTGAGAGGTGAACAAGAGGATTGGTATGAATGTGAGAGTGAGACGGAATCTCTGAATGCTATGCGTGATACCTGATTGCTGGAAATTTCTGCTGGATGAATGATAGGGGGTGTAGTGCATTGAGCAGCATGAGAGGTTGACAGTGCAGTGAGTCAGAAATGTTGTGTGAAGTTGAATTCACTGATGTTGAGCACTCACATGAGACCATTGATTTTTTTTTTTGCAGCACAGCTGCCAGGTCCTTGGTGTCAGACTCCAGGAATTAACCTCCTTGATTTTCTCAGCATCTACCTGGAGTACCTCCTAACATAACCCCCACTCCCCACACCCGGCCACCCCACTCTGGTGGAAACATTGCAACTCTTCTCCTTTCCATCTCCTGTACTAATGCTTCAGAAAATGCCACATCAGAAAACCTGCAAGTCCCCGCTCTCATCCACTGCTCTATTTTATGCTCCTTTTCTTCTCTCCAAGTCTCCCACGCACAGTCTGCGGTCAATGCCACACAAAGGATGCTGCTTCCCTCTAAAAGAGGCAGGCTTGCTTTAAGACGAGCTGGCTAGCTGAAACACATGCTAATAACCCATTTAGCTTGGAGGGGCTGTACCCAGACGTCACTGGAATGAGGAGACAGCATCAAATTTACATGTTGCCTCAACAGGACTGGGCGTGGGGTAATTGTGCCTCATGATCCCATGCCCAAAAATTGGCAAATTCTCCCCTCTCAGTCTCTGGCAGCTCCTATGGCAAATTCATAGATGCTTGCAAAATTGAGCCTATAAGTCTGTTGCCATTACAAGCAGAAGTACCAACACCACTACACACATTACGTTGTTCAGTAGGTGAGGTGGAAAATATCTGGTCTGAGTGTTTCCTGGCAGTCAAATTAAAATGGTGCCAATATAAAGGCAGATTTACTGCATCTTGGGGGAGGATTTTCACGTTGGAGCGTGGGGTTGGATGACATTGGATGTATGCCCAACGTCACTGCACGACATTCCGATCTTTCATTCGGTGGGTCTGCACCGCCGAACTATCAAAGGCCTGTTAAGGCCATTAAGTAAACCAATTAAACTAATTCTCAATGCTGCCCATCCAACCTTAAGGTTGGGGGGCAGACAAAGAGCCCAAGCGGCCTTCGCGTTTTGCATGAAACCTCATCCACGGGCGGGATGACGTTTCATGAAGGTTTTATTAAATTAATAAATATTTTTCACGCCATTCATAAACATGTCCCAGCTCGTGTGACACTGCCACATGAGGGGACATGTCTAAATAATTTTATTCTTTCTTTATTTGAAACTTTCATTTTGAACTTAATCTCCCTGAGGCAGCTCCATGCCCCGACTCTTCCTCCTCCCCCAGCCCTCACAGGTAGCGCTGAGAGCTACTGGGCGTGCATCATGTTGGATGGGCCTTTATTGGCCTGGTCATGTAAAATGGTGGCGCGCAGACGATCGCGGGCAGTGATTGGCTCTGCGTCCGCTTCTGACCGGTTCGCCTGACAAGCAGAAGATTCTGCCCTTAGAACTAGAGAGAATTTCTAGCACAGAAACAGGTCATTCAGCCCAACTGGTATCTGAAGATGCTTACATTACCTCCTCCCATTCTGTTTATTTCATCTAAACCAACCAGCGAACCCCTTCTATACCTTTCTCCATTACGTGTTTATTTAGCTTTCCCTTGATGCATCTCTGCTGTTTGCTTCAACCAGCCAGTGTGATAGTGAGTTCCACATTCTCATCACTCTGAATAATTATGTTTCTCCTGAATTCCCTATTGCTTCTACTGGTGACTATCTCGGTGTAGAGGTTCAGCTTTGGACACAGTTGGCAAATTCTAAGCAGTCTCTGGGTGAGAGAGGAAATGATGTTTTTGCCTGACACATTCAATGCAGGACAGAATGCAAGTAACCAGTTCTATTGTATCAAAGAGTTCTTTATCAGAAGGTTACATGAAGTGTACTGGATTAAAGTAGCCAGGCATATTGACCATCTACATATTATCATTCTCACAGCATACAGTCATGCTTTTCTAAGTCGAGGTGTAGCCAAAATATTTGAAATTGCAGAAAGCAATGATAAAAAAAAGGCCTGTCTCCATCACATACTTATAACAATTAGCGTTGAAGCTTCTAATTTCAGACGGGCTATTTATTTTAGCAGGCCGGGGCCTCATTAATGACTGTGAAGTCAAATCAAAATGGTGACAAGTCGGCCTGTCTGGAAGGATGGGGACGGGGGGGTGGGGGTGGAGGTGAGGAACAGGGGATAGGGATTTCCTAGACAGCCAGCACCTCACAAAGGTAGACAAGGGGGAGAGGGGAGGTATACACTTTCATCGTGGGACTGGGAGGGGTTCCCCTGATCCTCTAGCCCCACCAAAGGAAGTTAAAAGTTTACTTGAAAGGCCTCTTTGGCGAGCTGAATATGTTTCAGCTGTTGATCCTGTTCCTGCTTGTGCCCTGCTTAGTCCCAGGTAGCAGTTGTGTCAAGGCCACTGGACCCCAATTCACATAAATGTATGAGCCTCTCACTCAAACCCAGGTCTGAAAATTCTGGCATTTTAAAACGGCAGCTGAGAGGGAATGGTCAGCCATTCCATTTTAACTGCCTCCCGCCTGGATCCTGCGGGGCTGGGGGAGATAAAATCACCAACCAATGTACCTAACACTCACTAGGGGCCATGATAATAGAGAGGAACACCCACGTCACAGAAGGAAAGAACAACTTGCATTTTTGCACATTTAATGGAGAAAAGCATCGCAAGGTTCTTCACAGAGGAAAGAAAGAGCAAAAGCCAATGATGATGGTCAAGCCACCACCAGTAACCGTGGATACCCTGATTTGAAATGTAAGTCACAGTACCTATGAATTTTCTTTCTTAATCATTTTATGTATAATAAATATTAATTTTCATTTTTGCCTGGATATTAATGCTCTTTTTGAAGAATTTCATCCTATTTAATTCTACCACCCTGGCTCATGCACCCTATTGTTCTGTGGGTGATGGGTCAGAATGCATCTTGCAGCCATTATGGGTCATTTGGTAACACATCCCTTCTGATCTTTCAGATAATCCATTTAATCAGGTTTCTGTTTCCTTCTAATTTTGTATGCTTTGGAATCTGTCAACCAATCAACAGCGTTAGTCCTTGTCACCACAATTACAGGGTTCAAAAGAGTTAGTGGGCCTGTTGCATGAATCTTCCTTGAGGCTGATGATAGTAATAATGTTTTCTTTACTTTGTCAGAAGTTTGGGGAGCCCACTCACATCTTGCATTTTGATCACCCAGGCAACATTCTATTTTTACTTTTCTGCCTCCTTTCATGTAGTCAGATTAAATGGTGGGGGGGGGGGGGGCGGTGGAATTCCCCTGGTGACTTATTTAGTAAGAATACGACTCAGTCTGCAGTTGAGGTATATGACTAAGACCCGTCCCAGGTTACATACCTGCTGTGCACTGGGTTAAATCTCGGTGACTATAGGGTATGAAGGAGAAATATCAGCTGCATATACTGACACCACTGCTCACAGCCAGAATAGATATGGTTGGTTTATTCCCCAGCAATCACACCTCAAGACCAGAGTGTTAGAAGTGACTGGGAATCATTTTCCGGACATAGTATGTATGTAACTATCTTCTACCTACTGCATTTTGCTGGAGTTCTTAGGTGGAGAATTTGTTGCGGCTTTGGCCCTGTATTAGTTTGACTTTTGAGTTCATAGAGGCTCACCTTAATTAGCCTCTGGAAAGAGATTATGCTTATATTGCTGTTTGTTTTATTTGCTGTAAAATACAGTTGTTTGCCATAAGTCCTCTCCCATCTCCAACTCATGGACTGAGATGGTGATGTTCATTGACCAGCTGAGAAAAATCAGCCAGGCCGCTTGATTAATATTCTATGGCTTCTGCTGCAAAGCATGGATGTTGGATGGACAGGATTGGGATCGACTGGGAAGATCCCACAAGTGAACACCATGCCAAGAATCAGTAGCAAGGTTTGTGCTGAGATGTCACATAAAGGCCACTTCTGTAAAGTACTGACAGACAGCTGGCACCCTAGAGATGCTGGGTCAATGGAAGCTTTCAAGACTGAGATGGTTTGATTTTTGATTAGGTAAGGGTGTCAAAGGATGTGGTGTCAAAGGCAGGTAAATGGAGTTCAGGTGCAGGTCAACCATGATCTCTTTGAATGGCACAACAGATGCATGGGGGTGAGTGGCCTCTTTTTGCTCCTGTGTCAACATTGGACAGCATCTCCTTGAAAAGGAGAGGGTGAAAACAAATAAAGGGAGCCTTTCTTGGTTGGTATACCATTTGCTACTCACAGTAAGTGACATGGTACGCAAGAACCATTTATGTCTCTTTTAATCTAATTATGCCAATGATGAAATTTAACCACAAATTATTTTTACTGAATCAACCCAACGAAGTATTTTGCGTTCACAAATAAATGGAATATAAAGCTTTGTTATTGCCCAGGCCTTTACCGTTATTCTTTCTCATATTTGTTCATGGAATGTAGAAGTTGCAGGTAAGATCACTTTTTTGCCGCCCCCCCCCCCCCTCCTTTAACTGCTTTTGAGAAGATGGTGGTGAGCCATCTTCTTGAACGCTTGCAATCCATGTAGCATAGGATCACCCACAGTGCTGTCGAGAGGGGGAGGGGGGAGTGGGTTCGGGATTTTGACCCAGCGACATTGAAGGAACAGTGATAGCAATCTACGTCAGGGTGGTGTGTGACTTGGAGGGGCTACTTGCAGGTGTTGGTGTTCCCATGTATCAGCTGCCCTTGTTCTTCTAGGTGGTAGAGGTTGCTTGTTGGGAAGGTGCAGTTGAAACTGAAGACTGAGCATGCGTACTCAATTATAAATTCCGTGTCCCTGTCCATCCGGCTTATTTCTCAGAACAGGCTAGTCGTCAGAATCAATATGATGCATGCAAGATTCTGCTCCTTATTCAAATAAATCTGTTTTTACTTATTATTCATAATTTCTTTGATGAAATGTTTATTTTTAGCAGGCACTCATTTACAGTGGCAGGCTATTTTTGCTGAGTTTCTTATTAATCTTGTAATTATATTTTAGCACAGTCATCTGGTTCACAATGTGCCAGTCTGTGTGGTGTTTAGTATCTGAAGGCTGTCTGCTCGGAGAATTCCATCTCTGCTGAGGAATTTCCTGCAGTGTACGTTTATCTCTTGAATCCAGGCTGTTGGACTTTTATGTTGCTTACTGGGGCCATTTAAATGACAAGTTGTTTGTTAAATAAATGGAGTTTTTTTGGAGGAGCTGAAGGTGTTTGCTTATCAAGGTGAGAGAATTGAGCCAGAAGGAATGTTTTTGCTTCATTCACTTGGTGGCACCCTTGTCTCCAGTCAGACATTTATGGATTCAACCCTAGTCCAATCTAAATTGGCAATCCAGTGTAATACTGAAGAAGCCCTGTACTGTCAGCAGGGCCATTCTTTGGATTTGGGCCTTATCAGCCTCCAGTGCATAAGGTAGGGGTTAAAGGCCCCATACGATTGTATGAAGAAGCACAGCAAGTTCGCCTTGTGTCCTGACCAACCTTTTTCAATCAATCAACAGCGCACCACAAAAATTTAAATCAATTGACCATTTTTTTGATTGCCAAACATAGGAAATTTTTTTCAAAATGGCTGCCAGCTTTGCCTACATAAAAATAGGAAGTCACTATGCATTGTCTGTGATGCAGATGGTTGTGAGAAATGTGATAAATGCAAGACTTACTTTTTTGGCAACCGTCACCCCACCTAGGTTGTTAGATGCAGAGTAAAGCCCCTGCTAAATTGGCTGAATTCTGTTGTTTAAACCCAACCTCCTATTGTACCGTGTGATATTTCCTAGTCACTCTTATGTCTTCTCTGAACGAAATTGTTGATGAAGTAATAGCCTGTGCTGAATTATGGGCAACGTTCGGATATTTATTACCAACAACTTAGGAGCTCTTATCATAGGGAAGTTGTCTGGCACATGATGTAAGAAGATAAGAAATAGGAACAGGAGTAGGCCACTTAGCCTTTCAAGCCCGCTGCGCCATTCAGTGAGATCATGGCTGACCTCCTACTTCAACACCATTTTCCTGCACCATCCCTATATCCCTTGATATTTTGAATATGTAGAGATCTATCAATCTAAGTCTTGGACATTCTCAACAACTGAGCCTCATGGGCAGAGAATTCCAGAGATTCACCACCCTCTGAGTGAAGAAATTCCTCCTCATCTCAGTCCTAAATGGCCTGGCCCTTATTCTGAGACTGTGCCCCCTGATTCTAGACACCCCAGCCAAGGGAAATATCTTTCCTGCATCTACCCTGTCGAGCCCTGTAAGAATTTTGTATGTTTGAACAAGATCACCTCTCATTCTTTTAAACTCCAGAGAATAAAGGTCCTGTTTATTTAATCTTTCCTCATAAGAATCAGTCTGGTGAATATTTGTTGCATTCCCCCTATGGCAAGTGTATCTTTCTTTAGGTAAGGAGGCCAAAACTGCACACAATGCTCCAGGGGTGGTCTTAGCAAGGCCCGATATAACTGCAGTAAGACATCTTTACTCCTATACTCAAACCCTCTTATAATAAAGGCCAATACAATTTGCCTTCTTAATTGCTTGCTCTACCTCCATGTTATCTTTCAGTGACTCCTAACAAGGACACCTGAGTCCCTTTGCAGTTCAACACTTCCCAGCCCCTCACCATTTAAGAAATGCTCCGTGTGTCTGTTTTTCCTACCAAAGTGGATAACCCCACATTTCTCCACATAATGCACCACCTTCCAAGATCTTTCCCACCTGTTTAGCCTCTCCAAATCCTCTTGAAGCATATTTGCATCGTCCTCCCAACTCCTACTTCCACCAGGTTTTGTGCCATCTGCCAAATGGGAAACATTACACTTAATCCCCACATCCAAATCATTGAGATCAATTGTGGATAATCAGGGGCCATGCATTGACCCTTGCAGTATCTGACTAGTCACAGCCTGCCAGCCTGAAAATGACCCATTTATTCCTACTTTCTGCTTCCTGGATACAAGCCAAGCTTTTAGGGCAGCAGCTAAGCCATTACACCACCCAGCCTCTCCTTTTTTCCTAATATATCTCAGGGGCAATCACTGGATTAATAAGGAGTGTTTCCCTGGAGAGATTTCAGATTGGATCCAACCCTCACTGCCAGATGAGTTGTGACTGTTCCTGTTATTATGATCAGGATGGGAGGAGTTCTCAGTATCTCTAGGTCCACTACTCCACAGGTTGCACCATAAATGTAAATATTTGCTCACCAAAATGGGCAGTTATTTACATTTGCCATGGCTAGATCTAGAATAACAGAGATTTTAACCAAGCTTCTTTCAATAAACTCAGAATAATAGATTTATTACGAAACAAAACTTTTTAAAAAACAAGTTACAAAACTGGTTAACACACCATTTGTAACCTGGAAGTGTAATAATTTACCCCTTTTTTAAATACTAACACACACACACATACACACACACACAAACAGAGGACAAGACAAATAAGGTATCTGCAGAGGTTAGTGTAAAGGAACACTTTATGAAAAAGGATAAAGTTTGAAAAGGTCTTGACGCTATCGATCTGATGTTCTTGTGTGCAAAGATGGAACTCTGGTCACAGTATTTGTCTGGAAGTCCTTTCCAAAGGATTTTCAGTGAGACATTGTCTTTTTTTAACTCCCGCTTGTCACAACTTTGCATGCTTTCAAGTGCAGGGAGTTATACTGAGATGAGAATTTTCTGGCTAAAGGTGAACACCCACTCGGGGCTGTAGGCAATACAGGGAGAGAGAGGGAGAGAGAGAGAGGAGCAATCTTCCTTCACAGTTTGTTCCAAGGTCATGCACTGAGTTCAAAACAACATGTTCAGACAGAACTTTTCCCAGGCCAGGTCTTTTTGGTCAATCAGCAGGAGCCCACAACCTGGCAACAGATTTTTTTTTTTCAGCAATTAAAGTTCAAGTAAACAAAATAGCTCTTATTTCCCCAGGTGTCTTTCTGATCATTTACCTGAAGTCATGTAATTTCTTAGAAAAAGCAGTTTGCTCCCAGACCAAAGTGAACTTGTAACTTTAAAAAAACTCAAGAGAGTGTCCAAATAATTCAATGTCCTTCCATTTTTTTTATAAAACATATAGTTCTTAGAAATATGGATTCCTAACACTTTATAAAATGTGTACATTTACAGCACAGAACGAGACTCTTTCCACTATGTTCCATTTCACCCCATTAATGTATCTTTCTATTGCTTTCTCCCTCGTGCACTTACATAGTTTCTCCTTAAATGCATCCAAATAATTTGCCTCAACTATTCCATGTTTCTTTTACTTATTTATGGGATGTGGACGTCGCTGGCTGGGCCAGCATTTATTGCCCATCCCCAATTGCCCTTGAAACAGTGGTGATGAGCTGCCTTCTTGAACTGCTGCAGTCCATGCAATGTAGGTATACCCACAGTGCTGTTAGGAAGGGAGTTCGAGGATTTTGACCAAGTGACAGTGAAGGAACGGCGATATATTTCCAAGTCAGGATGGTGTGTGACTTGGCGAGAAACTTCCAGGTGGCAGTGTTCCCATGTGTCTACTGCCCTTGTCCGTCTAGATGGTAATGGTCGAGGGTTTGGAAGGTGCTGTCTAAGGAGGCTTGCTGAGTTGCTGCAGTGCATCTTGTAGATGGTACACACTACTGCTACTGTGCTTTGGTGGTGGAGGGAGTGAATGTTTGTGAATGGGGTTCTAATCAAGCGGTCTGTTTTGACCTGGACAATGTCCAGCTTCTTGAGTGTTGTTGGAGCTGCACTCATCCACGCAAGTGGAGAATATTCCATCACACTCTTGCCTTGTGCCTTGTAGATGGTGGATCGGTTTTGCGGATTCAGGAGGTGAGTTACTTGCTGTAAGATTCCTAGACTCTGACCTGCTCTCACAGCCACAGTATTATTATGTGATCACGATTTCCACATTCCAACCATGCTCTGAGTGAACTAGCTTCACCTGAATTTCTTGGTGGATTTATAAGTGACTATCATACATTTATAGCACCTATCCTTAGCTTCTCCCATAAGTTGAATTACCTTCTCTATATTGGTGAGAATTGAAATGACATTAATGAGGAGATAGCCCAGAGATGAAGAAAGAGAACCGATGTTTATTTCTGCTAAGCTATAAAACTATACTCATTTTGTTTTATAGTTTGGGCTGTCAATTGACTTCTGTGATACCAGATTTATATAACATGAAAGTGTTTGATTTTGGATTAAAACATGTTTGATTTAGAATGAATTGTAATATGAAAATGTACCTGACTCAGAACCGAAATATCCCAGACTTATGGAAATTCATTTGAGTTGTAACAAAGTTGCAACTAAACATAAAAGTGCAGGTTGTTTTACTGATGAAATGCATCTGATTTGGAATCTCAGTTTAATATAAAAATATCTCTGATTTTGAAGTATACTGAACCGGATTTAGTATGAAGATCTGATTTACATTGGAAATCCATCTGATCTTAAATTAAACTGTGGCTGATTTGTAATGCAACTAATTTGCTAAGGGAGAAACAGGTTATATTTTTGATCTGGAAGGGGCAACTAGAGGGTGTTGCAGAGGTAAACTGTGACACTGTTCCACCAGCAGAATTGCCAACCAGCTGTGCAAACTTAAGGTAAGTAAGTCTGAGGAGCCGGATAATATGCATCCAAGGATCCTTAAGGAAATAAGAGAGGAAATTGCAGGAGTCCTGATACAAATCTCAGAAATTACTGAATATGGGAAAGGTGCTTGAGGACTGGAGAGAGGCAGATGTTATTCCTGCTTTTAAAGAAGATAGCCAAAGTGATGCAACTAATGAAACTAAAGAACAATGAGTTTGCTGTCCATCATGGGTCAAATTATGGAAACTTATTAAGGGGAAGATTATTTGTTTTTTTTTTGTTCCTTTATGGGATGTAAGCATTGCTGCTGAGGCCATCCCTAATTGCCCTTGACAAGGTAGTGGTGAGCCACCTTCTTGAACTGCTGCAGTTCATTTGGTGTAGGTGCTCCCACAGTGCTGTTAGGAAGGGAATTCCAAATTTTTTGACCCAGCAACAAGGCAGGATGGTATATGGCTTGGAGGGGAATTTGGAGGGGAGTGATGTTCCCATGCATCTGCTGTCATTGTTAATCAAGATGGTAGTGGTTTTGGGTTTGGAAAGTGCTGTTGAAAGGAGCTTTGGTGAGTTGCCACAGTGCATGTTGTATGTGGAACACACTGCTGCCCCTGTGCACCAGTGGTGGAAGGAGTGAGTAGTTAAATTGGTGGCCTGATGGGTTGTCGATCAAGCAGGCTGTTTTCCTTCGATATTGTTGAGTGTCGTCAATGGTATTGGAGCTGCACTCATCCAGGCAAGTGGAAAGTATTCCATCACACTCCTGACTTGTGCCTCGTAGATGGCGGAAAGTCTTTCGAATGTCAGAAGGTGAGTTACTTGTCGCAGAAGTCCCAGCATCTTACCTGCTCTTGTCAAGGTCACTGCAGTAATCTAATGTGTAATATACCTTTAAGACAAATGTTGTAACGTAAGGCCGCATGATCTTAATACCCAATAGCAGAGTAGCATGGGCTATCTCTGTGGGGGAGTCTTGAGTTAGATGCTGAAGAGTGAAGACAGAGTTTTGAGTTGTGAGCACACAAGTGTAGCGGCTGAGTTTCGTTTGTAAATAAACAGCATGTGTTTATTTTAACAATGATCTACTGATGTTCTCTGTCTCTGTACCAACTCAGTCACCCCAAACAAGCGTGCAACTCGGATCATTTAGCCACAACAAACCAAAGGCACAGGATTTTACAGTCACCTAGGACCTCAGTTGGCCTAAGGGTGGGAAGTTGATGGGTTCTCCACCCTTTGCCTTCCTGCCTGATTAAGTGTCCCCTGCCCCCCAGCCCACTACTGGGGTGTGTGTGGGATGGGGGGGAGTGTGCATTAAATTCTGCCAATATTTTGGTGAGTTTGTGGTTAATCTACGGAGCAGGTTTGCTAGCAAGTCAGTGGAAATAAATGGTATTGATTCATCAAATGCCAGTTAGTTAGATTTATTTCAGAAAATAATATTTTGGGATAGAGTATAAAAGTATTTTGTGACATGGCATGTGGTAAGTTAAACAGACGTGGGAGAAACTGGTGACTTTGGACCTATGATTCCTAAAGCTCTCCACCACAGGGGTTATCCTTGTGTCATTTCTGGGTCTGTTGTAGACTAATTGATAGAGATAGATTGCTATATTTAGTCAACAACTCCATTAACATTGTGTTAGTGATGACCAGGATGGTAAAAGGCAAATTAGATGGACCTTAATCCTTTACCATTTATCAATTCCTGTATTCCTGTGCGTGGGAATAGGGCTGATATTATTTATTACTGTTCACACAAAACTATGTGAAAGGAACATATTATGATCCTAAATACTTGTAATGAGTCACATAGCAGTCCAGGAGAAAGGGAAGTTTTGTTTCTAGAATCTCCCAATTTTGTTGCAGTCAATGTGCCAAAAAAATCCTGATGTTTTTGAACAGAGAAAGGGAGAATGAGAAACAAAAGAAAGGAATGATAAAGAAAGAAAATGATTTAGTAAAGGAAAAGGTATGAATAAAGAATTAAAAATCATCGTAGAAACATAGAGCAATATTTTACGGCAGTGGGATTTTACGTTCCTGCCGAAGACAGTGAGGTTTAGAATGTCTTGCCGCATTTTACAGCCCTGTCCCTGCCAAAACAGGGCCATAAAATTCTGCCCATAGGGCTGAGTTTTACAGCCCCTCCCGCCTGTGGGGTCGTCCGTTGCTGCCAAGGTCAATGGAGTTCTGGACGGCTTGCCGCATTATATGGCCCCGCACCCGCCATGATGCGGCCATAAAATTCCGCCCATAGAAATTTATGGCACAGAAGGAAGCCATACTGCCCATATCCATATGGGCAATATTGAACCTTTAAACATCATGCTCAGTATTTCTTTCCATTGCTTGAGTTTCTCACAGTCATTGAGTTGGGTTATTATTAATTACATGCTAGCTGAAAATCAGCATGACCTAAAACAAATTTTAATATTCCACTTACCTTGAAGATAAAGAGGAAATCAAATAGAGAATGCAGAGGAGAGACTGGGCATATGGGGAAGTGAGGAACTAGAGACTGGAAGGCGACGATTGATAGAGGGGAACTGGACAAGTAAAGTACGGAGGGATTGGGAATTGGGAGCATGGGGATTGAGGGAGCAAGGATTGGGGATGCACAGATAGAGTCAGGGAGAATGAACCAGTCGACTTTGAACTCATGAAAGGGGAGCGTGGAAATGAGGGTTGAAGGAGCAGGAAATGAAGGAGCATGAATTGAGGGGATGGGAATCGAGTAGGCAAGGGCTAAACAAAGGGAATTGAGGGAGATGATTTTGAAAGAGCCAAGATTGAATGTTCAGGGATTGAGAGGGTTTAAAATATGGCAGCGGACTTTGAGAGAATGGGGAACTGAGAGAGATATAATGAATGAGTTGAGAGCAGGTAATGAGGACAGTAGCTTTGCAAAAGAAATTTGTGAACAAACAGATTTTAAAACATGAATCCTGCATGGATGGTTGCTGTGTCTCTGAAGTAGTAATTTTCAGAGAAAAAAAAACTGTTTAAAATTTTAAAAATCTGTCGGTTCTCAGTGAGGTAGGTGATAGAAAAATTACTATAATGTTATATTAACATGGAAGAATGGAAGTTACATTTTAAATACTTAATTGAAGAAGCAATCTGAATAGAAAAACCCCGAAGTACCTCAGACTCGATAAATGAAACCAGGATTTCCTTAGGCTTTTGGAAGTTTAAAGCAATGGGAAATGAAGTGCAGCTGTAAAATGGATGCCAGTTTGATTTGTTTATCTTTTCTCCAGATTTTTCTCCAGTCCTTCTTCTCCACGGCTTTCAACTTCACGTAATCTCCACCAGGAGGAAATGAATAGTTGTTGGACACTTCATCAAGTATTCCGAATGTCGACCAGCTTCACTACAGCTCTACCCGGCGTGAAATACCTAATGAATTGAGAAACAAACCATTACTAAATTCTATCTTCAAAGGCACATGTAGTCACAATAACAACAACAGTTGCATTCATATATTATCTCTAATGTGGTAAAACATCCCAGGGCACTTCACAAGAGTGATGAGCTAACAAAATTTGAGACTAAGCCTCAGAAGGAGATATTAGGACAGATGATCAAAAGCTTGGTCAAAGAGGTCTTTTTCAGGAGTGTGTTAAGAAAGGAGAGAGAGATAGAAATATAAAGGTTTAGGGAGAAAGTTCCAGAACTTAGGGTCTAGGCAACTTAAGGGGGAGCAAATAGAATCAAGGGAGCTCAAAGGACGAGACTTGGAAGAGCTCATAGGTCTTGGAGGGCTGGCGGACTGCAGAAGGTTAGGCTTAGATAGCGACAAGCAAAGCCATGGAAGGATTTGATAAACAACAACGAGAATTTTAAAATCAAGGCATTTCAGGACTGGGAACTAATCTAGGTCAGTGAGCATAGGGACTGATGGGGGAAAGGAAAATTGTACAAGTTAAGATATGGACAGCCGAGTTTCCATTCTGGAAATAGTTAAAAGGAATATAATTTTCTAACAAAATTGCTACTATTCACACAGTGATCTAATTGAAAGGGGCATTGAGAGTGTAGTGAAGTACCTTGTAAGAGTTATTTTTATTCAACATTGATTGGAGGAGTCTATAATGGTTGAACACAATGACATAATGATATGATTGTATCTCCTATCACGTTCAGTGTTATAAGCTTATTGTAAATTTTGCACATATATCTGCAACCAGCCAGAAGGAGAGATGCAGGGATAGAAAAATGTTTCTCAGGTGAGGGTTGACATTATTATCTCCCCTGCATGCTCCTCTTCTGTGGAAATCATAATGATATAAGGACATAAGAAACAGGAATAGGAGTAGACCATAGGGCCCCTTGAGCCTGCTCTTCCATTTAATAAGATCGTGGCTGATCTTCTGCCTCAACTGCACTTTTCCACCTGATTCCCACAACCTTTGATTCCCTTAGATTCCAAAAATCCATCAACCTCAGCTATGAATATACTCAATAGCTGAGCATCCGCAGCCCTCTGTGGTAGAGATTTCTGAAGGCTCTCAATCCTCTGAATGAAGACATTTCTTCTCACCTCAGTCAGAAATGGCTGACACCTTATCCTAAGGCTATGCCCCCTAATCAAATGCAACATGCTAATTAATGTCCCCAGGAACAGAGAGCTCAAATTATTATGTCCGTCCAGGCATTGATTTGTACTCTGAGGTAAAATTGTTCACCCATGTTTCTTCCTTCCTGTAACGGAGGTTCATGCCCGAAGTCAGGTTCCATAGGTATCTTATATCATGATCACTCATTATGTTGTAAGCCTAGTAGTGAGTATCGGCTGGCTATTTACCCTTGGAGGGCTTCACAGTTGAGTGTGATTCTATTCACATCTGATATCCCCACACACCCACAAACAGGCGGGAGTAATATTGACCTTCTGTGGTTGTATAAGATAGGTGACTTTAATGGAAATGAAAATTGGGAGAGATATAATGGGCATCAGAATCAATACTATTTGGTTTGCATGATCATACAAGGTTAAACTTACCTCCACCATACTTGTTAACGAGACAGAATGGATTGTGATCTGGAGGTGACTACATTCTAAGCCAGAGAGAGAAAAATTTGGAACTGATATCAGGAAGAAGCTTTTCACACAAAGTACAACCAACAGAATTTGTTTATTTTCCACATTAGGTTTTTCTGGTCAGGTAAGCAAAGATGAGCAAATTTCTTTCTTCGTCTATTTATCTTGAGATGGAGTGTGATTCCTGAGCTGTTTGATCTTGTGCCAAAATAGGCCCTTCAAGCATGAAAACATCAGCGAGTGATATCCTTTCCTGAGAAACATAATCATTGAAAAAATTTCATATATGCAAAATATTTCTAATTTTCAGTCTGCTGAATTGTCTCTGTTTTGCTTCCAGTTATCAAACACTCCTGTTCATGTAGGTATACACCCAAACACATGATCAAACTCCTATTATCTTTAGTGCTGTTGAATCACAATTACTCAGGGCATTACAATGATTATGTTGATCAAATATCAGCTGCAACTAACTATGTGTCTCTAACAATACTAGAGACTGACAGTTTTAAAACTGTGAGGGAGTAGGGATCCATTCTACCTTTTATATCTAATGCTATAGCTGTAGCATATTAATCCATTTTATCTGTTTTGTGCCAAACATGAGCTGTAATAGTTTGAAACAAAAACAGAATTACTTCAGAAGGGTCATGAGGACTCGAAACGTCAACTCTTTTCTTCTCCGCCGATGCTGCCAGACCTGCTGAGTTTTTCCAGGTAATTCTGTTTTTGTTTTGGATTTCCAGCATCCGCAGTTTTTTATGTTTAAGCTGTAATAGATTGATCCATTCCATGGTTTGTATCTGATACTTGCTGTAATATCGAGGCCCTCCATTTTTGTATCTCTTAAGTACTGTAATCTTTTGATTCACTTCCTGTTTTATATTTAACATTGTTCCATTTCATTCTTTGCAGTAGCATTTTCCCAACGAAGTTTTCCAGTGGTGGGAACAACAGCCAATTTAAATAGTTAACCACCCACTTAGGGTAGATTCTTCAGGCCTGCTGGAATTTTGCTGGTGGTGTTGTGTCCTCCTACCCGCTACCACATGGACAGGCTGTCAGTTTAATGGAGGCAGCCTCCCTGTGTTAACCCGGGGTGTCTACTGGAGCCAAAGGCCCCATGATGCCTCAGGAAAGGTTTCTCCTCTGATCCTTGGCCCCTGAATATTTTACTTTTACCTTACTAACCTGAAGGCAGCCCAAAGTCACCGACCTGCCTCAGCTACGCTCACCCCTTCCTTTGGCACAGCTAAGGCGACATGAGCTACCAACACCAGCAGCCTGCCCACCGTCCTTAATTAGACAATGGGCCTGGGGACAGCCAATCGGGCGGGAAAATCGCTGAGCTGGTTCTGTTGCCGGCAAGCATCGGGCCCAGACCCTCATCTGAAACCGCCTTTAGGGTCCCCAAAACCCACAGTAAAATTCAACCCTTGCTGTAATATATTGATCCATTCCATGTTTTGTAGCTGACATTTATGGTAATATAGTGATCAAGACAACAGCGACGATTTTCACCCAGTGAGTTGCGCTACTGTAACGCCAATGAAAAATATTATCACCCCCGAGTGATCTGGAGACCGATTTGCAGGAGAGATTTTCCGGGTCAGCTCACTCACTCACCTATTGTTGTACCTATTGTAATAGATCCCATGCAGCACAGGGGTGATGTGCTGGAATGCATGAAAACTGGAACGCAGCCTTTAAAAACACAGACCCCTGCCTGCACAGTTCAGCAACAGCCTGGTAAGTAAGGAGCAATGCTTGCTTGACTTTCAGATAACTTCACTGCAGTTCCCATCAATCCCTTTGTCATACTTCTCAAGGAGATCCACAGCAGGAACTTAAGCAACAGCCGTGCAACCAAGTTAGGCAAAAGGGCACAGTCCCCATCCTGGAGGAAACTGAATTAAAGAGGCACAGTGGCCTGGGTAGGATGTTAAAGCTCCAGGATTGCCCTGGAGCCTCCTGGAATTAAAGGTGAATCTCCTGAACAGTGGTGCGAACAATCTAGGACAAAACAACATAGAGGCTTAAAATAATGAGCTTCTTTTATTTTCTTTAAACACTTGTTTATTATAAAAAAATATTGGAGTTGGAAAAACAAAGGCTGTTTTTCTGGGAAAGGCGGGAGGTCATATGATGAACTCCTCCCCACAAGAAACACGTGCACCCTGAATTGTCAACCCTGCTTCTTGGTGCCCATACTGACAAACTAGCTAAGTCTGGACTGAGTTGGGCATTCAAGGCCGACTCCCTCACCCACAGGACTGCAAACCATAAGAACATAAGAAATAGGAGCAAGAGAAAGCCAGGCAGTCTCTGGAGCCTGCTGCAGCATTCAATAAAATCATGGTCAAATTTTTACATCAACTCTCCTTATTCCTTGATTAGTGCCCAAAAATTTATCAATCTTACTCTTGGATAGACCAGTGTTGCAAAAAGTTCAATGACTTACCCAAAACAGGCAAGGTAACACAGTGCATATTCTCCTTTTGCTTTCATGTCACCACTGAGGACCAGCACATTCTGTACTCTCTGAAAGCAACACTTGGAATACTAACCCTTCACAGTGCATTCCAGCTATGGGTGGTTCAGATTTGGTTCCATGGCATGAAACCCCAGCTCCATAGCAGCTCTAGCTCCCTGAACAACAATTACTTACAGTAACTATCAGGAAATCCTCTTCTTCCATTTGAACAGCTTGACACCCCATCTCCTTCTTCAGCCCTCCTGTGCCACTTGACATTTCTATAAACAATGTAAGCAACGAGCCACAGCAATGGCCTGCAGTGACTTTCAAAATTAGGCATAGTCCAGACCTCTAAGGGAAGCCAACGCTCAACACCAATGCTTAAAATTGTAACAAAAAAAGCTTAACCATATTGGAAGCAGTGACACCCACAAATGTGTGGGCATAGCAGCCTGAATAGTTTGGCAGAATTATATTATTTCCTGAGGCAGGTACAACTACAGCATCCAATTAAAATGTACATGGGCTGATATGTTGGAAGACTTTTGTCTCTGTTCTTCATTCTGAGCAGTCCAGCTGTGCCATCTTCAATGCCCACTGGGTGGCTCAAAAGAGTTGGACTGAGGGCAAAGCAAAAATTTCCCATGACCATGTCAGCGATTTACATTCGGGGTGCAATGCTATGTCACACCAAGAGCTGGGAAAACTTCCTCTCTAACTTATTTCAAGTAATTGTCTACTTGTTACATCGACTTTGCTATAACGCTAACTGGATTGATGATATGATGCTTATTGTGCTTAAATAATACATGGTCATTACACACACATATTATATGGTAAGGGATGCAGAAAAAAAATGGGCAAATGGATTTAGAGATACAGATCAGCGTGATGTAATTGAGTGACAGGCTCGAGGGGACAAATTGCCTACTCCTGTTCCTATATTTAATTGCAATTTGTGTGCAGGTAAGATATCAGGAGAGCTTGTTCTCTCTTCTAAGGAGGTGGTGAAAAAAATGTTCTTTAATTCTTCTGTTGCATATGGAAGTGAGTCAAATCAGGTTTTCCACCCATCAACCTAACCCTGAGTTATTTACCTGAGTTGAGGTTAGTTTAATATGCCAAGAGGACTCCCAATGACATCTCCAGTTGAAGTCCTCTGCTGCGAACAGATGGGAGATATCAAAGCTGAGGACAGACATATTACCGGAAATGGACCAGATCAGTTTTAAAGTGGGTAGAATCCTTCTCAGCGGTCTGGCACATAGGCTCCCAATTACCCCATCAGCTGAAAAGTGCAGTTCACACATCTGGAGGGGAGACAATTATTCAGCTCTCCTCCCTCACACTGGAAATCCTTCCTCCCTCATGCTACTACAGTCCCCTTCTCGCCTTGGAGGCCAATCGGCTGGAGCCATGAGCCCTGTGCCCCTTTGGAAAAGGGTGAACAATCACTGGGAAATTTTAGGGGCGTGGATTCAGTGGGAATGCTTCCCCCGGCACAATTTTCCTTGATTCTCCATAGCAGGACCATCCTATTTTCAGGCTGTGATTAGGAAGGCGTTTCTTCGCAATGTTTTGTTCAAAAGGCAAATAACAGAATAGCTTTACTCCAAACCCACAACCCACCATGGTGGCATCTCAGTCAAACAGTATGATAACCAACGGGATTTTCTGGTCCCATCCACTGTGAGAGCGGAAATTCCCGCCTAAAGTCAACGGATCTTTGGCTGGCCCGTCAAGTTTTCCGTCCCACCCATAACGATTTCCACGGCAGGCGGGACTGGGAAACCTCGGTCATCGTTGTGGTGAGCGAAGTGACCTGTTTTGTTGGGTTCTGGCCCAGAATGTTTGCTGAACTCAAACTCTTCTAAACGCCGTACCAATTTAAAGGAGCATTCATGCATCTCACCTTAAAAGTAAACCTAAAATAATTATGGCAAGATAGTGCAATAAAAAGCAGTGTGCATTCCAACATTTGCATCCACTTATGAAGAACATGGGAACAACAGGAAGCCTATCAGCCCCTCAAGCCTTTCGACCATTCAGTTAGATTGTGATTGATCTGCCTTCACTAACTTGTGTCTCCCCCAGGTAAGAGCTGGAGTGGGTTTCCTATCATATGCCAATGTGGGAAGGGATCACTCCTTCTCCACCTGGCACTCAAGGAACCTTCCTGGAGAATGAAAGCTGAAAGTTACCGGGGCTTCTTCCTGCCACTCTGCTGACTCTGGTGTGTTTCCTCTGGCAGGTTTACTTACCCTCATCGCTCTATTTATAATAGAATCAAAAAATGCTGGAAATTCTCAGTGCCAGGATTTTTAGGATGGTGGGGATTCCCTTCCTGCCATCTGAAGAGTCAGCGGAGAATACACCCCTGCCGTTATTGCCTGCCCTGCAGCCATTTAACACTCAACCAAGCACTACTTGGCTGGAGGCAGGACATCCACCTCTCACTTGGCCGGCAGCTCTCTAGCCCCTGCAGCGCCAGAAGCTGCAGTGGACAGGACTGGGACTGCAAGCAGTTCCCAGAGCCTAAGTGCCAGGAGTCGAGAACCAAGTATGTTTTGGGGGTCTCAGGGCAGGGAAGGTAGGTGAGGCCTGGGGGGGGAGTGGTGGTGGGCAGAATGGGGTCAAGGGTGTTGGTGGAGAGGCCAGGGAGAGGGAGGACCTGCTGGGACTGGAGCTTCTCGGGGGTGATGGGGGGCGTGCGATGTTAGAAGGAGGCAAGGAGGCCACTGATGGAGGTGCCCCCCCCCGCACCACACACACTACTTCCCACCTGAGCCCCAAACCCGATTTATTTTCAGACCTCCCGAGACTGCTCAAGAACTCCTCTCGCCAGCCTGGAAATTGTGCCTGGGCGGGAAATGGTCCTTAAGTGGTCAATAATTGGCCACTTAAGAATCTCAATTGGGGCAAGAGAGGGCAAGCTGGCCTAGGCCTCACCTGTCCAAGTGTAAAATTGCAGAGGAGTCGGGGTGGGCAGGAACCGGGCAGGTGGGGCATCCGAGAAATTTTGCGCTTAGCCCCCGCCTACAAACCCACCAGCGGGGGGATGATAAAATTCTTCCCAGCAAGTCAGGTAGCACCTGTAGAGAAAGCGAGTTAATGTTTCAGTTTGGTCGGACTGGGAAAAGCTTGAGATGTAGTAGATTTAAAACAAGTAGAGAGGTGGAGGAGAACACAGGAGAAGGCCTATGATGGGCTGGAAGGCAGGAGAGATTAAATGACAAAATGAAGATGATGCAAGGCAAGAGAAAATGATATTGAGACAAATAAAGAAACAAAAGGTGGGTCTTGAGGAGGTGTATGTGTGTATAGCAGAATCATTATCAACAGCTGCTGTCCAAAAGAGAATACAGCAGCAATGGTGAGGATTTGAAATTACAGAATCAAAATCACAGTATTGTTCCAATGCATAAGGAGGCCATTCAGCCCTTCAGGTCTGCACTGGCTCTCCGAATGAGCAATTCCCTTTGTGTCATTCTCCAGCCCTCTCCCCGTAACCTTGCACATTCTTTAGAAAAATAACAATCCAACAGCTTTCATCATCATTTACTGGCGCTAGCCCACAACCAAACATATTTAATGAACTGTCCACCTTGGGGAATTTGAACTTGTGATCTCTGGCTTGCCAGCCCAATGCTGAGCTACAAGTGTTGAACTCAATGCTGAGTCCGGAAAGTTATAAAGCACCTAATGAAAGGATAAGGTCCTGTTCCTCAAGCTTATGTTGGACATCAATGGCACAGTGTAGGGAGCTGAAAACAGAGAAATCAGTGTGGGTATGGGGAAATGGGAAGTTCAGGGTTGCACTTGTCTACTGAACGGAGGTGTCCCACAAATCGATCACCCAGTCGGCTTTTGGCCTGCCCGCTGTGTCAAAAAAAGAGAATTGCTCCAACGTTTGGTTGTCAGGTCAAATCACCTGCACCAAGTTAATGTTACACCAGCTAAGTGTAAAGGAGACCACACGGTGAACAATTCTGGTTAAAACAACGTGGCGATGCAACTGATGTTGCCAGACTGTGACTTGTACGTTCCAATAAGGTCCACGCTTCCTGTACAGGAGCCTTGGCTGACCTGAAGGGCAACAATGGAACGACCCTGCGATGGCAGTAATTTGGTGTGTCTAATTTTCCCCCCTGCCATGCATCATTCCTGTCCTGCGGGGCATGTGGGGAGGGTTAAAATCGACATGATTTTCAATAGAAAATACAACGATTCCACCTTGTCTTTCATAGGTTGCTGCAGATGTCACTGTGAAGCAACAGCATTTGAAAAGTGAATGACACACATTCCTTTAACCCTATGTTCCTACTCTGTGGAGGTCAAGCCCCATTGTTATGACCGAGCAGTTGGTAAAGCTGAGTTATTTTTAAAAAATCCCAGAGGGAAACTTTGAACAACTGTCATAACCTATAATTTTAAGTGTTATGTTTGAGATGCAACTCTAAATTCAGGAATCATACCGCCAGTTCTCGAGAGGTTTCACATTAAGCTAAATGAAACATTTTATTAATTTACACAGTTAAATATATACACATGGCTACAACAAATTCCCAAACTAATCTCCATTAAGCAACAGCAACCCATAGGATAGAATTTTCGGGTCGGAGAGCAGGGGCGGGACCCACATGCTGATATGTAAAATGACGCTTGGTGACATCGGGCAGGCCTCCCAACATCATCGGGCGTCATTTAGGTTTTCAGTTCGGTGAGCGCGCAGCCAAGTCAGCTCCGAGCCTGCCGAGCTGTCAAAGGCCTATTAAGGCCTGTTAAAAGCTAATTAAAATAATTAAATGAGCTGCCCGTCCAACCTTAAGGTTGGCGGGGGGCAGGTGAAGAGCCCAGGCAGCCTTCGCATTTTTCATGGAAACGCATCCACCGCCGGGACGAGGTTTCATGAGGTGTTTAAAAATTCAATAACATTTTTTTAAAAAAATTCATTGACATGTCCCAGCTCATGTGACACTATCACATGAGGGGACATATTTTAAAAGTTTTTCATTTCTTTATTTAGATGTTTAAAACTTAAACAAATCTCCATGAGGCACCTCTGCCTCAGGGAGATTGCTGCACTCTTCCGTGCACATGCACGTGAAAGAGCGCAGGTCCCGACTCAGAAACCCCCCACCTCCCACACACACACACCTGCACAGGGAGCGCTTAGTGCTTCCAGGTGAGTGTCACGCTGGGCGGGCCTTAACTGGCCCCGCCCATGTAAAATGGCAGCACGGCCCTGATCGGGGGCTCCGATTGGGCTCACACATGCCCCCACCTGCCCCCAAACAACCCCCTCCACCTCCATTAAATTTCGGCCCATAGACTTAACCAGACGTCAGGCAAAGCATTTTCACCTTACGAATTCAAAATGAGATTCTTTCCACTTAGGCTCCTGTGGAGACAGTTGGAGGCTTACAGCTGCTTTTGATCTCACATTGCCTCTGCCCTGCATACACAAAACTGCCAGAGTAATACCTAGCACAGCTCACTGAGTATAAATTCCATCATATCACCAGCCCCTTCTAACAATAAAACCCCTTTCATCGTATCAATTTTATTAGCATTATAAACATATTGCTTGGTCTCTGCTCGCTAAGTGCTAGAATTCACCCCACTTCTTGAATGCTCTATTCAATAAATGCAAATGCATCTTACCTCTCTGTTTACATTTCAAAACTAGTACAAATCAAAGCACCCAAACTAGCTGGCTTTAATCCAATTAAGACACACCCACAGACTAAACATCTATTTTAAAAGGAAAATATTTTCCTATGACACTATATATTTTAATAGCTTCATGACACCATTGAAATTACCTCTAGTCTAATCCACTCTATCCCTAAACTTCAGAGCTGTGGCATTCTTCAGTTGTCCCCTCTGCGTGTAAACTTCAAGCTTGGTGACATTTGATCGCTGCTTCTTGAATTCATGCTCTCTGCTATTCTTTTCAACCCTGGCCATGTATTACATAATGGGCTTTCGGCCTTCACCTCGGTTTATCAATAATAAATAAAAGCTCAAGCCCTTTGATTTTTTTTCTTCCTTTCTTCTTTCATTTGTGTTTATTAGAGATTTTCCTTATTTGAGAGCAAGATTCTGGAGGATTGCTTTTGATTTTTCTTTCTAAATTGCCACGGTAGTGAGTGTACCATCTGGGCATACATTAATGATCTGTATCTTAACTCCATCTATATGCCTGGCTTCTGTAAGCCTTAAAACCCTTAACTGACAAAAATCTACCAACCTCAGCCTTGAAATTTTCCTTCGACCCCCAGTCTCAACAGTGTTTTGGGGAAAGCGAGTTCCAGATTTCCATTTAGATGATAGTGGAAAACCTGTGCAAACACCTGTCCCTTTTGTTCCTTAGGTTTGGAGTTATGAAGAGAATTATAATCAGATTGGAATGATGATCTGTTCCTGCGTGCTTGGAATGTGAATGGAGGTGTGAATCTCCGCGACTTCTGCTCTAGTTTTTCTTCCAAGCAGGACCAATGTATGGAAGACCAAAAGCAAAATACTGTGGATGCTGGAAACCCGAAATACAAGCAGAAAATGCTGGAAATGCTCAGCAGGTTAGGCAGCATCTGTGAATAGAAAAACAGAGTAAGCCTTCAGGATGATGCCTTTGCATCAGATGTGTGCCAGACCCCGGCTGCTAAGTTAAACCTGAGTAGCAACGCTGATGCCTTTTAACTAAAGAATTTTTATTCTTAAAAAAAATATACTTTACATTTTGCTAAGGTCATTTTTGATTCATATAAACATCATTCTGCCTCATGGTGCGTGCCAATAAAATATGTTCAGCTCTGTGGATTTGTCACAGCCAAGAGGACAGCAGATTCACCAGAATGATATGAGGGCTGAAAAGATTAAATTATGAAGACAGGTTGGATAAACTAGGCTTGTTTCGTCTTGAATATAAAAGATTATGGTGTGATTTAATTGACGTGTTTAAGATGATTAAAGGATTTGATAGAGTAGATAAAAGAAACTCTTTCTTCTGATGGGGGAGTCCAGATCAAGGGCAGGTGTTGGGGGCAGCGGGAGGGGGGATGCTGATAGTTGGAGCTCAGTTGTTCAGGGTTGATGTCAGAAAGCACTTTTTCACACAAAGGGGAATGGAAATCTGGAACTCACTCTCCCAAAACGCTGTTGAGGTGGGGATTAAATGAAAATTTCAAGACTGAAGCTAATAGATTTTTGTTAGGTAAGGGTATTAAGTTACAGAAGCAAGGTGTATAGATGGAGTTAAGATACCAATCAGCCATGATATAACTGAATGGTGCAACAAGCTCAAGGGGCTGAATGGGCTCCTCCTGTTTCCATGAGGCAGATGGGTTAGAGACAGCCATTTTGTTTTGAACACTTGGGGTGGAATTTTGAAATCTCCTTCTGTGACCAGTGGAGTCTGGAATTTTTTTTAAAAGATGGCCACTAAGAGGAGAAGGTGGAAGTCCCGCCTCCATTTTTGTCTCCAACTATTTTCAGAGGTGTGGGAAACAGGAACCTTGCATGCTTCTGTTTAGAAGTTGCCGGCATCATTTTGGACAAAAGCAAAATACTGCAGATGTTGGAAATCTGAAGAAGAGTCACAGAGAGGCAAAAAGTTAACTCCATTTCTCTCTCCACTGATGCTGCCAAACCAGCTGAGGTTTCCTGGCATCATTTTGGAATTGGACATTTCAGAACTCCTGCAATTTTCTTTTTTTTTATTCATTCACAGAATGTGGGCTTCGATGACTGGGCCAGCATTTATTGCCCATCCCTAATTGCCTTTGAGAAGGAGATGGTAAGTTGCCTTCTTAAACTGTTGCAGTCCATGTGGTGCAGGTACACCCACAGTGCTGTTAGGGAGGGAGTTCTAGGATTTTAACCCAGCAACAGTGAAGGAACGGCGATATAGTTCCAAGTCAGGATGGTGAGTGACTTGGAGGGGAACTTCCAGGTGGTGATGTTCCCATCTATCTGCTGCCCTTGTCCTTCTAGATGGCAATAGTCATGTGTTTGGAAGGTGCTGTTGAAGGAGCCTCAGCGAATTCCTGCAGTGCATCTTGTAGATGGTACACACTGCTGCTATTATGCATCAGTGGTGGAGGGAGTGAATGTTTGTGGATGTGGTGCCAATCAAGTGGGCTGCTTTGTCCTGGACAGTGTCCAGCTTCTTCAGTGCTGGTGGGTGGTGGGGGGGGGGGGGGGGGGGGGGGGGGGGGCGGTGGTGCTGCACTCATCTAGACAAGTGGGGAGTATTCGGTCACTCTCCTGATTTGTTCCTTGTAGATGGTGGATAGGCTTTGGGGAGTCAGGGCGTGAGTTACTCATTGCAGTGTTCCTAGCCGCTGACCTGCTCTTGTAGCCATAGTATTTATATGGCTAGTCCAGTTCATTTTCTGGTCAATGGTAACCCCCAGGAAGTTGATAGTGGGGGATTTAGTGATGGCAATGGCATTGAACATCGAGGAGCGATGGTAGAATTCTCTCTTGTTGGAGATGGTCATCTCCTGACACTTGTGTGGTGCGAATGTTACTTGCCATTTGTCAGCCCAAGCCTGGATGTTATCCAGGTCTTGCTGCATTTGGACATGGACTGCTTCAGTATCTGAGGAGTCACAAATGGTGCTGAACGTTGTACAATCATTAGCGAACATCCCCACGTCTGACCTTATGATGGAAGGAAGGTCATTGATGAAGCAGCTGAAGATGGTTGGGCCGAGGACACTACCCTGAGGAACTCCTGCAGTGATATCCTGGAGCTGAGATAACTGACTTCCAACAACCACAACCATCTTCCTTTGTACAAGGTATGACTCCAACCAGCGGAGAGACTTCCCCATGACTCCCATTGACTACAGTTTTGCTAGGGCTCCTTGATGTCACACTCGGTCAACTGTGGCCTCGATGTCAAGGGCAGTCACCTTCACCTCACCTTGGGAGTTCAGCTCTTTTGTCCATGTTTGAACCAAGGCTGTAATGAGTGGGAAGAGTATATATGGAAAGAGTGAAGCATAAATGGTGAGTAAAAATAGTGTTGCCTCCATTTTTAGTTCATCACAAAATCCTGTGGCCTGAGTTGTACCTGTGTTTACAGAAATAGTGATGACAGTGCTATGATTGGAAAGGGTAAGTGACTATTAAAAAATATGTTTCCCACGTTATCTCTAATAACTGCAAACTATCAAGTGAAAGAACAGCATTGTAAAAGTGGAAAAGTCTTCAGATGCATTAGAATGGATTATACACTGGATACAGTGATATTCTTAGTTATACATTATTGAAAGGCTAGCCCAGTTTCAGATCCAGAGCTGAGTGTTGAAACTCTCCCCATTGACATAGGCCAGGATTTCCTGGTCGGCAAGCGGGTAGAATGACAGGGATAATGTCAGGCGAAACTCCTGATGTCACCCTGCCTCATTTCAATTTTCAGGTTGGCGGGGACTCAGCAGAATCAGCTGTGCACCCGCCGACCTGTCAATGGTTTATTGAGGCCAATGACAAAGTAGTTGAAGTAATTAATGGACCTGCCCATCCAACCTTAAGGTTAAGCATAAAACCTCATTCACGGGTGGGATGGGGCTTCATGCAGGTTTTAAAATTGAAAATGAAATTGTCAATGAAAGTGATGGACATGTCCCAACTCATGTGACAGTGTCACATGAGGGCAGATGTCAGGGAAGTTTATTTCTTCTGTGTTTAAAATTTTTTCAGACTAGAACCAAACTCCCTGAGGCAGCACTGAGCCTCAGGGAGATGAGTGCGCTCTTTCATGTGCATGCGTGAAAGAGCGCACTCTTGGCTCATGGAATCCCACCCCCACCCGTCTGCACAGGGAGTGCATAGCACTTCAATGTGGACGTCTTAATTGGCCCACCCACATAAAATGGCAGCACACCCCCGATTTGGGACACCGATCGGAGGTGCGCCTCCACGCGCCCATTCCTAAACTTCCCCCCCGACAGGGGGAAAATTCTGCCCATAATTCTTTCTTTGCAGAACAGCCCAGGTATCTGTTTGGCCATTTGAAAGATTTGACAGATATGTGAGCTTTTGGCTGCCTTTAAAGGCAGTAATAAATTCTGTACAGCAGAATTTGTTTAGGCAGTTGTCCTGGGGAACGTGAGTTTGATGACTTTGGCAGATTTATGAGAATAATGGTTTTTCAAGTGTCTATTTAAATAATATTTGTTACTTTTGACAAATGTATGACCTTTTCAATGATTCCCAACTCTTATAGGGCTCGTGAATTATGTTTATATCGTGAATACTAGGTGAATGGGTTGCTGGGATGGGGGGGCGGTGAGGGGGAGTGGGGGAGTAAAGGCGATGGGACGTTAAGGGGGAAGAGGGTGAGGGAGGCTTTACACTGACCCGAGGAACTGGGCTAACATCTCTAGGAATGAAGGTAGAACTTTTGACCTTACCACATCAGTATCGGCCCAGCCCCGACAGCATGGCCGACTTCTGACCATCCTACCCTGTAGGAGAGGAAATTCCCGCCTGCCAGCACTGCCAGGACGGTAGCAGGATTGCGATGTGCAGGAATTTCCTGACTCCCGATGCCCACCTCCATGATAAAAATCCAGCCCTTGGAAATTTGATTTTCATTCCAGCAGCTTTTGTAGTACAAGGAAAGCAAAGTCAAACTCATTCCTTCTGACTTCATTGTGTTTAGGTCCAGAATAATTAAAATATACATCAGGAAGCAAATTATAAATTTTACATTGCTTAGGTTAGCTCTCCCGCCCACACCCCCACCCCCACCCCCACCCCCACCCCCACCCCCATCATCACCATCCACACCCCCCCCCCCCCATTTTATTCTATATAACGAAGAAGCCAACTGAAATTATGATAACCTTTTACAGCAGATATAATTTTTTGCTTTATTTTACAATCTCTTGTTTCCTATTTTCTTGTGTATTTGGCATCTTATCTTCTTGGTGCCCTTACCCATGGGTCCAATTGGGGTTCTTGAATGCCAAGTGCCAGCTTGGTTCATTTGATTCCACCATAAATCTTGAGTAATAATATTATTGGTTCAGATCCCAAGCCAGAATTCAAAAACATAATTGCAGTTCAACAGTGTATGAGTGCTGCGCTGTTGGAGATGCCATCTTTCCACTGAGATGTTTACCAATGCTCTGCCTTCCTAGATGAAGCATGATTTAGAGAATGGAAAGGGTGCCCATGAGGGTTCCGCACTCCACCAACAGGACCAATGGGGAGAATTTTCTCCCCGTCGAGTGGGCCGTTTGGGAGTGGGAGCTGATCGCCACCCGAGATCGGCTTTGCGTCGCCATTTTACGTGGGTGGACCAATGAAGGCCCGCCCAACGTGAACCGCAGCTCCCGAGGATAGCGGGAGTGGGCAGGCTGCGGCAGGAGTGCAATAACCACCGTGTCCAATGGTGACCCGGCGGCCTGATCAAATAGAGCGCTGGCAGCCTTGCAAAGGCTGTTCATCATGGGCAACAGAAGGGCTCCCCAGGGCGCTGCTGGAGAGCAGGCCAGACAAGAGGGTAGGGCAGCGGGGAACTGTGCCCCTTGGTTTTCTAATGAGTGCTAACTGCCCTCCTGGAGGAGGAGTCAGTGCAGTGGGAGGTCCTCGTTCCTAGGGATGGGAGGAGGAGGCCCTCCCACCTAACCAAATGTGCCTGGGAGGAGGTGACAGACATAGTCAGCTACCACGACATGGGTCCAGTGCCGCAAGCAATTCAACAACCTCTTGCTATCGGGAAGAGTGAGTACCATGTTGGCAGAGGTCACTTGACACAGCAGGTAAGCTTTCCTATCAGCACCACCGCCCCCCACCCCCCTCCCCATCATCACCCCTCCCCCCCCCCACCTCCCCACCAACCCTGAGTGCAGTTACAGCATTGAATCATTCACGGCATGTTTCCCTCGCTGGGTGGGTCAGCAGGTATTGCTCATGCCTAGTTCACCCTGAGAGGGTCGTGCTGAGATGGGTTCTGCACCCGCAGCATGCGCTACACTGACTCCCAGAGTACTGATTTGGAGGCAATCTCAAGGAACTGCACCTGGGCGCAGTGCTGGAACTGCAAAACATGTCAAAGCAAGGCTGCTGACATGCTGGGAGGGGAGCTTCCAGGTGGCGGGGCACCAATCCATCTGCTGCCCTAGGCGTTCCACATACTCGTGCGCCCTTGCTTTACAAGGTTAGACCATGTGGTGGCAAATGTGATGGAGGCAGCATGTGGGAAAGGGGGGTCAGCCCTGGCTTCTTTGTGAGAGTGTGTGGCAGCTGCAGGGTGATGATTCACTGGAGCCCTGCAATGTCCCACTCTGGTTGGGTTGGCAGGGATGCTATGGGAATCCAGGTACAGGGTGGACTAATCAATGCTCCTCTCTCCTTTTCAGGAGAAGACCACACACAATGCCGCCGAGTGGATGCGAACTGGAGGAGGCCAGGACCAGTTGGCCATAATCATTAGATATCTGCAGAAGGCATCTGGAGAGGCGCCATGCACCCAGGTCCACTGGTGGTGGTGAGACTGGGGTCCCATGGGGAGGTAAGATTGACGTGCACTGAGGTCCCAGCAACCATCCCACTGCTGAATGTTCAGTCATTGAAGCTTCCAACATTAACCATTGATTATGGAAGGAAGAGCGCATACTGATCCGGGTGACAGGGAAGCACATTGACATTTCTCCACTTGAACTAATTAAATGTCCTTGTTCTTCCTTTCAGCATCACTGGAGTAGGGCAGGGAAGAGGAGGCAGAGGGGCCACCTCTGACACCTGAGGGCCCTGAACAAATTAAATCACCAGCGTCACACCACATCTGCCAGGCAGGCACCAGCGCAGATACTAGCACCTCAGTGGGAATTAGATCATTGGTTAGTGTCCCGGGGCACAGCAGTGAGGGCACTTCGCACTCGCTTGAGGTGCGGGCAGAGACAGGGAGTGCCCAGGGCGCCAGCAGTTGGAAGACTGCTGGGGACCAGGAAACTGCTCGGTCAGCGGCTAATGATGTGCCTCTGGAGTTGTACGTGAGGCATCAGATGCTGGAAATCCCTTAGGGTGAACAGGAGGATCTTGCGGAGATACATGAGGCAATGTGTGGCATTGTGCCCATGTGGAGTATCACCAATGCAATGAGTCTCATGGCCGAGTGCCATGCTTCCTCCATGGAGAGAGTGGTGACTCTCGTGGAGAGGCTCCTCCAGGAGAACAATCAAAGCCTCTGGGGTTGCACTCGGACCTACAAGCCCTCACAGTGACATTGACCTCAGCTGGTCAGTGACAGTGTGGGAAATGGATTGGGCACCAAGTATCCAAGCTCAGTGCCCATCCATCGATGATGAGGAGGGAGGTCTGAAGCGACCCTGCGTTGGCGCAGCAGCTGCCCGTTGTCTCTGCGGACTCCTCTTAGGGCGCTCCAGTTGAGGGCAGCAGCTCTTCCGCCCTTCTGCCAGTGACCATGGGATCCAATGAGGCTGCGGCGACTGGGGAGATTCCAGTTGAGGAACTGACCGCTCCCTCCCAAGCGGGGCCAACACAGGCTCCATGGGCCAGAGGACGCCCACCAAGGTCATCGAGGCCAACAGGACAGCACAGTGGGCAGGCTGTCTCAGATGCCAGTGCCAGCGAGGGGGGGTCACCTAGATGTAGCACCCAGAAACGTGAATTTAAGGCACCTTAGTCCCACCACAGGCTTATTACCGGTGCTTTTATGTTGCCCCGCTATTAGTTGATGACAAGTTGGTGTGATGTGTAACACCTTCCCATTCATTTTATTTGCTGCTTCATTTTGTTAATTCATTAAATTTTGATATGGATTAAAGCCTCCCGGGTGTCCCTGTCTCCCTGGAGGATGCCCAGGTCAGCGTCTACCCCCTCAGCATTATCCTGTGTGTGCTTATCCTCGGACTCACTGCTAGACTCATCGTGTGAGGTTGCAGCCACTGCATCTACATCTTCTTCCTCCACTGCATACCCCCTTCCCACCGCCAGATTGTGGAGAGTGCAGCATGCAACCACTATCAGCAACATACGATCTGGGGGGTACTGGAGTGCACCCCCTGAATGGTCCAGGCATCGGAAGTGCATCTTGAGAAGACCGATGGTTCTCTCCACCACAGCCCTTGTGGTGCCCTGGCTCCTATTGTACCGATGATCAGCTTCTGTTCTTGGATGGCGGAGAGGCGACACGAGCCACCTTCTGAGGGGAGAGCCAGCAGCCATCCATCAAGCCAGGCTGGAGCACTGAAGAGCCCTGGCACCTGGGAGTGTCTGAGGATGTAGACATCATGGGAGCTGCCTGGGTACCTTGCACAGACTTGTAGAATCAGCATCCTGTGATCACACACTATCTGCACGTTCATGGAGTGGAAGCCCTTCCTGTTGACGAAGGCACCGGACTCACCTGATGGCGCCTTGATGGCCACATGTGTACAGTCGATTGCACGCTGGAAGTGGGGGAAGCCAGCAATCACCGTGAAGCTTCAGGCTCGCTCTGTCTGGCTGGCCTCGTCCAAGCGGTATTGGATGAAAGTCAATGTATGCCTGAACAGAGCATCTGTCAACTGCTTGACACAAGTGTGGACAGCTGACTGGAAGACACTGCAAAGATCACCCACCAACCCCGGAAAGAGCCGGGGGCATAGAAGTTGAGGGCAGCTGTGACCTTCAATGCCACTGGCATGGGGTGCCCACCCACACAGTTGGCACAGATCTCAGGGTCTATCATCTGATAAATGGAAGTCACTGTCTCCCTTGAGAGACGGAGCCTCCTTCGGTACTGCACCTCAGACATATTGAGGTAGCTGCCTCGCTGCCTGTAAACCCTGGCAGCAGGATAGTGGCGTCTTCTGTGGCCCCTTCCGCCTTGGACTTCCTGTTAGCCCTGCACCCCTTATGCCTGTGCCTCTCCTCCCAGGTGGATCCTCTGGAGGCTGAATGTGGAATCCTGGCCTCCTCCCCCTTCTGGCCCTCCCTTCCTCAGAGGAGGAGGAGCCTCCAGTGGAGAGCACAACTCCCATTCCCAGGCTAAGGGAAGGCTACCTGAAACCTGCAAGGCTTCAGAAATGATGTTTACTCCAGAGTCCTGACCTGAAGCCTGTTACTCCTGTTCAAGCAACTGTGGTGAGTTTTGAAGTATTCCTGCTCACGTAGGAAAGTATTAGTAACTTTGAGCATTAAATGTTTGACAAGGAACACTCGGGATCCAACTCACACCTTTGATCCAGCTGGTGGATGAGGTTTATAGTAATGTGGCCTACCCACCTGCCCATTGCGCCTGTGCGACGACCTGAAGATCGCACAGGCCCCAAAAAAGCGGTGTCAATTGCTGCCTCAAGGGCCTTAAGTGGCCCATTAATGAACGGTGGCCTGCCCACCGAAACATCGCGATGGCCTGCAGTGACATCAGGGTGGTTGCCCAACATCACCACGCATCGTTTTACATGCCAACGTTAAAATTCTGGCCACTAACTGGTCATTCATTCAGTTGCTGTTAATAAGAGCTAACTATGTGAAAATTTACTATTGTGTTGGTTAAATACCAAGTGGCAGTAATTCAAAAAAATTTCTATTGGTTGTCAAGCACTTGGGGGTGTCTTGAGGATGTGCTAAGATGCTTATGAATGCAACCTTACTCTTTCTTCTTCACACACAGCAGCCAATATAATAGATGATAACCCTAAGCCTTTGGGTCACTTGCACCACAGTTTTAACAGGGCAACTTATGACAGTGCATCTTGCATTTTCTGCCCATATATTGAACAGCTTGGACTGGAAATCTCATTGCCTGAGAAGTCAACCCAGAAATGGAGGATGTTCATGATGTTTAGATCAATGAACCATGTGCCTATCAATAATAAACACCGAATGGGTCTTGGGGTCACATCTCACTTAACAGTACTTGAGTAGACGTTCCTGAAAAAAAAAGTGGAGGCCTTGAATTCCATGTGGAGCAGAAGATGTCTTAATGCAATAGTCCTCCATTGATATTCAAAAGAGCACCCTGCAGTTGAGAAACCAAAGCTTTTCAAGCAATTAGGTAACTCAATGGTTAACATAAGGGAACATAATCTTAAAATTGAGCCTGGTTATACAGAGAGAAGTTAAGAAACACTTCTGAATGCACAGCCTCATAGAAGTGTGGAACTCTCTCCCACAAAAGAACAGTAGATTTTCGTCCATTTAATAATTTTATGCCTGAGATTGTCAGATTTTCTTCTAGCCAAGGGTTTTAAGATATCACAGGATTTAAAGGCAGGTGGTTGGAGTTAAGATTAAGGTCAGCCTTGATAACAGCGAATGGAGGAACAGTTTGAAGGGTGCATGGCTTCCTCCTGTTCCTATGTAAATCTGGAGCATGACGACATGACAAAAACCTAAAACTAATGAATAGCACATTTAAGACTGTTGTCAGGAAGTTATTCTTCACACACGGGTTGGAATGGACTTCCGAGTGGAGCAATAGGAGGGAAAAATTGGGGAATCATTTAACAAACTGTTGAATATCACGATGGGATAGAGTGAGGGAATTCAAGAGGGATGAGCCCAGGAGAGCTAAATGACCTTGGTCACCTGCTGTGATTTATTAAATGTAAAGCTTGCACCAAGATCAACTACTTACTAAGATGACCCTCCCAAGTCTCCAAAGTTGCAAATTAATCCCAGGCCTCAAAAGGCTCAGGACCTAGCTGGATCTACCGGGATAACTTTGACTATCGTGGCCTCACAGGGGTTAACAGGAGCGGAGAAGGGGAGGGAGAGAATGCAAGGGAGACTCAGCACCCTCGGCAAATCCTCAGATGTGGTCTGGCATCTAGTTCAGAAAAATCGAGCAAGTCAGAAGAAAATAGGACGACAGTCAAAGCTTCACATTTTACTTAACGTCTTTTTTCCGGCAAGGATAAGAAAATATATAAAACAAAAGGTGCAAGGGAAGCATGGGTTATCTGCAGGTCAGAGTGCCCTTCCCTTCACTTTAAAGAAAAGATATCTCCAGCCTGAAGAGTCTTTCCCAATCCCCGCGTCACTGGCCTATAGCATTTGCTGCAAACCGCTTTGCTGTGGCTCAAGGGTCTGGTCACAGCAAAGCTGCATTTAATGTTCGCTTCTGTTTATTATTTGGCTGATTTTCTGTGAGTGATTTTTTTTGTACTTGCACACTCTCTCTCAAGTCTTCCTTGCACTGGGTTTTGCTTCATCTGGTCTTTATTAATCGAATGCCAGACAGCTTTGTGATCCTATTGAATGCACTGAAATGAAATGAATGATTCAGAGCTAAATATAGGCACGTGCCACCCCAGAGACATCTTCAAATCTAAATATTGGACTGTGTGAGAGACAGATTTGCAATGTTTTTATTGATAAAATCCAAAACTTTTGCTTTGTTGCATGAATTTTGTTTTGCAAATGAACTGTAAAGTTGATAGATCATTTCCTGGTATGGATTGCTTTACCGTCACAAAATGTGGCTACCAGAGTGTCTTTTAGAAGTTTACAAAATGTCCACTCAAACATCCAGGCCTGGATTTTCACCACAATGGGGAGTTATCAGTCATGGCGAAAATGGCAGAAGCGACCAGAACCCAGAAGTCCCACCGCCCGAACAAAGCACCAAACACTTTCTCATGGGCAGGAATGAGCTAGGACTGGGATTTGCACATGCCCATTTGCAGAGGCAGCTGCCCATTGAAATCAGGAGCCACCTCAACTTGTGTGATTTTTATGTGAGAAGTGTCTGAAATCTGACATGTACAGATTAGACCCGGTAGCAGTAGCTCGGAGCTTTGTGGATTTGTTTGGATAACTGGGGTACCCTTTTTTGGAGAGGTAGGGTACCCCTTTGAATGTGGTCCTGCAACACCTTTTTGGGAGGTCAGGTGCCCTTTGGGAGAGGTAAGGTGTCCTTTGGGATTGCTAAAATTAGACATGAATGTGCATAAAAAGTGCATAAGCTCATCAGGACTGTGAAGCTAATTTGAACTGTTAGAAGTGTCAAAATGAATTGTCAAAATAACTGTCCAAAGTGTTAAGATGACATCAAAGGGACCTGTCAAGGCACTTAAAACTCCTGCCCTTTAATTCTAAAAACATAAAAAATATTGCTTTCTGTTTCACTCTATCTGTTGACATAAGCCTTAGAGCTACCATTACTGGATTAGTGCTGCATGACTGATTTCACAACAGTCCAATGATCACAGTAGAGTGCCTACTAGTTCACAGTTTGACTGACAGCTCCAAGTGGTTATGGACTCTTTGAAGTAGGACTATGAATTCCAATGCTTGTTTTAATAAGACATGATGCAATTGAACGAGATGTTTGTTGTTATTAGGGATGATATAGCTGAAGGAGTACAAATGTAGTAAATGGGTTTTTATGAATGAGATTTTTTTAAATAAAGCCTGCAATAGACACTTGGAACTTGATTTTATTTGATCTCAGGATGGATCCTGAGGTTTGCATATGGCAGATACTGGTTGCGTTGGCATGGTAAGTGTAAGGGCAAATGATGGTAAGTGCAGCAGACATGGGTTGGCATGCATTGGCACTAAGTTGGCATAGGGAATATAAAGAGCCAAGGGGGCTGGGTGGGGGGCATAGGTTGGATGGAGGGCATGAGGGGCCATGGGGGTGGACAGCAGGGCATAGGTTGATATGGAGCATATGATGGGCCAAGGAGCTGGGGGTGGAGGTGAGTGGGAGCATGAGGTGGCATGGGGTGGCATAGAATGAGCATGGGGAGGGTGTGTGGGAGGTTGAGAGGGTGTGAAGTGTGAGGCTGGAGGGCTGTTTTATGTTTCTCTTTTTTTAAAACTTCGATACAATGCCAGTGTATTGAAGCAGGCCTTCTGCCCAGCCTGCCTCCTCACCTGGCACCCTCTGCACTCTTTCTGGGTTTGCCCAGCCTGACTCCTAGGGAACCCTACCACCCGAGAACTAAAATGCGACCTTTCAGGGCCACTTTCTCCTGGGTCAGGGTTTGTGGAGCTGGGAAATATCCCAACCCCATGCTCCCGAACTGGGAGCTAAAATCCAGGCCTGACTTTTCAAAACGAGAATGAGGAAAACCAGTTTTGCCACATATTCTTGTGCCTTTTGATATCGGGCAGTCAAACAACAGCATTTCCAACAGTAAAATATGGCAGACGCTGGAAACTTGAAAGACAAACAGGAAACGCTGGAAACACTCAGCAAGTCAGGCAGTAGCAGTGGACAAAGATGGGCAGAATTTTAGGTCCTGCGGGCAGACTCGCACCTGACCCAATCTGGCGTAAAATTGTGGGCGATGACATCGGGTAAGCGTCCCGACGTCATTGTGCACTCACGCGATATTTCAGTCACAGGGCGCAAGCGGGTGCCGAAGCTTCACCCACCATGAATTACGAGGCCACAAAAGGCCATTAAACATCCAGTTGATGGTGATTTTTCTTTGCCCGCACGATATCGTGCTCGTTGCACGGGCAAAACGGGCAGGCAGCCAACACTTTTCAAAAACCTCATCCGTCACAGTGGCCCTCAACTTCTCTGCCTCCGGCTCTTCCCAGGGGTCAGTGGGGGATCTGTGTGGAGTCTCCCAATCGGCTGCCCGCAGTTCCGTCAAACTGGTGACAGAAACTCTGTTCAGGAGGGTACTGACATTTACTCTTTACTGTACAGACAAGGCCAGCCAGGCTGAGCGAGCCAAGAGGCTTCGCAGCCATTGCTGGCTTCCCCCATGTCCAAGGTACTATAGACTGTACACATGTGGCCATCAAGGCGCCAGCAGGTCAGCCGGGTGCCTTTGTCAACAGGAAGGGCTTCCACTCCATGAACGTGCAGATAGTGTGTGATCACAGGATGCTGATTCTACAAGTCTGTGCAAGGTACCTAGGCAGCTCACATGACGCCTACATCCTCAGACACTCCCAGGTACCAATGCTCTTCAGTGCTCCAGCCTGACTAGATGGATGGCTGCTGGGTGGCAAGGGCTATCGGTTGAAGAGGTGCTCATGATGCCTCTCCAACACCCAAGAACAGAGGCAGAGAAGCATTACAATAGGAGTCAGGCCTCCACAAGGGTGAAGGTAAAGAGGACCAAAGGTCTTCTCAAACTACGCTTCCGATGACTGGACCATGCAGGGGGTGCGTTACAATACCCCCCTGAGCGGGATACTGATAGTGGTTGCATGCTGCGCTCTCCACAATCTGGTACTGACAAGGGGGAGACCCAATGGAGGAAGAGGATCTTGATGCAGCTGCACAGGCCACAGATGACGAGTCCAGTCGTGAGTCCGAAGGTGAGCATCATGAGGAGAATGCTGAGGGGCATGGAGACAGATCTCAGTAACCTGCAGGGAGGCTGGGACACAGGGACGCCTTAATCCAACGCTCCTTCAGCTAGGCTGCCAAAGGTCTGCTTCCACCTCATGCCAGGGCTGCCGCCTCCATCCCGGATGTCTGAATGGAAACTTTCACTTGAACATAAAGGCCAATTACTGCCTGTGCAAAAAAGTTCAGAGCCACCTGCGTCCAGCAATACATACTGACATTCCCCACACCAATTAAATAAAAAAAGTGAAGTGTACTCAGGCCATGACGACAAAAACAGAATTTATCTCGTTCTGACATCAATGTTTCTTCAACCCCAGACCAGTATACATAAAGACAACATAAATGAACATAAAATCACCCATGACCTGACTCTCTTGTGCTCATGGTGCCTTTAACTTAGCTTGCAAGTGCTACATCTCGGTGCTCCCCCCTCGCTGGTACAGGCATTGGACACTGCCCTGTTAGCCTGATGACCTTGGTGGTCGTCCTCTGGCTGATGGACTGGTCCTGTGCATGCCAGGCACCCTGGTGATACAATGGAGATCTGCAACGCGGTGCCATCATCTTCCAATGATCAATGAGGACTCCAGGTTTGAGGCTCACATCAATGAAGACACTACACTAGAATGGTGTCACAATCCGAAAGTCTCACCTCTGTGCACTGCAATCTTATTTCATCTGGCACCCCTGACCTGCTCTTGTAGCCACAGTATTTATATGGATAGTCCAGTGCAGCTTCTGGTCAACGGTAACCCCCTGGGTGTTGATAGTGGTGGATTCAGTAATGCCATTGAACATCAAGGGGTGATGGTTGGATTCTCTCTTGTTGGAGATGGTCATTGCCTGACATTTGTGTGGCACAAATGTTACTCGCCACTTATCAGCCCAAGTTTGGCTATTGCTGCATTTGCACATGGACTGCTTCAGAATCTGAGGAGTTACGAATGGTGCTGAATATTGTGCGATCATCAGCAAATATCCCCACTTCTGACCTTATGATGGAAGGAAGGTCATTGATGAGGCAGCTGAAGATGGTTGGGCTGAGGACACAACCCTGGGAACTCCTGCAGTGAAGTCCTGGAGCTGAGATGACTGACCTCCAACAACCACAACCATCTTCCTTTGTGCTAGGTATGACTGCAACCAACAGAGAGTTTTACCCTGATTCCCATTGACTCCAGTTTTGCTAGGGCTCCTTAATGCCACACTCTATGAAATGCTGTCTTGATGTCAAGGGCAGTCACTCTCACCTCATCTCGGGAGTTCAGCTTTTTTGTCCATTTTTGAACCAAGGCTATAATGAGGTCTGGAGCTGAGTGGCCCTGGCGGAATCCAAACTGGGCGTCAGTGAGCAGGTTATTGACATGCAAGTGCTGCTTGGTAGCACTATTGATGTCCCCTTCCATTACTTTGCTGATGATCGAGAGTAGACTGATGGGATGGTAATTGACCAGGTTGGATTTTTCCTGCTTTTTGTGTACAGGACTTACTTGGGCAATTTTCCACATAGCCAGATAGATGCCAGTGTTGTAGCTGTAATGGAACAGCTTGGCTAGGGGTGCAGCGAGTTCTGGAGCACAAGTCTTCAGTGCTATTGCCGGAATATTGCCAGGGCCCATAGACTTTGCAGTACCCAGTGCCTTCAACCGTTTCTTGATATCATGTGAAGTGAATCAAATTGGCTGAAGACTGGCACCTGTGATGCTGGGCCAAGATGGATCATCCACTCAGCACTTCTGGCTGAAGATTGTAGCAAATACTCAGCCTTATCTTTTGCGCTGATGTGCTGGGCTCCTCCGTCATTGAGGATGGGGATAATTGTGGGGCCTCCTCCTCCAGTGAGTTGTTTAATTGTCCACTACTATTCATGATTGGATGTGGCAGGGCTGCAGAGCTTAAATTTGATCCCTTGGTTGTGGGATTGCTTAGCTCTGTCTATCACTAGTTGCTTATGCTGCTTGGCACGCAAGTAGTCCTGTGTTATATTGACACCTCATTTTTAGGTTTGCCTGCCCCTGCTCCTGGCATGCCCTCCTGCGCCCTTCAATGAGCCAGGGTTGATCCTTTGGCTTGATCATAATGTGAGGGATATGCCGAATCATGAGGTTACAGATTGTGTTTGAGAACAATTCTGCTGCTGCTGATGGCCCACAGCGCTTCATGAATGCCCAGCCTTGAGTTGCTAGATCTGTTCGAAATCTATCCCATTTAACACGATGGTAGTGCATCAAACACAATGGAGGGTATCCTCAATGTGAAGGTGGAACTTTGTCTCCACTACTGTGCAATGTTCACTCCTACCGACACTGTCTTGGACAGATGCATAGGCAGCAGGTAGATTGGTGAGGATGAGGTCAAATATGTTTTTCCTTCTTGTTGGTTCCCTCTTCACCTGCCGCACACCCAGTCTAGCAGCTATGTCTTTTAGGATTTGTCCAGCTCGGTCAGTAGTGGTGCTACCGAATCACTCTTGGTAATGGACATTGAGTCCCCCACTCAGAGTACATTCTGTGCCCTTGTCACTCTTGATGCTTCCTTCAAGTGATGTTCAACATGGAGAAGTACTGATTCATCAGCTGAGGGAGGGTGGTACATCATGGTAATCAGCAGGAGGTTTCCTTGACCATGTTTGACCTGGTGCCATTAGACTTCATGGGGTCCGGAGACAATGTTGAGGACTCCCAGGGCAACTACCTTGCCACTGTATACCACTGTGTTGCCACCTCTGCTGGGTCTGGCCTGCTGGTGGGTCAAGACATACCCAGGGATGGTGATGGTGGTGTCTGGGACATTATCTGTAAGGTATGATTCCGGGAGGATGACTATGTCAGGCTGTTGCTTGACTAGTCAGTGAGACAGCTCTCCCAATTTTGGGACGAGCCCCCAGATGTTTGTAAGGAGGACTTTTGCAGGGTGGACAGGGCTGAGATTGCCGTTGTCATTTCCGATGCCTCGGTCGATACCGGGTGGTCCTTCTGGTTTATTCTTTTTATGTGACTTTGTAGTGGTTTGATACATCTGAGTGGCTTGCTGGTCCATTTCAGAGGCCATGTAAGAGTCAACTACATTGCTGTGGGTCTGGGGTCACATGTAGGACAGACCAGGTAAGGACGACAGGTTTGCTTCCCTAAAGGGCATGAGTGAGGAGTTTTTACAACAATTGACAATGATTTTATCATCATCCTTAGGCTTTTAATTCCAGATTTTTATTGAATTCAAATTCCACCATCTGCCGTGGTGAGATTTGAACCCGGGTCCCAGGTGCATTACCCTGGGTCTCTGGATTATCAGTCTAGCGACTATGTCTGATCACCATAAAACTATTGCTGATTGTTGTAAAAACCCAGTTAAGGAAGGAAATCTGCTGTCATTACCTGGTGTGGCCTACATGTGACTCCAGAACCACGGCAATGTGGTTGGCTTTGAAATGCCCTCTGCACAAAGGCAATGGCCTAACCAGCAATGCCCACATCCTGTGAACGAATTAAAAAAAACTAGCATCAGTGGAAGGCAAAATTGGTTAGGGCTGTAAAATGGGCCTGCAATCTGATGTCCTCAGGTTAGGTTAAAATTACCTTCAATATCTCAGCTTGTTTTACAAGGTAAAGCAATAAATCTGAGCAGGAAAAGAGGAGAAGGCCTCATGAGCAGGGCTGGGAGGTTTGGGGTGGGGTGGGGGTGGGTGGAGCATTTGACGGTATGGGCAAAATGTGATCTTTGAAAGAGATTTTAGAACGGAGGTAGCAAGACTAACTTAGGGGAACAAATTTAGGGACTGATGATGGACATACCTAAAATAATAACTTACTAGAAACTTCTTGTCAAGAAGGAAGAAAAACTGATATGATGCCACATTTGCCTCAACAAACACACCCCCTGCTGGTAAAGCAGTGATGATGTAGGGCTGGCCATTCTGCTTGTTGGGCCTTTCAATGAAGCTAGGCTTATCCTTTGCCAGCTGTTCAGTTGTTGACTGGGCTGCCTACAGATTTCGAAAAATGAAAACTGGACTCCAAAATCAGTGTTTTTATAAAAATCAATGTCTACTTTCCCTTCTTCTGCATCTTGTGTTGCAAAGGCATTAAATATTAATAACACTTAGGTCTTGAAAGAAATGTCTTCATTGGTAAAGAAAATAGCAGAACTGACACTGTGGCTCGTTCACCCTATCCTGCTTTCTGCCTGCTTTTGTACTTGCAAAAATGTGGCAGCCCTATCTAGACTTTGTTGAGGGATGAGAATTTCAGAGGGAAGACAAGGCTGAAAGTCAACTTGAAAGGTAAATCATATATTGCAGTCATATTGTATTATTACAGTAGCAGATGAGAGAGATGATGGAGCAGTGTGGGGTTTGAGCTGAATCCAACTTCCTATGCAAGCCAGATCTGAAGTGCTCTATTCATTGTTGCAGGCTTGCCCAGTTCCACTACTGTTTGATGGAAAAAATATCTCTTATGTCTTCCCCTCTTTGGAAGTTGGCACTGCTCAACTGCATATGGATTTGTAACCAGGCCTGATCTGTGTGTTTATAAAATCTCACCCTGATAGTGCAGGGCGCTCATCCCCTTAAGCTCGATGTTGAAGAGAAAATTGACTCAACTCCAAGTTACCATTCCAATATCGAAATTAGCCTGAACTAGGTAACACTGGGCAGGATTTTTCACTCGACGTGCCGATAGACGGCCGACATGCCCGAGTGTGAAATAGCGCGCGATGATGTCAGGTGAGCGTCCCGTCATTGTGTACTTGCGCAATGTTTCAGTCAGTGGGTGCGTATGAGAGTTGGCAGCGCGCCTGCTGACAATTAAGCTGCCTATTGAGGCCATTAATGTAGTAATTGGCCTGGGTTTTTCGCTGCTCATCCAACGTTACGGTTGGCAAGCGGGCAAATCGGCCAGGCAACCTTTGGATTTTTGACGAAACCTCATCCAAGGGCGGGGTTGAGGTTTCCAGTATTAATTTAAAAAAGATAATAATGTTTGGGCAGGATTTTTATCGTCAATATGTTTAGGTGAGTGAATCTCATGGGTGGAATTTTTTTTCCAGAATTTCACTATGTTTACTTCATGGTTTAAATGCTTCAGTTCCCTGAGGCAGCTCTCTGCCTTCAGGGAGCTTCCATTGCCCGCTCCCCCTGTGCTGACTTCAGAGCTTGCCCTCTTCCTGCCCCCGCCCTGGCAGTGCTGGGCCTTTCACGCTGGCCGGCCGGCCGCTAATTGTCCAGCCGGCCGGAAATCACGGTCGGGGGCCCATTTCCCGGCCACTCCTAGGCCCGCCCACCACGCCTGCCCACTCAGCTTAGATTCGGATAAAATAGCTTTCTGTCCCTCCCTCTATCCCTTCTCTCTACCCCTCTCCCTGCCTTTAAAAAGTGGATTGCTTTGGATTTAAGGAATGAGTCACATGGTTAATGCTAAATTCTATTTCAGAGGCCAGAGTTTTGAGTTCAGTGGGCAGGTGTGGTCAGCGGGCCCAGGAGCAGGATGGGGGAAAAGGGTCCACTGCCAGCCATCGGCCCCTGACCACGATCTCACACTGGTGGGCCAATTAAGGCCTGCTGAGCCTGTGAACAGCGGCTCCCCAATGCTTGGGAAAGGGCAGGGGCCTGTCAGCCGAAGGATCGAATGGTGACCCAGCGGCCGGTTTAAAACCGGCACAGTCAGGCTCTGGAAGGCTGCCGACAAGGAAGACATCTTCGGTGTTGTCAGCAGGAGATTGAAAGTTATGGATTCCAATGGGGCTGCAGACGCCAGCTGGGAGGGCAGGTCAGGTGGGCACTCAGCCGCCACCCCCCCTGGTTTTCTGATGAGTGCCACGCGGTCCTCCTGGAGCAGGTGGCTGCCAGAAGGGAGGCCCTTGTCCCCAGGGATGGAAGGAGGAGACCACTGCACCTCACAAAAAGAGCTTGGGAGGAGGTGGCAGCGCTGGTCAGCAGCCATGATGTCAGCAGCGCACCTGGGTCCAGTGCCACAAAACGTTTAACAACCTGCTGCACTGAAGAAGGGTGAGTATCGTGTTGGCATGGACAGTGTGTGGAAGTGTGAAGGACTGCCTCCCCGCTACCCCCCCCCCCCCGCCAAACACCAGGTGGAGCTCAGAGGTGTTAGAGTCTGAGCACCAACTGTCAATGACACCGGAGCTGGCCAAGGGGGTGAGCCCTGGCTGCTTAGACTGAGTGACTTGCACCTCAAGGGGCCACGACTCGGATGTGCCCTGCAAGGTGTTCCTCAGCTGGAGTTGGCCAGGCTGCAGTGGCGCTGCAGGTAGAGAGTGGACTAATCAATGCTCCTCTGTCCTTTCAGGAGGAGACAGCCCATAACAACGTTGAGAGTTCACGGACCAGCGGAGGCCCCGCTAACCTCCTAATCCAAACCAGATATAAGCAGGATGCCTTGGAGCTGGAAGGCAAGAAACTGGAGAGTTTTGGATGGTGCAAACATCCTTGTGTAGTCTCATCATTGATGGGACCATCAAAACTGGATTTTTCATTGATCATTGAAAGATGATGGTGCCATGATACAGATCTCCATGGTCTCACCAGGGTGCCTGGCCTGCACAGTGACAGTGTGATGACTTTAATTAATCACATATCCATCTTCTCCCTTAGGTTTGCCAACATGCACCCAAGTGCAGGACCCCAGAGAGCCACCCCTGACCCTCCAGATACACCTGCATCATACCCACTCTCTGAACCAGGCATCAGCGCAGATACCAGCACCTTGATGGTTGTTAGGCTATAATGTCTGTGCACAGAGGTGAGGGCACTTCACACTCGCTTGAGATGCAGGCGGAGACAGAGAGTGCCCAGGGCGCCGGCAGTCGGAGGGCTGCTGGAGATCAGGACGATGCTCAGTTGAAGGCAGATGATGAGCCTCTGGATTCATCCATTAGGCAGCAGATGCTGGATGTCCGGCGGGATGTGCAGGAGAATCTGGCTGAGATCCATGAGGGTACAAATGCCATGGTCTCTGTTATGAAGGAGTCCATACGGAGCATCAGCACTGCATTGACTCTCATGACCGAGCACTCTGCCTCCTCCATTGAAGGGATGGTGACTGTCATGGAGAGGCAGTTCCAGGAACAGAAACAGGGGTTCCTGGGGCTGCACTCGGACCTGCAAACCCTCACACAGGCAATGACCTCAGGTGGTCTCTGCCAGTGTGGGAGATTGATGAAGCACCCCGTATCCCAGCTAGGTGCCTGTCCATCAATGGTGTGTAGGGAGGTCCAGAGCGACCTCACATTGGCACACAAGCTGCCTGTCATCTCTGCGGGCTTCTCTCAGGGTGCTCCATATGATGGCAGCAGCTCCTCTGCCAGTGACCGTGGTATTTGATGAGGCTGTGATGACTGGGGAGATGCCAGCTCTGGCACTGGCCATTCCCTTCCAGGCAGGGCTAGCACAGGCTCCACTGGCCAGAGGACAACTGACAAGGTCATCAAGGCCAACACGACAGCAGAGTCAGCAGGCTGTCTCCAATACTGGTGCCAGCGAGGGGGGAGCACCAAGACATAGCACTGGGAAACGTAAGATTCGGGCATCATGAGCACAAGAGGGATAGTTCATGGGTGATCTTCCGTTGTGCAATGTTTTGTTTATTTTAACTGGTCTAGGGTTGAAGACCAGAGGAGGTTCTGTTAATTTGTTTTTACTGCCAACATGAGATAAATTTTTCTTTCGTCGTAATGGCTTCAACTTTTTTATTTAATGTGGTGCAGGGTACGCCAGTATGTAATGCTGGACGCGGGTGGCTCAAAACTTTATCGCACAGGCACTGAGTGGACTTTGGGTCAAAGGAAAAGGCCATTTCAGACATCTGGGATGGAGGTGTCAACCCTGGTAGTTCTCATTTGGCTGAAGGAGCATTGGATCAAGGTGCCCCTGATATCCCTGGCTCCCTAGAAGCTACAGAGGTCTGCCTCCATGCCCTCAGTGTTCTCCTCACTGTGCTCCTCTTCTGACTCACTCCTGGGCTCATCATCTTTGGCCTGTGCAGCTGCATCAAGATCCTCTTCCTCCAGTGGGCCCCCCCTTGCCAGTTCCAGATTGTGGAGAGCACAGTATGCAACCACTATCAGTGCTACCTACTCTGGGGGCCTATTGTAGTGCTCCCCCTGAATGGTCCAGTCATCGGACTTGCATCTTCAGAAGACCCTATGGTCCTCTCTATCACCACCCTTGTGGAGGCATAACTCCTATTGTAAAGCTGTTCTGCCTCTGTTCTTAGGTGGCAGATAGGCATCATAAGCATCCTTTCCACAGATAGCCCTTGTCACCCAGCAGCTGTCCATCCAATCAGGCCAGAACACTGAAGAGCCTCGGCACCAGAGAGTATGTAAGCATCATGGGAGCTGCCTGGGTACCTTGCACAGACTTGCAGAATCTGCATCCTGTGATTACATACTATCTGCACGTTCATGGAGTGGAAGCCCTTCCTGTTGATGAAGGCAGCTGGCTTACTCACATGTGTGCAGTCAATTGCACCCTGGACTGGGGGTGGGGGGAGCCAGAGATCACTGCAAAGCCCCTGGCTTTCTCAATCTGGCTGGCCTCGTCCATACGGAAATGAATGAAAGCCAGTTACCTCCTGGGCAGAGCTTCTGTCACCAGCTTAACATAACTGTGGATAGCTGATTGGGGGACTCCACACAGATCCCCCACTGACCCCTGGAAAGAGCCAGAGGTATAGAAGTTGAGGGCCACTGTGACCTTCAGAGCCACTGACATGGGGTGTCCACGCACACAGTCAGAGCTGATCTCAGGCCCAATCATTTGACAGATGGAGTCACGGTCTCCCTTGAGAGGCAGAGCCTCGTTCGACATTGCACCTCGGATGTATTGAGGTAGTTGCATCACTGCCTCTAAACCCTGGCAGCAGGTTAGAGGTGTCTTCTGTGGCCCCTTCTGCCTTGGACTACCTGCTGCCTGCACCTCTCCTCACACAGGTTGCTCCCCTGTAAAATGCATTGGGAAACCTGGCCTCCTCTCCCTTCTGCCCCTCTCTTCCTCCTCTGGGGAAGTACCTCCAGCGGAGACCACCATCCCCATTACCAGGGTAACAGAAGGCTGTCTCATACCTGGAAGGTTCCACATGGTCTGAATTCTCAAGGGTCCTTGGAGGCACCAAATAGTCCTGAAATGAAGCCTGGAAATGCTAACAATGAAGCCCCGAACAGAGATGAAGCTGCTATATATCAATAAGTCACCAGGAGCAAACTATCTATCCAACTCCACACTACCCATACTGACAATGCAGCTGACCCATTTTATCCCGCTTGTGGTTGAGGTTTTTGAAATTGTCAGCTGGCTGCCTGCGCAAACTCTCACGGGCAATGAAAAATAGGTGTCAATTGACTTTTTAATGGCCTTAACTGGCCTCTTAATTAGCGGCAGGCACCGCTCCAGCACCTGTGTGTGCCCACTGAGAAAAATATCGCGCAAGTGTGTGATGATGTTGGGACGCTCATCCGATGTCATCACATGCTATTTTGCTCTCGAGTGTTTCAGGTGCACATCCACAAGCTGAGCGCAAAATTCTGCCCATAATGTCCTATGTAGAAAAGTCTTGATAGAATGACATAGAATCTACAGCACAGAAGCAGGCCATTTGGCCCAGCCAGCTTCTTATTGTGCAAACGACTAATTTGGAGCACATACTGAAACCTAGATTAAAATTTAAGAAGATCCTGACTTGACAACTTAGGGGAATTTTTTGAGTCTCCGTCGATCGTGATGGTGGAGCAAGGCAGACATGGGAGAATCAGGGAGCAAGAAAGGGAGCAATCCCACACCATCTACACCTGATACAAATCACGTGCAGACTTCTGCTTGGGCTCTAAGGCAGGCTTTTCACCAACAAGAGGTGAGAGGTTCATGTTAGTATTATGTTATACTGCAATCTGATGCTTATGAGCATGTGTATCATTTCCTGTTATCCTTACAGGGGGGTGAATCTTGAGTTTGCCTGCAGAAAATAGACCTTGGAGGCAGACAATTTCTGGGCTGACAGGATATCAGTATTTAAAGGGGAATCCACTTTATATCTGAAGATGAAATTTATTATCTTTCATTGTATTTTCTTAAATATGTTATTTTAAACAATCTTCTTTGTCAGGCTATTTTTGGAAGTAATTTCCCAAGAGTTTCGGATGTCAGATTTTTAGTGGCTGCAATTATAATTTTGATAATGGACATTCCAACAGCATTCCAATTTTATGTTATTTAGACAACGAGAAAGATGTTAATTCAATTATTCAGTGTTATGAACAGGTGAGGAGGGGTCGACTGGCTCCTCTCTTTGCCCTCATTTGACCACAACAGATTCTCCTGTTTTGAGAAGGATATACTTGCTAGTTCAATGAGTACTTAACTGTTTGCACACTATGATCATAAAAGAAACAATCAAACAGGTTTTCTTGAGTTTAACAAAGAAAGAGGTTAGCTTTATCATACTCAAACCAATCTAAGTACAATAATAAAATACGCTCTGACTTTCACAGACACACATGCACATGCACACACAAATACAGATTACAGGGTGGGGAAGGATAGGTTGGCCAAATTAGAGTCCATAAAAAGTAAAACAAATATACAGTCTGTAGTTTGGTGACTTGGCTGGCTTCAGGCTGTATTTGGTGGTCTTGATGCTTCCAATTTAAAGATGTAGCTAGCTGATTTTGCTGTTCTTCTGGAGATGATAGTGCTGGGCTGGATTTCTTTTAAGAAGTCGCTGTTTACAACAGGAGTGTTCCTGGATGGTCACAGCCAGCAAACAGAGCTTGAAGCTTGCCAGGTGGGTTGGAGAGAGAGGGAGGTAGAAGGGACCCCACTTGGGTCTTCTCTCTCAGCTTTTCTCAGCTCTACTGAAACATTTGCTTGAAATAATCGAAGGATTGGCTTATTATGTGACCTTCCTTCTCCAACTCCCAGGTGGATCCCAAATAAGGTTAATTTGCCACTGTATTCCAAGGGTAACTTGATTAACGCATGTTTGGAAAGCTATCTTAGCCAGGGTCCATTGTCCAAGCGATTAGTCCTAATGGTCTGTCTCCAATAGCTGAATACCTCAGGTGATTGCTTTAATGTCTTGTTAATGGGGCAGGAGCTTTAAGACCTTCATATCCCAATAGGTCATTGGATTGGAAAATTGATTGTGTAGTAATGCAAATTGGGGCTGCCACCTTGATCTGCGATCTCAAGTCACTTTTATCCTGTGTTTTAAAAAGTCTGCTTTTTAAAAGTTCAATTCATGTTTCCAACTGTTGGATTAAAATCATTATTTGATATAAAACACATCTTTATGGAAAGAGACAGGCTACCGAAACCCACATTTATCCATAAATCTGTATCTATGGGCCAAGGGATACCAAACATGACATATCATAGGATAATTGCCATCAATCATATTGGCAAAACATCCTTTAAGAGCAGAAGTGTAAATACAATTGGACCTGGTATGGATTGAGAGGCATTAGCTTCATTCATACCTTCTGCAGCCATGCCCCTGCTGCCGTGCACTCTGTCAAAAGGTCCAGTAATCATCCCAGTGGGAGATTTCTGGAGACCAATGAAGTCAGTGAAACACTACATAACGGCCCTCTCCAACTAATCTCCCAGCCTGATGAAACCAGTTGCAGCAGCCTCTGTGATAGAGCCCAAGATGTCTAGTGCAAAACCCTTACAATTCACAAGAGATACCCTGACTGGCTTCAGCACCTGTGGCACTGGGGCTTTACTTCAGATATCCCTGGAGCTGTCACCCACTATGTATACACTAAAGGTCTGCTAAACAACTGCACAGATGCCCCAATAAACTTTTCCATAGTCTGCATGAGCACTAGCAGAGCGCTTAACACTCACAAATGGCTGGAGAGAATGACACTGTTCTGATGGTGTCCTCCTTTACAGTGCCGATCTCAAGGAGTTATGTTTCTGTAGCTGAGGAAGTCCACAAAATGGTCCTCCATTTAGCTGGTTCGTATCGTCCTTCTGTTTCCACCTATTCACTCACGCTCTTGATGGGGGGAGGCAATACAATAGTGGTAGTCTCGCTGGACTAGTAATCCAGAGGCCTAGCCTAATGCACAGAGGACACAGGTTCGAATTCTACCATGGTGGAATTTAAATTTAATGAATAAATCTGGAATATACAGCTAGTCTCAGTGATGGTGACCATGGCCAGGATACTTAGGTCAGCTAGCGGGAGGTTGGGCGGAACTCCCAACGCCAACCTGCATCATTTCAATTTTCAGGTCGGCGGGGTCGCAGCCGAATCAGCTGTGCACCCGCCGACCTGTCAACGGCCTATTGAGGCCATTTAAAAAGTAATTGAAGTAATGAATGGACCTTCCCGTCCAACCTTAAGGTTGGTGGGTAGGCCGGGAGGCCTGGCGGGCTTCAGAAAAAGCATGAAACCTCATGCACAGGCGGGATGAGGTTTCATGAGGGTTTTTAAAAATTCTATAAAAGTTTGATTTAAAGTGATGGACAAGTCCCAACTCATGTGACAATATCACATGAGAGGGAAATTTTAATTTTGCCCCTTCATTTTTAAATTTGGCGCCGATCTCCCTGAGGCAGCACTTAGCCTCAGGGAGATGAGTGCGCTCTTTCACACGCACGCAGGGGTGCTGATGGGAGGCGTGCCCGCTCCTGCACTTCCCCCCCCCAACGGGGAGGAAAATTCTTCCCCATGAAACTATAATCAATTGCTGTAAAAACTTATCTGCCTCACTATTGCCGTTTAGGAAAGGAAATCTGCCTTCCTTACCTGATCTGGCCTATATGTTACTCTAGGCCCACAGCAATGTGTTGACTCTTGCCTAGCAAGCCACTCAGTTCAAGGGCAATTAGGGATGGGCAACAAATGCTGGCCATGAAAGAATAAAGAAAAAAACTTCACTTGATGTGCCAGTTTGCTGTGGCAAATGTAATTACACTGGTGTGGAGCGTGTGATGCTAATGTTGAGTGCTGGCAGAAGCATCCTTGCTTAAATGTAGCTCTAAGGAAGATATTGAGCCTGGCAGAGTGAGGTTCAGTGAATTAGCAGCCACTGTTTAAATTACACGATCGCTGATGTATCCTGGTTCATAAGCCCACGTTTTGCGAATTAAAGGTGTTGTCTCTCCAATGCTTTCCCAGAAAATACAATGGGCAGAATTTTTACATTGGCGGGCGGGCAGGCGTGTGCTCGATCGATCGGACGCGAAACCGCGCGAGGTGATGTCGGGCGAGTGCCGCGATGTCATCCTGCGCGCACGCGATATTTTGGTCGGCGGGCGCGCACAAGTGCTGAAGTCCGCCTGCTGACAATAAAGAAGACAATTAAAGTTGTTAAAAGTTCCAATTGCCCCCGATTTTTCGTGGCCCATCCAACATTTACGGTTGGCGGACAGGGTGAATCTGCCAGGCGGGTTTCTCATTTTTGATGAAACCTATTCCAAGGGCGGGGTGAGGTTCCCATGATTAAATTTTAAAAAATAACAACGGATGGACAGAATTTTTACATGTTCAGGAAACTGGTTGTGACGCATGGACTTTTTTCCCCGGTTTATATGGGTTTCAAAGTCTTCAGCTCCCTAAGACAGCTCTCTGCCTTCGGGGAGCTTTCATTCAGCACTCATCCACGCCCAGGCTAACATCAGCGCCTGCCCTCCTCTCGCCCGCCCCCTCACCGTGCTAGTGCTGAGCATTTCGGCGTGCTGGCCGTTAATTGGCCAGGCAGCCTGAAATCGCGAGCAGCCCCCAGTGGCTCTCAGGCCCGCCCACCGTGCCGACACGGCGACCTGAAAATCCTGCCCAATATGTATGATTTACAGTGCACCTGGTAAGACCTGCAAGCAGGCTTATAATACTGCAAAAATGCACAGTAAGGGGATTTTTCACCCATTCGCTGTGGCACTTATTCTGCAACAAGCATTCAATCTTTCATTTTTCTTGAAAAGCACGTGAAGCGCCTGCTGCTTAAATTCATTACGCAGCAGGGAAGGCAGACAATGCAAACACACTTCTCCTGATCGCCAACATGCGGGTGTCTGAGGGGGCTTCTCAGAGTTGGCGTTTACAGGAACTAAGTCTGCTCCAAAAACTCCCCAGTATTGCACTGGCACCCCACTCAAGGTTTCAAAGCAGAGGCTTCAGCATTTAAATTTACTGTATTCAATGATGTGGGCGTCTCTGACAAGACCACTGTTTATTTCCCATCTGCACGCAAGAACTTCCATGGTGGACAAATCCTGTTGAGCTGCCTTGTGAGGCTGAAAATCACTGATACAACTTGCATCACTCAGCAAACGTCCCAGAAACGAAGGAGGTAGTTTCTTTATTCAAAAACTCACCTTTAAAAATTCAACTGAGAAACAGGAATCTGCAGCTGGCCCTATGCCAGGCCTCTCATATGGAATCTGTGACAGCACTGCTGACCCCCATTTCCTTCACATCCCACAGTCCAGTTTCAAACATGTCAGGCTCTCTGTTCTTTCTGTCACTGTCCATGGCTGCATGGTGGCTTCTCAACACTATTAGACTGGCTGATTTGAGAACTTCTACCATAATGCGGCTACACTTAAAGAAGTCAATAAGTCTTACTCGGCACCAAAGGTCACAGATCTTGCAATTCCTTCCTTCACGATTTACTTAAAAAGGGCTTCAAATCAATTCTAAACATTATCCGGAGCTGCTGTCCTGAATAGGGCTGGGGTATGAATTGGAGCATAGCTGCATATAACTGCCCCTTCAGCCTGACAGCTGTTCCCTTCACAACAGACCAGAGCAACAACAGATGCAAAAGACAGCAATCTGAGAGGAAGCAGAAATGGCTAGATTAGGGTTGCATTAGTGTAATTAGCAATTAAAAAGAGATCAAGTCATTCTTCCAAAGCAACTTCTGAAGCACTAAAGCGCAATATATAGAATCATATTAAATAGATTAAAATTAAATTCTTGGTATTGGTTGTGTCCAACATTTTTTTGCCACTTAATTATACTCACCATGGACCAAGTGCAAACATTTAGGAGACAAAACAAAACACTGACCTACTCATTATGATTGCTAAATTAAACACAACTATTTAAGCGTAATTTCAATACACATGAAAGCATTAGCTCTGAACTTAGCTGTAAGTGGATTTTGAATTCTTCCATCCATGAGGGGGCTGTGACCTTACCAAACTGTTTGACCTGAGATACTAAGACACCTAAACCCAAGACTGTGAGTGCTAATAGAAACTGTTTTATCAGGGCTCCGTGGGTTCAGTGAGTTGTATTTTGACCAACTTCAGACCTCTGCTTTGTAAGTTGTTATGTTTTTCCCTTTAAAAAAAATGTGCAATAATTTCATTTCAAGGCATAATGAAAATTCTTATCGCCGAAGAATTAGATATAGATAGAAATGGAAAGCATTCATGCTCAAAGGTGCAAAATGATTTGCATAAGTATGACAGGACTCACCACCCCCTTCTCAAGGGCAATTAGGGATGGGCAATAACTACTGGCCTTGCCAGCGACGCCCACATCCCCTGAACGCATAACACAGACAGATCAAACTGTCTAAAAAAGCGTTATTAAAAAATAACTTCAACGAGAAATGTGATTGTGAGCTGATATTTGATGAACAGTATAAGCAACTTTGGGGCCAGTTTGTCTGAGGCAATTGCATTCCAGATCAGCAGGTTGTGTGCTTAATCTACTGCTAACATGGGTATCTAATCTTAACTGGCACTCCAGGATGCTGCATTGGTGAGGGTGCTGTCCCACGGGGTGAGTTAAGACTGACATCTCATCCCTAAGTGTATGTCAGAGATCACATGACAATACCTGAAGAACAGGAAGATATCCTAATCAACATTTTTCCTTAATTAATCCGATGGAAATGGAAATTATCCTTGAAAGAACTGGGCAAATTGAATCCGATGTGCTTTCCGTCCCTAGAATCTAAGTAAGAATTGGTTTGGGGACTGAAGGAGCAATGATAGTGAGATGAGGAGAGTGTAGATCTAGATTGAATACTCGGACATCAGCTGAGCAGCTCAGCTTGACCAAAATGATCCCTGTTCAAGCTAATTAAAATTAATACTTTTTAAAATGATGCAGTTCTGTGTCATCGTTGCAGATACCCAGAATCCAGAGGTGAATAGATGCTGGGAGGGGTAAGCAGCAGGGAAACAAGATTTTGAAAAAGGCACAAGACAACTATTAGTGCAAGAACTTATGTTGCCAGTACCCACTCTCCAAATGTGAAGTGAGGCAAGTTTTCAGTTTGTCATTGCTAAGGAAATAGGTCCTGATTGTGTTTTGGCACCCAGGCCTTAAGGGCAAACACACATTGGACAGACAGGGAACGATGCTCTGATATCTTGTGTATTGAAATATACACTCTCACTGCACCCAAAGGACCATACTATCTCCTGGGAGAGATAAAAAAAATCAGATAAAAACTCAGGCCAATTGGGGGAAAAGAATCTGGGAATTCTTCTCATGCTTCCCCTGCCAGCTCCCCCCGACAAAACCCCCCACCACGTACCCCCCCACCCCCCCTCCACCTTCAACACCACACACTCAATGAGATTTGAATAGAATTGGTGCATAATGCCATTTTGTTGGAGTTTAGCCTGAAGGCTACATCTTAAGCACTATTGTCAGGGTCAGTTCAACAATTAAAGTGCTTCAGGTTTTGAAAATAACATGCGGGGATTTCCTAATATTGGACACTACAATAAAGAGGTACATAAGATGGCTGTGGGCTCAAACTCCACTGTATGACTAGAGCATCTAATCAAAACTGACACCTCAGTGCAACGGGATGGCTACAATGTGGGGCTTGTCGTATTTAAGATGAGGCGTTAAAGCAGTTGACATGAAGGACATTTTCCAGAAGGGTCCTAGGGATGGAGCATTTTACCTTCAAGGTTAGATTTCAGATGCTGGGGCAGTTCCCATTGGAACAAAGAAGATTGAGGGGAGATTTGATAGAGGTGTACAAGATTGTGACATGATTGGGTAAGGTAGACAAGGAAAAACTGTTCCCATTAGCTGATGGTGCAAGGGCTAGGGGGCAGAGATTTAAGGTTTTGGGCAAGATACACAGGGGGAATGTGAGGAAGAACTTCTTTTATGCAGTGAGTGGCACCTGGAACTCGCTGTCCAGAAGCTTGGTGGAAGAAAGACAATAGCTTGTTTGAAAAGGATGGATACTTTAAGAAATAAACTTGCAGGGATATAGGCATAGACTGGGGCAATGGAATTGACTGGATTGCCCCATAGAGAGCCAGCATGGACTAGATTGGCTGAATGGCTTCCTTCTGTGCCTTAAATAATTCTATGACTATGACTTTCTGAGGAGCAACAGGGGAGTTCTCCTGGTGCCTTGCAAAATATTTATCCCTCAACCGAAGTCACGAAAACAGATTGGCCTGGGATCTTTGGCGAAGCTGCAATCTTCATTGGATTGCCACTCCGCTTGAACTTTTCCATGCCTCAACACTGCTAAGTATTTCTTGCCAGGTCTTCCAAGCCCAGCTTCTCCACAAAGATGGAGCACAGCATCCACCGGAGAACTCCACCACAGCACTGAAGCGTCAGAGGGAAGGCAGGGCTTGCCCCCTTTTTACTGCACCAGCTGCTGTATGTTAAGTTTAAAGGTCCTGTGTGAATGTTAGTGAATGAGTAAATGGGTGAATGATTGCGAATAGGTAGGTGGGCGAGTGGACTAATGAGTGAATGGGTTGGGTGTTAGGGTGGGTAGGTGGGTGAGGTAAGTGGGTAGTGTGGGTAGATGAGTACATTGGCAGGTGGGTGGGGTGGCAGATGGGGACAGACAGGTTGGCAAGTTGGTGAGGAGGTAGGTGGGTGAGATGGTGAGTGGGTAGGGTGGTATGTGGGTAGGGTGGCAGGTGGGTGAAGTGTTAGGTGGGTAGGATTTTAGGTGGTAGGATGGCAGGGCAGTAGGGTGGCAGATGGATAGATAGTAGGTAGGGTGGTAGGTGGTGAGGTGGCAGGTTGGTGGGTAGGGTTTTAGGTGGTAGGATGGCAGGTGGGTAGAGTGGCAGGTGGTAGGTGGGTTACATGGTAAATGGGTAGGGTGGCAGGTGGGTAAGGTTGCAGGTGGGTGAGCTGGCAGGTGCGTGAGGTGTTAGCTGGGTCGGATGGGTACTTGATTCGGTAATCGGGTTGCGATTTCAGAGGGATCGGGGGGTAGTTGTGTGGTTGGGGGAGGTGTTCAGTAGGTCAGGGGGTAGTCGGTAGGTTAGAAGGGGTTGGTTGGGGGTCAGTTTGAGTGTTGGGGGTCAGTTCCTTAGTTACCCAGCAGTTTCCTGGGTAACTATTCAGGTAAGTCCCATGGAACTGTCTAAAGTTTTTAACTCTAACTCAGAATTGGAGACATTTGCGGAGGGTCCCAGAGAGCTGGGGAATTACCCAGCAGAAGTTGAAAGTCCCTGGGCAATTTCCACGAAGTTCATTATGTCCGGACTTACTCAAGGTCCCAACCTGCACCTAATGTCATACATACGGTCTCCAACGATCCACAGACTGGAAAATCTGGGCTATCCGTTCATTTGTTTCATTGATATTTGTGAGGCCTGGCTGTGTGCAAAATGGCGGCCCTATTTCCTGACATTACACAGTGACTAAACTTCAAAAATATTTCATGGGCTGATGATGGGTCTGCTGTGTTTTCCCATCATTTTCTTGTTTCATTTCAAATTGTCAGCGTTTTCAGTTGCTCATTGAAACATCTTTATTGATACTAGAATGGTGCTCCTTGTGTTCTCAATTCCACAATGGTTTAGGGTTGGTCCACATCTTTCATCCAGAAGTATCGACAAGGATCCTGCAGGATCTTACAGTGCTTAAGATATAGACTGAGCACCCATTTGCCACAGAAGAGGGGAATATGAGCAGGAATTTGGGTCAAACAGGGCAGGAAACAGTTAAAGAGTTAGATGGGTTCTCACTGGTACCAGAAAAGGGTATGATAATTGTTCTCATAATCAGCTCAGTTTAGCAGATTAGCACTTGCAAAGGTGGAAATGGGGATTGGTATAGAATGCAAAACTGCACACTTAACTGAAAACCACCCTTATTATTACATACTTAACAGAACAGGTGTCCACAGAAATGAGCAGAGGAGGTTTTGGTTGTAAGAATACATATATAATTAAACAGGCTGTACGCTTGACAAGTGCAATGCTTAGTGCAGCAAATAGGTCTGCTTAGAGTTTGGTATTACCTTTTTAAGAAGGGGTAATGTATGGCTCTACTGCATGAAATGTGGGATTCTCAAGTCTGAGGTTTGTCCAGTGAGTGCCACTGTGTAAAACTAGTGCCCTCTTTTGTCAGCACTTAAGTCTACAGTGTGCATTTTGAGAAGTAAAAACATGGAGTACTGGAAGTATTCAGCAGGTCAGACAGCATCTGTGGGGAGAGAAACATTTCAGGTCAATAATGTTGTTTCAGATGGAAGATAGTGTTTGGGCATGGATGTTGGGAAGGGTGTAGTTGAAAGGGCAGCTGTTGCATCCCCTGCATTTGCACTGGAAGGTTTCGTGGGAAGGGGAGGAGGTGTTGGGGGTGATGGAAGAGGGAATCAGCATGCCACAGAGGAAACTGTCCCTTCGGAATGCTGGGAGGTAGAGTGTGCTTGGAGGTGCCATTGTGCTAGATGTAATGGAAATGGTGGGGGATGATCCATTGAATTTGGAGGCTGGTGAGAGGACAAGGTGAATCCTTTCACCTTCTGCACCATCTTTCGCACCATCCATGGCTCAAACACTCCTTCCAGGTGAAACGGCAATTTACATGCACTTCTTTCATTTTCGTATACTGTTATACTATATAGTATAGTATATTGCTGCTCACCACCCAATCTTCTCTACATTGGGGAGACCAATAGCTGGCTGGGCGATTGTTACACTAAATATCTCCATTTGGTCCAAAGCATAACATTGAGCTTCTGCACACTTTCCATTTTTAATTCTCCAGCCCACTCCCACTCTGACCTCTCTGTCCTCAGCCTTCTAGGCTGTCCCAATGAAGTTCAATGGAAACATGATGAACACCACCTGATAGGAACACAGGAAATAAGAGTAGGAGCAGGAGTAGATGACATGGACCATCGAGTGTGCTCCGCCATTCAATATGATCATGGCTGATCTTCAGCTTCAACTCCATCATCCCTTATCCCTTACTTCCCTGAGAGACAAAAAAAAATCTATCTATCCTAGCCTTAAATGTACTCAATGATGGGGTGTCCACAACCTCACTATTTGGATTAGGCACTTTGCAACCTTCAGAACTTAACATTGATTTCATTCACTTCAGATCATAATCACGACTCCTGTTTCTCTCCAACAGGAGGAAGGAATAGGGATGTGCAACCCTAACATCCCACAAACGAATAAAATAAGATGCTGGTAACAATTCTGCTTTTTGCTACTTACAGCTCCTTTCGACCCACCTTTCATTTCTTTACTTGTCCCATTGCCACCCCCTTCTGCCTTGCACTAGCAACCTTTTGAACTTTGAAACAGTCTTGCCTTACATCCCACCATGGATCTTCCTTTTTGTGTTTTCTTCCTCTCTTCCCCGCAACCCTCTTTCCCTCTCTCTGTCCTTGCTTAGAGCAGCTAAATCTCCAACTTCTTTTAGTTCTGGTGAAAGGCCAGCGACCTGAAACATGAACTTTGCTTCTCTCCCTTCAGACGCTGCCTTACCTGTTGAGTGCTTCCAGCATCTTCTTGTTTTTACTTCAAGTTTCTAGCATCCACAGGAATTGTTCATTTTTTTTTATATAGGTGAACATTCTAAGGCCTGAATCACAAAAGGAAAATGAACATCTTTGATGTAAGACATTATATGAATACCAATAGGTAGTTTAGGCTATAAATAACCACTGCACACTGCTAAATAGAAACAACTACAGGAATTCTGCTTAGTAGTTTAAGCAAATGCAATCCTTTCCCTCTCTTGTTTCTGAGATAGCTATGTGACTGCAGCTAGTGCAACATCCTGTGGGTGCTGGTTTTAAACAGCACCATTGTTTACTGATGCTGCTCAATGCTTGTAGTGTACTCCAGTAGAAAGTGTCACTGGCATAACCCCTTTGAAAATTTTAATTACAAAGAGTTACTCTTTTTTTTTCTCTGCTTGCTTCTGCTGTTGTTTTTCCTTTCAACTTACTGCTGCTTTATCTCCAGCCAGGGTTTTGCAACTCACAACTTCTCTATTAATTCACTAACATGAGCTTCAGTGATTCAGCAACGAAAACATAAAATGCTGGAAATGCTCAGCAGGACAGGCAGCATCTGCGGAGCAAGGAACAGAGTTAATGTTTTAGGTCAATAACCTTTCAGCAGAACTGGGAGGAGTTTGGGATGCAGCAAGTTTTATGCAAATGCAGAGGCAGCAAACACAGGCAGAAATCAGGGAGTGGCGGGGGTGGAGGGAGAACAAAAGGGAAGGTCTCTGATAGGGCAGAAGGCAGGAGAGATTAAATCTCACAAGAGTTGATGGTGAAAGGCAGAAGGAGATAGTGATGAGACAAATAAAGAAATGAAGGATGGACCTGGAATATTGAGCAGAATTTTCACTGCCAAGCTGAGGTGAGTTTGGATGCGGGCAAAATTATGTGTGTGGGTGTGGGGGATGGGGGCGGTGGGGGGGGGGAGGTGGGGGGGCGGTGGGGTGCGGGTTTAAAGAACTGAAAAGTGGCCTCACGCCAGAAATCCAACATGATCCTGCCCTCTCCTGGGTTTAAACTGGACGGGTTTCAGGCAAGTGGGGAACCAGTTTGTAGATGTCAAGCAGGTAACTTTAATATGCAAAGAAGCAATTCCTGTAACTCAGGATTTAATCCAGCATTCCAGCTTTAACAGCCAGAGCTCAGGTTACCCGTGTTGTGTGGAACTCACCACACGGTGAGTGTGCAGCAGGGAGTGCTTCTCCAGTGAAACTAAAGGCTGGAAAAACAGTGAAACAGAGTAACTGCAACCCTGCCTACATGGGAAACTGCAGCTCACAGCACTTATGCTGAGAGTATGTTCTTACTGGTTGAAAGGCGATTTCCATCTGCCTCGAAGTCAGTTCACCTGTTTTGGACTTCACTCACCTTGATCTAATCTTCCATGCTGTCAGCCTTCACTGCAGTATGGGAGCAGTTTAGGCGGATCTACCTTTGATCTCTGATGGGATACAAGTGCAGCAGCAACACCCACAGCACTAGGTGCAGTAGCAGCAACACCAGCATCAGCAGCAGCTGCCTTCTCCTTATGCTCCTCCAGAAGGCAGAGGGGACGAATGCAGAGGTCTCGCTGGAAGGAGGTGAGACCTCACCCCCCACCCCCCCCACCCACCACTCCTCCAAACACAGGGTATGCAGGCAGAGAATCAGCTCCCTCATCATGCGTAAGCGCCTCAGGAGACCCAAGCGTTCATGGCAGGTCACTGCTGACACCTGCAGCTTCTTGGAACAAGACCTCCTGGCCCAGTGGACCAAGTGTTCCTGCATTGCCAGTGGCCGTTGAGGTGCCAGTCACTGGAGCAAACCTGCCCACTTTCTTTGCCACTCCCTGATGTTCTGCCCTCTCTACACCTACAAGGAGAGAAAAGCAGAGAATAGTGAGTATGGGAAATGGATTGCCTGGAGAGGAGGGAAGGACAACATTTGTGGACGGTGAATGTGAGGCATGGGCGTGAGAGGGGCACAAAGATGAGGGTGAGTGTGAGAGGTGGCTGTTCAGATGGGGGCGTGAGGTGCCTTGGGAGAGGAGGAATGAGCGGAACTACAAGTTTGTTGGTCTGAGGAGTGTTGTCCAGGAGATTGCTGGTCTAGCTGGAGTGTGGGACTAGGCACCTGAAATTGTTACACCGCTCATCATTCCTGGCCTCCTGGGGTCCCTGATCCTCTGGGCACACTGTCTCTAGGTTTGTGGGACCACACTACTGCTGCTGCTGACTCCAGTCACTTCCATCCATACCCTGCTTGGTTGGAGAGATTGGTCTCTTCCCCCCATCCTTGGCAAACATCAACTCAATGCAAGCCCTCAGATCTTGCAGCAGGACCTCCAGGTAAGAGTCCGACACCCAGGGAGAAGCCTTTCTTGGTCTCTTCCCCATAGTTGTAGTTACTAAAGCCACAGGAAACAATGTACAGTTCAGTCATTCGAACCCATGTTGCAGTCTCGTCAATTGGAAATCCTTCCTTTGACAGATCTGATGTATCATTCGGCCTATCCTTTCTGCTGGGAAAGCCTGAAGGCGGGATATTAATGCTGTGGCATTAAAGATTCACAGGAAAGCCCCAATGACAAACAGGGCTTCTGACCCACAACTGGCTATTTTACTGTGGGCGGGTTGGGTTTCAATAAAATTCCACCCGTTAACTCTGTTTCTGTCTCCGGATGCTGCAGTGTGCTTCCAGCATCTTCTTTTTCTTTCATTTCACATTTCCAGCATCTGCAGTGTTTTGCTTTTCTGTCAGTAATTCAGCAAACCTTTTGATCCCATTTAATATTGTCAGTGCTTCCTTTTTAAACAAAAAATATTCATGCAATTCACCTCAGAACTCAAATAAATGGACATTAAGCCATAATCGTTCGCTATAACTGCGAACCTTGAGAATCTTTCACTTACATGTAATAGGAGCAAGAGAGACCTATGGTTCCAATGTAAAGCACTCCCCCCATCCAATTAACACCAAACTGTCAGTTGTTTTGTTTTAATTCCCTATGTTGTAGCAGAAATTAGATTGTGAACTTGTTTTCTGCTGCCTCTGGAGATCCAGCTAACCAAACTTAGTATTTCCGTTGACATAAATTCAACGAGAGCTTATGCAGAAAGAACTTGTTGTTTGATAGGCAACCTCTCTATCACCTTCAATCTTTCTGTTGCAACCTTACTTGCCTCTCTCTATTTTATCAATACTACCAAGGTTCTGGCTTCTTTGACTCTCCTTGTCCGTTCTTCAGGGGTTCCAAGTACACCAGGAGTTATGGTATTGATCTAACCACTCAGAGGTCAGGAGTTCATACTCCCAACATAGCAAGGTGTGAAATTGAATTCAATAAGAATCCAATATGTTGCGCTATCATGAGAAAACTAATCATGAACATAATGGATTGTTGTGAAAACCCATCTTGTTCACTAATGTCCTTCAGGGAGGGCACCCCCATGTAATTGGTTGCATGTTCTTGGGGCCACCAGGGACTAGAAATAAATGCTGCCTGGCTGGTACTGCACATATCCAAAGGACACATTTTTCAAAACTTCATGGTCAACCTTCCCCACCTTTGCATCCATGCTGTGTTGAAATCCAAACTCTTCACACTCTCTCTAACTGATTGTTTCCCACATCCTAAGGCAATGGAATTCCTTGCTTCCTTCATTCTTCCTCAGCCTTAACTTTAAATCTGCAGGCTATTAAAATCCAAGATTGCTATCAGCTAACCATTGCTGCTTGATCGATCCCACCTTCCCTTTCCAACTTAGTGCTGGCCTGCACTGTAACTCTTGACTCTTCACCTTGGTTGTTCAATATAAGTAGAAAATAAATGGCACAAGGCTCTCGACCTGATTCCGCAGGTGTGCCATTTTTGTGTGGGTTTTGATTCAACCTATAGAGAGGGGTAGAATTGCATCAGTGACAGATAATATACAGATTTCATCCTGGATCAATAGGGATAAAGTGATCATTGGACTGTAATATAACCTAGGGTTTCAGGTAACAGTATGAAGTTGAACCATGAGCATGAAGCTGATACCAGTTTACAAATGTTATTTTAACTTCCCTAATCTTTCCTCCTCCTCTCTTCAGGCATTCAGCTAATCTAGGGGACAGAGCCACAGGCAACAACTAATCTCTAGTATATCACTCAGGTTTTGTTGTACAGTCGCCAGTTTGTTTTATATTTTATATGTTTGATTTGCCTCAGAGCAATGCAGAGATGACATTAGTTTCTTAGTGTGCCTAGGTTTTATTTACAGTGTTTTAAAATAGCTCTGCTATCACAAAATGTCTGCTCCCATGCTTATCCCAGCTAAGCTTCTGGTATCTTTTAATAGTTCTTTTTAATTTAGCATTGAGTCATCACCCAGGCTTAACCAATCAAGCACAGTGAGCATACATTAGTTACCAGACTCACATTATCAAACACAGATTAATTAAACACTACAGGTTTGGCTCTTCACCATGACTACCTCAATGGAGTGTGAGAGTATTGGTGAGTTGAAGGATCTTAAATCTCTTTCTAAAAAATCTAATATTATATAGATTTAACATTTAACTGCAACTGCTGTTTAAATTCTAAGTCTCATCCAAGAGCCTAAACAGGGAGATAGAAGCTATCCATTGGCAGTAGCTAATTAATTAAAGGAACAAGCTTGAACTGGTTTGTTCTGTACCTGGGCTCAGTCCCTTTGTTTCAGAACATATAAATTCAGACATTCTCAGTGTGACCAGCATCAAGTGCAACTTTAAGGGATCGTGAGAGTTTGGTGAGCTGGGGAAGTTCAGTGAGGAGGGGAGGGAGGTACTCCTTTTGTTCTTTTTTCTAATTTTTTCACCTTGCAGGAATTGGTTCTTGCTCTACTATAGGGAAGAAACTAGCTGACTGGTATGTGTCTGGTAAGTGGTTAAGTCTATTCTAAGGTTCAAAATAGTACAGAAATTTGTGGTTTGATTTGTTAAACACACAGAAGATAAATGATTGACTAAAATAATTAAGTAATTAATTAAAGCACATAAAGAGGACAAGTGATATGTCATGGCTGCAGTATGTGGGAGACCCTGGGTGCCAGTATGATCCAGGGCAAACATGTCTGCATTAAGTGTCTGTGCCTTGAGGAGCTTTGGCTCAGAGTCATTGAGCTGGAGGCTGAGCTGCAGACACTGTCACATCAGGGAGGGGGAGAGTTACCTGGATGCTTTGTGCCAGGAAGCAATCACAACCTTAGGATAGGATCTTCTGATTTGGAAGGTGGCCAGAGAAATTAGGCTGTGACTGCAAGTGAGGCAAGTAAGGGGACCCAGAGGCCAGGAGTGTAGGAGTGTGAGCCTTTGCCATTGTCCAACAAGTTTGAGATTCTCTCAGCTTGTTTGGATGGGAGTGGGGGCTGCAGGGTCAATGACCATGGTACTGTGGTATAGGAAGCCATTCAAATGGGGGGGAGCAAAAAGGAATGTAGTGCTAGTATGGGACAGTATAGTGAGGGAAATTGATACTATTCTATGTAGCAAAGAGCAAGAGTACAGTCTGCTGTGATGCCTGCCTGGTGCCAGGGTTTGGAGCGTTTGCTCAGGGCTGGAGAGGAACTTACAATGGGAGCGGGAGGATCCAGTTGTCATGGTCTGTGTAGGTACCAACAACATAGGCAGGACAGGGAAGGAGTCCTGCATAGGTGGTATGAGGAGCAAGGCACAAAATTAAGAAGCAGGACATCAAAGGTAATAATCTCTGGATTATTACCTGAGCCATGTGTAATTTGGCATAAGGCAAATAAGATTAGAGAAATAAATGTGCGGCTGAAAGACAGGTGTGGAAGAAGTGGGTTCCGGTTTGTGGGGTACTGGCACCAGTGCTATACTATTTTGCCATTGGGACAGCCTGTCTGTGCTGGCATTACTAGGGAAGTAGAGAGGGCTTAAACTAAATAGTGGGGGAAAGGGATCAAATTTGGGAAGATGTGATAAAACACTAAAGACAAGGCAAGAGTGAAAGATACTAATATGGGAAATGATAAACAGAATGTATGAGGAAGCGACAGAGAGTACAACTCTAAGAGTAAATCAGCAGATAAGGCCAGACATTACAAAAATAATAAAAGGACAAAATTAAAGGCTCTTTGTCTAAATGTACACAGCATTCAAGACAAAACAGATGAACTGATAATGCAAATAGAAATAAATAAATATGAACTGATAGCCATTAGAAAGACAGAGCTTCAGGGTGACATAGATTTGGACCTGAATGTTGAAGGGTATGTGACATTTAGGAAAGACAGGAAGCCAGGAAAAGTTGGACAGGTGGCTCTATTAATTAATGATGGTATTAACACATTAGAGAGAGATGACCTAAGTTCAGGAAGCCAGAATGTAGAAGCAATTTGGATTGAGATGAGAAACAATAAAGGCAAACAATCACTTGTGGGTGTGGTGTATAAGCTCCATAATTGTAACTACATAGTAGCTCAGAGTATAAAGGAAAAGATAATGGGATCTTGTCAGAAAATCTTGTGGGATTTTAATCTGCAGATAGACTGGAAGAATCAGATGGACAAAGGTAGCCTTGATGAGGAGTTCATAGAAAGTTTTTGGAATAGTTTCTTGGAACAGGAAATCTGGAGCCAAACAGGCAGCAGGCTATACTAGACCTGGTATTGAGCAATGAGGTAGGATTAATTGATAACCTCATAGTGAAAGCACCCCTAGATAGCAGCGATCATAATATGATTGAATTTTACATTCAGTTTGAGGGAGAGAAGAGTGGGTCCAGGACTAGTATTTTAAACTTAAACAAGGGCAATTATGATGGCATGAAAGCAAAGCTACCTAGAGTGAACTGGCAAATGAGGTTAAGGGGTAGACCCATAGACATGCAGTGGCAGAGTTTTAAAGGGATATTTCAGAATACATAGAATAGATACAATCCAATGAGGAAGAAAACTTTCAAGGGGAGAACCCACCATCTGTGGTTAACTAAAAAAGTTAAAGACAGTATCAAACCTAAAGAAAAAGCATATAATTGCGCAAAGATGGATGGCAGGTCAGAAGATTGGACAGAATATAAAGAACAGCAAAGAATGACAAGAAGAATAATAAGGAGGGAAAAATTAGAGTATGGGGGAAAGCTAGCTGAAGATACAAAGACGGATAGTAAAAGTTCCTATAGACATTTAAATAAGAAAAGAGTTAACAATGTGAGTGTTGGTCCTATAGAAAGTGAGTCTGGGGAATTAATAAGGGAAAGTAAGGAGATGGCAGATGAATTGAACCGGTATTTGCATTGGTCTTCACTATTGAGGATATGAGTAACATCCCAGAAATTGCTATAAACTATGAAATAGAAGGGAGAGGAACTCAGGAAAATCACCAGGGAAGTGGTATTGAGCAAATTGTTGGAGCTGTGGGCTGACAAATCCTCGGGTTCTGATGGACTTTATCCTAGGGTCTTCAAAGAAGTGGCTAGTGAATTGGTTGATGTGCTGGTCTTCATTTTCCAAAATTTCAAAGATTCGTGGAAGGTTCCATTAGATTGGAAAATAGGAAATGTAACTCCTTAATAAAAAAGGGTGGGTGATAGAAAGCAGGAAACCACAGGCCAGTTAGCTTAACATCTGTCATAGGGAAAATGAAAGAAGCTATTATTAAAGTTTTATAGCAGGGCACTTAGAAAAGTTTGAGGCAATCAAGCAGAATCAACATGGTTTTTGTAAAAGGGAAATGATGTTTAACCAATTTATTGGAATTCTTTGAAGGAGTCACATGTGCTGTGGATACCGGGGAACTGGTGGATGTACTGTACTTAGATTTCCAGAAGGCGTTTGGTAAGTTGTCACATCAAAAGTTATTGCAGAAAATAAAAGCCCATAGTGTAGGGGGTAATATATTAGCATTGATAGAAGATTGGCTGGCTAACAGGAAACATAGCCTTAAATGGGTGTTTTATGGTTGGAGGGACGTAACAAGTGGTGCGCCACAGGGATCAGTGCTGGGGCCTCAACTTCTTACAATTCATATAAAGGACTTGGATGAAGGGACGGATGGTATGATTGCTAACTTCGTTGATGATGCAAATACAGGTAGGAAAGTAAGCTGTGAAGAGGGCATAAGGAGACTACAAAGTGACATAGGTAAGTTGAGTGGGCAATGACCTGGCAAACGGAGTGTAATGTGGGCAAATGTAAAATCACCCATTTTGGTAGGGAGAATAAAAAGAAGCTTATTGTCTAAATGGTGAGACTTAGCAGTGCTCTGAGATTTAGAGGGATCTGGGTGCCCTGGTTCATGAATCACAAAAGGCTAGTATGCAGGTACAGCAAGTAACTAGGGAAGCTGATAGAATGTTATTGTTTATTGCGAGGGGAATTGAATACAAAAGCAGGAAGGCTATGCTTCAGCTATACATTAAGGAAAGATGTAAATGTGTTAGAAGCAGCTCAGGGAAGGTTTACTAACCTAATATCAGGAATTGTCTTATGAGGAAAGATTGGACAGGTTAGGCTTGTATCCACTGGGGTTTAGAAGAGTAAGAGGTGACTTGATTGAAACACTTAAGATTCTGGGAGATCTTGACAGAGTGGACGTGGAGGGGATGTTTCCTCTTGTGGGATAACCTAGAACTAGGAGTCATAGTTTAAAAATAAGGGGTGGCTCATTTAAGACTGAGATGAGGAGAAATGTTTTCTCTAAGAGGGCTGTGGCTCTTTGGAACTCTTCCTCAAAAGGCAGTAGAAGCAGGGCCTTTGAATATTTTTAAGGCAGGACTGGATTCTTGATTAACAAAGGGGCTGGAAGTTTATCAGTGGTAGGTGGGAGGTTACAATCGGATCAGCCACGATCTTATTGAATGCCGGAATAGGTTTGAAGGGCCGGGTGGCCTACTCCTGCTTCTAGTTCGTATGTCCATATGTGAGGGCCTACATAGTGAACGTCAATAGACTATGGGAGTCGTAAGTCCCAAAACTATTCCTGTCTTCATCCAACATATGATCATGAGAAATTTCCACCAGGAGCCACTGGTCAGCAATCAGGAGCAAAGTCCCATCGGCACTAATTGGTCAGTTGCAGCATGCTCATAAGATCATCACAGATCAATAATTGAACCTTAACCTAACGTGCAAGATTCACTGTCTTTACCAACATCGGAAGACTTTCTGTGGAATTACATAGAATATACGGCAATGAAAGAGGCCACTTGGCCTAACTAGCCTGTGCTGGTGTTTATACTCCACATACATCTCCTCCAATTCTAACTGCCTCATTGCAACCTTTCAGCGTATTTTTATTTCCTTTTGTGCATTTAAATCCAGAGCTTAGGTGATACCCTTGAACTAAGTCCCTTCTTTGGCAGTATATTATGTATTGGTTGTTACCGTCTGCTTCAGCTTACTTGCCAGTCTTACAATTTCTAGCTGCAGTCTGGGGGCTGCGTATCATACTCTGGGTAAGCTTCATCTCAGCAGGTGTGATTTTATTTGCATTCCTTTTTTTTTAAGAGGGATGTTATTCTCCAGTAGGTGAATTGAATTATTTCACTCCTATTAGTAATAGTGGTACAATGAGAGTCGATGGAAACTCATTTCAATTTATTTTAATAAGTGAGTTGCTGCTGTTTTAGTACCTGTGGATATTTTGTGATGTAGTAACAGTTTAAAAACAAAGGAGTGTGACTTTCGTGAGGGGGACGTATATTAATTACTCACTTTGTGTCATTCCTGAGAAATTATCTCCACATAATTAAAAGGAAGGTCAATATTGTAAGATTATAACTATAGTCAAAATTTTCCAAATCCAATTTGACGTTCCAGCCAAGGGTCCAGTCACTCATGAGCTAGTTATAGGAGCTTTCTTGAGTCAATGAGTCACACATTCCCCTAGTGAAAATGAGAATAATAATTTCGGATTCATGTTGGCATTCACAACAACACCTCGCATTTGTATAGCATCTCTAACATTCTAAAATGTTGCTAAGCACTTCAATAGAAGCTCAGTCAGAAATGAATTGATAGTGAGATGAAAAAGCAGACATTAGGACAGACGGCCAAAAGCTTGGGCTCAGGTTTTTGCTCCCAGTTGGGTGAACAGAGACGAGAGAATTACTGGCTCCACAAACACGACCTTTAAAAATGGTTGCCTGGATGTCAGATTTTCAGTCCGGGGGCATGGGCTGGATTAGAAGTTGGGGCAGGTGACGCAGGGTGAACTGTCAAGGATGCCAAGTGTAGAGGCAGGGCAGGTGGAAGGCTTGCCTCGAATGTCTGGCACTGTGTCCAAAGTTTAAAAATATAGATTAAAATATTAACCATCCCCTCAACCCCCCTCACCCCCACCCCCATACACCTCATGCCCCACCCATGCCAACCCATGCCACCTCATACACTCCCCAACCCCTCATATCCCCCATGCTAACCATGTGCACTTCATCCACACTCCATGGCCCTTTATAGCCCCTATGGCAATCTATGCCCCTTCACCCACTCCCATGGGCTTTAATAACCCCTGTGCAAATTTAGTGCCAACCCATGCCTCCCCACCCATCACCATTTTTCTTACACCTACCATGCCAACATACCTGGTACCCACAATGGCTAGACCTCAGGGATTAAATCCCATGCAGGGATTAAATAAAATTAATTTCTATGAAATAAAGTTCTATGTGTCTATTGCAGACTTTTCTATACTGAAAAAACACTCATTATTGAAAACTCACTTACTTTGTTTAGATTCCTTCAGCCACATAAAGCCTTATAACAATAAACATTTAAGTCAAGTGCACAATCCCTTATAACAACAAGCACTGGAATTCATAGTTTCAGTTCAAATAATCTATAACCACTTGTAGCTGTCAATCAAACTGTGAAATGGCAGGCACCCTACTGTGATAATGTATAGTTGTGCAATCAGTAATGCCACACTCATTCATTAATGGAAGCGCTCAGGCATATATCAACAAATAGAGTGAAATAGCAAGCAATCACTTTTCTTCATTCCTCCAGACATTACTTTTCAAAGATTTAAAGAGCTGGACTTTTAATTTTTGATAGCTTGACAGCTCCCTCTGACAGCTCCCTCTGACAGCTCCCTCTGACAGGTCTTCTGACAGCTCCCTTTGACAGCTCCCTTTGACAGGTCTCTTTGACAAGTCCCTTTAATAGATGATTTCGACAGTTATGACAGTTGATTGTGAAAGGTCTATTGACAGTTCCAATGAGCTTGCCAGTAATGCATTTATGCATTTTTTACCCACATTTATACCTACTTATAACAATTCCAAAGGACCCCTTACCTCCCCTAAAGGTGTCCAAGGACCAGATCCAAAGGGGTACCTTAGCTCTCCAAAGTTTGGACCTGCTCTTACCTGGTAATCTGCACACTTTGGGTTTAATACTACTGACCTACCAAAATCCCACTTCAGTGGAGGCAGTTGATGATATAAATGGCCAGTTGCCTCCAAAAACTGAAACACTCCCTGCGCCCCGAATCCACCCCCCGCAAAAATGGAAAGTGTCGTGTTTCGTGGCGGGACTTAAGATCTTTAGGCAAGTCTGCTATTTTCGCCATGGTGGAGAGGCTTTTGAAAATCTGGTCAAAGAGAAACATTTTAAGTAGGATCTTTGAAATTTTCTCCCCCTTGGGGCTTTGGATGTTCAACCGATGAGTATATTTAAGAATGAGGTCGATTGATTCCTGGGCACTAAGGGAATCAAGGGTTACAGAGTGGAAAAGTGGCATTGATGCAGAAGTTGAATGCATTGTTAAATTGGGTGTCTAACCTGCACTGTCAGACCTCTTTCTGAACAGAATGATTAACAAAAAGTTTCCTGAAACTTTTCTTTGTTTTCATTCAAATTTGAGTAACTGAACCATTAAATTTGGGAATAAAGTTACCCCAGCTATATTCCCTTCACACAGGGAACACACGCTATTTGAATAACATGAAGTGCAGCTGTTGTAGCCATCAATGATGAATGAGTTCAGCCTCCTCCACCATTACAGCATCTTGTCCTGTTCCCAAATATCAGTTCTTCTGCTGCGGCAAGCATACAACTTACACTGTTTCTAGGAATAAAGGAACAATGGAATAAGAGTAGACCATTCAGTTCCAGTACAGCATGGTACATTGCACCTCTTCAACTTAGAAGTTATGCATGTATGTTGCCTGCCACCTTGAACACAATGCCATTGAAGTTTTAGTCTATATCTGCTTTTGAGACATTGGCCTGAACACTGGAGTGAAGATCATGGCCCTTCTAATAGTGCCATGGGATCTTTTATGCCTCTCTTAAAAGGGCAGACCTGGCCTCAGTTAACTTTTGATAATGTAGCACTCCCTCAGGACTGCATTGGAATTTGAAGCTGAACTATGTTCTCAGCTCTCTGGAGTGGGGACTTGAACCCATGGTGGAAATTAAAATAATGAATTGAATGCATTAAAAACAAAAGCTGCTGAATCATAAGACATGTGAAGCTCATAAATGGATAGACTTACATTTTTTTCAGAATAAAGCTTTTGGTATTCCATTAACATTTTACTAAGTTCGACACAACTGCTTGCTTCCAGACTGGATAACTGTTAGCGCTACTTTGCAATGCCAGATGTGGGTAAACTATTAGGCCTCCTCAGCACTAAAAATTTCTGTTACAAAGATACCATTCCCAGAGGATAAGCAAGGATTGGGAACAGGCTCCCCTTGAGGAATGATGTTGAAAAATTAGACATCAGAATCTGCGTATTCTGCATTTACCCTTGCTGGACTTGTGTGTATGTGCTTTGAAATGAAAGGTTATACAAATAGTTACAATTTCACTTTTTCAACAAGGAATATGATAAAATGAGAAATGCCCAGAGGTTCTGAAGGGTTTTCTAATCCTCAATTGCTATAGTCAATGTCAGGAATCAGCAGAATATGATTTTAAGAGATGCTTTATGACCAGAGATAGCTGCATGGTATGAAAAAGTGAGAAAGACAATCGGTGCTGAAACTGTCAAAGTCTATTTATTATGGGAGCTTTTTGCACATTTATTCCTGCCATCTTATGTACAAGCAGAAATTGTGTTTTTACTTTTTTTTTAACCTAAAATGGTCCCAGGATGTTTCATTTCTTTATGTCAATGATTAACCTTCATACTAACAAAGGAAATCCTTTACCAAGCCAAATTTACAGGAAAAAAAACTTACAGCGCTTTCCAGTAGCATGTTAATCAAATAAAGGGGGAGAGAAAAAACATTTAAAGAAATGTTTCACAGCATCTGGTACCTAAGGGGACAGACCCAATGCTCAAAGGTAAAAGGAAAAATCACCAACATAAATTTAAAGAAGCAGAAAATGCTGGAAACGCACACCAGGCAAGTCAGCACATAGCAGAGAACAGCCAGTCTAATATTTTGAGTGGAGACCCTTCATCCGAATCATATGAAGATTTCTTCCCTGTTCACTGTAGGTTTGGTGAGAACCTTATAATGAATAAAGTGCCTCATTAAGGAAAGCAGACACCATCACAGAAGATAACTGTTATTGACCTGTAGAGAATGAGACAATTCATCCGAATAAAGTATCGGTTTCAGTTGCATCAGGTGTTCCGTTTGTGAAGTATTGCTGTAAACACAAATTATTGATGAATTTACAAGAAGCAGTGACTGAATATGTGTTAATAATTTTTTGCTGTAAATTCATCTTTCAGTTATTGTTTTCAGTCCTGTCAGGGGCTGAGGTGTTTTTTTCATACAGGGGTTTCTGATACAGTCACTCCACTTGGGCGATTACCTGGCCGGTGACTGCATCTCCTCCGTGAACTGAAACTGAAAATCCACATCCGTTTCCGAGCTTTGCCCATTGCTAAAGTCTCCCTGTTAAATGAATCACCTTTTGCTGCAAAAAAGACTCTTTTTTTTGCCAAGCTTGCATTATTATTTGACCGCACTTACAGTTGCTTTCTGTGTCATGCAAGGTCTGACTTACATTATTTACCAAACTGCAGAATTACATGATCAAACAGTTTACAATGGAGAGGACCCTGCCATTCCATGTTGCTCTGAGTTTTGCCTTGCTGCCCGATTTACTTCTGAACAGTCATGAGCCGCTTTCCATGGCAGTCCCAATCAATTTAGGAAAAAAGGCTTTTATTATGCTCCAAGCATAGTTATGGAAGTACTTAACAAAGCTAGAAATTCAAAGGAACCAGATGCTTTGGGCATGTGGACCTCTAGAGTGTGACGGGAGCTGGACACATCAATTAGAAAACCCTTCAGAATGCCAAAGGGCACTGAATGTCACATACACATGTGCCCCTAGGCCATCAAAGGCACCCATTGACAAGAGCCGCCTGGGGACAGATACATTGGCCTTCGAAGCTGCAAGGTACCAGACACTGGATGTATTGAAAAGCATCCAAAGAGCTTATAATGAAGTGGGTTTGAGAAAAGGCCTCTTGACCTAATGCTAGATAGGAACAGATGTGAATTTCAGATGAAAACTTCCAAGCACTTATAGCATAACCCCAAAACATGAAACATTCTTTGTCGTAGTCCTCACCACATGGGCTGCAGTGGTTCAAGGGAAAGGCCAATCACCTTCTTAAGGAGAACCAAGGGTGGGTAATAAATGCCAGAATGTCTTATTGTATAGTGGAGAGCATCCTTGCCTCTGAGCCTGAAGATCTGGGTTCTAGTCCCCCTCCAAGATTTAATGGGCAGGATCATGGAGCCTGGTGACCTAGCTGTATGCCTCGTGGCGTACAAAGAGCAAAGACAACTGAGAAGAGAGTGACTGAGATGTCTGGTTGCACAGAGGGGGGAGCAGCACCCTTTGAGAACATCTGCCTCCTGTTTGGCTAAGGGCAGCTTGCTTGTGATCAGGGTCATATCATAGAGGCACAGCCATGAAAATTTAAAAGCACCTGATCCCTTGTCTGCCTTCAACACCTGATTCCTTCAGGAGCACAGTGTCACTGAACACAGATGCTGAAGGGGTGGGGGCCAGCCCCACTTTAAAGGTGCTGAGAGCACTCAGAGAGAATGGTGAAACTCTGTGACACCTGCCCACAACATTCTGGCAGCAATGACAAGCACTGTTGAGGTGCAGGCATCAGTAATGTGTCCAGGGAGTGCGAGGCCAGACCATCACTTCAGTCTGAAGGCTCCATAAAGCCCAGGGAAGGGGCCCTGGACTGAGACATCTGCCTTTATCTCGTGTAGAAAGGATTCACATCTGAGTGACATGAACACTGCTCATCAGAACAAGGAGCCATAGGCAGGGGGACATTCTTGGGTGTTTGTTTTTAATAGTGAACGTATGTCCAAGTGATTAACACCCGTGCCCAGGCTGTGCAGCTTCATCTTCTTAACTTTCCTAGCCCTGCCGCTACATCTTGGTGCTCCCCGGACATCGACAGCAGAGGTGGAGGCAGCCTGCTGACTGCTACACCCTGCCGGTAATAACCTTGGCGGAATTCCTCTGGAGGGCCCCAGCCTGCTTTCGGAGTCCTGCTGTGTGGCAGTGGCACCCTCTTCAGTCCATGAAATTGGAGCTGCTGAGGTCACAGGAAGAGGGGTTTCAGCTGGGCCAGACACTCCTGGAGTCACCTGGATGGATGGCCCTGGGGGTTACCCCTGCTGATTCTCCTCCCTATAGGTGCCCAAGGACCCCTGGCTGACTTCTTGAGAAAGGGTAGCTGGGGTGAGATCAAGAAGCCCCACACCCCTCTTGTGCACACATTGTTGGAGGCCAACTATGTCGTCAGTGATAGAGTTGAGTCCGCGCATTAGTGAAGGAGTGACATCCTGGACCTAGATCTCCATGGTGGCTGCCCTCCTACCAGTGTTGACCTTGGTGCGTTGGGATGTCGGCACTATCACCTCAGCCTGAAGGCAGATGGACTCTTCCATCATGCCTTGCAATCTGTGGAGTGCAGCGGACATCCATTCCTGATGTTCCCGATCTTGCCTTTGCAGCTCCAGCAACTGTGACATGACTGAGTCCAGAGGCTCATCATCTGACTCAGACTCAGCAAATTTCTGGCCTCCAGCAGTCCTCCGAGTGCCAGACATCTGGAAGTCCCTGCTGCCTCCTGCTATAGATCAGACAGTGCGATATGTTCACCAGATTGTGATTCCAAGCTTACCATAAAGCTAGGACACACTGAGGTGTGTGTCTCTGCATTGGTGGAGGGTGTGGCTGAGGGCTGTGATGGAGGGTGCCTCTAGATTCCTCTTCAGAGATTTCTTCAGGGCTTGATTGGAGGCCCTGGGTCATGGGCTCTGTCCGCTTTTAACCAGATGTGCCTGCAGAAGCAATGTGAGATAATTAGTGCATGGCAGTAGCCACTCACAGCATTGTTGTACTGCTGGATCCTCACTTGGTAGAGCACCACCAACCTCACCGCCAACACAGGACTGGTCCAGATCCTCGCCGGCCAGCTGGATGACCCTGTTTTCAAAGTCAGTGAGGACCTTGATATCAGGCATTCCTCCACCAGTCTGCGACCTCTCCCTGTTGTTGTGTGCCAGCTTGTCCTGCATGAATAGAGATGGAGAAAGTATAAACAGGATGCCTGTCAGGCCAGGCGATAAGTATCTGGCATGTATTGGTGAAGAATGGTCCCATGGATGGGATGAGGACAATGAAGGTGTGTGTGAGAGAGTGAATGGTGATGTCCCTTGAACTGGCAGTGAGTGAGGGAACTGTTGATGTGTGATGGGTTTGTGAGTGTGTGAGTTGAGACTGATGAGAAGAGTGAATTACCTTGACAGAATGGAGGAGATTTATTCATCCTCCTGTGGCACTGGGTGGTTGTCCTCTTTTGAAGGGTGTTGGCACTGACCACCACTGCCACCACCTCTCAAGCTAGATTAGTGAGGTTGCTGCCGATCCTGTGGCCAGAGTGAGGTAGAGGACATTGCCGCAGGCCTCTACAGCATCCAAAGGGCATTCCAGTGACGCGTCGTTAAATCTGGGAGCTGCAGTCTTTTTGCCTTTCATGGACATCTTCTCTGCAGCAGTCATGGGCTGGAAGCACTGAGATGTGTGCGCCCAGCTGGACTTCAAATATGGCGCCCGGCATGATGAAGCAGCGAGGTGGAGATGGCGTGGCAGACGAATGACAGCCTGCCCACCATGGAAATAGCGTGTTTCCCATGAATGCATAATTACTGCAGCAGGTTTGGGATGATACGGTGTGAAAAGCCACCATTGTGGCCAACGGGTAAAACGTCATTTTACCCTCCTGCCATCGCACTTATTGCAAATCTGGGATGATTCTGCCACCTGACACATACTTCACACCTTCATCAAGGCAGGAGGCCAACTCTGGCTCAATGTTGAGTGTAGAAAGGGTTGCCAGGGGTAACACTGGCCATAACTTGGAATGAGATATGAACCTACTGAAGCTACAATGCAGAGTTTAATCTGGGTCTTTAATTTCCGAACATTAGTGACACAATTAACTTTGTGATCTTCCACAAACTCTCTATATAAACTATCGATTATCGGTAATTAAAACACTATTTCTATTCTTTTGAGCTAACCTTACACATTGAACACTAGTTTGTCAGTTAATGTACCCAATTGATTTTTAAAAATGAAAACAAGTTGCTAACGCCTTACCTTCAAAAAATTAACCACATATTTTCACAGGACAGGAAACCACTATATTAACCTCTGTGTATTTCTGCTCTTTTATGCATGTTGTTTTCTTATAATGATTTTATGAGGACATTCTGCGAATTAACAGGTTTTATGCAAAGGTATGGTCGCATGAAAATCTTTTAAATGCAAATGTGATATTACGTACTGCTAGGGATAAGTTATTTGCTGAATTGTGACTGAAGTTAAACCAGTCATTTTAATGCCTCGCACCTCAATATTTTTTTCAAGAATATTAAATAAAAAGGGATGACAGAAATGTACCATCTGCTCCCTCGTGTTTATTCACTGAACATTTGCACCATAGACCAGATCTCAGATTAGATCCCTGTTCTGTGCTGAGTTAGGTGAGCAAAGGGGGATTTTTTATTTTTTCATGGGATGTGGTTATCACTTGCAACATTTGTTGCCCATCCATGATTGCCTTTGAACATGCTACTCCATTTCAGAGGGCAGTTAAGAGTCAACCATGTTGCTGTGGGTCTGGAGCCATGTGTAAGCCAAACCAGGCAAGGACAGCAGATTTCCTTCCCTAAAGGGCGCTAGTGAACCAGATAGGTTTTTACAACTATCATTTCATGGTCACCATTCCTGAAACTAGCTTTCCAATTCCAGATTATTGATTACATTTAAATTCCACCAGCTGCCATGGTGAGATTTGAAATCTTATCCCCAGTGCATTAGCCTGGGCCTCTGGATTACTAGCCCAGTAACATTACCACTATGCCACCATCTCCTCTGAAATGTGTTAAAATCAGCCTTAACATTCCACAGATCAAAGGGAGGTAAAATTGTCCACGGCTCCCAATTTTGACTGATGTCCAGCAACCGCTGGAAGTACATGTATGTCAGGCGAGGGAAGGATCATACACAGCTGTGGTATCTCCCCCACCCACCATGTTTAAATAGGCTGTTAATGCTCAGTGACTAAACACATACATGATAAATAAAGGGTGGTCTAGCACCGATGAATCCTACCCTTACATCACAACAGAAATCATAAAATCATGAAATGGTGACAAAACAGCAGGAGGACACACTCGGCCCACTGTGTCCATACTAGCTCTCTGCCAGCACAGCATAGCTAGTCTCATTCCCCTGCTCTCTCCCTGTAGCCCTGCATCTCTTTATTCTAAAGGTGCTTATCTAATTCCGATTGTATGCGCCTCCGCACTCTCAGGTAATGTGGACCAGATCCTACATACTTGCTATGGAAAAATAATTTTTTCTCATGTTACCATTAGACCTTTAGCCAATCACTTTTAGTCAGTGTCCTCTGGTTCTTGACTCTCCCACCTACAGGAATTGTTCTTTAGTTAATCTGTCTAGACCCCTCATGATTTTGAATACATATCAAAACTTGTCTTATCGAGACAGAATAATCCCAGTTTCTCCAGTATAAAAGCAAAATACTGTGGATGCTGGAAATCTGAAATAAAAACAGGAACTGCTGGAAAAGCACAGCAGATCTGACAGCATCTGTGGAGAGAGAAGCACAGTTAACCTTTCGTGTCCAGATGACTATTCTTCAGAGCTGAAGAAAGGTAGAAGTGAGATGAATGTTATGCTGTTGAAGAGTGGGAGGAGCAGGTGGAGCAAAATAGAAGGTCAACAATAGATGGGAGCTCAGGAGGGATTTGACAAAAATGTTGTGGACACAGGACAAAGGGAGTGTTGATGGTAGTGGTAAAGACTAAAGGATGTGCTAGTGGTGGCATAAAGGTCAGATCGCACAATATGTTAATAGTAGAACATGGATCTGCACTTTCTGAAAGCAAAACATAAGAACAAGTCACAAGGGACCCTGTGGTAGGTGGGGGTTGGGAAAAAAATGAAAAAAATAATCAAAATGGAGAACAGAGTTCATGGTCTGAAGTTGGTGAACCCAGTGTTTAGTCCAGAATGCTGTAAAGTACCTAACTGAAAGATGAGGTCCTGTTCCTTCAGTTTGTATTGGGCTTCACTGGAACATTGCAGTAGGCCAAGGATGGAAATGTGGGTATGAGAGCAGGGTGGAGTGTTGAAATGGCAAGCGACAGGAAGTTCAGGGTCAAGCTAGCGGACTAAGCGAAGGTGTTCCACAAAGCGGTCATCCAGTCTGCATTTAGTCTCCCCATTGTAGAGCAGACCACATTGTGACTAATGAATACAGTAGAGCAAATTGAAGGAGGTGTAAGCGAAGGGCTGCTTCATCTGAAAGGAGAGTTTGGGGCCTTGGATGGTGAGGAGGGAGGAGGTAAAGGGGCAGGCGTTGCATCTTCTGCAGTTGCATGGGAAGGTGCCATGGGAATGGGGTGAGGTGTTGGGGTGATGGAGGAGTGAACCAGAGTGTCACATAGGAGCATGAGCTCTGTCCTCCATTTTGATCATTTTTTTTCTATTTTTTTCCCAAACCCCTCCCCCCACAGGGTCCCTTGTAACTTGTTCTTATGTTTTGCTTTCAGAGAGCACTGACCCTTATTCTGCTATTAACACATTCTGCTATCTGACCTTTATGCCGCTATTGGCACCTTCTTTTGTCTTTAGCACTATCGCTAACACTCCCTTTGTCTTGCGCCCATGACATCTTCGTCAAATCGCTCCTGAGCTCCCACCTATTGCTGACCTATTTTGCTCCGCCTTCTCCTCCCCCTCTTCAGCAATATAAAATCCATCACATTTCTACCTCTCTTCAGTTCTGAAGAAGAGTCGTATGGACTCAAAACATTAACTCTGTTTCTCTCTCCACGGATGCTGCCAGACGTACTGAGTTTTTCCAGCATTTTCTGTTTTTATTCCAGTTTCTCCAATCTATCCAGGCAACTGCGGTCTCTTATCCCGTCTCGTAAATTTTTGCTGCACCATTTCTAAAGCCTTCACATCCTTTTTACAATGTGATGCATGGAGTTGGACATAATACCCTACTTCATTTAACTGTTTCCTACCATCTAACAGTTTTTCATGCAGTTGTTAACCTCATTTTAATCTCATAGTCCTTATTCTTCTCTAGTAATCTCCAATTTAGTGGCTTATCAAAGGTTTTCTTAAAGTCCAAATGCACTACACCCACTTGAATTTTCCATCTACTACACTGGTTACTACTTCAAAGAATTCTATGAGATTTGTCAAGCATGGTCATTCCTAAATGCCTGCTAATGAAATACATTTGAGCTGCAACATCTTTTCCTTGGCACCCTAAGACTCAGGATCATTACATATTGGCCCAGATCTTCCAGTCTCTGGATCGTTGGAGGCTGGATGTAGAACCCAAGATGTGTGTCAGGGCCCTGCAGAAGTCCCGACGCACTGACTCCATGGGAATTGCCTGGGAAGTCTGAACTTTCAATGGGCAATTCCCTTGCTCCTCAGGATCCTCTGGAAAGGTGTCTGACTTCTGAGTTAGAGTGGGAGATTTCAGACAGTTCTGAATTACTTAACTGAATAGTTGCCCAGGAACTGTTGGACAGAAAAATCCTAGCCTTACTCATGGGTAACTATACAACTGACCTCCAATCACTCGCACTGACCCCCTGACTCCCCCCTCAACCCTGACTACCACCCCCCCGCCCCCAGCCCCCTTACCCTACTACCCACTCATCCACACTAGCCATCTCACCTACTACCCTACCCAGCGGACACTCCAACCAGTTGCCACCTTCCCACTTACCCACTTACCTCACCCACCTACCCACTTACATACCTACACACTTAGCCTTTCACTCCATTCACTCAACCATTCACTCAGACATTCACTCACCCATTCACTTACCCATTCACTCACACATTCACTCACCCATTCACTCACCCATTCACTTACCCATTCACTCACACATTCTCTCACCAATTCACTCATGCATTCACTCACCCATTCACTCACCCATTCACTCACACATTCACTCACCCATTCACTCACCCATTCACTCACCCATTCACTCAGACATTCACTCATACATTCACTCACCCATTCACTCATGCATTCACTCACCCATTCACTCATTCACTCACCCATTCACTCACGCATTCACTCACCCATTCACCACACTTACTGCATTGAATGTGATTCCCAGGACAAGTGCCTAGTGCCAGATTGCCTTAAAACAAATAAGCTGAAAAAAATCACGACAAGAGGGTAAATAGGGGCTTATTCAATAGGAGCAAGTCATAAAAAAAAATGGACTAGTGTCAAGTTTCTTCTTGAGCTGTGCAGTCCCATGTCATTGGCATGTTTTGCTGTAGCTGTACATGAAACTAAGAGGACAGCAAATTGCCTGGAAGATTTTTAAATCAAATTGACTTGATTAGCAGTGTTCCAGTTTTCAAATTTTAGCCAAAAGTTCTGTTCTCCTTTGCCACGTGGGAGGGATCAGAGAGAAGAGCTTGATTGCTATCAGAAACCAGGTCACAAAGGGGGAAGAGGTAGTATAGTAGCTCTACCCAATTCCCACCCTTTTATTTTGATCTGTGTACAGTAGCTCCATTCTAACTACTCCAATCACTGACATTGGTGAACCCTGTAGGCAATCCAGGTAATACAACTTAATATCTGAATGTGCAATGACTGTAATTTACGGTTAATTACAGCAAGTTATTTTTCTGTATAACACTGGGGGCAAGAGAAGTAGCTCTTGTCACAATGTGTAGCAGATCATAGATAATATTAAAAAGGATGTAACTATCAGAATAATTCTTCCCTCCTGGTATGATCCAGATTTCTTGTACTTTTAAGGTCATATACGTGTATAAATATATATGTACTTAAATCCTTCTCTTGTTGAGCTTCTCACTTCTAAGTGTCTTCAGTCTGCTTGCTGTTGGGTCAATTAAGGTTGAGTGCTCCATCCCACTGATCCAAAGGTACCCCATTTTCAGTAGAACAAGCTGGACTGTTTTGTTTTTCTCTTCCTGCTTCCTGCTGTTGGGTGTCTCATTGAGTGAATCAGGCTGAAAAGGAAGAAAATACATCCCTACTATGGCAGAAAGACTTGAATTGTCAAGGAGGCCTCGGGACATGTGCCCAGAATCAGCTGGACATGGAGCCAGGACGGCAAACAGTCAGCAACTGGGGCTGCATGAGTGGCTGACTGATTTTTAAAGCACACGTTTGAAGGGCGGGATCAGTGTTGCTCATTTTTGTTCCAACTTTTGCTTCAGGGTTCATAAAATCAGGGAATTGGAAAACTTGGAGAGTCAGATTCTATTTCCAATACTGCACGCCAGCAAACTTCTGCAAAAGATCAGGGAACACTCATATAGCCTCTCAGATGATATTGTGAGGGAATCCAGCTACATTTTTTACCCTCTACTGGCTCAGATTGGACGCAAGCTTCCATTGGCAGATCAACACTCCCTCCTCTCAAAGATTGATGAACTTTCCTCCCAGCATTAAAAGGGAGGGATTGAAATCTGCAAGAAAAACAGAAAATGCTGGAAAATCTCAGCAGGCCTGGCAGCATCTGTGGTGAGAGAAACAGAGTTAACTGTTCAAGCTGAGAAGCTCTTTAGCTCTGAAGAAGAGTCATACAGACTTGAAATGTTAACTCTGCTTGTCTCCCCACAGATGCTGCCAGGCCTGCTGAGATTTTCCAACATTTTCTGTTTTTATTTAGGCCAAAGCAGCATACTTTCATGGAAGAGCATTAGTGAACCAATAGGTTTTTAGAAGAAAGCAGTCATTTTTAAGTTATCTCATAAAGAACCAAATTTGGTGAAGTCAGTTTTGTTAATAGCCATGGCAGCATTTGATGTCAAAACCATTGACTTCCTAGTTGATTAGCACAACCATTGCACTCCTGTATTACCCAATGACATAAAGCATCACCTTAATCTTCACCATTTATTTATGCCAAAATGGGAAGTTGTTCCATACAGCTTCATATGAATCAATGATAGATGGGCAGATGCTGCAGTCCTGGATATCAAAATGCAATCTTAGCCCTTTTCAATTTTGGGAGGTCAGACCATGAGGTGGTAATTTTGACGTTGTGCGATTATATAAAATGGGCGACAGTAAATCAGATATTAATTTCCATTTAAGTCAATAAAAATGAAAATCAGGAGATATGTAAAATGGGCTGCTTATTTGTGTCACCCATCTTACACTATCCCCCAAAATTAACATTACCTCTTGAGTATTGATGGTACTGAAGACTGTTTCATGTCTCTGTGGGTGCTCAGAAAATATGTCACTGCTATAGCAGAATGGATGTTCTCCTTTAAGTTTGAGGTTATTCTCAGCATGATTCTCAGAGCTGAGCTAAAACCGAGCTTTTGGATCCTTAAATTTACATGAATCAACCAAATCGGGAATAGATTTTGGTCTGAAGTTTGTTATTGCCTCACTCCTCCACTTGACTCTACAGCTCCCAATGGGATAGAGAGCTCACCATTTGCTAAATCTTCCAGAGGAAACCTGTTGGAACTTTTCATCCATCTAGATATTACCCCCAACAATAGAGATTTATTTTGAAGTGATCTCTCTAATTTAGTGTCCTCTTCCCCCATTTCTGTATCTTCAACGACCACAAAGTAGTTTTATTTGGAGATGCCTTTTAATTAAAAACTGCTCCTTTTATATCTCAAAACTCAATTAAAGTCCAGATTGAAGCACATTTCCACTTGCAATACCCCTGCTTGAAGGAAATCCCCTCCATTTTGTACATTGAAATTGAGCCTGTGACTTTAAGCGCTGGCTGGACTTTTATAGCATCATACATTCTTACAGTACCAATTTGCAACAAAGTTGAAAATTGCTGCACAAACCACATATGGCATGTTCAACTTCACTTAATCAATAGTTCTAGAAGTAACCAATAAGCCACACAAAATCTTTGTCATGATTCCACAGCAACTTGTTAAACATTGGTCCACAAAACGAGAAGAATAATTTGTGGGGTGTAATCAGAGGTTAACCGAACTGTGTTGGCTATATAGATAAATGGCTCAAAGCTGCTCTGCATTATGGGGTGCAATCTGAAGGTTTTGGCACACACTGTCCAGTCTATTTGGCTTGCACATCTTTCTGCTACTTTCCATGTGGAATGGTGTGGTGGTCAATGCAAGCCAGTTCCATTGGCCTCTAGGAGCGAAGACGAACGTTAGAGACTTGAGATCACTATGATTAACAGCTGTGTTTATAAACACAGCTCCTATGATGCATATCCTATGAACATACAACATAGGAGGCCATTCACCCCATCATGCCTGTGCCAGTTCTTTGAAAGAGCTATTCCCAAAGTCTGTTCACCATATGCAAGGCACAAGTCAGGAATATAATGAAATACTCTCCACTTGCCTGGATGAGTGCAGCTCCAACAACACTCAAGAATCTTGACACCATCCAGGACAAAATGCCTCTGACAACTAAACTCCCTTGATCATTCCAGCTGTGACCAGCCTACCAGTGTGTCCAGAACTAGTCAAATCTTCAGGAATTGCTGCATGAAATGTAGTCCTATGAGAATCTGATGGCTATTCAATTACAACGCATGAAATGCATCAGAAGAGAGTGTTTTATGCTCAACAAGTGCAGCACATTTCATGCTCAACCGGGTTTGAATCTCTAACTTTTTAATAGCCAGATTATCATGTGAAAAATGGGATTTCTATGAAATAAGGGAAGAATTCAGACAGGATTTAGTTTGTCAAAATAGAACAGAGAAACTGATGCCTACAATTTATGAAATGCGGGAGATGCACAATAGGATCCATCAGCACCCAAATGGGAGAAGACCAGGTAGTGTTGCAGTTGGTACCCTTCACCAGCACAGTTTCAATTCCAAGCCTGGGTATAAGTTCCCATGTTTGAAGAAAATAAGATAAAGTGCAGATGAAAGTGTAGTGCTGAAGACGCTAATCTGTTTTCTCATTCAGATGCCAACTGTGCACTTTCTATTTCTGTTTTGCCTTATTGCATTTGTATTTCCTGCCTAACTTTAAAACACATGCAGAGTGATTGTAACACCAAGAGTATGTACATTATGCCATGAGGTGTACGCATTGCTGAAATTAATACCACAGGCCCAGTGCCCAGATAGAAACAATCTATGACAGATCTCCTGCCTGCCGTCATTATTATTGTATGACATACTTTATTCATCCTATAAAAGCCCTGTAATATTCTTTATACTTGCTACTTATGAGCCCCTATTTATTATAAGAGAATGACGATGAACGAAGATCGGCATGTCTCCAAGTTGATGGTTGGGCATGCCTGAACTCTTTAACATGCCACAGACTGCTGGTTATTTGGATCCAGTTTCTGTCTGATGCAATTTAAACTGACAGCAACAAGAGAGGCAAGTCATCCAAGTTAATTTAAAAGAGAATTCATCGAAGGGAAGCCAGCTTTTTGATGGGAGATTCCATATTTGATGCCACTGTGAGGCTAGATGTTCGAGCATCATGGGCTGGATTCTCGAAGCGGGGTCAGGAACCCAACACCTGGATAATTTCTGGGTCCCGACCTCACACTACCACCTTGTTGTTCACACAAAGCTATTTTTAAATGCTTTTGCCCCAAGTGGGCCGGAGGCAAACTCGCCACCCGATTAGTGGTGCTAAGAGTCTTCAGCAAGTGGGGGCTGCCTGCACAGCCATATGGACTCTGCTGCTGTCTTGCTGAAGAGAGCAGGCATCACCCGAGAGACCCAACAGTGTTCGTGAAAGTGGCTAGACAGCCAAAATGAAGGTAAAGCGCACGATGCAAAGAAGATCCACCGCCCCCCCACCACCATACTTCTCATTGTTTAAAAACAAACTTTAACTTCTCTCCGCATTAAACTCTGCAGCTGTGCATTAAATTGTGCCGGACCGTTTGGGTTCACTGAACTTAGCTTTCAAACTTGCCTTCTCACCCCCACCGGCCAGTTAACAAATTCCTCAACTCCTCAACTCCTCTCTAGTTCTGTCGAAGGGTCATGAGGACTCGAAACGTCAACTCTTTTCTTCTCCGCCGATGCTGCCAGACCTGCTGAGTTTTTCCAGGTAATTCTGTTTTTGTTTTGGATTTCCAGCATCCGCAGTTTTTTTGTTTTTATCCTCAAGGAGCTTAATGGGTGTTAATTTGGGGCGAACTGGTTCCCCAATCCTCCCCTCCCTCCCTCTGTCCATCTGAAAATTGTAGTGCACCCATTAGGCATCTGGATCCAGAGATGCCCTCTGGGAATGCAATTTTTAAATTATACCCACACCTGTTCTCAACTCTGCCGGCGACTGAAAATCCAGCCTGATATTCCTGCATCAACTTTGTCATCCAGGCTCTCCCCTCTGAAAGTGAGAGATGTACAGAAAGCAGTGAGCTTTCACTCCTCACTGTTGCTCAGATGTCCAGAAAGGATGAAGACAAATAATGCTCCTGTTCCAGGGCCAAATGGCCCATTTCTGTGCTGTAAATTTTGTGTCATTCTTCTCATATGTAAGAATGGTTAACTAATTCATGATTAATCTAAAAACAAAATTGACTTAAAATTAACAATTTACTGAATGGAAGATTGGTCCAGTTGTGGACATTATAACTGTAGATTCTTAGAATATTCTAAGAAAGTAATTTCTATAGTCCAGTCCTCAACTGAACAATTTCTATTTAAGTGCCCTGTTTAGTGGGAAGAGCACACAAATGAAAGGATTGGGGCTAATGCAAATTATACAATGTCAAATGGGCTGAAATTCAACTTTTAGGAGGCAGAACCAGATTCCATTATACACCCTGCCTCCCAAACTCCTGCCCATCTTTCTCAGAGTTCCATGTTTGTATCCCTCTAATCTGAATTCCGCACTTGCATAGTACTTGCCAATGCCTATTATTAAAGTTACAAATTATATCCTGTGTGATGATGACAAAGGTAAACTATGCCTCTTTGTCTTTCTTGAGCCTTTGACCAGGTTGACCATGCCATCCTCCTGCCTGTCCATTGCCATCCAGCTGGGTGACAGTGCACTCAGCTGGTTCCAGTTTTACCTATCCAGTTATATTCAATGGCTGTAATTCCTGCTCCTGCTCCTTTAACTCATGTGCCCCCCAAGGATCTATCTTTAGCCTCCTCCTACTTGTCACATATGAACTGTTCTTGGCGACATCATCTGAAAACACTGTCAGTTTTCACATGTATGCTGATGACACCCAGCATTAACTTGACCCCTCCACTGTTTGAAAATTTTCAGACTTCTTGACTGATATAGAGAACTGGACAAGCAGAAATTTTCTCCATCTAGATATTGGAAAAGCCAAGGCCTTGCATTTGATCCCCGCTATAACCTAAATTCCCTGGGCACTAGCTGCAATTCTACCTGGCAACTGTGTGAAGCTGAACTAAACTGTAAGCAACATCGGTGTCACATTTGACCCTTAGATGAGCTTCAAACCACGTGTCCAATGATCATAACAAAGACCACCTCTTTCCACCTCGGTAACATTGCCTGACTCAATCCCTACTTCAACTCATCTGCTGCTAAAACTCTCATACATGCTATTGTTACCTCCAATTTAAGAGCTCGAAAGTGCTCCTGACATTGTTTCTTGTCCTTACATGTTAAGTCATCCAAAATTCTGTTGCCTGCGTCCTAACTCATTCCAAATCCAGTTCACCATCACCCCTGTGCTCACAAACCTATGATAGCTCCCAGTTAAACAATATCTCAATTTTATAATTCATATCCTTTTTGTTCAAATTCTTCCATAGCCTCTGAGCTCTCTATCACTGTAACCACCTCCAACCCTAACACCCCATGAAATATGTGTGCTTCTCCCAATCTGGCCTCTTAAGCATTCTCAATTTTAATTAAATGCTGCACCATTTGTGGCTATGCCTTCAGTTGCCAACGTCCTAAACTCTGAAATTCTCCCCCTCAGCCTCTTTACCTCTGTTGTTCTCTCTTCAGTTTTAAAATGCACCTTAAAACCAACCTCTTTGACCAAGCTTTTTATCATCTAAAATATCTCCTTGTATGGCTTGGTGTTAAATTTTGTTTTATAACTCTGTGAGGTGCCTTAATGGGACATTTCATGATATTCAAGGTGCTATTTAAGTAAAATCTGTTGTTGTGATAATTCATCTGCTCCAATGTCATCGCATTTGGCTACCCACATTATACTTCTGCCAATACCTTTGTATAACCATGGTGTCATGAAGACATATAGGAAATAAATATTGACTGCTGTGTTTCAATGTGCCTTCATCCTACACATATCACTGATAAGTTATATTTTCAGTTTCTGGCATATTTTTAATTGTTTGATTTCACTGGGCTTTAATTTTCATAGTTTTAACTTTTTGGAACATATGTCTAGCTCTACAGTCCTTGACAAATATAGGCATGAAAATGTGTGAGCCTTTGTCATATGTCGTGAAAGGGGACAGGCCTATTTTCGAGTGGTCCCGTTACAGTAGGGTCTTCCTTTTCCTGACGCTCAGAGAGCTCATTGAAGCACAGGACAATCATCAACTTTATTGCTATTTTCTTGCTGACAGAATGAAAGTAACACTGACAGGATATCCGCTCTTTGCACTAAAGGTGAAGGCTGATTACATCATTTTTTTTAAGTAATACAAGGGAAGCTGTAGTGTCAGCTGTCAGTAAGGCCTGTCTGTTTCTCTAGTCAATGATTTCATGCAATTGTTGCTATAAACCTGTCCAATGGTTATGTTTTACAGGTTTAGCTCTCTGCAGCACTCTATACATTCCTATCCTTTCGTAGGACCTCAATCTTTCTCAGTCTTTCCTTTCTCGAATCGTCTTTTTTTATTATTCATTCATGGGATGTGGGCTTCTCTGGCTGGGCCAGCATTTATTGCCCATACTTAATTCCTAATTGCCCTTGAAAAGATGGTGGTGAGCTGCCTTCTTGAACCGCTGCAGTCCATGTGGTATAGGTACACCCACAGTGCTGTTAGGTAGAGAGTTCCAGGATTTTGATCCAGCGACAGTGAAGAAATGGTGATATATTTCCCCAAGTCAGGATGGTGAGTGACTTGGAGGGGAACTTCCTTACGGTGGTGTTCCCATCTATCTGCTGCCTTGGTCCTTATAGATGGTAGTGGCCGTGGGTTTGGAAGGTGCTGTTGAAGGAGCCTTGGGTGTTTCAGTGATGGCAATGCCATTGAACATCAAGGGGCAATGGTTGGATTCTCTCTTGTTGGAGATGGTCATTGCCTGACACTTGTGTGACATGAATGTTACTTGCCGCTTGTCAGCCCATGCCTGGATATTGTCCAGGTCTTGTTGCATTTGTACATGGACTGCTTCAGTATCTGAGGAGTCACGAATGGTGCTGAACATTGTGCAATCATCAGTGAACATCCCCACTTCTGACCATATGATGGAAGTCTTCAATCTTTCACAACTTAGCTGGGTGCCACCTGATTTACCTCATTTTCTCTCTTGCTCTTTTCGCTGTCATTGCCCAATGGTTCTTGACATCCTTGAAAGGATTGACCTGGGCCTAATGGTGGATCTCAGGAATGATGATTGTAACTTTTCACTTCACAGTGCAAGAATAAACTTTTCTACGCCTGTACCCACAATACGAATGAACCTCCAAGGCCCAGAACAATTAAATCCATGAAAACCCGCATTAAAGCAATGATAGGAATGACACAGATACAGGCCTTTGCTTGATATACCATATAAGAACGCAGAAACAGGAAGACTTCATTCAGCCCCTTGAGCCTATTCCACGACTCATGGCTGATCTGTATCTTTCCTCCATCCCATCTTGGTTCTGTAACACTTAGGGTAAGATTTTTACCTCATCGGGCGGGCGCAGCAGGCTGACCCAGGAGCGGCCGCACAACCAACTGCCGCCCGCAATTGGGCCCCGACCACGCTTTCACGCTAGCTGGACAATTAACGGCCAGCCAGCGTGAATCACACATCAAAATGCACAGCGTTGTCAAGGTGGGTTGGAGGGCGAGGTGGGGGAGGAGGAGGTCGAGCGCAGAAGTCAGCACATGCGTGCAGGTGCGCTCAGTGAAAGCTCCCTGAAGGCACAGAGCTGTCTCAGGGGGCTGCAAACTTTTAACATTAAAAATAAAGAACTGAAAAATAAGGAAAATATGTCCCTTCATGTGACTCTGTCACATGAGCAGGGACATTTTAGAAATGAGTTTTAAAAGTTTTGTAAAAGACCACTGGTCGAAAGCTCGTCCCGCCTGGGGACATGGTTTCACAAGAAATGCAAAGGCTGCTTGGCCTATTTGCTGCCCACCAACCGTCAAGTTGGATGGGCAGGGAAAAATTCAATGCAATTAATTAATTAATGGGCTTAACAGCCCTCCTAATTGTCGGCAGGCGCGCTGCTGACTCCCATATGTGCCCGCCGACCGAAATATCGCCATGGCATGCGATGACTTTGGGGTGCTTGCCTGACATCGTAATGTACTATTTTTCTCCCATTCAGGTTGGGTGCGCAGCCACCCAGTGAGGGAAAAATTCTGCCCTTAATATCCTTACCTAACAAAAATCTCTCAGCCTCGTTTTTGAAATTTTCAATTGACCCACAGCCTCAACAGTTTTGTGAGGGAGTGTTACAACCAGGTCAGATAGGGTGAACTGACTCCTCTCTTTCTCCCACCCCTGAGTTGGTAACAACAGAGTTAGAATTTAATAGGGAGGTGGTATTGCCAACTAAACATATATTTAACTGTGTATAGCTCGGTGCAAGAAATAGGCTAGCCAGGTTCCTTAAGTTAAGATGCAAAGAGTTAGCTTTTTTGCTAAAACTCAGTTGGGTAATGCTGCAAAAATTATTAATAAAATTTTAAATGTACAAATATGCTCAACTACCCACTATTGCAAAAACAACACCTCTGCAATCTCTCCATGCATGCAAAAATGTAAAACTCTGCAGAGTATTAGATATTAAAACTTGGCCAAGTAACGAGTAAAATCAAAAAGGACAATATTCACGGTGTGGCCATATGCTTGTTTATAGCTGAAGGATCATGTTCACTGTAGCTGCTGGTTCTTGAATTTCTCAGTGGTATTGGCTCAGAATATTCCTTTACACACTTTTGGTTTGCAGCAATGAGGTCTTCTGGTGGGTTTTTCAAATCAGAAAGAACTAAGCTTTGATGACAGAGGTTTCAGAAGAAAGAGAGATGGGGTAAGGCTAATGTCCCTTTGGATGTCTCTCTCTCTCTGACTATATAAAAATCCAGTACCTCGTTACCCAAGAGCTGGATCACATGACCTGAGAGCTGCGAGCTCCACAGACTCTGTGGGGAGAATTTTTTCGATGTCATTGCCCAATGGTTCTTGACATCCTCGAAAGGATTGATCTGGGCCTAATGGTGGATCTCAGGAATGATGATGGGGGGGTTGGACGGGAGTGGGCGTGAGTGGGCGTGTAGCCAATCACCGCCCATGATTGGCTGCACACCGTCATTTTACGTGAGCGGGCCATTTAAGGCCCGCTCAGCGTGACGTGCACCCAGAACTGCTGAGTGCTTCCAATGTGGGTGGGGAGAGTAGACTGAATCGGGGTCTGTGTGCGTGAAAGAGTGCAGAATCTCCCTGAGGCACAGAGCTGCCTCAGGGAGATTAGTCTGATTTTTTTAAATTTTAAAGAAAAAATAATTTAAGACGTCCTCTCATGTGACAATGTCACATGAGCTGGGACATGTCAATGAACTTTAATTAAAACTTTCGTTCAAGCATTTATAAACACCTCATGAAACCTCATCCCACCCGTGGATTAGGTTGCATGAGAAATGCGAAGGCCGCCTAGGCTCTTCGCCTGCCTGCCAACCTTAGACAGGTAGCTCCATTATGTATTTCAATTACTATTTAAATGGCCTTAATAGATCTTTACCAGTTCGGCGGGCGCACAGCTCACTCCGGTGTGCGCCCACTGAACTGAAAATCTGAATGATGCGCAGTGATGTCGGGACGCACGCCCGATGTCACCACCCGTCATTTTATGTGTCGGGGAGCAGGCCCTGTCCCCGCTTGCCGACCCGAAGATTCTGGCCTCTGTCTCCATAAAAAAGCAGCTCGGAAATGGAACACAGTACCTGCTCTAGCCAGTGTCCTTTGCTTACAAAAAGTGTCCTTTTCAAAAAAGTTCAATGCATAGTTATGTACGGTATAAAGTAATATATGTCCAGTCAATGACATTATGAATTGATATATTATATAACACATCATCATAACAGGGAGTTTCAGATTTTCTATATAACACACAGAACTGAGGCATTTTTCATTTTTCACTATTAATTGACATTTTGTTTTTTAAGTGTTGTTAGGAATTAATGAGTTTCAGTAAGTTATATTTGTATTGGTGGGTGTTAAGAATGAAGTTTAATATGTGTTTTTGTATTGGTGTGTTAAGGAAAGGGGAAATTTGAGTTTTAATTTCATTTTAAAAGATGCCTGCATTCAAATGAGATTTTATGACTCTTGAAGGGGCGTTGAAACAAACAAGGTAGCAAAAGGTGTGCTGTTGCCTAGCAACAGGGGTCCAGAGAGAGGGAACCCACACAGCGACAGGGAAAACCAGAAAAGCAATTTTAGTTCAGTTGAAGCCAGGACTTCAGAGAGGATGGACGAAGGAGAGGCAAGTGCAGGAGCAGGTTCCAAAAACTAAAGAAGAAGGTCCCCAAAACCAAGAAGTGGAACAGGAAAGGTCCCAAAGGACAAGGGCAGGAATCTGAGGAAGGTCCTGTTAAGTGAAGTTAAGAATGAGGAGAAGAGAAAGGCTCCCAGCTTAAAGGGAGAAAGCTGCAGTAAGCAGACTTAAAGCAATATAGGCTTGTGAGAAGAAAGAAGATCCAAGAAGACTGCCGGAGTTCTGTAACTCTTTACTATAGGCATGTGAAGCAGTGGTGTTCTGTTGGCATGGCTGATCATTTGAGAGCGAGTGCATGGAAGGAAGCTTGAATACACGTGGTACCCCAGGGGAGAGGAACATCAGAAGGAGAGTTTGAAACACTGGAGGTGGATCCTTGTGGACTGTATTCAAGGGATAGCACTGTTTGGGAGAAGATTCCAAAGTGAGTTCTTCGAAAGTGGAGATTAGAAATCCTCATTTGAAAGACTGAGTACAGTTAGCTCACAGCTGGCTCACGGTGTGCCAAGCATCTGAGGTCCAGGGGGTGGGGGTTGGTCCAAAATCCATAGCCTGTGTTTGGGATAGCATCTTTCACTTGGTGTGCCTGACCACATATTGCCAACATGTGCTGTGTACTTGCTGCGAACATATGCATGTACAATAGCTTTTGTAACTTGTGTTATCCTTACAAATCTGAATAAACCTGTAAAGGTATAGTCAGGGGTGAAGGAGTATTATAATATAGTTCATCTTTTCTTGTTTAATAAATGTTTTATATTTTTGTTAAAAGTTCATCATCTGTCTCCTGTGACTCTGTTCAGTAGCCGCCCTCCACTTTTCCAAACAAAAAATAAAAGTCAGGATCTATCAAGTCGGGTTCCACCCTGGGATCAGGCTTGTCCAGTGGTAGCAACAGCTGGGATCATAACAGTGTATATCTTGTTTGTGATATTGAATTCATTTATTTTTATCATATTAGGATCTCTTCCAGCATCACGTTGTATGAGCTTGAAGCAAAAAGAAAGTTGGCATCTCAGGGAGACAGATATCTCCCCAGATGCTGAGTCCAAAACCTCTTTTCCCTAATGCCAGGGAAGACAAGTTTAAAAATCCCGTCTCCCCTAAAGACAGCACTGAAGAATTGTCTTTTAACTGAGTGTTCCTTATGCTGATGGCAACATACCTGTCAACATTAGCTGGGTAAGGCCTGAGTTTGGGAATCAGCAGTGCAAACGCCCTAGCGAAGCAGCTTGTAGGTTAAGACTGACATGCAGCAAAATAAAATACAAACACCTGTGCCAAAGCATTAGGTGAACATATTGGACAATATAAAAGGCTAGTGGAATGTGTATATTAACTCACAGAGGGCAGGTTCTAATGGATCCATCCCTGCTGTGTGAAACCTTCAGCCAAAAAGGGGGAACAGGCAGAAATATGGATAAAAGTATCCTTAATCCCAAAATAATCATTTTCTGCTCAGCAGTAAGTGAGCAGTTACATTAGTGCTTTTTTGAGAATGCCCCTCTTTGAATGTGAAATAAATAGTCTTGCTAGTGATAGCAGCAGCTACTCTGTCGCAATCTCACAATTTCCCTTTTGAGCTGCAAGACACGAGCTATTCAAATCACAGATGATGTTAGATTTACAGATATATTGTAATCCATAGCTGGAAATGATGTAATAATCCATGCAGGGTACATTATATTTGCAGAGTGAGTCACAGGTCTGCAGCACAGAATAGGGACCCCATGGCTTCAAAAGACTAGGAACCATGAGCATTTTTACCACCTGAGCAATAGGTTTTGCTGCTGAGACACCAGCTATTCTGTCATGGCAAGCACATAACTGCACCATTTTACAGTTTACAGGTGTTGACATTAGATGCACAAGACATATGGTGCTCGATAGGAATGAGTCGTCAGAAATGTGTTGTATAGCATGAGCTTCAGGAGCTAGGTGGTCAAACGTCCAGTACTTTGGAGAAGTCTGTGTAACGTTATCCTTTACACATTCAAAGCCCAAGCACTTGCATCACAGCAGCATAGTATTCAATTCAAATTCACTGTTACAGGAATATCTCCTATTCACAATGAGCAATGATCTAAATCTAAATGTATTCAAATCTCAGAGGTTTTGATTCAATTGCAAGCTGGGTTCAAATTTATCTTCTCGAATTCAGTGTACTGCTACAATCCCAAGGGCTGGAAAGGGTGGGGGAAGGTAAAAATGTTTACAGGTCGAAACAACAGACTGCAACTGTGTGCGTGATAACTGCACAAATGAATGAACATTTAAGAAATGTTTCAGCTCCTAGAAGGATTCACAGATATGTTGGAACTCCAGGGACTATTATATATTCAGCTGTAACTTCATGGGATAGGAGCGAACTTAACAGAAGTACTGCATTGAGAGGCAGCACCTGCAAATCAACTGAATTTTGACTGATTTGGTTTGCCAAAGTCTCAACCTTATGCCGTTGAGCTGACACAGGGAAAAAAAAACGTTCCTCTACATAACAAAACTAAAGCCAAAACATTCAAACACAGGCCGAAGATCATAGGAACAGGAGCAGGTCATTCAACCCCTAACCTGATGTACGTTCAGTTAAATCATGGCTGTTCAACTTCATTTATCACACCCTCCACCCAAGCCTTCCTGCCATAGTTCCATTTCTTCATACCTTACCCCATAAGAATATATTGATCTCAGTCTTGAAAGCTCCAATTGTCCAGCATCCATAGTGGGAGGGAGTTGCCAATTTCTACTAACCTTTGTATGAAAAACATTTTTCTCAGGCTTAGGCATCTCTCTTTGCTGTTGTTTGTCATATGTACATATGAATTAGGAGCAGGAGTAGGCCACTTGGCCCCTCGAGCCTGCTCCGCCATTCAATACGTTCATGGTTGATCTGAATGTAACCTCAACCCCATATTCCTGCCTGCCCCCAATAACCTTTCACCCCCTTGTTAATCAAGAATCTATCTCACTCTGCCTTTAAAATATTCAAAGACTCTGCTTCCACTGCCTTTTGAGGAAGAGAGTTCCAAAGACTCACAGACCTCCGAAAGAAAAAAATTCTCCTCATCTCTGTCTTAAATGAGTGATCCCTTATCTTTAAACAGTGACCCCTAGTTCCAAATTCTCCCAAAAGAGGAAACCTCCCCTCCACATCGACCCTGTCAATATCCCTCAGGATCTTAAAGGTTTCAATTAAGTCACCACTTACTCTTCAAAATTTCAGTGTATACAAGCCTGACCTGTCAGCTTTTCCTCATAAGACAACCCACCTATTCCTGGTATTAGTCTAGTAAGCCTTTTCTGAACTGCTTCTAACACATTTACATCTTTCTTTACATAAGGAGACTAGCACTATACATAATACTCCAGACATGGTCTCACCAGTACCCAGTACAACTGAAGCATAACTTCCCTACTTTTGTAATCAATTCCCCTCACAATGAATGATAATATTCTGTTAGCTTTCCTAATTACCTGCTGTACCTGCATACTAACCTTTTGTGATTCATGCACTAGGAAACCCAGATCCCTCTGAATCTCAGAGCTCCACAATTTCTCACCATTTTGATAATAAGCTTTTTTATTCTTCCTGCCAAAATGAATGATTTCACATTTGCCCACATTATAGTCCATTTGCCAGATCTTTGCCCACTCACTTAAAACATCTATGTCAATTTGTAGTCTCCTTACATCGTCTTCACAATTTACTTTCCTACCTATCTTTGTGTCGTCAGTAAATTTAGCCACCATTCCTTCAGTCCCTTCATCAAGTCATTTATATAAATTGTAAAAGGTTGAGATCCCAGCGCTGATCCCTGTGGCACAACACTCATCACATCCTGTCAACCAGAAAAAGACCCATTCATGCCAACTCTCTGCTTACTGTTTACTAGCAAATCTTCTATCCACATCAATATGTTACCCCCTACACCATGAGCTTTTATTTTCTGCAATAACTTTTAATGTGGCACTTTATCGAATGCTTTCTAGAAATCTAAGTACAGTACATCCACTGGTTCCCCTTTATCTACAACACATGTAGCTCCTTCAATGAACTCCAATAAATTGGTTAAACATGATTTCCCTTTTCTAAAACCATGTTGACTCTGCCTGATTGCCTTTAATTTTCTAAGTGCTGTGCTATAACATCCTTAATAATAGCAACTAACATTTTCCCTATGACAGGTGTTAGGCTAACTGGCCTGTAATTTCCTGCTTTCTGTCTCCCTCTCTTCTTGAATAAAGGAGTTATATTTGCTCTTTTCCAATCTAATGGAACCTTCCCCAAATCCAGGGAAATTTGGAAAATTAACCAGTGCATCAACTATCTCACTAGTCACTTCTTTCAAGACCTTAGGGTGAAGTCCATCCGGACCTGGAGATTTGTCAGCCTGCAGCCCCAACAATTTGCTCAATACCACATCCCTGATGATTGTAATTTTCCTGAGTTCCTCCCTCCCTTCCATTTCCTGATTTACAGCCATTTCCAAGAAGTTGCTTTTGTCATCAGTAGTGAAGACCGAAGCAAAATATCTGTTTAATTCATCTGCCATCTCCCTATTTTCCATTATCAATTCTCCAGATGCACCCTTTCTAAGAACAATGCTCATTTTGTTAACTCTTTTCTTATTTAAATATTTATAGAAACTCTTACTACAGAGTTACTAGCTAGCTTTCTCTCATACTCTAATTTTTCACTCCTTATTAATCTTTTCGTCTTTCTTTGCTGTTCTTTACATTTTTTCCAATCTTCTGACCTGCCACCAGTCTGCATAATTATATGGTTTTTCTTTGATACTGTCTTTAACTTTTTTAGTTAACTATGGATGATGGACTCTCCCCTTGGAATCTTTCTTTCTCATTGCAATGTATATATTCTGTGTATTCTGAAATATTCCTTTAAATGCCTGCCACTGAACTTCTACTAACATATCCTTAACCTCATTTGCCAGTTCGCTTTAGCTAGCTCTGCTTTCATGCACTATTTGAAAAGGTGGTGGAAACTGATTCCAGAAATAATTTTATAAGGCAATTGTACAGGTGCTTGAGGATGAGGAACTTACAGGGTTACTGACAGAGCGGGGATATGGTACTATATGATTGCTCATTCAAAGGGCCAACATAGGCGCAGTGGGCTGAATGGCTTCCTTCTGTGGTGTAAGTCTCTACCATTCTATAATTCTATAACTGTGTAGCCCTAGCACTTAGTTCCTCTGTTAATTTAGTGCATAGCTTGGGCAGCGAGTTGTGATGCAATACACAGGCCTATACTGATTAGATAAAGGATTACCTGTTGGCCCCCTTGTCTTCTTAAATAATCTCTATGGTAACCACTAGTTGCTTTTATTTCAAATAACCTTACTTAGCATCATTGTTTTCAGCACTAGAGTTTTTTCAAAAACGTACTGAGGGAAATGACGAGGGTCATGTTTTACAATTATTACATTGAGAAACAGGACAATTTGATCCGAGTAAAATTATAAACTACAAATGCACAAGTTTCCAAGCCACTGCAAAATCATAATGGTGTCACACATTGTGGTCTTATTCATAGAATCATAGAATTATCAAATGATACAGCATTGTTCCTCATCACCATTCTAGTACAGCTCCTCTACACCCTCTCTGAAACCTTGATATTCTCCCTAAAGGGTAATGTCCAAACGTGAACGCAACACTCCAACTAAAGATTTAACCTAAGTCTTATTAGGATTTAGCAAAACTTCCTTGAGCTCTTTTTCTCTGTTACTGAAGCCAAGAAACCTTTATGCTTTCTCAACTTTTCCTGCCACCTTCAAAGACTTGTTCGCATACACCCACAGGTCTCTCTGTTTCTACACTCACTGCAAAACTGCACCATTTAATGGGGTCTCCTTACTAAAATGCATCATTTCACATTTCTCTGCATTAAATCTCTTCTGCCCTGTGTCTGCTCAGTTCAACAATCTGTCTTATTCCTCCTGGGGGCTGAATTTTCCAACGGCCATGGGGGTGGGACCGAGGATGGATGGGCCTGCAATTTTCTGCCACCAGCCACTTCCTGCAAGCAGCAGGTAGCCAAATAGACATCCTTAAAGGTTTGTTAGGGCCACTCAGCCAGGGCCAATGGCAATTTTCTAGTCAACCTATGAGAACCTGCTAAAGCTGAAACCCGACTGAGGGATGGAAGCAGACTCCCAGCAGCAGGCCCAGGTGCAAGTCAGTGGGGCTGTGGGGTTCCAGTGCTCCATCATTAAAGTAAAGCCTCCACCTCCCCCCATCCCTGCTCCCTCCCCACCCACTGCCAACAACCGCAATAATCAGAGGGACACAGCTACAAGCCACCCTGTTCTCCCTTCATGGATGATGGCTTAGCAGCTTTGGCCACTTTGAAGCTTCTAAAAAGTCTTCAGAGGACAAATCTCTCTTTCTTTAAATTCTCCCTTGCTGCATTCTTTACATCCAACTCTTCAATTTTTTGCGCACATCAACAGAATTAGGAACAGTGTTAGGATGAGTTGATGTGAGATATGCTGAAAAAGGTTGCTTTGTATTCGCCGTATTCAGATACTTAATGAAATGAAAAGCGTGATATTAATCAGACTAGATTCTAGTACTGTGCCTGCTGAATAAGTGTGGGACATTTCACCGAGAGTGGCCAAACATCCATAAGCTCATGATGTTACATTTCAATGCGATTTACGTGGCATTATGTGTTTCTCTGTAAAATGAAAGAAAAAGCTTTCATAAAGGTGCCCCTTTGAATCGAGGTACACATAAACTTCTGCTTATTTTAAGCCCTCGGCTCATTGTGGGTTGAGCTTTTCCACAAGCATCAGGAACCCAATGTTGGGTTTCTATCCTACTAGTACCTGGTGCCCGCCGGCACCCCCCCACCCACCGCCCCCCGCCCCACCCCACACTCCACACCATTTTACAGGAGGTGACCAATTAACAAGCCATCCAATTGAGGACGGAGGACAGGTTCTAGAGATGAGAGTGCAGGATGTCGAGGTCCACTCCGATGGAGGCTTCACGGCAGCCCTCACTGTGAGGCCAGTAGGATCACTGCTGAGAACCAGACTGGGGTTGGCAAGGAGGTGCTACAGCCAACATTAAAGTCCGTTCACTGCATAGAGCCACTGGAGACATCTATCTCCACAATTTTATCACTCAATGACAAGGCTGCAATATGCGTAGACAGCATTTGCTGCTGAGGAGCTCTTGATCAACAACCTTAGAAGTTAGGAGGACTCCGACCTCCCACTGTAAATCTGCCTCCTCTTAACAATCAAGGAGCGAATACACAAGGGTCCCCACGCACCACTCGCAAAGCTTCAACTCCGTCAAGAAATTAGGCTCAATTGTCCTTTTAAGTTTTGGTCTCCCTACCTAAGAAAGGTTAGGCTTGCCATAGATGGAGTGTAGCGAAGGTTCACTAGGCTGATACCAGGGATGGCAGGACTGTCGTATGAGGAGAGATTGGTTCGACTGGGCCTGTATTCACTAGAGCTTGGAAGAATGAGAGGGGATCTGATTGAAGCATATAAAATTCTAACAGGGCTAGACAGACTAGATGCAGGGAGGATGCTTCCCCTGGTTGGGGAGCCTAGAACCAGGGGCCACAGTCACAGGGTATGGGGCAGGCCATTTAGGACTGAGATGAGGAAAAATATCTTCACTCAGAGGGTGGTCAACCTGTGGGAATCTCTACCACAGAAACTGTGGATGTCAGGTCACTCAGTCTATTCAAGAAAGAAATTGATAATTTTTTGGATATTAGGGGCATCAACAGATATGGAGAGGAAGCCAGAATATGGCGTTGAGATAGAGGATCAGCCATAATCATATTGAATGGCGGTGCAGGCTCGAAGGGCCAAATGGCTTACTCTTGCTCCTAGTTTTTAGGTTTCTATGTTTCTATGTAAGCACCTTGATTGGCTACTTGGCACTGTCACTAGGACTCCATCTCTAGGAAAAGTGCTCGGAGGCAGGAAGACACCTTGACGTGTGATGTTCCAAACTTTTGCATACACGTCACACCTTCCAACCCCCCTCCCCACAACTCCCCGCCCCCACCCCCCACCCCGCCGCACCCCACCTCCAAAGTTGCCTCTCCAGGGCTGGAAAATGGGCTGAGAAAGTCACTCTAGGACAAGTATTTGTAGTTCAGCATAGCTGTGGGAGGTCTGCAGATTGGACACAAGAACTAAGAAAGATACCTCTGAAAACAAAGGCAGAAGCTTACAGAAGTAATGTATTGTCTCTTTATATGTGTGTTTGTTGGTGGGGCTGTGGTGGTGATTGGGGGGGTAAGGGGGGAGGGACAACTTACAATGGTGTGGAAACAGGCCCTGAAAAGGGTGATAATCAGCTGGCAGCAGAGTCTCATTGGAAGGCCAGAAGATAAAGCTGAATTCTTCACCTAAAATGCTAAATATTTTAATGAGATTGCAGGCCCATTGCTCGAGATGTTAAGCAGTGAAGCCTCATGTTTTGTGAGTGAATTTAGTTGCAGGGTTGCTAGATTTGATAATTCAGTTAATAATGAAAGTATGTAACCTATCCATACAGATCAGGGAGACTGTCCTTCAACCTTTAGTCTTTACTGAGTTGGTAAAATTCAACCTAGTGATGTTAGAGCACCATGATTGGTCTCAGCAGCTCTGGTTACAGAATCAGCCACGGTGTCTGCTCCTGATCATTATCCAATGTCTGCAGCTGGAAGGTATGGAAAACCTATTATAGGCCAAACCAGGCCCTGCTTTGATGCCTTCCCACCATCCCATCCCACATTGTCAAATACCCTGTAGACACACAGGGGCAAATTTTACCTGATCAGTCATGGGATCATGTGGAACACACTGGTCAGTGCAGCATTGCTTCCTATTCACTTCTATGGAGATTAAAACCAGGCAGGGCTGTATAACCAATGTTGCACCCAATCCCATGGGTTTGCCGATGGGCAGGTTAGGTTAAAATTGCTCCTATCAATGTCAAAGATTACACACAAAGAACACTTAGGGAAGGCATTCAACAACACCCGAAAATTATCAGTGTCTTGGTAGAATTAGAGTCGAATATAATGCTGAACTTCAACCTTCGATGTACGTTTACTGTAAAAAGTGCAAACTTGTGACACAAAGTTTCTTATCATCACAATAAACAGGTTGCATGTTTTAAAGGAACAGAAAAAAAATTGCAAAGTATTTTCAGGAAACTTGTTCTTTGGCTGAGAATTTAAGTCCTCTGTAAGGAGTTGTGTTAGTTTGTAAATCACACAGCAACAAAATCAGTGATATCATGAGATCATGTCAGTTGTTAATTTTTATGAAAATTGCACATCAAGACCAACGCTAGAAGAACTAAGCCTAAGGGCCAGGCTGGGCAGAGCCAGAGCGGGTGGGGGTCATGGTTGGCAGGGTCATTCTATCTTTAGTCAAGGGAGTGAAATGGGCAATATCGGACTGGATGTCTGTGAGATGCCACACCCAGTTTTGAAGTGAGTATGAAGAAAAATTGGACCAGTTGTGCACTAGACATTTTATGCCATCACCAAAGGTTATGCCATCCTAAAGGATGCCTTAGAAACAGGTATAACAACTGCTAAAACCTTTCCTCAACAGGCAACAGGGTAAACCAGACTGTTTGACTTCCCGATCAGGCAGCAATGCCCCTGTAAGTGACTGTGCTTTGATTCATCCTGTACCACAATGGCTATCTCATTGGGATAAAGAAGTCGGGTTTTGATTTTTAACAATGGTGCTTGTCTACAAGAGGCACACTGGTTGGACTAGCTGCACTGTGAAGTACACACTGACGATTTCTTTCCTCAGTGTGTGAGTGGCAGGCCGAACTCACTCGTTCCACACACAGCTGAGCAAGCACTTGTCTAAACTCCCATTTTAAAGGTTGAAAGGGGTGGGCAGAGAGTCCCATGCAACCCACTATCAATGCGATCTGGCCTTAAATGATTTATTAGTCATTTTGACCTGGGAAGGGAAACTGATACCTGATCAGTCTGCTCCTCCAGCACTCTGCAACTGAAAGGTTTCAGCTGAATCACAGGATACATTTCTAGTAAAAGATGCTTTAATCTCAAAAGAAGACAAAGAAAATATAAATGACCCTAAATCAGGTCAGTGGATTTTAGCTGTAAGGATCGTAAGGTGACGCACATAATGGCAATGAGCAAAGCTTATGCATATGTTGTCCTCTGCATTTAAAATGAAAGAGCAATACTTTTTTAAAAAGTTGTCGCCATCTAATGATCATTTAGTACAGGGATTTTTCTTCAGTTTGAAATCTAAAAAATGAACGGACATATAAGTAGCAGGAAGTTTAACTTAACCCATCCATTGAATCCATCAAAGAAAGCAAAACTGTAGAATGATTATAGAACGGCTGGCTGGCTTGATCCTTTCTGTTTGCTGCCAGGTGCATTGGAAAGAATAAAGAAAGAACGTGAATTTATATAACACAATTCATAACTGCAGGATGTCCCAAAGTGCTTTACAGCCCACTATTAGTGATGCCTGTTCGCTGTTTAATATAGGAGGCAAGGCAAACAAATTGCCCACAGAGAGGTCCCACAGACAGCAATATGATAAGATCATCTGTTTTCTCAGTGACCTTGGGTTGAGGGATAAATATTGGTCAGGAGACCAGGGATGGCTCTAAAATTAGTCCCATTATTACCAGCCAATATAGTTTAAAAGTATTTACAGCACAGGAACAGGTGGTTTAGCCCAAAGGGTCCTGGCTGATGTTTATGCTTCACACAAGCCTCCTCCCACACCCTTCAACTAAAACTAAAGGTTTCACAATAATTATCTGTAGATAAACCCAACGGCACTTTCAATTTTATGGTTCCTTTAACACAGAGAAACATCCCAAAGCATTTCACAGAGGCAAAAGCAGAAAACACGAGGCAAAGTATCATATGTTGGGAGGGCGGGCCTAAAGCCCTGGCCAAAAGATTGGGTTTTTAAAGGAGGTCAGGGAGGAGGACAAATTTTTGAAGGCATAGCCAGAGATGGTGGGACAAAGTGGGTATGGATCCTCAAGAAACCAGAGGCAGATGAATAGAAAGTTTAGGAGTGAGGGAAAGTGGGATGTGGGGTTCGAGGAAATTACAGAGATAGGTGGCGACGAGGCCATGAAGGGATTTAAACATAGGAAAGCACATCTCAAATTTGTGGCATTGAGGTGCAGAAATAAATGAAAGACATGCTAGTGGGAGAATGAGATTTCCAGCAGTCCAGGATATGGACAGCAAGGCAATGGAGTAGCTGAAAATGGGAGGGGCAGTGATGGATGATTCAACATCCTGCATTCCAACCAACATATCAACTATGTTTCTAGGTGAGTTTTGCACTTGTTGGGCAGAATCTTGTGCCCTCCCCTGTGGTGAGTTTGGTGGCGGGAGGCATTTAATCAGATGGGTGGGTGGTGTGTGGTGACCTCACCACCTTCTCATCTCCATCCCCATTGGGCCCTTGATGGGGAGGCTCGTGGATGGCCTTCTTGCCCTGCCACCAATTGAGGCTTCAACCCTCTGCCACTGGTAGGTGGGGGGGGGTGGGGTTCGCCAGGTGGAGCACGACAAGCTCATGCGTGTTTGCTTGTGGTCTTCAGAGAGGGCGGGGCGGGGGTCTCTTGTTCAAAGGCTAATCGAGGGACCTGACATCAGGACCAGGCACCCACTGAGAGCCATCCCTCTGCCCTTGCTGTTGACCTACCTCCCTGCACCCCTGCCACCTCCTCCCTGCCCTTGCTTCTCTTTTCCTGGCTCCCTCAGCGATCCACGGGGCAGGAACATCCCCCGCTCGGGGACGAAGTTGAATGGCGGGCGCACACAGGTTCGCTCTTCCGATCGGAGCCCCCAGTTGGGGGTGCGGCACCATTTTATGTGGGTGGGCCAATTAATGCCCACCCAGCATGACGTCCACACGGAAGCGCTATGTACTCCCTGTGCGGGTGAGGGTGGGGGGGGAATCCCAAAATCGAGAGTGCGTTCTTTCGCTCATGCACAAGAAAGAGCGCACTCATCTCCCTGAGGCTAAGTGCAGCCTCAGGGAGATCAGCTCTAAATGTAAAAAAGCTTAAAATAGAAAAATAACATTTCCCTGACATATCCCCTCATGTGACACTGTCACATGAGTTGGGACATGTCCACAATTTTCACAAAAACTTTATTAAAATTTTTTAAAAGCCTCCATGAAACCTCATCCCACCCATGGATGAGGTTTCATACTTTTTCTAGTTCCCGCCGGGGCTCCCGGCCTGCCCACCAACCTTAAGGTTGGACGGGCAGGTCCATTAGTTAGTTTAGTTACTCTGTCAATGGCCTCAATTGGCCATTGACAAGTCGACGGCCGTGCAGCTGATTTTGCTGTGCCCCCACTTACTGGAAAATTGAAATGGGCGGGGTGACGTCGGGAGTTCAGCCCAATATCACCACACATCATTTTATGTGTCGGCGAGCGGGCCCAGCCCCCTGCTGGCCGACGGGAAAATTCCTGCCCACGGTCTTGGGTGGGTGTCATACTGGCAGCAGCCACCACCTCCCCGATGGCGCTGTTGAGTACAGAAGAGCTGCCGGCCTCTGATTGGCTTGCACCTCTCAGTGGGTGGGACTTCTGCCCCCAGGGTCCTTGATCCTGGGGGAAGGCCTCCACTGGCCTGTCAAGTGCCTGTGAGGCACAAGATGCGGTGGGCCTTCCTGTAAAGAGGCAACACCGGGGGAGGGGGGGGGGCATGGTCTTATCGATTCTCCAACCAGTGGCCAAGAGCCCCAGAGCCTCCACAATATTCCACTTGTTATTATGTATGCATTGTATTCCATAATATTTACTGCACAAAAAAGAGGCCATTCAGCCCAACAGACCCATGCCGGTGTTTATGTTCCACATGAGCCTCCTCTCACCTTTTTTCACTTACCTCATCAAGGTACTCTTTTATTTCATGTCTTTATCTCACTTTCCCTTTAATACTCAATGCTAGTCACCTCAACTACTCCTTATGATTATCATTTTTTCATGGTAGGGACAGTCCAGAATCATACTTTCCCTGCAATCAGCAGATACAATATGTCATAATTTCCAATCCCTACAATCAATCTGGGACAGTCCCAGCTTTTGTTTTACTTATAGAGTCCCAATTTACAACCAAATAGCCCCGATATGGTGATTCAATGGATTATTTCCTTGCACTTCCTGATTTTTGGTTATTGGATGCTCTTGAGCTGGTGCAGTATGAGAGACATTCCATATGAGTTAGGCCCCTTCGGCACTTCAACTCCAACCAGAGCCCCTCACAAATACAAATGCAAAAAGAGCTGGTCACTTGGATGTTAAAGGTGGCTGACCACAGAAGCAAACTTGAGAGGAAAAGACCTCATGGGCTATACCCTGGTCCTGAATTCTAGTCAACAGTCATTTGCCAATGTGATATCCAAATATAAGATAACTATACCATACACAGCTGGTTGTGAGTGGAATTTTAGCCATCCATCCGTCCCCCATCCTGTGGGAATGGAGCGAGGAGTCCCTTTGATTGAGCATTCTCAGCCTTACCACCCCATTCCCACAGGCCATCATTTTAACTGCCTTTTGAAGGCTGAGGCACCTAATTTTGCTCCTAATGGTCCTGATTGCATTTTAACTTGGGCCTGAGCAACAAAATCATCACAATATTACAGTGTGGTGAAGGCAGCCTAGGAGGATGAACTGGCCTGCTAAGGGGAGTGGAACTCTTTCTTTTGTGGGGGGGGGCAGGGTGGAGCGGGAGTGCTCCTCTGGCCTCCACAAGGAAAGCCAAGGCCTCCCCTGCCTCGGACCTCCCCCACCATCCCTCCCCTCCAGTGATACCCCTCCCAATTCCTTCCAGTTGCGTTGGCTGTTCTTTTGCGACTGCTACACCTCGTGCCTACTGACCAGCTGCTGTCTTCCATTTGTTTTAGACAGGCCTTTGACTACGTACACACAGGATTAAAATGCCCTAGACCTGGAATTTGGACCTTTGATTACGATTTTGATTTGCCTCACTCGAACCTTGCAAGGAGTTAAATCCAATATTTAGCTTTAGTTCAGTTAGGAGAAGTGCCGACAATGCCGACTCCTTCACATGTGCCCCAAAAGGTTCGAGTCTTAGTCAAATAGCAAAGTAATACTGAAATTCTGGGCATCCAATTCAGTCTTTCAGAATTTGCCTTTCAAAAGTAAATTTCTTGTCTTCCTGTATCCCTCTCCCATATCTAACCTACAACTGCAGAGGCTGTAAATGGATCATAAATTAAGTTTTCACTTTAAATAAAATGGATACCTTAAAAAATGCTTCATATTAATCCAGCAGTGGCTCTAAGCACTAAAGTTGTTGGGAAAGGAGGAAATGATTCTTAATTGATCTTCAGATTTCACTTTTCTTTTCCTGATTTTGGTTCAGAAAGCCAGGTGATTTCAGCTATGAGATTTTGGGGAACCCCCCAAAAATATGAAAAGTTGTTATCAGAAAATGAAGCAGTAAAACAATATTGGAAGGAACTGATAAGGTACTTGAAATAAATTTCCAACAGCCTTCAGAAAGCCTAATGTTAAGTACTGAGGTACGTAGTGAGCTGTGTCCTTAATGGCTCATAACTCCACCCCTCCCAATCCAGAGGACGTTTATTCAGCTACCTGTACTAGATGCAGGTGACTGGAAGGTATCTCTTCAGCAATTCTTCCCATCATATGGGGAGAAGATGAGGCACTTCCATGGAACAGTGAAATCAGCTAGTTGCGGCACTTCAGAACTGCAGCTTGCTGATGTTCATGGGGTATGCTTTAACTTTCATTTTGAAATTTATCCTCGAGGCTAAGTACAGATTTAACCTACAAATCAAAAAAGCTTAATTTATCAATAATACATATTAATGGCAGGAGTGTGAGAGAGTAAGAAAGAAAAAGAGAGAGAGACATTATGTGGCTTTCACTGACAGCAGTTGCCATTCTGATCCTACACAATCAAATACTAACACAGGGCTCTTTACACTGAAGTGATAGGCTGGCAAATTTGCAAACAGCACTTAAAATAAAGGAGCAAATTATATTTCATCACATTTTCTGTTAAATTAAGTGCAAGTTTATGCCTTGTCACGATGGCAGAAGAGCTGATGTTTGAGACCAGGGACAAGCTGTTCCAGTGTTGGAGGAAGAGGATTCATCTGTCCACCACCTCAGGCAGTAATAGCAGTGCATAAATATCCTCTGTTCGCAAACAAGTACGTCTCCAGTATCAATGGTGTGCATCTTGCATGTGTAGTTACACATGCAAAGTGCTGACCAAACATCCAGGTCTGTACAGTGGGTGCAATGGGTGGAGAGTGGTGATAACACAGTATCAATCTGTGAGCTACCTTGACATTTGGATACTGCCAGTCCTCGCTAACTTGTGTCAACTGCTTTGAGTTTCAGTCCTTTCAAAGTGTGGAATCGAGAATTTTACGCACTGCTTGCAGTGAATAGAATAGAGAAGTACCGTCTGTGTGGCCTGGCAGACAAGCGCACAAGCAACTTAGTTGATGCAGGTTAGCAGCCCCAAATTAATATTCCCATGAATTGAAGTTATTCCTGTAGCACTTATGTCTCAGCTCTGTTGGAACTGTGACTGGAGTCCAGGGGAGGGAGGTGACCTTGAACTGCATGGGGACTACACATGCTTTGACTTAAGAACTGGAATATATAAAACTTCATCCTGGACTCAGTGGAATGAGCAATGCATGTAGCAATGTTGACCCATTCTATACAGAATTAGCTGAACAACCTGCTTCCTGAAACAGGTAAAGGGGAAAGTTCAACCTCCACAGGGGGGTGGAGCGGAGGGGTTGTTGGTGGGGGTTGTGGGGGGTTGCGGGGTGCAGGGAGTGATGTGCGATATTTGTCCAAGTTAAATCAAGGCCTGGTTTACAGCACCATTGAATCAACATTCTCTAACCAGCCCACGAGGAGGACATTTGCCTTGTGTCTTGCAGGGAGCAAAAGGCCAAGATTATAGGCATCTGTGCCAATATGATGCAAATGGAACTCAGCACCATATCGACATCCATCTCCTACCAAGGCCATCAGCAGCAATGGAATAATAGTAAAGGAGACAATGAAAAGCCTTTGGATAGATACTCAGAGAGGTTGAACTTAAGTATCACAAGGCAATAATGAGCTTGTAAGGAACAATTAACCTGCTGCATCAAATATCATTCAGGTTGTTGTACTGCAGTAGAGACATCCTGACTTTGGAGAGGGCACTGAGGAAGGCCGTTAAAAGGATAGTGGGGACATAGGAACATAGGAATATGCAATTTAGCCCCCTGAGTCTATTAGCCACCTAAATCAGGAGGGAAGACGAAAGAGGCTGGGAATATGTTTACATCAAGATTTTAAGGATTGGAGTTAAACTGAATCCTCACAAATGTTTGGAAGCACTTTAGGTTTTATATGGAAGCCCTGGCTAGATGGGCTAAATGAGCTCCCTCACCAGGACTTGTAATTAGGAGTAAAATCAGAAAATGTTGGCGATACTTATCAGGTCAGTAAGCACCTTTGAAGCGCGAAACAGATATTTTGTGTCAATGACCTTTCATCAGAACTGGGAAAAGTTAGAAATGGAATAGATTTTAAGCAAGTGAAAGCAGGGAGGATGGAAAAAGAACAGAAGGGAAGGCCTGTAATAGGATGGAAGGCAGGAGAGATTAAATGACAAAAATGTTGGTGGTGCCAGGCCAAAGGGAGCGGTAATGTGACAAAGAAACAAAAGATGTGTCCAGAGGAGGTGTGAATGGCAGAATGATGAACAACTGCCATCTGAAAGTAGAAACAAGGGAAAAATGAGACAAAAACCAAAACCTGCAAAGAAAATGGGGGCAGGGATTAAGGTTTTGAAATTGTTGAATGCACTGATTGAGTACGGACGGTTGTACTGGAAATATCCCGCAAATTGGTCACCCAATCTGGGTTTGGTCTCTCCAACATGGATCATTGCAAGCAGTGCACTAAATTGAAATAAATAAATAAATACATTGCTGTTTCACCTTGAAGAAGTGTTTGGGATTGTGGATGGCGAGGAGAGAGGAAGTAAAAGCCACGTGTTGCATCTCCTGTACATGCATGGAAAGATGCCATGGGAAAGGGAGGTATATTGGGGCTAATTGAGGAGTGGACTATGGTGTCATTGAAGGAATGGTCCCCTCAGAGTGCTGAAAAAGCGCAGAAGGGATAATTGTCTTTGGTGATTGTATCATGCTGGTGATGGTGAAAATGGTGGAGAATGATCTTTCACTTGCTTAAAACCTTTAATCTTTCTGACATTTTTCAGTTCTCATGAAAGGTCACAGCTTGAAGTATCACCTCTGTTTCTTGCTCCACAAATGGTGCCAGAACTATTGAGTAGTTCCAGTATTTTTTGTTTTTATTTCAGATTTCCAGCATCCACAGTATTTTGGTCTGGTATTTGGGAAATTGTTGAACATGACTATAGGCAAGTACCTAAATAGAATGATGTGTATTGCACTAAGACAAACGATTACTCAACTGCAGACAGTCATTATTGAACAATGTTATTGACACCTCCCCAAAAGAGAGGACAGCAGAGAGGGCTCTACACTACACTCCCTCCCCACTTAAGAAAAAAGACCTTATATATGAAAATGTAAAATGGTACATGTAAGTTCGCAGAATACGGTATGACTAATCCAGCATCAACAAAACCTGAAAATTTAACAGGTTGGATTTCTTATTTGTTTTTACTGCAATTACAAGCAAAAGGCATATAACTTGATACTACTAAAGTGACTTACTTATAAATAAAATATATTGTTTCCTTGACTAGTCATCATTTGACAAGAAGAAATGAAAAGAACAACTTACTTCTCCTTCCTTCCCTTATACTTTCAATTAACCTATCTGGTATCTTTCTTTTCTGTTTGGGTATCTCCTGCTATTTAAATTAGCTTGATTCTGCTCTCTGAACATCTCTGCACATCTCTGTATCAAACCTGTACTTTGACTATGGGACTGTGACATTAATTGATTTGTCTTAATCAAGACCCTGGCTCAATTTGTTCTTTGGGTGCATTCTGTTATACTGGCAAACTTACTGTTTTTTTGTGACTTTCACTTTATTTCTGACTTTAACTTTGGACTATAGGAGGAATTTGGACAACAGGAGAGTTATCGTGCTCTCCCTTTGACAGATTTCCTCTTTTAAGCAAATCTCTCCAATCTTCACTAGGCATGTGAATGCACGTAGTCTCTTTACAACTCCAATCACATACTCCTCCTTATCACCTCAGAAGATTTTCACCATGACCTTCTAACCAGCACTGGACTCTCCAAGTTTTATGCCTGGTGTAAATTGATTCATCACTTTGTCATGATTTTCTTAACTTTGTTGTTGTCATCAGGCTTAAGCAAACTAAACCATGTCCTAGAAGTGTGTTTAAATACTAAACCGTAAGGTGAGCAACCTGTAGTAGACTGTGGGGTTATTCTGTAAGAGAACACAAAATTGCCTAGCCCGTGTTGAAGAGAAATGTGGAATTAACTGCCAAGCTTGTCACCTAGCAGTCCTTCTGCAAAGACATCTTCACAATCTATACACTTATTTCTGCAGCACCATTTGATGTTTGATTCCATTCTTACTCAAAACATTTCAAATTCTTCTGATGTAAACGCTGGACCATTATTTGACACCAATACCTCTGGCAACCCATTAATTGGGAACCAACTTCTCAAAACCTCAATAGTTTTGAAACTTGTGGCATTAGGCATAGACTCAACAGTTATACACTTGCAGTAGCTATTGACCAAAACAAGATACTCTTTCCCTTCCCGTTCAAAGAAATCAACATGTACTCATTCCCCGCGGCTTTCTTATGTTTGACCATGGAATGAAAGGAATTTTGGTTGGTTCATTTCTCATTCTGAGATATACTTCACAACTTTTCACCAACTCTTCAATATCGCCATCTACCTTTGGATATCAAAAATAGCTTCTTGTTATTGCTTTTAGATGAACTAACCCTGTGTGTTCTTGATGAAGTTCCTCCAACAATCTCTCTCCAAATGTTGGGTGAAATAATGACTCTAAAACCCCATGGAAGACAGCCTTGATCTACACTCAGTTAATTTCTATGTGTGAAATACTCCTGTTATTTCTCATAATTTCTCCTGCAATTTCTCATCATCACACTCTTTAGAACAGCCATCCATAACATAAGCACTTTACTAAGCACAACATCCTTGCAAGTTCCTTCACCAATTTCTCTGACAGACACTGGCATGTCATTTGTGTGTGTAAAGTAATACACAGGTAAGTCAGTGGCTAGAACTGAATCAGTCTTCAGGGGAAATCTCAAAAGAATGTTATGATCTTCTGACTTACAATATTTAATATTGCAATGATGGGCCATAAAAATCAACCCTCATCTCTGTAGCCATGCTGCCCTTAATGATGGTACTCCCTTCTGTGTACAAAATGTGATCATAAGGACTTTATGGTCAATTTAAAAAGTGAACTTCCTGCTGTGCAAGTATCTGTAGACCTTAGTTAAACCATATATGCTCACTAATGCCTCTTTCTCAACTTGTGAGTAATTTTGCTCAGACTTCATTGAAGTACGTAAAGTATTTGCTTCACACCATCTTCCAGTATGTGAGATAATATCACACCTAACCCCTGTGGCATTATAAAACCAATCTTTTCTTGGTTTCATTGTGGATCAAAACAGCATCACTGGTCAGTACTTTATTCACTTCTTCAAATGCTTTCTGACACTTCACATACCATTTCCGATGAGCAGTTGATACGGTGGAGTGTGTGTATTAGCTAAGTCAGAGAGTATCTTAGAATAATACACAACAATCTGTATGAAAGTTTTGAGCTCTTCTTAGTTCTCTGCTCTCTTTGCTTTGAAAACCCCCCCAATCTTCTCTTGTATTGGGTGGATAACATCACCATCTATTTTGGACTCAGGGATGTTACACTTGATACCATGAAGCAACACTTGTGCTTTTTAGGTTTGATGCCATACTCTTGAAGTCTCTCTAGGGCTTCATTCAACCTTATAATGTGCTCTTTCTCTATCTTATTGCTAATTAGAATGCCACTTAAGAAGCAGCGCAATCCTTTCATCCCACTTAGTACCTGATCCATGGAGCTCTGGAACATTGCAAGAGCAATAGATACCCCAAATGGTAACCTTCTGTACTGGTACAATCCTTTGTGTTTGTGAATGGTAGCAGCTCCCTTCTTTTGTCAGTTAATTCTAATTACACTTTTGCATTTGACAAATGTATCTTACTGAACACCTTTCCAGTGGCTAAATTAGAAAACAAGTCTTCACTGGTAGGCAGTGGGTAAATATTATTCTCAATCACCTTATTAATCATTTGTTTATAATCTCCACAACTCCAAACTGACCTGTTTGCTTTTTGAATTACCACAATGGGTGTAGCCCATTCACTGCTCTTCTTAACTGCCCCTGTTTTTTTAAAAAATCTGTTCAGCTCTTTACTTTCTGCTTCTAACTGTGCATAATGCACTGGCCTAGCCTGGCAAAATGTTGGCTGCACACTGTCCTTTATCTTGACTTGGGCCTTGCGATGCCTAATTTTATAATTTGGTCCATCTTACTCAAGACCACTTTCTGCTCTATTCACACTTTCTCAATGTCAGGCATACTCTTACTGGTCCTGACTGTAAGTAACACAGCCCAGTTTAACTGTATCCTCTTAAACTAATTCCTTGCCATCAGGGAGACTTTGTTCCCTCCTGCTGTTAGCAATGGCAATTAATACGGTGCAGCATCATATTCTACACTGACACTAACTTCTCCCAACACTGGAATGCTGCTACTAGGATAACTAGTCAGTTTCGCATAAAGGAATGTGACTTAGGGATTTTTTTATACATACCTTCCGCGATAGCAGATACTGCTGCAGCTGTATCAATGATTAAAGTAAATTGCGAATCTCTGGCTTTCAGTTTTACAATGGGCACTGGAATTATGTCTTATGCCCTGTTACTCTCATCTTCCATGTACTGTTTTTCTTGCTCTCTGACTGAGTACAATTCTTCTTCTTTCTGCTTGATAACATTAAATTCAGCTTCCATATCTATCATATGTGCATTTGAGGAATTCTAAACTCCTAAACTAACCTTACATCTACCAGGACCTCAACCTGGTGCATGGCTGCAACCAGGGGCAGAATCTTACAGCCCCATTTCGGCAGGAACAGGGCTATAAAATGCGGCAAGACATTCTAAATCTCATTGGCTTTGGCGGGAACGTAAAATCTCGCTGCCGTAAAATTTCGCCCCAGGGGTTTTACGAAGACCTGACGCATTAATGTTTCTTCTATTCCTGCATGCCATCTGGATATGACTGAGTTAACACAAGCATAGCACTTTGACTGGAATTGGCGGCATTTAAATGGTTGGTGGTTACCATGGCATTGGTAAAATCTAAACTTCTCGGGAAAATAACTCCTTTTGCAATTTACAACTATCTCTTTCTGCTGTTAACTCGTCACAGGCCTTCCTTGCACATCAGCTTATTGTCAATGCTCAAAATCTTGCCTTGCATCTTATTGTTCTTTAGGTCTCCTGCAAACAAGTTTCTAAGGTTGACCTCTAAGCTTACCCTACAACAACGGTGATGAGAGAGTTTCTTTAATTCAAGAATGTTATCTGCCACAGTCTAACTTGACAACTACTTCCTTCTATGGAATGTATCTTTCAGAGCAATCTCATTCTTCATTGTGCGGTAATATGAGTCCAGAATCTTATTAATTTCAGGATAGTCCATAGTGCCGAGGTCTCAGGGGCAATACTGGTTAGACACCACCTCAAAAGCATTTGGCCCCATCATAGTGAGGAAAACATTTACTTTATCCCCATCTCCAACTTTATTCACTTTCAGCCAAATATGTAGCCTTTGTATGTAATTACACCAGGTCACTTTGTTAGGGTTGAATTCCCTTATTGTCCCCAAATATGCCTTCAGTCCTATTTTTTCAGGTATGTACCATGCTAACTCCTATATACCTGAATATGATGTGTACACACACAGCAATCTTTCAAATTGCTCAAGTCTTCTCAAATTACCCTTTAAAAGCTCCACAATGCTCTTCAGTGCTTAATTTCTTAAATTAAATTTAAAAAGGAGTTCTATTTTATCCTTGTCCCCATATTTCTGTTGTGTATTACACTAAGTAAGACCAACACTTGCTTGATTGCAAGCAGCCATTATTGAACAAAGTTGTTTACTCCTCCCCAACAAAGGGAGCAGAAGACAGGGCTCTGCATGATACTGGACGAGCAAACTAGAGATGAATTTTAAGTGAGGGGGGGAAGGGTCTCCACCCCACGGTATAGAAGTCAGGGGAGAAGCTACCTCCACTTAGCTGGCTTGTCCCTCAGCCATTTAACTGCTGTTGGGCCTTTAATTGGCTTGTGGTGAGTCTTCTGCCTCCAGTGGAGAAGAGGTACTGCTTCCTGGGACCAGTGGCCACTCCTGGGACTGCAGTTAGTCCAAAAAAGGACATGTAAATCTGGGGTCTCAACAGGACCAGGCTAGCAGGCCCTGACGATGGAGGTTGGGGCCAATGGGATGGACAGGTTGGGGAAGATGTGAAACACTGCACTACAGATTCATCCTTCCTGAGCAAAGCAGGCCATTGAAGTGCTTCTGGCACTGCACCCATGTGCGCCACATCATATCATGGCTGCTTACCATTGCTGCCACCTCCTCCCATGCCACTTAGCGAGGTGCAGTGGCCTCCTCCTCCCATCTCTGGGGACAAGTGCGTCCCTCCTGGCAGCCGCCTCCTCCAGGAGGACAGCGAGGCACTCATCAGAAAAACTTGGGGGGGGTGGGGGGGTGGGGGGGAGAGGCTGAGTGCCCACCTGACCTGTCCTCCCGCCTGCCGTGTCCATCCACGCTCCACTCCATAACTTCGGCTTGGGAACGTCGAGGAGACGTCCTTCCATGGCAGCCTTCCAGGGGCTGCCTTGGCCTCTTTTAAACCAGCCACCGGGTCGCATTGGATCCGATGGCCAACAGGCTCCTGCAGTCCTGAAGAAGAGTCATACAGACTCAAAACGTTAACTCTGTCTTTCTCTACACAGATGCTATCAGACCTGCTGAGTTTGTGCAGCAATTTTTGTTTTGGCTCTCACCCCCGCTTGGCCCTTCCCGACCAGTGAGGAGCCTCGTTTCACGCTGGGTGGGCCTTAATTGGCCCGCCACCAAGAAATCGTGGTCCGCGACCAATCGCGAGCAGCAGACTGTTTCCCAGCCGCTTCCAAGCCCGCCCACTGTGCCAACCTGACGACCTCAAAACCCTGCCCTATGAGTTCACATCTTACCATGCTAGCAAATGGATTTTAATAAACTGATGAATCGTGGGCTAGAAACAGAACCATGAAAGCTTCTGGATCATAGTCAAAAAGCCAACTGGTTAACAAATGCCCCATGTGGAAAGGAATTTGCCACCCTTATCTGGTCCAGCCTAAGTATAATTAGTCCCATTCTGCATGGCTGACTCTTAATGTTCTCGACCAACTTCAGAACAGGCAATGGATAATAGATTACTAATGTTGTTCATATTTCAAGGGATGATTTTTTAAAAAGTCAGTAACCAGGGGTAATGGACTTTAGTTCATAAGAATAGAAGTAACCAGATCCTTTCAATTTAAGGACTTCACAGGGAGGTTGATGATTGTCTGCCTAGGGAGTTGGAGGAAACATTTCATGTGAAAAAACTCAAGAGAGAGAGCTGAATAATTTCCTTATGAAAGAAGTAATTGAGGGGCATAAGGGATATTGTACAGCCAAGCTTTTTCTGATCTTTGGTGCCAGGCAAATTGACCAGAGTCTTGAGCATTCCTAGGTCATATTGCTCAATATAAAATCCTGATTTGGTCAACATTCACATTAGTTGCACTCCGCCCTTCAATGTTAACATTATTTGCATCTGTCATCTCTCTTAAAATTTTTGCTGACTGTCTCTCTTTTTTTAAAAATGCTCCTGCTGTGAGACCGTGGTAAATGACTTGTGGTTAAATCAAGATTAGATTAGAGTTTCTTCCTTTCTTCTTCAAGCACAGTATGCTTGCTGATTGGTCAAGGTACATGCATAGCTCTTACAGATAGCCCTGAAGCTGCACTTTTATGCTCTTTGCGGGCAACATAGCAGCTGAATGCTGACCTCCGCACACTGACCACACTCAGTGTCATCATTTAGCTAGAGGGAAAGGAAATGAACAGAAATGAATTAAAGCAAAGGACCGCAAGGGCTCTTTAAAAGAGCCAGGTCATGAGTCACACCTTTCGATTTTTATGGCAACTCATGCTCGAGTTTTTGAAGATTATTCTCATTGCAATTCCATGCCCCCAAGAAATTTGGGACTTGCAAAACTGATCGTAGATCTGAAAATCTCACTACTTTCCCATAATGACCTTCGCCCCCCCCACCCCCCGCCCCCCCTTACCGTGCCCCAAAGAAAAGATTCTGAATAATACAAGATATTAGGCCACTTCCCTTTCACCATCAAAGCCACCCCATGAAGTAATAGGTATTAATTTGCACAGGCCTCCTTCTGTGTTAACATTTCTATCAATGGTTTCGGTCGGTGTCTAAGGCCTTCCACTTAGACATAACCAGAAGCATCACTGTTGAACCACAGGCTGGATCCAGTGTCCTTTCCACATGTGCAATGAAGTGGCCCAGTATATTTTCCCATTATATTGCTCTCTGCCCTCTCAGCCATCAACAATCATAGTCTCCAATCTGTTCATCTGCTATCTCCCTCTCCCCTCCAAAGTAAACTTTTGAGATTCAGTTTGAGAAGCATTTCTTACCCCAGTACTGCCCTTTGTCAGAGGGTATGCTGTAGATGATGTAAAGTCTCTGCACATGGTGTGATCCTCACAGGAAGCTCTGAATAATGATTTAATTGATCTGAGCCTGAGAATCAACCAGGCTGCTGTTGGAGGACCTATCTAATGATCTACATAATATTATCAAGGGTCAGAAATCAGTAACTAGTGCCACTGTCATCAGTCGTGGACTGGATGGGGATTTCCGTTACTTTGCTAAAGCCACAAGTGCTGAACTGCTCTTTGAAGAGCAGAAAACACAAGAGTATCCATCTGGTGCAGGATAGAATGCTACTTTACATCTTATTTTTGATTGTTTTATTCCTCCATTCCACTCCATTTTCAGGGCCTTTAACTTTAAAATTATTCTTTCAGCCGTTTTTGGAATTTTTATCGTTATCCTATTATTGTAAGCCCTTATCATATTACTATTTGTATTTATTTAGAAATTCATTCAGAGTGCCCTATATTTAATTTTTTTTTTACTAACACTCATGTTATATTTAACTTTCACTGACCCATTTCCTGTGGACATTGCAGGTATTGCTTCTCCTTGCCCCACATCTTTCATCCTGCCTGCAGCCAAACTGATTATGGTTCTCCCCAGGGTTTATTCTGAGGCCTGACTCTAAATTGGTTCATGGACCAGGAGATATTCAATTACATGTCTGATGCTTGTGCTGAGCTTTGACTGATAGCTGAAGTTGGCAGAAGCCTTGCGCTCAGTGATTGTAGCAGCCTGACGTATCGCTCCTACTTTACTCTCGCGACACAACTATCACAGAAAACTTTTAGGGGGAGAAGTTTTTTTCCACCTGGCACTGCTTCTACACAGACATACATTAATTTCCCAGTGCCTCGGGCTGCTACTTGCGACGCTCTTCAATGATTATCAGTGAGAAGCACTAGGAGTCGCACTACACAAACAAATTTCTCCCCCATGAATTCCCCAATCCGATTTGACGAAACGACTCTAAAGCAATCATATTGGCTGTGACTTTGCAGGAAGCTAACAGTGCATTGGAAATTGCAGGACCAATAATGAGTTGGAAGAGATTTCTGGAAAGAATGGGGGCATCAAGAATAAGGGACAATTAAATATGTCAAGACTGAGATTGGTAGGATTAGTCAGCCAATAGCTTTAAGGAATATAAGGCTAATAAGACAGCTAAGTAGAGTTGAGGTACAGATCATAATCTAATTGAAAGGCCAAGCTATCTTGAGGGGCTGAATGGTCTCCTCCTGTTCCGCATGTTTCTACTATTATTTAACAGGCCGATTTATAGTTCCTTCCAGACCTATATCTTTAGCATTTTATAAATGTCGCTGGTCTCAATTGTTTATGTATATATGCCAATGTTACAATATTAATTTCTTTAATGCTGAATATATGTCTTGTAAAAGTTCATTCATTTTCATGTTTGATGCAACTGACCATAAGACATAGGAGCAGAAATTAGGCCAATCGGCCCATCGAATCTGCTTCGCCATTCAATCATGGCTGATGAGTTTCTCAACCCCATTCTCCCGCCTTCTCCCCATAACCTTTGATCCCCTTACCAATCAAGAACCTTTCTATCTCGGTCTCAAATACACTCAATGACCTGGCCTCCACAGCCTTCTGTGGCAATGAATTCCATAGATTCACCACTCTCTGGCTAAAGACTCTGTTCTAAAAGGTCTTCCCTTTACTCTGAGGCTGTGCCCTCGGGTCCTAGTCTCTCCTACTAATGGAAATATCTTCCCCACGTCCACTCTATCCAGGCCTTTCAGTATTCTATGACATTGTTTACTCTTGCTCAGATATTGGACCTGGACTGGAGATGTTTACTGTGGACATAGCCAACAGCTCACCTATGGTCAAGTCAAGGAGTCAGACAACAATCCATTTAATTGAACTCATATCCCAGTGTTCTGGGAAGGATTCCCAGGGATCCATATCCTAATGCCATAATAGGAGGTGATGTTGGGGATAGTCATTTCTAGTGCTACAATGGGAGAAGACACAATAAATAAGTATCCCAAAATTACAATACAGGATGATGCTGGTGATAAGCATGCTGCTGTTACAATGAATCTGATGCTAGGATTCTGGTGATTTTGAGAATATCACTAAATCATTGCATTAGTTTAGTACAGGTCTGACATTTTAACAGAGATTTATAAGAGGCTTTAAAGTTTTATCAGGTTTTCCAGCAAAAGTGACCAGTGTAAAGTCTAGCACCACTAACAGGATAGGAAAAAAATAGTTGTTGTCCGATAATTGATTCTTTGCTCACCTTCAATTTCCAAACTCTGTTTCTCAATCTTTGTCTGTTATAAGTTTTCTTTCCATTCCCTATTTTAATTGGTGACTTTGTGGCCAATGCTGGTTCTCAACATAGATCTCCTACTCCATTTCTTCCATTTCATACACTATCAGTTCATATTCACCGTGTTGTAATTAAGACTCACTGCACACCCTGTTGTTGTTTCTCAGGGCTTCATCAGTGTGAAGCACCCTTTCTCCTTAGCCCCCATTACCCCCCCCAACCAAACTCCACCACCTCCTCACCTCAGTCTCACTCAATTTCAAGACACCTTGGGTGAATTTTCTGAGACTCCACTGGAGTGCCTGACATGGACTGAGTGCTGGATGATCAAAAGTGCAATGCCGGTGACTTTCCGTCTGTTAGTAGCAGATGGCTGCACTGTATGATAACCTGCTAGTCCTGTGATCCCTTGAAAAATTCTGCCATTAGAACTAAAACATTCCCTTTTTTAACATTTTTTTCTTCTACCTTCTTGTCTCCTGCACTATTGTTTCTCAATAAAGAGCAATGCTTTTTTCTAAAAAGCAGTTGTTTAAGAAGTGTTAACTAGTACGTTCCCATGGTGCTCTTGAAAATATTTGTCACTCACTGTGATCACATCAGTTCAATGAAACAAGCATGTTTCATACATAAAACCAAAACAAAGAATCAATTTGTGTTTGATTTCAGGCAAGATTAAAACCTGCAAGATACATGTTTTTCCAGTTTTCTTTCCTTCCCTCCCCTCCTTTCCTGAAGGCACTGACTCATTTTGTGGTCAGTTATCTGGAAGTCAATGGTCCCCCTGCACCTTGCCCAAGTGACCATTCACTATATGGTGAATCTCAGCAGGCCAGTTATGTATGGCAGGCAGAGAGAGGTAGGGCAGTTCTATGACTTGATATCATTGACAAGTTCAATTTCTAGCAAGGGATTTGTGATTGGGACCAGAAACGTTTTGCTTTCCTAGTTGGGGACATTGTTGGGGACAAAGCCAGATAGGTGGATAATGTCAAGAGTGGCTTGTCAGTGAAAGAGATGCAGTTGATTAGCCAGGCTAGTTGAGAACTGAAAACAATAGAGCTAATGGATTCATGCACCCCCATCTAACTTGCTTAAAGCCTGGCATTCATTGCTTATTTCTTATGAGTGATTTAGGTGCACAGTGCATCCACTTGGGGAGATCAATTTGTAGCCTCACTTAAATGGAATTTCAATCAATTTTCTTATTGAAAGGCATGGAATGTACAAGAAACAGCCATCAGAAGATTGAGCACTTCTTACTTTGGGTGGACATTGTCAATGCAGAGTTCCTCCCAATATCTTGACACTTGCCCTGTGTTGGTTTACTGGCACAGTTGCATTAATATTCCTTGACATTGCCTCAAGACTAGGTCTTCCCTTTAAACATCCTGGTGTAGATTTTGATTGTGCTAATGTAAAATGGGTGATATGGAATTGGCAGCCTGTTTTACACCTGGGACCATAAGAACATAGGAACAGGAGTAGAGCATTCTGACCTTAGAAACAGTTTCGCCATTCAATTAGATGCTGGCTGATCTCTATCTGAACTCCATCTGCTTGTCTTGGTTTCGTAATCCTTTAATACCCTTGTCTAAAACAAATCTATCAATCTCAGTTCTGAAATTTACAACTGATCCCCAGCATTTGGGGGAGACAGTTCTCGATTTCTACCATTCTTGCTGTGAAGCAGTGCTCCCTGACTTCACCCAGAATGAGCTGGCTCTAGTTTTAAGGTTATACTTCCTTTCTCTGGACATCTCACCAGCGGAAATAACTTATTTCTATTTACACTATCAGCTACCTTAATCAACTTAAACAGCAAACTTAGATGACTGCCTTGATCTTCCATACTCAAGAGACCTACAAGCTTAGGTCTGCATTATCTTAGAAAATGATTCTGAAAACAAAAATTGGCCCATTGGAATACATGAGTCACTTTGTGTGTGTGTGTGTGTGTGTGTGTGTGTGTGTGTGTGTTGTTTTTGACAAGACAGGTGTTCTTGACTTAAAGCAAGATTGATTTTCGCAAAACACAGCCAGCTGGATAGTGCAAAGAGATAAAATAGAGAAAACATGCACCTTTTCCTGAATGGGGTTTGGACTAGCTCTGCTCTGGTACAAAACAGAAAACCTCATAAAACTCGCCTTTATCTGTTGCGATACTAAAGGTACGCCTGCGGTTTTTGTCCTGTGACCCTTTACTGTAATAATAACAAAAATATATGTAAGCTTTTTTTAAAAAAATGCTGGGTATTTTGTGTCTCGCGATTAATTTAAATCATATTCAGAGCAACAGTGCACCCTTCATGTTGGTCAACGTGAATTACCCAAAGAAAGTCAAAACCCCAAATCTTTCATGTATTCTTATACATGACATTTTTCTTATGTAATTTCTTTGAAATGCAGTAGAACTCTAGCTTCATGGTCATGATTCAAAACTCAAAGCTTTCCCAAACTTTGCCACTTACTTGTCAAGTAGGCTAAGTTGGACAATGAGCTGGACCAACTAAGGCCAGGTCAATTTGAGAGGGTTGCAACCAACATAACCTCCATTTTTTTTGTAGCACATGGGCAATTCAGTTAAGCAATCATGCATTTAAATTTTTTCGTGTGCATGGGTAGGCTCGGTAACTTAAAGGAGCCAATTCAGTTCAGCAGTAAGATGATTGGTAATTTAGAAAATGGCAAATGGACATTAAAATGTCTAAGTTTAAAGGAGAAGTTTGCTTTTGCTTCTGGTTAACACTGACTTGGAGGCACTGGTAGGCCCTTCAAAGACTCTGCATCAGGAGCAAAGAAAATTTCTGAACTCAAGCCTAGGCCCCATCTATTGCCCCATCCTGCCCCATTCTATCTATAGGTACACCCTATCTATTGCTCCGCCCTATATCCTGCCTCGGAATTATTTTGAACCACAGAAAAATTATACCATTAAGTGCATGTTGGCCATTTCCTATTGGACAGGCCAATGGTGACAAACTAGTAGAAGATATTTGAAGATAATTTCATTTTTCCCCTCTTATTTCCTCTGAAAAGGCCCAATCTCATTCAAATCTCTGCTTAAGTTTCAGCTTTCCGTTCTAATGAAAGATATTTTCTCTTCACAGATGTTGACTGACATTCTGTGCATTTTGAACATTTTCTGTATTTGTTTCTTTACATATCTACAGGTCTTGCCTACATTCTATTTATTACACATAAGTAATTAATATGGGGCCATTATATAGTGGTGCCTATGCCTATGTAGTGGATAGAACAATTTTTCTGGGTTATTCATCTTACCCAATTACAAGTTGATGTATTGATTTTCCTTTTGTTTTGATAATTGACACTTAACATGAGGGCTAAATTGAATCAGTTTAAACTTGTCAAGAAAGCAAGTGTTGCCTGATACCATTAATTCAAGAACCCCCTCTACCTTTCACCAATGAAGGCCTCAGGTTGATAAAGGTGCCAAGCCTCAATACCTTGCACACAAACCCAATCAACATTTCTCCACATATCGGTGTGTTTGTTCAAATATCAGCAGAGGGCATCACCAAATTAATGAACTATCCGGTGGTGTAATCAGGGTAATTAAACATTCACAACTTCTGCAATGTGTGTTGCTGATAGACAAAGCACTAAAAGTGTCGTGTATTCTCCAGCTGGATTGGGTAGGTGATCTCCAGATCACTGCTGCGAGTTGGGTTCCTGCTGCACTACCCCAGCAATACTTCAGCCTAAATATCGAACACTTCCATACTTTGCTTTCCAGCCTTGACTTCTCAGAACAATTACCCTAACAGGTACCTTGGCCGGTTTTACACAGTAAAGGCGTTTATTGCAATCCCAGAGTAACATGAAAGTGTCTTAAAATAAGTAATTTTTCAGTTTTTTGGGGGATTTTTGTTTAAAGAGCATGGTGATCTGTCTTATTTAGTTTGCTGGTGGGTTTTTGGTGATTTGGTCAGATATTTTAGCTAGTTTGGCAAAGTAATGATAATGATTGGTTGTGGTGGTGCATTTTGGTGATTTTGTTGAAATATTTGGCAGTTTACTAAGAAAGAAAGGTTTACATTTGTATACTGCCCTTTCACAGCCCCCGGACATCCCAAAGCACTCTACAGCAATCAAAGTACTTTTGAAATGGAATCGCTGTTGTGAATAGTGACAAGAGATCTAGTACATCCACCAAAGAGTACAGATGAAAGCTTATTTAACATCTCATCTAAAGGATTGCATCTCTGACAGCACTCCCTCAGTTACTGCCCTGGAGTGTCAGCCTAGGTTTTTACACTCAAGTTGTTAGAATAGGATTTGAACCCATAAACATCAGATTCAGAGGCAAGTGTGCTACCAGCTGAGCTATTGCAATGGAGTTATTAGAACTTCTAGTGAATTTCATGGTGCATTTTAAAGAGTTTGCTGCTGTCCTTCAGTGAGATGGCTGGAACACTAAGATGAGGTTACTGGTGAATTTTGGTGAGTTTACTGATATATTTTGGTGAGTTTGCTGGACAGTCTTATTGAGATTGGCTGGAATATTTTGACTAGCTTGTTGGTCTACTTTGATCATTTTTGTTGAAATATTTCTGTCATATTCTCAAGTTTGCTGGCTTATTCCAAAATAGAACTTGATTCAACAAAGTTGAAATTAGGGAATCTTACTTAGACAGTCATAGCTATGGAGAATCAAGCATCCACCATCATTTACTTCATCACTTGAAGGTTAGAAGGAATGAAAAATGAAGAATCAGTGAGTAAATTTTCACATGGCTTCTATCTTCAACGTTCTTCTGCTTCTGATGAGGAACAGAATCCCTTTGATCGCCTTTTAACATTAAGCAGTCCCTAGACAAAGGGGCTATGTCTTCTTTTGATGGGAAATACGGATAGACGTCTTAACCAGTTGTGCCCCCTAGCCCTCCCCACAGAGGTCCGACTGAAGGTTGATGGAATCTAGACAGATGTGGCTAACTCGCGACCAAAGAACGTAGGTGGCGGTTTTACTGTTGTGAGTTGTGGCCTTTAACAAAAACATCTTTTCTTTGCAGCAATGAAACTGATAGGTTTCTCTTAAGTAACTGCAAGAGATACGCAAAGCACGGCTGGTGTACAATTCGTTTTGTACCTTTCCTCTGGGTTTTTTTTTGCAAAACTTTGTAAAGCAACATATGTAGGTCAGCCGAAAGTCAACCCATCTCTTTCAAAGAAACAAAAGAAAAAGATATATATGATCTGTTTCCTGTAAATGTTTGCGGACTTGCATACCTGAGCATTATTTCAGAAAACCGGAGAAACGCCTTGTTATTCCTTTTTACCAGTTTTAACACTTTGCTATTGCCTGACGTCTATCTTTAATTTAACGTTGTGGATGCCAATGGCTTGATTCTGCCCCCTAGTTAAGGCAGAGGTTAACAATACAAATTAAGTTAAAATTTTACGGGGTGATTCAGCCCAATGGTGGTCAGAATGCAAGAAGCTCTATATAGGAATGCATTGCAAAATTCCTTATTTTATGCAATGAACATCTCACAACTGCATCACTGCAGTATGTAATGAATGGAGTCTTCAAAATAATCTTAAATAATTTACACACCAGAAACATACCCATAATGCTGTGAGACCTTACTTAAGACTTCTCTTCACAATGGCCTCATGTTTTTGTGTTTGAACTGAACAGCATAATACATTTAAGTTATGATGGATGCCCATCCATGCCAAACAGGGAAATTGAAGGCAGATGATTGTTGTCTTTTATTGTGATTTGGAACAGCTCTGGGCAAAGGACCCAAGCAGTACATCATCAAGACTGAGAAGAATGGGGTAGAAAATGAGATAGATCAAGTATCAGTGCCCACCTCACCTATTACTTGGACCATCAATGGGTGCATTCCTGACTCTAAAGCCTATTCACATGGCAGTTACTATGCTGTTGAGGTACTGAGCAGGAGTATCGCAAAATCTCATTAAAACTATTTAGCTGCTATTTTTGGAAAAGAGGGCAATCAATCTTATTGGGGTCAGTGGCTGCCTTTGGACATGAATCAAATTTTATCTTTGTACAAATGCACATGTGAAAGCTTTGATTTCAGATGTTTTTAATGTTGACACCAGTATACTGGACTAAAACTTTACTGGGGATTAAAACTGGTATCACGTAGCAATAGCTCTGAATGTGATAATAGGGTTTGTGCAGGTATTTGTGTTTTACGCCTTAGTAATGTGCATCTTATCAATACTGAAATCTGGAATCAAATTCATGTTCAGCGTTTGAATGTACAGATAAATGTATTAGGAATAGATTCAGCACATAGTCATTTGGAGGACTGCTTAATCCACATTGGGGGGGTTACTCCTCTGAGCAACTTTGCCTTTTCTTCAAACGTAGATTTTACAAGTGTCTATTGGACTGCAAAGCCATGTGTGTTCAGACATTCCCTGCTTCAATTTCCCATGGTGCCAATCATAGTCATGAGTCAATGAAAGAGGGAGAATGAATAGGGAAAGAAGCATGCATCCCTGCCCCATGTCCATTTGGCAACCTGTCTGTGCATTATTTGTGAACTTTTGGTATATCACTGTTTCAAGACGCAAAGCTGTTAGGCCATTTATGCTGCAAATATGATGCATTAAGATATCAGCTGTGGCTCGATGGGTTGCACCCTTGCCTCTGAATCAGAAGGTTGTGGGTTGAGAGGCAGCATCATCCATTCCCATTGGCGGTGAGTGTCATGGCGGGTGCGAATGGAAAATATGGCGAGAAGGCCAAAAATCAGTTTTACGCCGTTGTAAGACCAGTTTGTGATCAACCGCTCCACCCTTAAATGGCAGCCTTCATTAGCTGCACGTCAAGGGCCTAATTTCAATACTTTAGCATCTCATTATGAGCCCTACTTACTGGAATCATCCTCCTAACTGGATCATCCGGGCATGCCAACGTGTTTCACAACGGTACATGGGTGACATGCACCTGGTGAGGTGGACTTTGCTTGAGACTTCAAGGTTTGTTTGGCGACCGTGCTCCCGGCAGCACTCGTGATCATCAGGGCCAGGCTTCACAGGCACCACCGCATCACTTTTAGGGCCGTTCACAGACAGGCCTCTACCGTAAGGTGGGGTGGCTTTTCAATGGCTGCAGGGCTAGGTCTTGCTTGGAGAAGGGGGAGAAGTGGCCTCAGTCAAGAGAAAAGGCTGCAGTGTGAGGGCTGTACTGAGGAAGGGGGGTATCCCAGTGTGTGTGTGGGGGCACATGTTGATCTGTGCAAGTGGCCTCAAGATGGTGAGGGCTGAGGAGGCAGTTCTCAGAGGAGATGAGGCCAGATGGAGATGTGAGGGTGTGTGTGAGAGGTTGAGTGGTGATGTCCCTTGAGTTGGCAGTGAGTGAGATGCCATTGAATGTGTGATGGGCTTTGTGAGTGTGTGAATTTAGGATGATGAGATGGTTGCCTTACCCTGGCGGCACAGGTGAAATCATTCATCTATTTTCTGCACTGGGTGGCTAACCTCTTCTGTGCAGTGCCGGCATTGACTACCACTGCTACTGCTTCCAAAGTCAGAGTGGTGAGATTGCTGGACCTCCTGCAGTCAGCGTGGGGGTGGAGGATATCACAGTAGGCCTCCAAAAGGCATTCCAGTGACGGGTCACTGAACTCTTCTTGGCTTTGACTGCAACAGTCCTGGACTGAAAGCACTGAGGACTGTGTGTGTGAGGCTACAATTTATATATGGCAGTTGGAGTGAGGAAACAGTAAGGTAACAGCGTGGCGGGTGATTCAGCAGCCGCCCACCAGCGAGATGGCATGTTTCCTGTGGCTGCATAATTAATGAGGTGGGAAGTGGATGATGGCTTGAAAACCCGCCATTGCAGCCAGCAGGTGAAACGTCATTTTTCACACCCACTACCGCACTTAGTGCAAACCTGGGACAATTCCACCCAAAAGCACAAATCTTGCCTGGCACTCCAGTGCAGTGCGGAGAGAATGCTGCACTGTTGGAGGTGTTGACTTTCGGATGAGATGCTAAACCTCTCAGGCAGATGTGAAAGATCCTCTGGCACTATTTGAAGACGCACAGCTGGGAGCTGGACTGTTGGCCTGACCAATGTTTATTCCCTCGACCAACGTCACTAAACAGATTATCTAGTTATTATCATATTGCTGTTTGTAGGACCTTGCTACATGTGCAAATTGTCTGCTGCGTTTCCTACTTTATAACAGTGTCTACACTTCAAAAGTATTTCATTGGTTGTGCAGCATTTTGAGACATCCTCAGATTTTGAAAGGTGCTATGTAGCTGCAATTACATCTTTCTTTCTTGTGAGAATTGGTGCCATGGGTACACCTTGCGACTTGCTGCAAAGTAAAACAATGTTGCGAGTCTTTTAAAAGTTCATTTCACAGTGGTTTTTTGGAGGATGTTTGGGCAGACTCCATTCCTGGACAGCCAACAAACAATCAGCTGCATACCCATCCACCTCCGTGCTTCTGTAAAGGAAAGCATATTATACTTGCATCTAGCAACATAAACTGTTGAGGCACAGCCTTCACATAGCCTTGTTAGGCTTGAGATCATTTTACAGAATCTAAGAACTTTAGCAGCAAGGCATTATCACTGGTGATCGCATCACTGTACAATTTAAAATACTGGTGAACAAGTTACTTCACCAGGCTGACAAGACTCCTTTCAAAGTGAGTTAAAGAGCAATTTACCTCACACTAAGAGCCTCAACATTAGAAAGGTGAATTCCACATTAGAACGTATATGGTCAAGATCACCTTCTGGTGGAAAATACTACTCATCCTTACATATATTTCAGAGGCATACATATCGTTTAAAATCGAACCTTTGCCGACCAGGCACCTTTTGACTTTCTCTGCTTTTATCCCTGTTTCAAATTTGTTTCTCAGCCCACCTGGGGCGGTGTTGGTGGGGGAATGAATTCTTCCCGTTGCTAACTTTATAGAAAGAAATGTTAGTGTGAGCACAAATTGGAATTTCCCATTTTAAAATTTATATCGGTTATTGTTAAGATAATTTTGTTTGACTCTCCACCTATCTACTCTTTGGATAGGCGGGCAGAAGCACCTGTTCTTGGGCAATGCCATTCTTACAATGCTTTCACCCCAATAGAGCTCTGCTGACAGCAGGAGTGCTGCACCCACAACACTAGTGGCATTCGATAATACAAGTGGTGAATCTCTCTATAATTCCATGGTGCCTGAGATCCAACTTTAAGTAGGCCTCAAAAAAGGAGGCTGGAGACACAGAGGAACATGGGCCTCCTTTAGTTGACTCTCAAATGGAGATGGACAATAAGTGGAAGATAGTGCTGCTCAAAGGTCCCGAATTTCTTCTCGATTGAAATTTCCCTGGGAGCCCTTGTCACAATAAAGAAGTATCTTCAGTTCCAAGAGGTGTGCAAAAGTGAGCCGGGGGACAATTTTGACAAACGTAGAAATATCTTCATCTCCATTTGGCTCCAGGCAAGTAACATGCTAGGTTCCTCACTCAGGCAGAGTGTAGGGAGGTGGTGGAGTGTCTCAGTACATAAACATCGTGGCAATCCCTGACTACCTTCTGCTCACATACATGAAGTATAGAGGCAGTGATATAGCCAACCATATAATGAAAGGACCAGCGTAGTCAGCTGCAGCTGACATTATTCTGCTTCAGGCCCCAAGCTTGATAGGTTTTGCTGGTGGGTCTGAGAGTTGATGGGAACTCCCGATTTAAGTTTTGAGTTAAAATGTTGTGTCCAAGTATATCATCATTGGAGCATGACTTTGATCTTTTAATTAGTGTCCTGTGTCGTTGGGTTAGGGACTTGACGTGGAGCCAAAAAACAGGTCCAATAAAATGGTGCTGGAGGCAGAGAGGAAACAGTGCAGGAAGAACCTGATTAATCTGACATATGGCTCAATACTTGCACAATGGCACCTGTGTATATGGAAAGGGAATTATTCAATGCTGGGAAGAAAATCTTACATATTTTAATAGGATTTCTTGCTGGACCAGTACAACATACCTAAAATAGACAAGGCCCAATTAATCTTAATTTTGGTGTGCATGCTTTTTATGCCTGGTTGAGACATGTGCCAGTGTTGAAACGTGAGTTGAGTGGAGTTGCTCTGTTTTTCTTACAGCTCTTTCACATATATATGAAAATATAGTTTTATTGCATTTGTTGCATGTTTGCAAATGCCAGACAATAACTGTGTACAGTAACATTAACTTGTATTCAGATAGCATCCTTAACTTAGTAGAACATCCTAAGGTGCTTCACAGAAGGACTATCAAACAAAATTTGCCACCATGTAAGCAGATATTAGGACAGGGGACCAAAAGCTTGGTCAACAAGTTAGGTTTTAAGGAATATCTTAAAGGAGGAGGGAGTGTTAGAGAGTCAAAGAGGCACAGGAAGGGAATTCCCAAGCTTTAGGGTCTTGGCAGCTGAAGGTTTGGCTGCCAATAGTAGAGCAAAGGAAATCAAGAACGTGCAAAAAGCCAGATTTGGAGGGATGCACAGTTCTCAGAGTGTTGGACTAGGCTACAGAGTTAGGGAGGCTGGAGGAATTTGAACATTAAGAATGAGAATTTGAAACTTGAAGCATTGCTGGACTGGGTGCCAATGGAGGTCGGTGGGGTGATTAGAGATAGGTACAGATGAATGTATTGGTAGTAGATTTGACAGACTGTCAATTTATATTGTTAAATCCCTTCTTAGTAGTAAGCTAATGCTGCCTGTGTTGCAGAATTCTGTCTACTTACATGTACAAGTACAGGTGCAGGTGCTGAAAATTGCAAGTCTAAGGCTTATGGTTTTTCCCTGTTTACACCATTGCACCATTTATTTCAATTCAGAGCTTACATCATTATGCTATTTAGATCACTGTGCTGTTTATATCACTGCAGTGCTTACATCATTGCACTGATTATATCACTGCAATATTTACACCATTACACTGCTTTTATCAGTGCACTGTTTACATTGCTGCGCTGTTAATAACACATCACTGTTTACATCACTCATTGATCGACAAGTTCACTGAAGCACTAGTATGCGGAATATTGTTCTATTTCAGTACATGTCTTCACCATTATCAACATATCACTGAAAAAGCCTAGAGAGGAACATAGGAACAGGAGTAGACCATTTAGCCGCTGATCTGTATTGGTTATTCAGTGAGATCATAGTGGATCTGCAAGCTAACTCCATTTACCCACCTTTGTTCCATATCCACTAGTGCCTTTAGTTAACAAAAATCTCTCAATCTTGGTTTTAAAATTAACAATTAATCTGGCATGAATTGCCAGTGGTGAAAGGGGGTTTCAAGCTTCTACCACTTTTGGTGTAAAGAAGTGTTTCCCAATTTCATTCCTGAAAGTTTTGGCTCGATTTTTTTTGACTATGACCCTTAGTCCGAGGTCCCTGCCTAACAGAAAGATCCTCTCCCAATCCACCCTAACTGTTCCTTTTAGTAGTTTCAAAATGTCAATCAAATCACCCCTTAACATTTTACATTTCAGGGAATACAGCCCTAGTTTATTTAATTGCTCCTCGTGGCTCAACCCTTGGAGTCCATGGTCTAGATTTACATCACCGAGGTGGACAGCGGGAAAGTGGCCACAAAGGCAGGGTACTTATTGTCAGGGGAGCTGGTGTGGGTAGAGTTGGGCCAGCCAACCCGTGAAAGAGGCTGGAGGTAGCCACAGAGGCTGCTGGCTGTGGAGACGGGCTGTTTAAATTTCCTGGCTCAGTGCTGTGGAACTTTGGCCAAGTTAAAATAAAAACAGAAAGGCCCTCCAGCCTTCACCCTGCACACCTTTCCCCCCAACCCCCCACACACTTCCTATGCCTTATCTATTCCATATAATTCCCCCCATCACCCCCATGACCCCTCATGCTCCATGTGCCAAGGTGAGGCCCCCACCCAGCCCTATGGCTTCTCATGCCCCCCATGCCAAGGTAAGGCCCACCCAAACAGCCCCAATAGCCCCTCATGTCCCCATGCCAAACAATGGCACACCAATGCCTATTCACCCACTATACACTGTACAGAAACAATGAACCATATAGTGGCAGTAGTAAAAAAAACTTTTAAAAATAGTCATTCATTGATAATTTCTGATTTTCAATAAAAGTGTCAATCATCCAGACACTTTAAAGTTTCAATAGCTGACTTCCAAAACACCTGAGCCCCAGGGAAAACATTGCTTGATTAAGAGTTATGACTCTCTGATTTCTGCTGTCAATTGCACAATATTTGTTTACATAAGATAAAGTAGTTTCAAGTGCTTGCAGTTTCAGCTATTGAAACTTTATAGGGTCTGTATTATCGACACTTTTATTGCTTTGTAGTAAAAAGTTTTTTAAGAAAGTTGGGAATTACCAATAAATGAATGTTTATTAAAGATCTTTTAACACATCCTACCATCACTATAGGGTTTATTGCTTCTATATAGTGGGTAAATGGGCATGGAATGGGGGGTCATGAGGGACCATAGGTGGCTCGGATGGTCTTAACTTGTCATATGAAAGCATGAGGGGCTATAGGGATTGTTTGGTGGGCCTTACCTAGACATGGGAGCATGAGAAAGACCTTTAGAACTTACCCGTTAAAAGGTATCTTCATGCAAGCAATGGGTGATGGGCTCCTCTGAGGGGCCATGAACCATGAATCCTTTAAAAGCTGGCCCATGAAAATTACGGAGGACTAGGACATGCCTATCCCTGAAGTGGATCCTGCCAAGTTGGGAGTACTGGGTGCAGGCTATTGACCCAAGCCTGGACCCTTTAAAGGCATTCCTGAAAATCGGACAATGTGGGAATGGGTTTGGGAATCACGGAATTGGGACCCACCTGCCATTTTTAATGGTTCCCGAGTCATCGGGACTCAGTGAAAGCCCAGGCTCATGTATTATTCCAGTAAATCTCAGCTGCACTTTCTCCAGGGTCAATATATCTTTCCTAGGTTGTGCTACCTAGAACTGCTACAGTACTCCATGTTTAGTTTAACCAGAGTTGAAACATGACTTGAACCCCCTTATAGTCTCATCCTCCAGATATAATGGTCGGCTTTCCAATTCCTTCCGGATTATTTTCTGTGCCTGTCCATGACACTTTAATGATTTGTACGTGTGGTCTCTTCAGAACTCCATGGTTTCTAGCTTTTCGTCTTTTGGGCAAATGCGAGATGTGAGAAAAAAGCGGTGAGTTTATCGTTCATCCCTCGATAGCACAACCAGTCAGGTTCACCAATGTTACTGCTGCACCACCATTTACAGTAACCATTCTAGGAGGAATCCATGACAAATTTACAGGAAACTGATTCTGCAAAGCCAGGGGAAAAACTTCTGAGTTGAACTTTAAGTACGCAAATTAGGGGCTTCCTTTATTCTTACTAAGTTGCTCAGTGGACACGATGGTTGCAAGAAAACTTTCAGATCCAACTCTAAATGGTGTTATACTTTTTCACTGGATATCACCTTGAGAGAAATCTCTCTATTATCTTTAGAAAGAGTTAGCGAAGGTCGGGATTTGATTTCCTTTTCGAAGAGTGCCAGCCATATTTGTGCAGTTTCCGTGCACTTTTTGTTATTTATTTTTTTAACCATAAGAGGTGCTGTTTCCGCTTCAGCAGCATTATTTTGTGGTATTTTAATCTGATTTTTCATTTCATGAGAAATTAAAAATCAGGTTAAATAAAGAAAACTCACACTACTTAGCAAAAGGAAAACACCAGCGCTTCAGTATAAAGTAGAGAGAGAGAGGGAGAACAGTTGGACCGTAACTGCAGAGCTGCTTTCCACCTTTAGTTCTCAATTCCTGAGGTTTCTCCATGTTATCTCCATAACACTAGGGAATGTGCTTTCAGTCAGCCCCATGAGGGCCTCAACATTTGTCAGCTTTGCAAATATGCACCTGTTTTCTGCAACATAACAGCTGTAAAGTAAATGATTTTCCAGATTATACTAATGGAGAATTCTATCATAAATTGTTACAGGATATTTTTTCTCCAAGGTGTTTAGGGACTAAGATTGAGACTGGCTATTCACCTGCTTCCCCCATGCCCACCAAGATGAATCTTTCCCACATTCCCTTCCCTGCCTTAGCCCTGAACCCGTATTTCTCTTTTTTCTGCCCTCTCCAAGCTGATTCTGTCCATGAGTTCTACCTCCTTCCCCTTCAACTCAGTTCTTCTAAACTTCTGACCATCCAACTTCCCCTCCTGGCCCCAGTGTTAACTTCTCTTTACTTAATCTTTCACAGGATGTGGGTGTCGCTGGCTAGACCAGCATTTATTGCCAATCCCTATTTGCCCTTGAGAAGGGCAAATAGCCCTTCAAGTGCCTCTTGAACCACCGCAGCTCCATGCGGTGTAGGAACACCCACAGTGCCGATAGGGAGGATGTTTCAGTATTTTGACCCAGTGACAGTGAAGGAACGGCTATATAGTTCCAAGTCAGGATGGCATGTGGCTTGGAGGGGAATTTGTTGGTAGTGGTGTTCCCATGCATCTGCTGCCTTTGTCCTTCGAGGTGGTAGAAGTCATGGGTTCGGAAGGTGCTGTTGAAGGAGCCTTGGTGAATCACTGGAGTGCATCTTGTCGATGGTATTCACTGCTGCCACTGTGCGTCGGTGCTGAAGGGCGTGAATGTTTAAGGAAGTGGAAGTGGTGACAATCAAGCAGGTGGCTTTGTCCTGGGTTGTGTTAAGCTTCTTAAGTTGCTGGAGCTGCACTCATCCTTGCACGTGAGCGTATATACTTCCATTGTAAATGTTTCCCTCACATCAGGTATTATCCCCTTCCTTTCAAGACTATCTTCATCTCCCACTACACCCAAAAAAATCACCCTCCACCTGTCTGCCTCATCTCTAAATTCTCATTCCTTTCCAAAGTCCTTGAACTTATCGCTGCCTCCCAAATCTATGCCCATATTTCCTGCAAGGCTCCAGGCAATTTTTTGCTGTGCTACACTGAAATGGTTCTAATCAATGTCATGAATAATGGGCTACATAACTGCGGTGAATTATCTCTCCTCACCTTTCTCAGCCTCTCCATGACCTTTGAAATGGCCCGCTACACTATCCTTCTCAGACTTCTCCATTGTCCACCTGAGTGGGACTGCCTTTGATTGCTTCCATTCTTGCCTATCTAACCCCAGGCCAAGCATCTTCAACGGGTTCTACCTTGGACCCTCCACTTTCTCATCTGCTTACTGCATCTTGGCAGTATCATACAAGGGGTCAACGTCCACCCTTACGCTGATAACATCAACTGCATCTGTCTGCCACCTCTCTTAATTTTTCCACTGCTTTGTTAAGCTGCTTGCCTGGCATCCATTCTTGAGCAAATCACAATTTCCTCCAGGTAGACATGCAACAGACCAAAGACATCATGTTCAGTCATCACAAAATACTCTGCACCCTCGCTACCAATTACAATCCTTTTTCCAACCATTGTCCCAGATTGATCCAGATGGTTTGCAGCCCCTGGACCATATTGGACTCTGAGCTGGGCTTCCAACCCCATATTCTCTCCATCACAAAGATCATCTACATCCAACTGTGTAGCATCAGGTGTCTCTAATCTTTGTCAAATACACCTCTGTGAAGCACCTTGGAACATCTCTCTACATTGATGGCATTATACAAATGAAAGTTGCTGATATTGTTGCCATAAAGAAAAAGCACAGTGATACAATATTCAGTGAGAGGACTTAATGCAGCAGAATGCTGTAGGCCACAGACTCAGAGCTTTTGAGTCACAGCCCACTGGCATCTAAAAAACTTGAAGACTGTCAGTAAACGAGCTGCGGCAGTCTCATCTGGGATGCTGGATCCAGCATAAATCCCACCTTCTTAAGAGCAGAGAGTAAATTACTATGAAATGTCTCAATGTCCATCTGCTCTGTAGGCTAATCACCAGATACACCAGATACAAATGGCAGGATAAAAACAAAAAACTGCGGATGCTGGAAATCCAAAACAAAAACAGAAATACCTGGAAAAATTCAGCAGGTCTGACAGCATCAGCGGAGAATAGCAAAGTTGACATTTCGAGTGCTCATGACCCTTCAACAGAACTAAGTAGAAATAACAAATATTTCACCCCTTTCCTATTTCTACTTAGTTCTTTTGAAAGGTCATGAGGACTCGAAATGTCAACTTTGCTCTTCTCCGCCGATGCTGCCACAAATGGCAGGATAACTTAGTTGTTTTTTAAATAATTGTTCACACGATGTGGGCACTGCTGCCAAGGCTGATAACTCCTTGCTCTGACAATCTGGTGGTGGGCTTTCTCCTTGAAGTCCTTGAAGCTACAGTCCTTGTGATGGTTCTCTCCCATAATTTTAGCTACTAAGGAGGGTACTTGAGCATTTTGACCTAGTGACAATGAAGGAACAGCACCCTCAAGTGAGAATGAGATAAATAAAAGAAAGACTTGCGTTTATATCTCAGGTTGTTCCAGAGTATTTTACAGCCAATTTGAAATGCATAGCTGTTATAATGTAGAAAACACAGCAACCAATGTACACACAAGGTCCCACAGAGAGTAATGAGATAATGACCAGATAATCTTTTACTGATGTTGGTCGAAAGATAGATATTGGCCAGGACACTGGGGACATCCCTGATCTTCTTCAGCATAAAGCTATGGGGTCATTTACATCCTTCTGAACAGGCAATTGGGGCCTTGTTTTAAAGTCTTAATTTAAAGACAGCATTGTTGACAGCGCAGCACTCTTTCAGTTCTGCACAGGAGCAGCAGCCTAGATTTTGTGCACAAACTTCTGAAAGGGAATTGAACGCACAGCCTTCTGACACTGTATTGGGGATGCCACCAACTGAGGTGCAGCGGACTCTGTAATGTCCAAGGTGGAGGGAGACTTGAAGGTGATAGTGTCCCCATGAAATTATTGCTCAGACATTCGTGCCTCAAAAGTGGGGCCTGAAAGCCAACAATGTGGGAGTCAAAACGTAAGGTTTCTCTAGCGGTTGAGTAAATAAATAAAGGAGCAGAGAAGGAATGCCCTGCGTAATTACACCGTAGTATGAATCAGCAAAGGAAAGACCAGAGTTCAAAAAAAAAGATTTACTTATTTGAAATAAAATTCAACCGGAATGAAACAGGAATTGCGAGCTTGTATTGAAATTTACTGAGTTCTTGTGAAAAGTCCTTTTCTTTTCCTGACTGATAAAATTGTGCAGATGAAATGAAAGCATTGAACCTCATGAAACCAGTTTTTGGCCTTCTCGCCATATTTTCCACTCATGCTGCCAAACACACACACCGCCAATGGGCACAGAAAATTCCACCTAATGATTCACTTCGGCTGTCAAAACAGACCCCCTTTTATTGGTGTACTCTCACAGCCAAGCGTGCATAATGAGACTTTCTGACTCTCTACCAACTTCAGGTGAGGTCCCACAAAGGCTGAGTGCATGACAATTCTGGGATTTATCCTGATCAATTAGGATTCTTAGAGGAAAGTAGCAACTTTAATCCTGGTAAAGCACTCTTGCAACCCTAGGATTCCATATGATCCTCAGCCGAGCTTCCAGCCTCTTATCCTCCCCATCACTAAGATTACCTCCTTACACCAATGTAACTTCACATGCTTCTAATTTTTGTCAAACCCGCGTCTGTGAAGTGCCTTGAAGCATTTTTATTCAAATGTTGACTTTGGGTAATAATGTGAAATGGAGGATATTGATTGAGCTACTCAATCTGAGAGGAATGTGCAGCGGGAGGCTGAATTGATATCTTCGGTTTCATGCTATCACCCAAAGTCCAAATTATCCTTCTTGTTTCTTTTATTTCATGTTTGTGATACAACTTGCTGCATTTTGCTGTGTGCGTTCATGGACTCTGCCGGGTAGTCAGTCATTTTAGGAATATTTTTCATCCTGCCAACGCTGTCCCAATTATTTTCTTGGTTGTTGCTGGCATCTAAATTGTAACATGCAAAGCGTGAGGATGAGCCTTTAGTCCATAATATAAAAGCAAAATACTGCGGATGCTGGAACTCTGAAACAAAAACAGAAAATGCTGGAAAAACTTAGCAGACCTAACAGCATTTGTGGAGAGAAAAACCGAGTTGCCATTTCTCCTAGTCCGTATGACTCTTCTTCAGAGCTACAGAGAAGTAGAAATGTGATAGAAATTTATACTGTTCAAGAGGGATGGAGTAGGTGAAGCTGGATAGAAGGCCAGCGATAGGTGGGAGCAAAGGAGAGATCGATAAAGGTGTCATGAACGAAAGGACGAAGGGAGAGTTAATTGTAGTGGTAAGGGCTAAAAAAAGTGCTGATGGTGGCATTAAGGTAAGAAAGCAGAATGTGATAATAGCAGGACAAAGGTAAGCACTCTGGAAAGAACAACATGAACAAGTGACAGATGGCCCTTGTGGAGGTGGGGTGGGGGTGGGGACAGTGGTGGGGGGAAAAATGGATCGAAAGTTGGGATAAAAAGAGGAGAATAAAAGGGGGGATAAAGCAGTGAATAAATGAATGTAAGTATAAATGAATAAAAATAAAAATAAGTGGATAAAAATAAAAATGAATTTTGACAAAAGAGATAAAAGGGATGTAGATAGAGGAGAGAGTTCATGGTCTGAAGCTGTTGAACTCAAAGTCACGTCCAGAAGGCTGTCAAGTGCCTAATCGGAAGATGAGGTGCTGTTCCTCCAGTTTGCGTTGGGCTTCACTGAATCATTGCAGCAGGCCAAGGACCAACATGTAGGCATGAAAGCAGGATGGCGTGTTGAAATGGCAAGAGACAGGAAAGTCTGGGTCATGCTTGTGGACAGACTGAAGATGTTCCACAAGGTGGTCACCCAGTCTGCGTTTGGTCTACACAATGTAGAGGAGGCCACATTGGGAGCAGCGAATGCAGTAGACCAAATTGAAGGAGGTGCACTTGAAGCACTGCTTCACCTGAAAGGAGTGCTTGGATCCTTTGAAGAGGGAGGAGGTAAGGGGGCAGATATTGCACTTTCTGCAATTGCTTGGGAAGGTGCCATAGAAAGGGGGTGAGGTGTTGGGGGTGATGAACGAGTGGACCAGGGTGTCCTGGAGGGAATGATCCCTACACAATGCCGACAGGGGATGGTGAAGGGAAGATGTGTTTGGTGGTGGCATCATGCTGGAGTTGGCGGAAATGGTGGAGGATGATCCTTTGAATGCGGAGGCTGGTGAAGTGAAAAGTGAGGAGGAGGGAGAGGAAGGTATGAGGGCAGAGGCACAAAAGATGGATCGGACATGGCTGAGGGCCCTGTCAACCAACTTGGGTGGGAAACCTCGGTTAAGGAAGAAGGAAGACATGTCAGAAGCATTGTTTTTGAAAGTGGCATCATCAGAACAGATGCGACGAAGGCAAAGGAACTGAGAGAATGGGACGGAGTCCTTACAGGAAGCGGGGTGTGAGGAGCTGTAGTTGAAGTAGCTGTGGGAGTCAGTGGGCTTGTAATGAATATTGGTGGACAGTCTATCACCAGAAATTGAGACAGGGAGCTCAAGGAAGGAGAGGGAAGTGTGAAGGTGATAGGGGGGGTGGAACTTGGAAGCAAAATTAATAAATTTTTCCTTTAGTCCATGTCCATTAATGCTGCAACAGATATGATTAAAGACCACTTAACACTGTCCCGATAGACAAGATTTGTCTTTACTATCGAAACAACAACTTGTATTTGCATAGCATCTTTAATGTTGTAGATCATCCCATGCACTTCACAATATTTAGCACTGGTCCACATAAGGAGACATTAGGACAGATGACTAAAAGCTTGGCCAAAGCGCTAGATTTTAAGGAGCATCTTAAAGGAGAAGAGAACGAGAGGTGGAGAGGTGTAAGGAGGGAATATTAGAACTTGGGCCTGGGCAGCCCAAGGCATAGCCACCAATGGGGAGTGAGTAAATTAAAATCAGGGGTTTGTTAGAGGCAAGAAATGAAAGAATCAAGAGATCAGGATTGAATGAAATTACAAAGATAGCGATGGGTTTCATAAACATGTCTGCAACAGAACTGTAGCCTCTGGTAAAGTATAACCTGCAGACAACATCTGGAACATGGTGGGCTCTTCCCGCAAGTTGGAGGCTTACCACAGCTTAAGGTTTTCTGGCCATCTTCACACCAAAGAGGGCAGCTTTTACAGCACACAGTCCTGCAATGCGTACCTGTGACAAACAATGGACAACTTTAAATTTACACGGTGGCAACAGCTGTGTCCGGCCATACAGGGCGCAAGTTTGCTGGTGGAATGTTTCCTTTGAATAGGGGGTATTGGGTATTGTAGATTACACCATTTGGGCATCATTCCATATTGAGCCGATATGAACAGAAAGCGTTTTGTGTTCCATTACTTTTCAAGTAACGCTTGGCCACAGAAAAATTGATATACATTTAAATGGCCACAATCCGTGATGTACTCATTACATGGCATCATTTGAAGGAGGAGAAACACTGGGCGAATGGCTTTTAAAAGGCCTCTTTGGTTGCAGACATCACTGAGAAACCTCCTAAATACAGAAGACCACCTTAGCCTGGACACCTCATGGCCTCTTTGCTGTTCCCTAGTTGCTGCATCCAGTTATAAAAGTGTGACATGCAGGTTTGGCACAATGAAAGAGTGTGGGGAAAGGGGGAAAGGTCGTGTTTGAAATATCCTAAATCGTGGGGAGTTCCTAAGTTAGGATTGTGCCATGTTTAACAAGCCTCATAAAGAACCTGAGGAGTACAATATTTTTACCTTCCAACTAGAGGCCATAAATATAAGATGGTCCCTGACGAAAACAGAAGGGCATTCAGGAAAAACTTCTTTATCCAGAAATTGTTAGGTTGTGAAGCTCACTACTACAGGGAGTAGTCAAGATGGATAGCACAGATGCATTCAAGGGGAAGCTAAATATGCACATGAGGGGAAAGAAATGAAAGGCTATTTTTTTAGGGTTAGATAAAGAGAGGTGGGAGGAGGCTCCGGTGTAGCTTATCACCAACCTGTATCTGGTGGGCTGGATATCCTGTTTCTGTTTTGTAAATACTTTGGATTACCTTTTATTTGGAGCCATGTATAAGGTAAGTCAGCAATTGCACTAAGTCTGTTGGTGATCTATCCCCATAGAGCATGTACCTGGGTTTTTACCGGAACAGATCTTAGCTCTAAAATCTCCGTTGGTGTACCTAACCCTAACCTTAACCCTAACCTCTAGCCTTCCACATCAAAAGTAGTGCTGCTTCCCACATGGGTTCACTGCACCATTATAAATATGTGGTCAACATTCTTGTCATCACCAGAACTTTTCCTTTAATGGCGAGTCCCAACCTGCCATATTCTCTGCTCCCCAGTAAAATTTGCTACAGGGCAAGTCATCTGTGAGAGTTTTTCACATGTCAGTTAGCTACTCATATCAAAGGCAGGGGAGGGTGAGTAAACCTGCACCTACCTCAACTAGAGCTTTGCCATTACCTGAAAACCAAGGTGTAAATGTCCTTTTAATGGAGTTTTTTTTTCAATTTGGCAAGCATAGATTTAATAAATGTAAAAATGCTTCTTCCAAATGTCATGTTCCAGTATGTTATGAACTTTTAGTCAATACTTTAAATTTTGAACACAGCAGTCTATTAAAATGGCCTCTCCAAATCATATGGCCTTTGGCATTCTGAGCTCCAGACAGTCCTTTGTTTCAAGCAAATATCTAGGCTGAATTTTGCCGTCGGCGAGCAGGGGGCGGATGCAGGATGATATTGGGGGGAATTGAGGCCATTGACAGGATCATTGAAACAATTAAAGGACCTGCCCGTCTAACCGTAAGGTCGATGGGTCGGCCAGGAGCTCCGGCGGCAAATAGAGAAAACATGAAACCTCATCCACCGGCAGGATGAGGTTTCATGTAGGGATTTAGAAAGTTCAATAATGTTTTAGTGTAATTTATGAACATGTCCCATCTCATGTGACATTGTCACATGAGGAGGACATGTTAAGGACTTTTTTTTCTATTTTAACATTTTTAACAGTGTCAGTGATCTCCCTGAGGCTGCACTTAGCCTCAGGAAGATGTGTGTTCTTTTGTGCACATGCGCGAAAGAGCGCACTCTCGCTTTTGGGGAATCCCCCCCCTGCTTGCACAGGAAGTGCATTGTGCTTCCCAGCAGGTGTCACGCTGGGTGGGCCTTAATTGGCTCTCCCCCACGTAAAATGGCGGTGGGGCCCACTTCTCCAACGAGGATCGGCTCCCTGCCCGCCGGAGATTGGGTTGGGCCCGCCCGCCCAGCAGGCAGAAAATTCTGCCCCTAATTTAATATGAACATTCACAGCCATTCAGGAAATTCACACATCCTTTTGTTTAAGTAGGGACAGTCAACAAAAGAACAATAGCATTCCAGCCTTTCTGTTTTACCCTGGACAAAAGAAACATCGAGACTCAATGTGTGTTAGATGAATGTGTAAACAAAGCACCACCCCCTTTTGGAAAAAAGACTTTGAACTTGCATAAGTCAGGTGGTGAGGGGGCCATTTTGTGGTCTCCTTTTAAAAGTAACAGCAAGAAGCTGTTCTACAGACAGAATTCCAGCAGAAGGCATCGATGCAGCTGTAAATCAAATAAGCATCCAAGCTAATAAATAGCAATACCTTGAAAATGGAAGAAAGACTCTCCCCAACCTGTTATAACTGCAAGTTCACCTGAGAACCAACCTCTTGGACATTTGACTATAAGCAGCCTCACAGTTTACTGAGAAACTGCTGCTTTACAAGAATTTCACTCCTACTAAAGCATCGACTCATCTAAGAAGCTACAGGCCTGCCACAAAAAAAACTGAAACACTCCTAAATTGTAATGGATTATTGTTTTTCCCCTGCAACTATATTTAATCTTTGTGTGTGATAGTGTGTGTGAGCTGCATGAGTGAGATGTTGCATTGTTAAACTTCTGGGACAAATGTGTGATAATAAATAACCTTCTTTGTTTTAAAACTCATTAAAAAAGCCTTAAATCTAGGTTTGAACTCTGAAACCAGAATCCCAATGGTGACCCTCACTGGACTTTACTCCATAATCCTCAGGAGAGTGCCCATGATTGACAAAGAGTTTGTATCAAATTAGCTGCTGGGTTAACTAAATTGGGACAATCAATCTAAGGGTAAGAAAACACACACCCTTTACAAAAAAACAGTCTGATCTCAGGCAGAATGATAACACAAAAATTATTTCTGTGGCACAAATTACTTACAGATACAGACAGCCTATATTCAGAGTAAACACCATCGAATGTGATCTCTTCGAGTTCATTGGCTGTGTGTTTTTTAAGTGATTTCTTGACAAGCATTTTTTTTATAAATATTTATCCCTAACAACGGCAAGTGAGCCTTCTGATGGGCTGATTTGGAATTTGATTAACAATAGTGTAATGGATGAGCAGAATCACTGCACAGCTGTAATATGAATGAAGAACTCAGATTGGAACAGTGACTGCAGCAGTGGCCTAGTCGAAGTCTGAGATTGTGCTATTGATTTTGCCTCCCTCCTACCTATTTCTATATTTACATTACATGTAATTCTGATGTAAATACATAGAATCTGCAAACTGCTTGTCAGTCATGGGCCCTGCCCTGAGAATTAAGGGAAAGAATTTTCTCCCTGTTGGGCGGGCTGGTCGGGAGCAGGTGCGGGTAGGGGCGGAGCCGATCGCCGCCCGCGATTGGCTGCGCGCCGCCATTTTACGTGGATGGGCCAATTAAGGCCCGCCCAGCATGACGTGCACCTGGAAGCGCGCGGCACTACCTGTGCGAGCAGGGGAAGGAGGGAGAGTCGGAGCCTACGCTCTTTCGCATATGAGCGCGAAACAATGCAGGAATCTCCCTGAGGCACGAAGCAGCCTCAGGGAGATAAATTTGATGATGAGAAATTGAAAAAAAGAAAAACAAAATATTCAGACATCTCCCCTCATGTGACAGTGTCACATGAGCTGGGACATGTCTATGAATTTTAATAAAATTTTTATTTAAGTTATAAATCCTTTATGAAACCTCATCCCGCCCGTGGACGAGGTTCAATGAAAAATGCGAAGGCCGCCTGGGTTCTTCACCTGCCTGCCAACCTTAAACTTGGATGGGCATCTCTGACAGCTACTTTAGTTAGGTAATTAATGGCCTTAACAGGCCTTTGACAGTTTGGCGGGTGCGTAGCCGACTCCAGTGCACACTCTCCAAACCGAAGATCGGAATGACGCGCGGTGACATCAGCACACACGCCCGACGTCACCTCGTGTCATTTTACGCGTCGGCACATGGGGCCCACCCCCGCTCGCCAAATGGAAGATTCTAGCCATGGAGTAAAATCCAGGAAGGGCTACCACTGGCATTCTGGATTCAGAGTTCAAACCTAGATTTAAGGCTCTAATGTTAGTGCACATTGCATTTTGGATAGGAAAGGAGTGCAGACCTGGGGGGAAAATGCCACAGCTTTCCAACTCGGCATGGACTTATTTCTATTTCTCTGCGTTGTCTTATAGGAACTTAAATGGGAAGAAAATCAAACTCCAGCTAACTCTATCATCCTAGTAGTCGCATGGTACAATGATAATGGAGTTCCTGACTAACATAGCATTACAATCTCTATCAATTATTACATAATAGACCCAGAAGTAACTTTAGAAAACCTCAGTGGTGAAGACTTTGAGAGCCCTAATCTCGAAGTTCATCACCTCCCTTCCAGTCACCTACCGTATGTAAACTCACAATTGCCTATCCACTGTATTCCAAAATTTTATTCTCTGTAAGAAATCTATATAATTTGTATTTCACTGAATCAATAACAACTGCATCTAATGTCTCCCTTGGCGGTCTGTTCTGTCGGTTGACTCACTGAAATTTGGGGGAATTTTAGCTGCCCTGGATGGGAGGGGGAGGGATGGGGAAAGGAGGTTAACATTTCAAAACTCTGAAACCTGACCTTAGCTGGCCTCCAACACACCCACCTCTGGTTTGAACAGAAGTGTCTTTGTGAGGTTGGGTGACGGCAGACAAATAAGCTGCTCTTGAAAGGTAATTGAGTCATTTAAATATTTTAATGAGGATGCCTACTGCAATTTTTACCAGCATTTTTGATTTCATAGTTCTGGGCTGGATTTCCCAACATTCGGGAACTCTGACAGCCGAAAGGAAGTGAGACGAAAGGAGGATCCAACTGGGAAGTGCTTTTCCAGCACTGCTTGTGGGCCAGAAGGAGCAAGCTAACATGCTTCCCTCCCTGCCATTGACCACCCCTCACCATGATCTGAACCCCCCCTTTGCCCCCCCCCATTGTGAAACTGTTCCCACTCATGATCTCTCCTTTCCCCCCACCTCCGTTCCCCCACCCCCCACCCCCCACTCCATCCTTGCTTTCCACTCTCTGATTGTGGCTTTGTGCTACTGCTGTTCTCACTTGCCAGCCAGCCTAACCTATTTATTCTGGTCAGCTGTCAGCTGGGTAACAGTGACAAAAAGACTAAAAGGTGCACTGCTATTGAATTCAGCAAGACCTCTGCATTATCTGGATTTCCAAGGTTTCTGTCCACTAAAACCACCACTTGTCCCCTTCACTACTTTCCTCTAATATCAGGGATCATTGTTTTCCCAGATTAGATGCAAATTCAACCTTCACCTTCAAACACTGCCACATCCTCTGGTTCTGGACAAGGAGAAATAGTTTGTCATGATCTACATTATCCAGTCCATTTATAATCCCATTATACGCCATGATTATAGCACCTCTTATCCTTCCCGTATCCAGTAAGAACATTGCCAAGTCTGCCTGAAGCTGGCAGACAGGGAATGGCAGAACTATCGAGTGGGTATGGATAATCAGACAGGAGGCCTGACATTGCCAGGGACCCAAAGGAAACAGTTCTTGGCAAGTGAGAAGTGCTAAGGATCCAGACAGATTGCTTCCAGGAAAGGAGGAAAGGAAAGTCTGGGGGAAGAGGCCCAAAGTTTCTTTGTTGAGACAGGAGGTGTGCTCTTGCTTAAACAACTTTATGAAAACATTTGTTAAAGACACTCACAAGGCTCCTTCAGGCCCAATGTTAATTGCATGTCCAACACTGCAATTATTCTGATCCTAGGAGTTAAAACTGTGAGGGTGTCCTTGTGCTGTTACTAGGATATAACTTCACTATTTAAATTAGGCCTCTGTCTTCTGCCCATGGGTGCCCTGCACATCCCTGATTTCAGGGTTGTTAAAACATTAGTTCTGTGGCTCTGGGAGTCACTGATGAAGCACTTACTGCCCATTCCTAGTTGCCTTGAGAGGGCGATGGTGGGCCTGCTTTCTTGAAACACTAGGAGTTGTTTTATGCATCTAAGTGAGTTGCTAGACTTCAGAGGGCCCTTGCTTACCTCTCCTAATCTCTAATTACACTGCAGTCAATCATGACCTACTATCAGAGTAGGGCCTGAAATAGGCTTTTGATCATGGATTTTCAGAGACAATAAGAATAATGCTTGTTTCAGGTGGGCACCCGAGCAGAGAGGCGCATAATGAGCATGAGCACGCTGCATATAATGTTGGTCCCTTCTTGTTTTGTGCCTGAAAAACAGGCTGCACCATCCAGTTTTTAGGCCTAGCTTTTTAATTAACAGCACCCTCTGCAACAGATCTGAGGCAGTAACCCAGTAAAATGGAATACTGAACCCTCAATCCACTTTGCCACAAAATCACAGTATAGAGCTCCAGCAAAGCACTCACCAACCATCCTTGAATGCAAATTCTCCCTCATCCTTTTGTTTATACTCACAGCCATAGCTTTTCAGGTCAAGGCGGAAACATTAGTGAAAGGGTTAAAGGAACTGAGTTCCTCACTGTCTGTTAGACCATGCACCTGCTGCAAAAGAAAAGGAGCTGAGATAAGAATCTTTATCCTCTGCTCACCCCACATTCAAACTTTTAACAAGCATTTGCAAATTGTGCAGAAAATTTAGTGACTGGCTGCCAACTGGGGTGTGCAAACCTTCTCAATTTAGCTGAAGTACAATTTGCCCGTGTCGACCAATTCCTTTTCCTTCATATTAAATGTAGGCTGGTTTTACTTACTTAATTCTTTGTGAAATACAAGCACGGATGAAATTCAATGGGGGTATCTGTAGGGAGGGGCGGGGCGGGGGGTTAGTTGGGGAGCAGGTAAGGGCAGTGTGAGAGCATACACTGTGGATCCAAGAGAGACAAATCTAAATATTTTCTCACTGGTAAAAGCCCAGGAGCTGTGGAGGAGCAAAGACATGCCAGTGTCAATATAAACAATTCAATAAAATCTAGCATAAAGGTATAAAAAAGCGATCAAATAGCTAAGACTGAATGCAGTACTATGGCTCTGGACAACTTTAAAAAAAACTCTTTCCTGGAATGTAGGCATCACTGGCAAAAACAGCATTTGTTGCCCATCCCTAATTGCACTTGAGAAAGTGGTAGTGAGCCATCACTTCTTCACTATCCCAAATCTCTTAAGGTTCAGACACACAAAGTCTTGACCAGACCCCATCTGCATTCAATATGAGGCAGCCCCTACCCCCATTGAAATCCCAATGGTGCTTGCATTTCACAAAGAATTCGGTAAAACTGGCCTACAATTAGCATGAAGGAAAAGGAATTGGTAGATGTGGGTAAGTTCATCTTCTGAGAAAAGTTCTCCCATATTATTTGTTCTTAGATGGACCGGAGGACCTGGAGATTGTACTTCAACTAAAATGAGAAGGTTTGCGCACCCTAGTTGGGAGCCAGTAGTCACATTTTCAGCACAGTTTGCAAATGCTTGTTACTGGCCTTGGAGAGGGCACTGTGCAGATTCACTAGAAGGTTAAAGGTTTGCATGCTGTGGACAAAACTGGGCTTATATTGGCTTGCGTTCAGAAGATTGAGTGGTGATCTAATTGAGATGCTTAAAATGATAAAGGGATTGGATGAAGTAGGTATGGAGAAGCTCCTTTGGTGGGAGAATTCAGAACAAAGGAACACGATCTTAAAACAATCACAAAATATCTAATTGGTATGAAGAGTCATGGAAAGCTAGAATCCTCTCCCCCACAATTCCGTGGATGTTAACACACTTGAAATATTCAAGACTGAGAGTGATATATTTTTTAATAACAAAGGACTATGGGTCAAAGGTAGGCAAATGGAATTGAGATGGAGATCAGCCATTATATAAATGAATGGCAGAATAGGTTTGAGGAACTGAATGGCCTACTCCTGCTCGTTTGGGGATGATGTTGCTTTTGAGCTGTTGCAAAGATAGGCAATAGTGAAGTTGCAGCTGGCTTTACACCTTTCTTGACATTTCTTTTCCAAAGGACAATGGGCTGTTGATTCACTATTGCCTGTTTTGCAGTCGCTCCAAAGACCCATTCCCCCTTTCTGCTCCTAATCTACAAGCTCATCATATCATTGGGCTGCACATTGCTAAATCTTCCCATCTAATCCCACAATAGCACTTCACTGAAACCCAAATATTGGATAAATTCGTCCTTGTAAAGAATCAGGGGTATATTTTCCAGGATTTTTCTTCACACATAAATAAGCTTTCTCTCCACGTTTAAAATGAATTGGCCTGAATTGTGATTGTGCAAAGGCAATGTGGGCGACAGACCAAGCTTTTCATTAGGAATTTCAATTGGCTCTCTATTGATCAGTTATGATTACTTTGCTGAACTGGTGTTCATGAGTTGAGTGTTTGTTCAGAATAATAGTTCATTAATGACATAACTGTCATTACTGGAGTCCATCACATCTCAGTGGTGATTTGTTTCTGGACATTCATGGTGCAGGAAGCATTTTGTTTTCAATCCACAGACTGTATATCAGGCAGTTAAAAGTATTTATCTGATGCAGCAGCACCGTTGAACATAATGTTAGTGAGCTGACATTAATTAGCTCACGGTGAAGGCAAATAAGATAAGACCAAGAGAACTAAAGCTGCAACTATTTATCATTTCATAATTTATCTAACACATTCACATACATAACTATCCTCACAACTGTCCTGAATGTATTGACAGTTCAATGTTGCTGATAGTTTTTTTTCTTTCATAGGCTGTTGTCATCGCTTGCAAGGGCAGCATTTGTTGCCTGTCCCTAATTGCCCTTGAGAACATGGTAGTGAGACACCTTCTTGAACCACTGCAGTCAATCTGGTACAGGCGCAGCCACAATGCATGTTCGTCAAGTGAGCGTGAAGTTTGATCCCCACAATTTAATTAAAATATATCTGCCCTCAAGTGATCAAAAAGTAAAAACTGAAAGAATCTTTGTGGTGTTAATATGGTAAGCATTATTACAGTGCAACAAACGCATGGAAGGAGAGCTTTTCAATGGACATCATTTAAATTAAAAGTTTGTTTAGTTGAGCTTTCCTTTTAAAGTCTTTTGTTAGAAAGAAAGACTTGCATTTTGATAGCACCTTTCAGAACTTCAGGATGCCCCAAAGAACTTTACAGCCAATTAAGTATTTTTTGAAATGTAATCGCCATTCAACAGCAGTGCCATGCCATACCTAATAGTGGATCAACGCATTGAAGTCCATGGTCGCCAAAGCCCTCTTATGGCATGGCACCCGAAGTGAGAGAAAAAGTGTTGACATTAGAATGGCATACAATGCGGCGAAGAGCAGTGGGAAACCAGGGGATTGGGAAGCCTATAAAGACCAACAGAGGACAACTAAAAAAGAAATAAGGAGGGAGAAGATTAAATATGAGGGTAAACTATCCAGTAATATAAAAGAAGATTGCAAGAGTTTTTTTTAGATATATAAAGGGTAAGAAAGAGGCAAAAGTGGACATTGGGCCGCTGGAAAATGACACTGGAGAAGTAGTAGGGAACAAAGAAATGGCCGAGGAACTGAATAGGTACTTTGCGTCAGTCTTCACTGTGGAAGACACGAGTAACATCCCCAAAGTTCAAGAGAGTCGGGGGGCAGAGGTGAGTATGGTGGCCATTACCAAGGAGAAGGTGCTAGGAAAACTGAAAGGTCTGAAGGTGGATAAATCACCTGGACCAGATGGATTACACCCCAGAGTTCTGAAGGAGATAGCTGAAGAGATAGTAAAGGCGTTATTCTTCAGGAGTGTCTTTCAGGGAGGGAGTGGTGATCTTTCAGGAATCACTGGAGTCAGGGAGGGTCCCAGAGGACTGGAAAATCGTTAATGTAACCCCCCTGTTTAAGAAGGGTGTGAGGCAAAAGACAGGAAATTACAGGCCGATTAGCCTGACCTCGGTTTTTGATAAGATTTTAGAATCCATTATTAAGGATGAGATTTCAGAATACTTGGAAGTGCATGGTAAAATAGGGCAAAGCATGATTTCATCAAGGGGCGGTCATACCTGACAAATCTGCTAAAATTTTTTGAGGAGGTAATGAGTAGTTTAGACAAAGGAGAGCCAATGGATGTTATCTACTTGGACTTCCAGAAGGCCTTTGACAAGGTGGCGCACAGGAGGCTGCTCAGAAAGATAAGAGCCCATGGTGTTAGAGGCAAGGTACTAGCATGGATAGAAGATTGGCTGTCTGGCAGGAGGCAGAGAGTGGGGATAAGGGGGTCCTTCTCAGGATGGTGGCCGGTAACTAGTGGAGTTCCGCAGGGGTCAGTGTTGGTACCACAACTTTTCACTTTATACATTAATGATCTAGAAGAAGGAACTGGGGGCATTCTGGCTAAGTTTGCAGATGATACAAAGATAGGTGGAGAGACAGATAGTATTGAGGAGGCGGGGAGGCTGCAGAAGGATTTGGACAGGTTAGGGGAATGGGCAAAGAAGTGTCAGATGGAATACAACGTGGGGAAGTGTGAGGTCATAGACTTTGGTAGGAAGAATAGAGGCATAGACTATTTTAAAAATAGGGAGAGAATTCAGAAATCTGGAGTGCAAAGTGACTTGGGAGTCCTAGTTCAGGATTCTCTTAAGGTTAACTTGCAGGTTGAGTCAATAGTTAGGAAGGCAAATGCAATGTTGGCATTTATTTCGAGAGGACTAGAATATAAAAGCAAGAATGTGCTGCTGAGGCTTTATAAGGCTCTGGTCAGACCACATTTAGAATATTGTGAGCAATTTTGGGCCCCATATCTCAGGAAGGATGTTCTGGCCCTGGAGAGGGTCCAGAGGAGGTTCACGAGAACGATCCCAGGAATGAAGGGCTTAACATATGTGGAACGTTTGAGGACTCTGGGTCTATACTCAATGGAGTTTAGAAGGATAAGGGGGGATCTGATTGAAACTTACAGAATACTGAAAGGCCTGGATAGAGTGGATGTGGGGAAGATGTTTCCATTAGTAGGAGAGACTAGGACCCAAGGGCACATCCTCAGAGTAAAGGGAAGACATCTTAGAACAGAGATGAGGAGAAACTTCTTTAGCCAGAGAGTGGTGAATCTATGGAATTCATTGCCACAGAAGGCTGTTGAGGCCAGGTCATTGAGTGTATTTAAGACCAAGATAGATAGGTTCTTGATTGGTAAGGGGATCAAAGGTTATGGGAAGAAGGCGGGAGAATGAGGTTGAGAAACTTATCAGCCATGATTGAGTGGCGGAGCAGACTCAATGGGCCGAATGGCTTAATTTCTGCTCCGATGTCTTATGGTCTTATGGTTACCTTTAAAAGAGCCCCTCCATTCCACTGGAGGGCAGCCCATTCATTGCTACAACATAGATAAGGTAGGGATGTCAGGAATGGCTGTAAGGCTGTTTTGGTCCTCTCTTCAGCAGGTATACACAGCATGCATTTGTATACAAGCTGGAATAAAGAGTGCAAATAGAAGCAACAGTGTTCAGAGCAAACACCTCGTAAAATTGCTCATTGAAGAGACCACATTAAATTCGGAGGATTTTTACCATATGTTACGATAAGGACAGGAGGAGTGCGCAGTTTCTCTAGCCCCAATATTCCACAGGTTTGCAGCATCGATGCAAATCTTTAACTCATTCATCAAAATGGCCAGTTGTTTACTTTCACTGTTGTTAGACACAGAATAAAAAGGACTTTAATCAGGCTTTTTTCAATAAACTCGGGACAATTGATTTATTATGAAATGAAATTCATTTTTAAAAGCAAGTTGCAAAAAACTGGTTAACATACAATTTGTAATCCAGAAGTGCAATTATACTCCAACACACACACACACACACACATACAAACAAAGGACAAAACAAATAGGATCTCTGCAGAGGTTAGCGTGGGGGAAAAAAACACCTTTTCCCAGTGGGAATACTTTATAAAAAAGGATAAGGTTCGAAGGGCTTTGACGTTGTTTATCAGGTGGCCTGGTGTGGGAAAAACCCTCACTGGTCACAGTAGTTGACTGTAAGTTCTTTCCAAAGAAGCTTTGGTGAAGCACTATCCTTGGGAATTCTCTAGCCACAGCTTCTCAGGCTTCCAAATACAATGAGTGACACTGAGATGAAGGTTCTCTGGCTGAAGGTGTACAGACACTGACCTCCAGGCAAGATAAAGAGACAGAGAGAGCAAGAGAGAGAGCAACCTTCCTTCTCAGTTTGCTCCCCAAAACGCTTTGAGACCTATAAAACATGTTCAAACAGAAAACTCATCTCAGGTCAGGTGTTTTCCAGAAAGTCAGCAGGGGTTCACAGCCTGTAAAAAAACAGCAGTTTTTTTTTTTCCCCTTCCAGCAGTTAAAGCTCAAATACAAATAGCTCTTTTCTGCCCAGGTGCCTTGCTGGTCATTTAGCTGAAGTCATGTGATTTCTTTGAAGAAAACAGCCTGCTTACAGTTCACAGTGAACTTATAACCCTTTTAGAAATAATCCAGGTCAGTTCCCAAGAAAGTCCAAATAATTCAATGTCCTTCCAAGTTAAAATAAAATATAGTTCTTGGAGATATGGATTCCTAACACAGGGGTCTCAATGGTTGGAGCTAATGCCTGCCTGCTCATGCTCCACAAGCAGTCCTATCTCAATAACTGATACTCAACTCTGAGCTTCAATGGCTGTACACAAGAATCAGAGTTTGAGGTGCTGATACTGTCTGGAAAAAATGTCATGGACAGGAAAAGGAATGTGTGGCATTTGCTGGATGCGTTTCATGCAGGCTTTCAAGAACTAATGGCGAATGTTGAGGTGCTGCTGTTTTGCTGAAATCATGGGCATCTGGCTGAAGGACTAGCAGCTTTGTGTTGTTGCCTTCGGACTTGTGGAGGACTGATGACCAATCTCTTCGGTTTTAATGGGGAGATACTCTGGAACTCATCAAATCCAAGAGTTTGAACCTAATGAGACAAGCAACAAATACAAGCTAGCTTTGCGGCAGCATTCCAAACAAGCCTCCAGTATTCCATCACTAGACTTGGAAAATCCTTAGTTTAGCGTGCTTTCACGGCTTGTTTCCTTAATAAATCACAGGCTGGGGCTGCGCAATTCTTGATACTTGTGCCCAGGCGACACTGTCCTGAGTCTCAGCGTGCCAAAATAGCAAGTCTCCCTTGAAACATTTAAGCCTTCATTAAGAAGATCTTACATTTATATAGTGCCACTCCTATGCTCAGGATGCTTCAAGGTGCTTCAGGGCTATATGCTACTTCTCGAAGTAGAGTCGCAGCTGCCTCAAAGAAGAGTTGGATAACTATTTGCTGCTAAAGGAAGGTGCAAGGAGGCAAGGAGATGGTTTCAAATAGAGATTTTTAAAAATTCATTCATGGAATGTGGGCTTCGCTGCCTGGACCAGCATTTATTTCCCATCCCTAGTTGCCCTTGAGAAGGTGGTGGTGAGATGCCTTCTTGAAACGCTGCAGTCCATGTGGTACAGGTACACCCACAGTGCTGTTAGGAAGGGAGTTCCAGGGTTTTGACCCAGTGACAATGAAGGAACGGCGATATATTTCCAAGTCAGGATGGTGAGTGACTTGGAGCGGAACTTCCAGGTGGTGGTGTTCCCATCGATCTGCTGCCCTTGTCCTTCTAGGTGGTAGTGGTCATGGGTTTGGAAAGTACTTTCGAAGGAGGCTTGGTGGATTCCTGCAGTCCATCTTGTAGATGGTACGCACTGCTGCTACTATGCATTGGTGGTGGAGGGAGTGAATATTTGTGGATGTGGTGCCAGTCAAGTGAGTTGCTTTGTCTTGGACAGTGTCAAGTTTCTTGAGTGCTAGTGGGGAGTATTCCATCACACTCCTGACTTGTGGCTTGTAGATGGAGGACAGGCTTTGGGGAGTCAGGAGGTGAGTTACTCATCGCACAATTCCTAGCCTCTGACCTTCAGTAATTATATGGCTTGTCCAGTTCACTTTCTGGTCAATGGTAACCCTCAGGATGTTGATAATGGAGATTTCAGTGATGCCAATGTCATTGAACATCAAGGGGTGATGATTGGATTCTCTCTTGTTGGAGATGTTTATTGCCTGATACTTGTGTGGCACAAACATTATTTGCCACTTGTTAGCCCAAGCCTGAATATTGTCCAGATCTTGCTGCATTTGGAATTGGGCTGCTTCAGTATCTGAGGAGTTGCAAATGGTGCTGAACATTGTGCAATCATCAGCGAACATCCCCATTTCTGACTTTATGATGGAAGGAAGGTCATTGATGAAGCAGCTGAAGATGGTTGGGCCAAGGACACTACCCTGTGGAACTCCTGCAATGTTGTCCTGGAACTGAGATGACTGACCTCCAACAACCACAACCATCTTCCTTTGTGCTAAGCATAACTGCAACCAATGGAGAGCTTTCCCCCCGATTCCCATTGTCTCCAGTTTCCGCCCCGAGTGGCTTGCTGTTCAGCCGGCCTTCCTGAAAAGAGGCAGCACAGGCCCCTCACCGGTTCTCCAGTTGGCAAGTGAGAACCGCCCCCGCCACCCCCCCACGCCACCTCAACAAGACTCCACCCTGTGTTTCTAAGCACAGCTAGATTGGTTTGAGATTGCTGATTCCAATTAGATATAATAGCCCCAATTGTAAATCGAGGTAATAAAAAATTAGCACAGACAAGCCTGGGCCATTTTAACTCCCAGGCTTCATCATCCTATCTGATGCCTTACTTTTTTTATTTATTCTCGGGATGTGGGCCTCACTGGCTGGGCCAGCATTTATTGCCCAAATGCCCATCCCATTGCTGTTCAGAGTCAACCACAGTGCTGTGGGTCTGGAGTCACATGTAGGACAGACCAGGTAAGGACATTAGTGATAAAAACAAAAAAACTGCGGATGCTGGAAATCCAAAACAAAAACAGAATTACCTGGAAAAACTCAGCAGGTCTGGCAGCATCGGCGGAGAAGAAAAGAGTTGACGTTTCGAGTCCTCATGACCCTTCGACAGAACTTGAGTTCGAGTCCAAGAAAGAGTTGAAATATAAGCTGGTTTAAGGTGTGTGGGGGGGGCGGAGAGAGAGAGAGAGAGAGAGAGAGAAGTGGAGGGGGGGTGTGGTTGTAGGGACAAACAAGCAGTGATAGAAGCAGATCATCAAAAGATGTCAACAACAATAGAACAAAAGAACACATAGGTGTTAAAGTTGGTGATATTATCTAAACGAATGTGGTAATTTAGAATGGATAGTAGGGCACTCAAGGTATAGCTCTAGTGGGGGTGGGGAGAGCATAAAAGATTTTAAGATATTTAAAAATAATGGAAATAGGTGGGAAAAGAAAAATCTATATAATTTATTGGAAAAAAAAGGAAGGGGGAATCAGAAAGGGGGTGGGGATGGGGGAGGGAGCTCACGACCTAAAGTTGTTGAATTCAATATTCAGTCTGGAAGGCTGTAAAGTGCCTAGTCGGAAGATGAGGTGTTGTTCCTCCAGTTTGCGTTGGGCTTCACTGGAACAATGCAGCAAGCCAAGGATAGACATGTGGGCAAGAGAGCAGGGTGGAGTGTTAAAATGGCAAGCGACAGGGAGGTTTGGGTCATTCTTGCGGACAGACCGCAGGTGTTCTGCAAAGCGGTCGCCCAGTTTACGTTTGGTCTCTCCAATGTAGAGGAGACCACATTGGGAGCAACGAATGCAGTAGACTAAGTTGGGGAAAATACAAGTGAAATGCTGCTTCACATGAAAGGAGTGTTTGGGCCCTTGGACGGTGAGGAGAGAGGAAGTGAAGGGGCAGGTGTTGCATCTTTTGCGTGGGCATGGGGTGGTGCCATAGGAGGGGGTTGAGGAGTAGGGGGTGATGGAGGAGTGGACCAGGGTGTCCAGGAGGGAGCGATCCCTACGGAATGCCGATAGGGGGGGTGAAGGGAAGATGTGTTTGGTGGTGGCATCATGCTGGAGTTGGCGGGAATGGCGGAGGATGATCCTTTGAATGCGGAGGCTGGTGGGGTGATAAGTGAGGACAAGGGGGACCCTATCATGTTTCTGGGAGGGAGGAGAAGGTGTGAGGGCGGATGCGCGGGAGATGGGCCGGACACGGTTGAGGGCCCTGTCTTTTCTGCGACAAGATTTCCGTTCCTCTCTTTTGCCTTGCTCACCTTCATTTCTTTCCATTTCCCTCCTGGTGTTTGACAAGGTGTTTACTAAAACCCGCTTTCACAGCCATATCTCCTTTCTCAGTGACTGTCTCCGTCTCCGACTTACCCCACGTGGATTTCAACTGAAATTCCACCCCTCATGTTTCGAACCCACCCAGGATTACAGGTATCTCCGGGACATAAAACGTTTCTCGGACAGCTGTTCCCGTCACATTCTGAAATCCACACTCAGTGCCATGCGCTGCCATATGAACACACTCGACCTCTCCCTCCAGCAGCACCGCCGTACCCTTTTTCAAAGCTGCGCGTGCCCCCAGTTTCATTTTATCTTCGGCTCATCCGACGCCTCAACAAGAAACTTTTTCTCTTTCTCTCAAGTGCTAAGGAACGCAAGCTCCAACAACTCATCGACACCAACACCCATCTAGGACCCTCCACCCTTGCCCGTCCCTCCGTCCCCACCCCATCTTGGAAATGGAAAGCAATGAAGGTGAGCAAGGCAAAAGAGAGGAACGGAAATCTTGTCGCAGAAAAGACAGGGCCCTCAACCGTGTCCGGCCCATCTCCCGCGCATCCGCCCTCACGCCTTCTCCTCCCTCCCAGAAACATGATAGGGTCCCCCTTGTCCTCACTTATCACCCCACCAGCCTCCGCATTCAAAGGATCATCCTCCGCCATTTCCGCCAACTCCAGCATGATGCCACTACCAAACACATCTTCCCTTCACCCCCCCTATCGGCATTCCGTAGAGATCGCTCCCTCCGGGACACCCTGGTCCACTCCTCCATCACCCCCTACTCCTCAACCCCCTGCTATGGCACCATCCCATGCCCACGCAAAAGATGCAACACCTGCCCCTTCACTTCCTCTCTCCTCACCGTCCAAGGGCCCAAACACTCCTTTCAAGTGAAGCAGCATTTCACTTGCATTTCCCCCAACTTAGTCTACTGCATTCATTGCTCCCAATGTGGTCTCCTCTACATTGGAGAGACCAAACGTAAACTGGGCGACCGCTTTGCAGAACACCTGCGGTCTGTCCACAAGAATGACCCAAACCTCCCTGTCGCTTGCCATTTTAACACTCCACCCTGCTCTCTTGCCCACATGTCTGTCCTTGGCTTGCTGCATTGTTCCAGTGAAGCCCAACGCAAACTGGAGGAACAACACCTCATCTTCCGACTAGGTACTTTACAGCCTTCCAGACTGAATATTGAATTCAACAACTTTAGGTCGTGAGCTCCCTCCCCCATCCCCACCCCCTTTCTGTTTCCCCCTTCCTTTTTTTTCCAATAAATTATATAGATTTTTCTTTTCCTACCTATTTCCATTATTTTTAAATATCTTAAAATCTTTTATGCTCTCCCCACCCCCACTAGAGCTATACTTTGAGTGCCCTACCATCCATTCTTAATTAGCACATTCGTTTAGATAATATCACCAACTTTAACACCTATGTGTTCTTTTGTTCTATTGTTGTTGACATCTTTTGATGATCTGCTTCTATCACTGCTTGTTTGTCCCTACAACCACACCCCCCCTCCACTTCTCTCTCTCTCTCTCTCTCTCTCTCCGCCGCCCCCCTCCCCACCCCCCCCCCCCCCCCCCCCACCCACCCCCACCCCCCACCACACACACCTTAAACCAGCTTATATTTCAACTCTTTCTTGGACTAAAACTCAAGTTCTGTCGAAGGGTCATGAGGACTCGAAACGTCAACTCTTTTCTTCTCCGCCGATGCTGCCAGACCTGCTAAGTTTTTCCAGGTAATTCTGTTTTTGTTAAGGACATTAGTGCACCAGATGGGTTCTTACAACAATCAACAATGGTTTCATGATCATTATTAGACTTTTAATTCCAGATTTATTTTATATTGAGTTTACATTCCACCATCTGGCATGGTGGGATTTGAACCCAGGCTGCCAGAGCATTGCCCTAGGCCTCTGGATTACCAAATCTAGTGACAATACCACTAACCACTGCCTCCGCTTCCACACAAAACTGTTGGAAATGACGAAGGAGCAGTTGGGAACAGTTCCCATTTCTAAGTTAAGACATCATTTAGGGGGAGTGAGGGGAGGGCAAGAATCTTGAGGTAGCTTGGCCTAAGGTTTCCTTCTGGGGTCTACAGGAGCAACTGCTGCTCTGCCTGACTCAGAAGGAAACCATTAAAAAATTAAGCTTGCCTTGTTGAAATGTTTCTGGCCTTGGACCCAACTGCGCTTATCATTCCCTGATGCTCTTGACACTCAGCTAGAATAACGTGGTGTCACAGGATTATGTGTTTTCTTATTGTCAATGAATAAGTATTTTTTGTGAGTGTGTTTTCTTAACCTCAAAGTGCTTTGTCCAAATTAAAATCATTTCCAGCAGCAAGCTTTTGGTGAATTTTAAAAATAAAGAGGATTATTTATTAACACACATTTGCCCCGGAGGTTAAAACACACACACTATCATACACACAAAGACTAAATACAGAGGAAGGAGGAAAAAACTACAATTACAATCTGGGATTATTTCAGTCTCTTTCACAGTGGGCCTGAAGGGCTGAATTTTCACCGAGTCAGGATGACCTTTTAAAAATGGCAGGCAGGTCCCAATTCTGGGATTCCAGATTCACCCCGGATGCTCTGGTTTTCACGAATGCCTTGAAAGGGTGCAGGCTGGCTCCTGTCAAACACCGCACCTGGCACTCTTGGCTTGGCCAGCTGCATTGCTGACATAGGGGCATATCCTACTCCTCCACAGTTTCACAGAGTCAGGCCAGGTTTTAAAGTGTCATGGTTTGTGGCCCCTCAGAGGAGTCAGGAACCCTGGTCTGCATGAGGGAACCTTTTAAATGGTAAGTTCAGAGGGTCCTCCTCATGCCCTTTATGCCAAGCTATGCCACTCCACCCACTCCCTATTCCTCCAGTGCTAAGTTATGCATGTCCATCCACCTCCCTTGGCCTCTCATACCTCTTATGCCAAGCAATGGCACTTGCGTGTCCATTGACCCACTATACACTGTATCAAATCAATGAACTCTACAAGAGCCCTCAGCCAAGCCTCATTGTGTATGCTTGGCTGAGAGCCCAGACACTCATTACCCTTGTTGAAACAGCTGCACCCCAGAGAAAATTTTGCTTGATTGACAGGTCAGGCTCTCTGATCTCTGCTGTCAATTTCACAATGTTTATTGACACAATGTCAAGGGCTTATGATTTCTGTTACTGATACTTTAGAAGATCTGGTCTATTGACACTTTTATTACCTCCTAGTGAAGTGACATTTTCTTTTAGCACAGTGGAAAGTTATGCATTCATTACATTTTTAAAGCTTTTTATATTGTCGTTATAGAATTTATTGACTCTATAAAGTGTATAGCTGGTCAATGGGCATAGGACTTCAAGAGTTTGGCATGGGGGCATGAGGAGCAATAGGCAGTGGATTAAATGGCATAGTTTGGTATTAGGGGCATGAAGGGCCATAGTGGGTGGGTAGAGATGGTATGAGGTGGCATGGATGGGACATGGAGAATATGTGGGGGATGAGGGGTTATGAGGGGTGTGGGCTGAGGCTCTTTGTCTTTTAATTTTAACTGGGACAAAGTCCCACAGTACTGAGGCGGACCTTTTAAACAGCTGGCCTCAGCATCTGGCAGCCCATGGCTGCCTCTGACCTCTTTCCAGGGTCAGCTGGCTCGACTCCAGCCCATTCCCATGCCACCCCCCCCCCCACCACTGCCCCCCCTCCCACGCCGCCTGCCTCTCCCCCACCCCCCCCCCACCCCCCACCCCCCCCCCCCCCCAAACCCTGGCGATGAAGATCCCACCTTTGAGGCACTTTTTCCCGAGGCAGATGGGCTGAGCCAGGAATTTTCCCAACTACCGCTATCCGCCTTGAGGATGAAAATTCAGGCTGTAGTTTCTTAGGTGCATTGATGCTTTAGCTGGAGTGGAAGTCTTATAAAGCAGAGAATTCTTGGTAAATTGTGAGTTTAATTGACAGGAGGTTGATCAGCTTCTCAGGTGTTAATGACCATAACTGATATTAATTGCTGTGCAAACCATTCCCAGGCCATACTCTTGTTTTTTTTATATATATTCTGAAAATGAAAAGAAAACATACTGATCTCAGCAGCAAGAAATGCAGAAACATTTTTGGGGTTTTAAAAATTAAAATTGAATGTTTTATTAACAAGAATAAAAGAAAACTTAAGCAAGCATTCCCCCAAAAAGACTCTCTACTTGGTCAGACCCACAAGTAAGCATCTTTCACGCAAGATTCCCTTACAGATGTTTAACTATAAAATTCAGTACTATTACCCAAGGCAAACTGCTGTAGCTTTAATAGAGGCATACCAGATGACCTCGTAAATTCTCTCTGACTTTTTTGTGGATATCCAAAAAGTCAGAATAAGACTGCTTTTTGCAGTCCAAGACTTTTCTGGCTTGACTGGATGGCTGACTCAAAAAGTATCTTGTCCTAGCCTAGAGCTACAGCTAACAGCTACCGCTAACAGCCAACGTCTACAGCTACCCAAAGCTCTCCACAGTAAATCTAAAATACGTTTTCCCCCCTTTCACCTTAGGTTCCATTGTTCTCACCCCTCTTTGAAACTCAAATCCTTCCAAATATAAAATCTTTCATATTTCTATTTTGTCTCTGCTTTCGGGTCAATAAATACAATATACCCTCTACTGTTTACCTATGGAACTCCTCAAGATGCAACCATGTTTCTTGGTACCTCTGACTTCCCTTTGATATTCAAATAAACCCTCAACTTATCTAAAAATGCAAATGTTAGATCCAGCCTATTCAACTGTACCTCAAACTTAATGTCTCTATCCTTATCCCCAAGAAAATCCGTGTTCTGGTAACTTTTCTCCAGTTTAATCAAATGATTCACACACAGACACACACACACACACACACACACACACACACACACGTTGGGGAAGAATCCTTCTCCCACTTTCCAGGTGTATCAGCTTTGCTTTCGCTGTTTGGTGGTTGTTCCATGGTTTAGGTGGTATCTCTCATGGTATTTTTGATGTTTTTTGATCTCAACAGCTTTTGCTTTTTTTTTTAAAGAACAGGTAACAAACGTGGCTGATTTAATCATGTAACCAATTATGAATTCCAAAGCTTTTCTTCTAAAAAAGGGTATTGGGTTGGGCTATGCACATCCTGTGTTGTCGCTTTTCACACATTGAGAGTTTTTGAGACAGCCATGTTTTTTGTACTTGAGTGCCCATTAATTTACCTTACCCTTTTGAATGTTTTTTCAGGGAAAAGACATATTGAAGCAACAGCAGTCTGGACAGAACCTTTTGTCTTCTGGAAACAGGGGAGCGTTTCAATCCACAAGATAAGTCAGGTGAGCCTCTTTTTGAACTTTCTTACGGCTAATTTCTTTTTTTAATGTATGACTTCAAAATTTCATAACAGCTCCAAGCCTATATTGGGCACAGCAGTGGGCTGGGCGTCAAAATTGCATTGGTGACCAAATGTCAGCCAAACCCAACTTTTAAATATTGATGAGGGTCTCATCTGCCTACAGTAAGTTCCTTGCACACTTCCTGAAGCCCAATAGTTTTACTAGTGGCCTGCAGTGCCAATGGGGTGATCAGTACCCTTGGCTCCATTTTAGACATCCTCATACCTGGTTCTCATTGATGACGTGGGTGGGAGGTGCAGGCTGGTGGGAGTTAAAATTAATGTTGATGAGCGGAAAAGCCTCCTATGTAATCTTATAAATGTCAATAATTCTACAGTTCAAAGTGTAGCAGGCCAGGGGAATGGATATCAATCCATCCAATATCCACAACTAAATTTGAGCTGCATACTCTTGACTCTAAAAGCAACATCAGTACAGGAGTAGGCCTCAAACCTGTCCTGTTACTCAATCATGGTTGATGTATATTAGCTCTATTTACTCACCTTGGTTCCATATCCATTAGTACCCCTGTCTAACAACAATCAATCGAACTCAGTTTTGAATTTTTTAATTGACCCAGCCTCAACAGCTTTGTGTGAAGGATTTCCAGATTCCCACTATACTTTGCGTGATGAAGTGTTTCCTGACATCGCCTCTGAATGGCCAAGTTCTCATTTTAAGCTTATGCCCCCTTGTTCTGGTTTCACCCACCCGAGGAAATAGTTCCAGCCTAGCCACCCTATCAACTTCTTTTACCATCTTGCACACCTCACATCTAAATTAGATCATCTCTTAATCTTTGATACTCGAGGGAATACAATCCTAGTCAACAAGGGGGAGCTCTGGCAAAAGAAAATGATATTTGATAATGAGATTCCCCCACCCGGTGCAGAATAGAAGGAAATCATTTCTAGCTGGACAGTGAGAAATGTTTAATTTGATTCTTAAAAAAAAAATCAACCTACGATTATAGAAATGACCAGTGTGTACAGATAAGACTGATAACTGGGGACAAAGAAACTTTCACTTCAGAGTATATGTAACATTTCCCTGCCTTAATTCTTGCCAGCCTGCACCCTCCTGTGGCTCCAAAGCATAAATTGCCCAGCGTCTACACCACAAGGGATGAGAGCAAGTATCTCCTATGACCTGTGCAAAGGGGTTGAATCAATCCCTCGGGGTTCATTGAGAGTCTAAACACCTTGCGGGGGTATGATACTGACAGTGGCTGTAATTTATTCTGTAATCTTTGCGACGTTTATAATCTGGCATTAAAGATTAATTTCACAGAGAAATTTACAGCAATATTTATGCAGCTGAAATCCATTGGCCAGGAGAGGATTTCCTAGACGTGAACCTGTTCCATATGAGCCTGTTTATCGTTTCAATACGTAGAGTGCACAGAGGAAATTTTACTCCACAGTTAATAGGGCACAAGCACAGTTTAACAAAGGCTTACACAGACACACACACACACACACTCTCTCTCTCTGACTGTTTACACGGTCACTTTATATAAATAGAGATCCAGTCATGTTATTGCCAAGGCACTATAACCTTCTGTTATTGTTTGTGTTAACTTTTGTTGCTAGTAGCCTTTTCTATAAAGCTGTACCAAGCATGAATGTGAATTGAGCCAAAGAATTCAGTCAATACAAGTATCTTCGTCACTGCTCAAAGACTTAAATCACAATTACTTAACCAGACCTTGTAAATTGATTGAACCATTGTTTTTGTGAGCATATTAAACATATCAGTGATGCAATTCAGTTTGTTGCCATCATCTTCCTATATTAATAAACTAGTAACAATAAGAGCCTCATATAGGTTGGGGTGACATCCATTTCCTTTATGAACACTCTGGAATATAGAAGTAACTTTCTTTTTAACACATCAGATCATAAAGCCGGCAGCTCCACCAACACTCATGAAGCTTGACACCATCCAGGACAAAGCAGCCCGCTTGATTGGCACCCCTTCCACAAACATTCACTCCCTCCACCTCCGACGCACAGTAACAGCAGTGTGTACAATCTACAAGATGCACTGCAGAAACTCACCAAGGCGCCTTAGGCAGCACCTTCCATACCCATGACCACTACCATCTAGAAGGACAAGGGCAGCAGGCACATGGGAACACCACCACCTGGAAGTTCCCCTCCAAGCCACTCACCATGCTGACTTGGAAGTATATCGCTGCTCCTTCACTAATGCTGGGTCAAAATCCTGAAACTCCATCCCTAACAGCACTATGGGTGTACCTACACCATAAGGACTGCAGCGCTTCAAGAAGGCAGCTCACCATCATCTTCTCAAAGACAATTAGGGATGGACAATAAATGCTGGCCTAGCCAGCGATGCTCACATCCACTGAACGAATAAGAAAAAATATCCAATAATGTAGTGTCTCACTTTCCTGACTAGATTTTCTGCATGTTGCACATTAAGATTGTAAGCTCAAATTGTATTTTGCATGGAACCTTATCAATCTGTCAACTGTAGGCAAGTAATAAACTGTCCCATTGGTGCACATTGCAAAGGGTTGCTTAAAGGTTAGCTGCAGTGTGTTTGATAATAATAGAAAAGGAACCATATAGAGTACAATCGTACTTCGACTGCGATGGTCACAAAGAGAAATGAACTAAAACACATGTTACAATCAGGTATCTTTAAATCAGATAATGTAGAACTAAAGCTCTCCTAAATGGCAGGCCAGAGATTTTGGTTGGGATTTAACCTGGGACAGAAAACAAGCTAATCTCATAGGATTGCATTATGGCTGACAAAACCAACCCTCTTTCCAGTCTTTTCTCCTCATTTCTCCCCTTCAGGCACCGATCCAAGGAGTTACGCTGTTCCATGGGTGCCAGCTGTCTTTCTCCGAGGGCTTATTAACATCTAAGTGTGTGTGGGAAATGTTCCTCGATCCTGGAGAGCATCATAATGGAGCTTTGCTCTAATCCTCACCTAAGGTTTACTTATATCTACTTTCCAGTAAATAGCGTTGGACAGTGAGAAGGAACCATCACTCATTACTTTCTTTTCAAGGGGAGAGCTTTATTTAAGTTCACTCTTGAGTTATAGGCATCTCGATTGGCCATTATTACCTAGTCCTAGTTACCCTGACAGTTTGGTATAGCTAAGTGACTTGCCAGGTAGTCATGAGTCAACCATGGGACTGGAGTCACATATAAGACAGACCTGGTTCAGGACAGTGGGTTTCCATCCTTAAAGGATATCAGTGAAACAGTTGGGTTTTTAGAAAAATCCAACAATTTAATGGTCATGCCAACTTTTTATTTCAATTTTTTTTAAACTGAGTTCAAATTCTCAAATTGCTGAGATAGATTTTGCACTCATGTTCTTTAATCATTAATTAAGGCCTCTAGATTGCTAATCCAGTAACATAATCACTACAGTACAATACCTATGAAACTATAATTGATCAGCATCAGGTTTAGTGTGGCATGTGTAGTTAGTCGGCTTGGATACGTATATTAATGGTGAAAATGAGAAAATAACTGCAATAGGCAGCTGAAACTTGGTGATAAATACTGCGGATGCTGGATATCTGAAAAACAGAAAACACTGGAAAATCTCAGCAGGTCTGGCAGCATCTGTGGAGAGAGAGAGTCAGAGTTAACGTTTTGAGCCCGTATGATTCTTTTTCAGAGCTCAGAACGTTAACCCTGATTCTCTCCCCACAGATGCTGCCAGACCTGCTGAGTTTTTCCAGCAGTTTCTGTTTTTATTTCAGAAACTTGGCAATTTTCGATACTGCCAGGATAAACCACATTCTATACTAGGCGACTTCAATTTGTGACTACTGAGCTACCCAGTGAGACTCTGCTCATTATAGAGCCACAAATTAGAAATCAGCAAGTAAGAAATTTAAAAAAAATAGTAAGGGGAATGTCAGAAAGATAGAAGGTTATAGTAGGTGTTAGTTAATTGAAATTTGGTGGAGTTTTAACAAGCCATTCTACAAATCTGTGTTCTCAGTAGGTAGCCACGTTCCCAGGGAGTTAGATCTTCCAGGTCACAATGTTGTCCTATCTTCAGCCTCTGCTTGCAGCTGAGATTATAGAATTACACTGCATGATTCTGGTAAACCATTGAAAATAAACCACCTTTGTACATTTAACACACATATGGTATAAAAAGAGATAACAGACTTATATGGTCAGGTCTGCTGCATAAACCTCAAATATAAAGTTTATTTATAATGTCATCTGGCCCTCCTCAATTGGGTGACTGCCTCACATCACAATTAGGATATCATTTAGTTGTTCATTATCTAAAATATTCTAGTAAGCACATCACAAAAGCCCATAGCTTGAGTCCCCACTTCATAAAATATATAATCTATGAACTGCTACATCATACTTCCTGAAATTATCTGCCATTAATGTTATTATGACAACTGAAAATACAGCTAACTCTTGTTTATGACATACAGTGAAATATAAAACCTGCTTTGCATGAACATTTCATCATTCTCCATATAATAAATAACAATATCAGGTAGCATTCAGTTAATACAAGACAATAATACAATGTGAGATTGTGGAACATGAATACTACAGCAAGGACATTGTTGGGTGCAGTTTATCAAATTATCTGTACCCCTTGATTGGAGTGATGTCTTACAATTCATTGAGTGGCACCCAGTAACCCCTTTGTAATTGTTCGCAGGTATGCATTGTCTCCTACACAATACTCCTGTCTATATTACAGTGACATGAAGAGATAAATAATTAGAGAGGGCGGGGGATGGGAATTTGGATGGGACAGAAAATATTGCAACAAAATGTGGCCATAAAATAAATTAGAGATTTCTAACTCCGTTGAAATTGTAGCTGATTTAGAAACGGTACAAAAAAAAAATGGCAGCAAACTACAGACCGAGATGGGGAGGGAAGGAATAGAAATCAGGACTGAGCAGGTTTAGGTGCCTACTTGTAAATAAAAGTAATGTAGAACGTTTGCTGATGAATCATTCAAGACCTTCTGTATTTACTGAGCTGTAATAGCATTCATCATTCTTGCTAGAGTCAAGCATGTTGAGTAGCCTTTCATCTCCCTTTGAACGAACACTAATACCCTCTCCTTCCACCAGCTTCTCAATCGAACAGATTTCCACTTAATCAATCTAACAGCACCATTGTCCGACGCAAACGAGCACAAAAAAAACCCCACAGACTCAAGCCTTTTCGCCCCCCTCTCCTCTTCTTCTTCTTCATCTCCCCTTAATTGTTTTTCACCTCTGAGGGATTAGTTTGGCCAGAGAGAGAGAGAGAGAGATGTCTCCAGCTCTGGGCCTTTTTGACATGAATTGCAAGGCTGCAAGTGAGCAAGCAGGGGCTGAGTTCTGACAAATTTGCATCTCTTTGAATGTGACGCTTGAGAAGCCGAGCCGTTAGATTAAATTTTGCCTGCTGGAAAATGAGCAAGCCGCTATCGTAGGTCTACTGGGAAGATCTTTATTCAGATTCTTGTTAGACTTGTTTATCAAGCTGACAGACTAGTCTTCTATGAGATAAAGGGCTTCTCCATCACTGGCCCTGACAGTGGTAAGACATGCAGGGAAATGAAAGAAGCAGGGAAAATATTATTAATAGATGCTGAGTTGATTTTCTTCTATTGCACGTCAAGAAGGAGCTGAGGCTTGATTGCAGCCTATGAAGTTCTGTCCAAAAAGAAGCTATTTTTCATTAAGTGATAGAAGGTCTTTCATGTTCTTGCTGAGTAGCTGAGATAAGTAATGCAGTCCTTTTTTAAAAAAGCCACTGATTTCCTATCAGTAAAGTACTGAAAGGTGGGACGCAGCGTTCCTTCTCCAAGGTGCGGTAACCCTATTTCCAATAATTTATTTGCCCATTCCAGGTCAGTCTTGTATATTCAAAAAAACCCTGCTATTTTGCTCGTCTCTAGGTGTGTACACAGGCTGATTTCCAAGCCAGACTGTCTGTAAATATATTACTGAGATAAAATGTTGGTAGCAAGTATAAGAGAAATGATGTAATAAATTTCAGAGAGAAATATGAACAGTGGACAATATTCCTTTACTAATCTCAGCCAGAAAAAGAAAGACTTGAATATGCACTGAAGATTAATGCACCATTACTGAATATGTACCAAACTGCGTGTAATTTTAATCAAAATATGGTGGGGTTATAATATCGTTTCTGTTCTGGTGTTGGTCTTAAGTCTGAATTACAGGACATTTAGGAGTGCAAGTACTTTGGACACTACTGCTCGTTAGTCCAGCTAGTTCTAAAGCAGTACAGATATGGAGTACAATATTACAGGTTATAAATTATTGCAGACACAATGCACACATATTCTCAACAAATGCAGGTACTCTGTTTAATATACTACCAGGTACAAAGCGGAGCAGATATTAAACATCATATTACTAGGTATGAAGCTGTGCTAGGATTGTGTGTAATGCAGAATCATATAATGTTACAGCACAGAATTAAGCCACTTGGTCCATCGTGCCTGTGCCAGCTTTTCAGCTATCCAATTAATTCCACTCCTCTGCTCTTTCCCCTAAACTTGTAAATTTTTCCTCGACCAGTATTTATCCAATTCGTTTTTGAAATTCATTATTACATTTGCTTCCACGATTCTTTCAGGCAGTGCTTTCCAAATCATAACATCTCGCTATGTACGAACATACGAACTAGGAGCAGGAGGAGGCCACTTGGCCCTTCAAGCCTGCTCCACCATTCAAACAGATGATGGCTGATCCGATTGTAACCTCCTGCCTAACCCCGATAACCTTTGACCTTGTTAATCAAGAATCTATCTAGTTCTGCCTTAAAAATATTCAAAGAAACTGCTTCCACTGCCTTTTGGGGAAGAGAGTTCCAAAGACTCAGGAACCCCTGAGAGAAAAAATCTCTCATCATCAGTCTTAAATGAGCAACCTTTTATTTTTAAACCGTGATCCCTAGTGGTAGATTCTCCCACAAGAGGAAACATCCTCTCCACAGCCACCCCGGTCAAGACCCCTCAGGATCTTAAAGCTTTCGATCAAGTCACCTCTGATTCTTCTAAGCTCCAGTGGATACAAGCCTAACCTGTCCAACCTGTCCCACCCGTTACTGGTATTAATCTGGTAAACCTACTCCAAACTGCATCTAATGCATTTATATCTTCCTTTAACTATGGAGACCAATAATGTACACAATAGTCCAGACATGGTCTCACCAATGCCCTGTACAACTGAAGCATAACCTCCCTACTTTTGTATTCAATTCCCCTCACAATAAGCGATAACGTTCTATTAGTTTTCCTAAAGATGTTTTTCCTCATGTTGTCTCTGATTCTTTTACCAATTACCTTAAATCTGTGTCCTCTGGTCACTTGACCCTTCTGCAACTGGAAACAGTTGATCCTTATTTAATCCATCAAAGGCCTTCAATTTTTGAACACTCCTATCAAATCTCCCTTTAATCTCCTCTACCCTTAGAAGGGCAAACCAGCTTCTCTAGTCTTGGATAATCAGAGTTTAAGGAAAGTGGAGAGCATCTGAATGTATCTGGAGGTGACAAAAGCATGAATAAACCTATTTGCAGCAGTTGTGTTGAGGCAGGTGCGGAGATGGACGGAGTTTCAGAGGTGAAAGTCGTCCTTTTAATGTCAAAAGCTCATTTCAGGGTCAAACAGGACAACAAACAGCCTGGCTCAAACTGAGGCAATGGACAAGAGGTGTTGGAGAAAGCTGGCATGGCTGACTGTATCTTAGTTTTCTGAAAAGTTCAAGGAGGATGAGGAATGATCGGGTACCACCAGTCACTGGAATTCCCTTCCTAAACATCTCTGCCTTGCTGCTTCTCCACCTTCAAAAGCCACTTCAAACATCTTCAAACATGCCTTTGGTCCCTCTCTCCCACCTCATCTCTCAATTCTCCTTGACGCCCTTGTTGAAAGCTTTAGGACCTCCTGCCACATTAATGGGCACTGTATGAGTGCAGGTTGTTTTTAAGTTACTGTCAGGGTAAAAATAATTTTAATCTTCCAGAGATTCTTTAAAGTAACACTACTGTCACAAAACTAGTATTCCTTCTACTTCTGAGAAAAACCTGTCAGAGAGATAAAAAGCCACCATTCAACAACTCACTCCTTAAAGGGACAAATTAATCTTGATCAGTCCACTCATTGTTATTAAATTTGCTGTGAGAATTTTTGGAGATGTTCCCTTAAACGTCATGCAGAAGATGAAAAGCAGAATTCCTTTGGGACAGGTATTTTTTTCATCATTATAGGAAATGTTATAACCATAAAATGCTCCATTTACTGATAATGCACCATTTTTGCCTATTTTGCATAAATGCACTTTTAACAAATTGTCCAAACTGCAAAGAGGAATGTGAGTCACACTTTCTCTACAATTGTTTTGTCTAGGGAATTCAACCTGCCATGATGTGAATGCAAAAGCTTTAACTGAAGCTCTAAAGTTACTTTGTAAAGGCGAGCTCCACCCTAATTACAGTCAACCTATTCTCAGCACCATTGACTAACTGATTGATTAATCACACCTGCTTGAGCACTACGGGGCTGATTTTAACCCTGGACAGGTTTGGTCAGGCAAGAGTAAAGCAAGTGTGAAATGCTTTTTTGTTGCAGAAAATGTCAGGCCTGGGGTATTTTAACTTCTGTTGCAGAAATGGAAACATGCACACTTTATTCGTGCAATTTCCAATGGGCCTCAAAGGCCTACATAAAGCTTAAAGGGGCGTTGCACTCTCTTCCACCTGGCAACCTACATATGATCTGAGAGAAAAGCAAAACGCTGCGGATGCTGGAAATCTGAAACTAAAACAGAAAATGGTGGAAAAACTCAGCAGGTCTGGCAGCGTCAGTGGAGAGAGGAACAGAGTTAATGTTTCGAGTCCATATGATTCTTCTTCAGAGCTAAAGGAAAGTAGAAATGTGATGGAATTTATACTGTTTAAGGAGGGTGGAGCAGGTGAAGCTGGATAGAAGGTCAGTAATAGGCGGGGTGGGGGGGGTGGTGCTAAGGAGACATTGACAAAGATGTCGTGGACGCAAGACAAAGGGAGTGTTAATGGTAGTGGTGATGACTAAAGAAGGTGCTGATAGTGGCAGAAAGGTAAGAAAGCAGAATGTGTTAATGGCAGAACAAGGGTCAGCATTCTGTAAAAGAACAACATGGAAACAAGTCAGATAGTCTTGTGGGGTGAGCGGGGTGCGGTGGAGGGGTGGGGGGGTGCTGCGGGGGTGGAGGTGGTTGGGGAAAAGGATAAAAAAATGAATAAAAATAAATAAATAGAAAATAAAAATAAATGTGAAAAAAGGATTTAAAAAGGGGTGAAGACAGAGGAGCATAGGAAAAAAGCATTGTTTGTGCCTTTGTACCCAGCCCCACCACCCCCACAGGGCTATCTGACACTTGTTTCTATGTTGTTCTTTCACAGATTCACCCTTGTTCTGCAATTAACACATTCCACTTTCTTACCTTTATGCCACTATCAGCAACTTCTTTAGTCTTCACCACTACCATTAACACTCCTTTTGTCTTGCGTCCATGACATCTTTGTCAATCTCTCCTTAGCCCCCCACCTATTACTGACCTTTTATCTGGCTTCACCTGCTCCACCCCCTTAGACATTATAAATTCCATCACATTTCTACTCTTTGCTCTGAAGGAGAGTCATTCGGACTCAAAACGTTAACTCTGTTTCTCTCTCCATAGATGCTGCCAGACCTGCTGAATTTTTCCACCATTTTCTGTCTTTGTTACAAATGATCTGAATGCCTGTAGCTGAGTGCCGCTTTACCTGGTGCTTCCAGCTAAATCAAGTCAGTTTGTGGAGACGATCCCACATGGTTTTACTCAGTAAATTGGCTTCTTGGATGTGGCTTCCAATCTGCCCAGTTAAGTTCATGGCAAAGACTTTAATGCATTAAATGACCCATCTGCAGAATGGAGCTCCAGCCAATTTCCATCTGATGTACACCCCTAATCAGCACAAAATTGGAAGCATTTCCAGCTGAGCTTTGAAGTTTGTTGAGCGGTGAATCACTTGTTGATTTCTTTCAGTCTCTCCCCCGAAAAGTTTTTTTTTAGACATTCATGAGATGTGGGCATTGCTGGCTGGGCCAGCATTTATTGTCCACACCTAATTGTGCTTGAGAACTGAATGGCTAGCTAGGCCATTTCAGAGGGCATTTAAGAGTCAACCATATTATTGTGGTCACATGTAGACCAGACCAGGTAAGGATGGCAGATTTCCCTCCCTAAAGGACATGAACTGAACCAGATGGGATTTTATAACAGTCAGAAATGATTTCATGGTCATCGTTAGACTTTTAATTCCAGATTTTTCACTGAATTCAAATTTCAACCCTGAAACTACCTTTTGAGTAAACAGGTCTTCAATTTTTTTTCTCCCAGTGTGTAAGGTTTTGCATATATCTGTTAGAATTTTGCAATGATAGGACTAGAAAGGAGGTTCTGCTGAAAGAATTTGAACAGTCAGGGACTAAATTAAAACTCAGAACAGCCAAGGTAATAATCTCGGGATTACTACCTGAACCATGGGCAAACTGGCATAGGGTAAATAAAATCAAGGAGTTAAATGGATGGCTCAAAGATTGGCGTGGGAGCAAAGGGTTTCAGCTCATGGGGCACTGGCATCATATTGGGGTAGAAGGGAGCTGTTCTGGTGGGATGGGCTTCATTTGAACCATGCTGGGACCAGCGAATTGAATTAATAGGGCTGTAGAGAGGGCTTTAAACTAAATAGAGGGAGGGAGGGTTCTGTTGAGGGGATAAGTAGGCTTACAAAGCAAAAGAATATGGCAGCATCGCAGAGCAGCTAGTTAGGTAATGATACCCAGAGTGTGACAGGAAGGGACAGAGTGTACAATCATAAAAAAAACAGCAGCAAATAGGGTCAAAAGTGGAAAAAATGGTAAAAAGGCAAAATTGATGGCTCTTTTCTTAAATGCACGTAGTATTCAGAGCAAAATAAATGAATTAACGGCACAGATAGAGGTTGATTGGTATGATCTTATAGCCATTACGGAGACGTAGGGCAGAATTTCCTGCCTGTTGGGCGGGTGGGGCCGACCCAATCTCTGGCGGGCGGGGAACCAATGCCGGCTGGAGAAGCGGGCCCCACTGCCATTTTATGTAGGTGGGCCAATTAAGGCCCGTCCAGCGTGACATCCGGCGGGAAGCGCTATGCACTCCCTGTGAGGACGAGGGGGATTCCCCAAAAGCAAGAGTGTGCTCTTTCGCGCATGCGCAAGAAAGAGCGCAAATCTCTCTGAGGCTAAGTGCTGCCTCAGGGACATTGCTTACACTCTGAAAAATGTTAAACATAGAAAGTAAAAATTCCCTAACATGCCGCCCTCATGAGATGGGACATGTTCAGTATATACATAATAAATTTATTAAAATATTTAAAATCCTGCATGAAACCTCATCCCACCGCTGAATGAGGTTTCATGTTTTTTCTATTGCCCATCGGGGCTCCTGGCCTGCCAACCTTAAGGTTGGACGGGCAGGTCCTTTAATTGTTTTAATGATCCTGTCAATGGCCTCAATTGAATTTCCCACTGAACACGGGAGTCTGAAATGCGCTAGGCGGGCCTTAATTGGCCCGCCCGCGCAAAATGGCCACAATCCTCGTGGCCTAACATGCCATGGTATCGCTGCTGCACATCCAAAGACTTATTGCCTCTTAGGAGCATTTGTACCTCCACCACCCTTTCAGCCAGTGCGTCCCACATTACTCTGTCCAAAAGGTCCTCAGCACCTCACCTATCAACCTCATGGCACTCAGCTGAAATAAATGCCACCACATTAGTCATCCCTGCGCCAAGGGGAAATGGTGTCTTCTGTCCACCTGTTCTATGCCCCTCATAACGTTATGAAGGTCAATAATGTGACCTGTCAATCTCCTGTGCTCCACAGCAAATATCGCAAGTGTTTACAATGTTTCCTCAAAACTCCAAATCTCCAGATCAGCATGCATCCAGGTCAGGAACCTTTGCACTCTCCCCACTCCGATCCCATCCCTCCTATGAAGCGCAGGTCACAACTGAATGCAGAAGTGTAGATGTGGCCTTGACAGCATTTTCTGCACTTGCAACATGACCTCCCTTTTCCTACATTCTATTCCTCGGCTAATAAAGGCAACTTTGGCTTTGACCTTGTTAAACACCTTATTTTCCTGTTCTGCTACCTTAACGGGTCTGCCCAGCAAAGTCCCTGTAATCATCGTGACTTCCCATGGTCCTACCATTACTCATGTATTCCTGTATCTTGCTTGTCTTGCCCAAGTGCTTAACCTCACACTTATCCACATAACATTCCATGTGGCATTCCTTAGGCCATCTGACCAGCCTGTCTGGATGCGTGTGTAATGTTTGGGCCTCCTCTTGACTATTTACCACCCCACCAATGTTTGTCTCCTTAGGTTCTTGAAGGTTGAGCACATTATGAGCCTGGGGGGGGGAAAGGGATGAAAGGTGTTGCTGACTGAACGCTAACTGATACTTGTTGTTAATTTCAGCATCACCACCGCATGGGTGCCAGGAGGATGTCCAGAGCACCCCCTTCCACACCTGAGGGGCATCACTTGAAACTTGCGTCACATAATTTCAGCGAGCCAGGCACCAGCACAGCAACAAACACTTCAGTGGGGATTATGACACCGGCTAGTGTCCCAGGGCACAGTGGAGAGGGCACTTCACAATCGCTGGAGGAGATGGCACAGACAGAGAGTGCCGATGGCGCCAGCAGCCGGAAGACTGCAGAGGACCAGGCACATGCTGAGTCGGGCCGTGATGATGTGCCTCTGGAGATGTCCACCATGCAGCAGCTGCAGGCAAAGCGGCAGGGTGCGCGGGAGCATCTGGCAGGGCTGCATGAGGGTATGCTTCACTTTGTCTCTGTGGTGGAGGAATCCAGGCAGAGTGTCAGTGATGGCATGAACCTCAGGACAGAGCTTCAGGCTTCGTCCATTGAGAGATTGGCCATTCTCATGGAGAGGGGCTTTGATCGAATTGATTGGGTTATGTTCTGACCTGCAAGCCCTCACAGTGCTAATGGCCACAGATGGTCATTCGCAATGTGGAAGATGTTCTGGGCACCAAGTGTGGCAGCTCAGTGCCCATCCAAATGCGGTGAGCAGGGAGGTCCGATGTGACCTCACAACGGTGCAGCAGCTGCCTGTCGTCGCTGCGAGCTCCTCTCAGGGCACTCCGGATGAGGCCAGCAGCTCCTCCGCCCCTCTGCCAGTGACCGTTGCATCCATTGAGGCTGCGACAACTGGGGAGGTGCCAGTTCTGGAACTGACCACTCCCTCCCAGGCGGGGCCAGCACAGGCTCCACGGGCCAGAGGACGTCCACCAAGGTCAGCGAGGCCAACAGGACAGCAGAGTCAGCAGGCTGTCTCACAAGCCACTCCGGGCGATGGGGCGGCACCTAGACGTAGCACCCGAAAACGAAAGCATAAGGCACGATAAGCACTCCACGGGTTTGTCACTGGTAATTTTGTGCTGCCCCTAGATTAGGGAATGTTTCATTATGTGCGTCAGAGCGACGTTTGTTGTTTATTTTGGTGGCAATAAAGTCCACATTTCTGACCATGGCCGAGGGTGTTTCCTTTGTGTTGCATTTGTATGTTTCACAGACATATCATGAGTGTTTGAGTGGACATTGATGTTTCTGTTCTAAGCCCTTAGCTGCAGCTGATGAGGTGGAAGATGTAGCACCTAAGTGCCACGTGTGGAAGCACCAGGCAATGCTGTTCCTGCAGATCCATGTGTGTGGAGCTAACTGAAGGTTCATTGGATTAAATTGTCCTGGGTGTCCCTGCCTCCTTGGTGTAATAGCGGGTCAGCGTGCTGCCCCTCATCATCGCCCTGTGTTTCCCCATCCTCTGAGCCACTGCTGGATTCATCATGTGCAGCCTCAGCCAGGGTGTCAAGGTCTTCATCGTCAACTGCATCCCCCCTTTCCAGCGCAAGATTGTGCAGAGCGCAGCATGCTACCACTATCACAGAGACGCAATCTGGGGGGTATTGAGTGGTCCAGGCAATGGAAGCGCATCTTGAGAAGACCAATGGCTCTCTCCACCACAGCCCTTGTGGTGCCGTGGCTCCAGTTGTAGCCCTGCTCAGCTTCTGTTATTGGATGGTGGAGAGGCGACATGAGCCACCTTCTGAGAGGATAGCCCTTATTACCCACCAGCCAAACATCCAGCCAAGCTGGAGCACTGAAGAGCCCCGGCACCTGGGAGTGTCTGAGGATGTAGGCATCGTGGGAGCTGCCTGGGTACCTTGCACAGGCTTGTAGAATCTGCATCCTGTGATCACACACTCTCTGCACATTCATGGAGTGGAAGCCCTTCCTGTTGACGAAGGCACCGGGCTCATCTGCTGGCGCCTTGATGGCCACATGTGTACAGTCTATAGCACCCTGGATGCGGGGGAAGCCAGCAATGGCCGCAAAGCCTCTGACTCGCTGTGCCTGACTTGCCTGGTCACAGCACAAGTGGATGAAGGTCAGTGCCCATCTGAACAGAGCGTCTGTAACCTGCTTGACACAAGTATGGACAGCTGATTGGGAGACACCGCAAAGATCACCCACCAAGCCCTGGAAGGAGCAGATGCATAGAAGTGGAGGGCAACTGTGACCTTCAGAGCCGCTGGCATGGGGTCTCCACCCACACAGTTAGGGGAGATCTCAGGACCAATCATCTGACAGATATAATTCAATGTCCCCCTTGAGAGTCGGAGACTCCTTCGGCACTGCACCTCAGTCATATTGAGATAGCTGCTTCGCCGCCTGTATACCCTGGCAGCAGGATAGTGGTGTCTTCTGCGGCCCCTTCCACCTTGGACAACCTCTTGGCTCTGCATCCCTTGTGCCTGCGCCTGGCCTCCCAAAGGTGGCTCCCCCGGAGGCTGATTGTCCACTCCTAGCCTCCTCCTTATTCTATCCTTCCCTTCCCCCTCAGAGGAGCTGCCTCCAGTGGAGATGTCAGAACCCATACCCCAGGCTAAATGGAGGCCTCTGGAAAGCTGCAGGCCCAATAATGATTATTGTCTGCAGACTGCTGAGCTGAAGCTTCAAAGTACAGAGAAAGCTGTTGGAAATCGATCTGAACTGCCAGCAATCACACAGGCAAGTTTAAAACACTTTCTGCAATAAATACTTCAGATAAAACTTTAACAACTCCTCTGAGCCCACATATCCCTCCCGTGGATGAAGTTTGTTAAAAAAAATCAGTTACCCACCTGCCCGTTGCATCCATGCACTGAGGCGAAGATCGCACGAGCTCTTCAAAATCGGCGTTGATTGCTGGGTTAAGGGCCTTAACAAGGTTTTTAATTAATGGTGGGCGCACGTCACGCTTCATAGCGTGCCCGCCCAGCTAAATATCGCGATGTCATGCGCTGATGTCAGGACGCTCGCCCGACGTCAGCGCGTGACATTTTAAGCGCTGACGTGTGGGCTCCACCACCCGCACCTCAGCCATAAAATTCTGTCCTATAGGCCAGTTAGTTTGCCATCTGTCATTGGGTAAATGTTGGAATCTATTATAAAGGATGTAATGGCAGAGCATTTAGAAATGCATAATATAATCATGCAGAGTCAGCATGGCTTCATGAAGGAGAACTCAGGCCTGTCAAATTTATTAGAATTCTTTGAGGAGTAAACAAGTAGAATAGGTAAAGGGGAACCAGTAGATGTAATATATTTGGATTTCCAAAAGGCGTTCAATAAGCTACCACACATTAGGCTACTCAATAAGGTAAGAGTCTATGATGTTGGGAGTAGTATATTAGCATGGATCAAGGACTGGCTAACTAATAGAAAATGGAGAGTTGGGATACGGGGGGCATTTTTGGGGTGGCAAGCTTCTTTACCACAGAGGGCTGTAGAGGTTGGGTTGTTGAGTATATTCAAGGCTGAGATAAACAGTTTTTTAATCAGTAGGGGAATCAAGAGTTATGGGGAAAAAGCAGGAAAGTGGAGTTGAGGATTATCAGGTCAGCCATGATCTCATTGAATGGCAGAGCAGACTTGATGGGCCAAATGGCCTACTTCTGCTCCTGTGCCTAATGGTCTTAAACATGAAAAATTTAATCTTGGCCCTTCTGAACTTATGGAGTGCCACAGGGTTCAGTGCTGGGGCCACAATTGTTAACAATATATATTAATGACTTCGATGAGGGAAATGAATTTACTATCGCCAAATTAGTGGATGACACAAAAATAGGTGGGTAAACAAGTGATGAGGATAACACAAGGAGTCTACAGAGGGATATAGACAGGTTAAGTGAATGGGCAAAAATGTGGCAGATGGAATATAATGTGGGAAAATGTGAGGTTATGCACTTTGGCAAGAAAAATAGATGAGCTGAATATTATTCAAATAGAGAAAGACTGAAGAAAGCTGCTGCACAGAGGGATTTGGGAGTCCTTGTGCATGAATCCCAAAAAGCTAGCATTCAGGTTCAGCAGGTAAAGCGAAGGCAAATGGAATGTTGGCCTTTATTTCAAAGGGAATGGAGTATAAAAATAGGGAAGTCTTGCTAAAACTATACAAGGCACTAGTTATACCACACCTAGAATACTGTGAACAATTCTGGGCCCTTTATCGAAGGAAAGATATACTGGCATTGGAGGCAGTCCAGAGAAGGTTCACTGGGTTGTTCCTGGGGCTGAAGGGATTTTCTTATGAGAAGAGGTTGAGTAGATTGGGCCTGTACTCATTGGAGTTTAGAAGAATGAGAGGCGGCCTTATTGAAGCATATAAGATTCTTAGGGGGCTTGATAGGTTAGATGCTGAGAGATTGTTTCCCCTTGTGGGACAGTCTAGGACCAGATGGCACCATCTCAGAGTAAGGGGCCACCCATTTAAAACAGAGATGAGGAGGAATTTCTTCTCTCAGAGGGTAGTCAATCTGCGGAATTCTTTAACACAGAGGGCTGTAGAGGTTGGGTTGTTGAGTATATTCAAGGCTGAGATAAACAGTTTTTTAATCAGTGGGGGAATCAAGAGTTATGGGGAAAAGCAGGAAAGTGGAGTTGAGGATTATCAGGTCAGCCATGATCTCATTGAATGGCAGAGCAGACTTGATGGGCCAAACAGCCTACTTCTGCTCCTGTGCCTAATGGTCTTAAACATGAAAAATTTAATCTTGGCCCTTCTGAAGTTTCTTAGTTTCTTCATCTGTGTTACTCGACCAACTCTCATTATATTTCTGAATCCAGGTCAGAAATATGCTTGGGGCTCTCCACTTAGAGTACCAGGCTATACTGATTCCCCCCTTTCAGCCAATTTGTTAAATACTTACAAGTATTACCCAAGATACCCATTAATTCCAACTTGTATGGCAGCCTTTCAAGCAGGACTTTGTCAAAGACTTGTCAGATGCCTAGGTATGCTGTACGATAACCAATTGGGGTGTCACTTTCTCAGAAAAGTTAAGGAACATTATTGGGAGTATGGAGACCTTCTGAGACTATGCTGGCCCACCCCCCTCTACCAGCTTATATTTCACCACATTTCTATATTTCTTTAGTTCTGATGAAGAGTCATATGGACTCGAAACGTTAACTGAGTTCCTCTCTGCAGATGTTGTCAGACCTGCTGAGTTTTTCCAGCTATTTTTGTTTTTGCTGGCTATTTATTAGGTATTTTGCTCTCAAGATTCCCCATAAAAATCAATTCCATTTATCCAGTTATTGACACAAGATTAATTGCTACCACATTGATTGTTTCCAACTGAGTGGGCCTTCCCTTGTATTCACTTATGATCATCAGCGCATTATAGAGTTCATTGCTAATCTCATTTCACACCCTTGGCTATGCAACATCTCTGGATTTACTGCTTATTCTTGGCCTTTTGAGTCTGCCTAGGTAACTGGCAGGGGCAGAACTAGAGTTGCCAAAATCAGCTTCAGTTCCCCTTGTACTAAGGTGGGGAATAATCAACCTGATTGACTACTTCATGTAAAATGCAAATGCATGGACTTTAGGTAAGGAGAAGGTTGGGTTTGTTTGTAACATCCATCATGGTTACTTCTTGTTTTCATGCTGTGCTCTTTTGAAAGAGCTATGGATTAGTGACAGGATGAATCAGAGATCTGGGAAGATTTAGATTTATTTCAGAATCCTTAGCAGACCATTTGGAATTTGAGGCTGTCTGTATGGGGAAGGACACAGCGGTGGGGTGGTAGGGGGGGAGGAGAAAAAGAGGAATACCCATGAATATGAACAAAGGCACAAATAATGCATCTTTCCTATGTTCCACCACCGATGCATATACTTACTGTGGGGACATTGAGTTTTCTGTATAAACCCTACTGTTTTGTGTTTTGTGTTATTAATTTTGTACCTGTGGGATTTTCAATTTTGTGATGTTAAAGGCTAGGCTGTTTACCGTTTAGTTATTCAAATGGATGGGAAAGATCCTGTGGCAGTTTCCAAAGAAGAACAGGTAATTCTGCTAGTATCTTCATCAGCATTCCTCCACCAAATATTGTCACCAAAAAAACAAATGCATTCTCATTACTGTTTACAGGACATCGCAAACATAGAATGGCTGACATGGGAGAGTCACCTCACTCCAAAAAAGGTTAATTGATTGTCTGAAGTGCTTTGAAACATAAAAAGGTTCTATATAAGTGCGAATTTACAATTATTATTGTTTATTATTGCCTCATCAGGCATGTATATAAAAAAAAATCAAGAAAAATTCCTTGGCTCATCGAGCCACAAAGGGAAAGTTGCAACTTATACCACCATTCAGCCTCCGCTGCTTATTTAATCTTTCTTTACTGGAGACTCCACAACAATCCTGGAGGGTTGACAACACTGCCAACTCTGTGCCTCACAAAAAGCTGGAGTCTTAGAGGGAAGGGTATTGGCATTCTCACTTCTCCATATGCAACACCCTATAGCAGCCGATCGGAGAGCAGCTGAAAATCAATCTAATGAAGCACAACACATGAGTGACAGGAAGCCTTGGACAGTGCACACCTGGCTTTTTTGTTGGGACTATTATGGGGAAGCATTTTGCCTATCAGACCTTCATTATGGCCATTACTTTTCATGAAACTGAGTTACTACGCAACCTTTTACGTGTGGAGTGTAGAAATGGGGGAGGGGGGGCAGATGGCTGTCAATTCAACTATATTCACTTGTATTTTACTATCTCAGCCCTTACCTCCCAATAAGATCGGCCAACCCAACAACTTCTCCAAACAAAGCCCATCAAGGGTTAACCCTTTTACTGGGTCATATCACTTGAAGGCACAAAGCTGGCAGATTGGTTGCTTCCTAATACATGAAACTGACACTTTCCATCACTGAGGGAGATAGAGACACTGCAGGTGTGCGAGGCTGAACTCACACAGTGCCCCAGTGGAGAAATAACACTTTGATAATTCATGCTAACATCTCACAGCACAGGTTGACTCGAGGTTTTTTTTTGCTGGCGAGCGTCTCATGCTGTTTTCCCTGATTCCTGCTTCCTCGTTAACCTGAGCCTGGTCCATGCAACATCTGCGGGATCTGTACTATTAGCTTACACAGATTGAGGTGCCAGCCTAGGGACTTGGGGGCCAATAGCATATGCAGATTGGGCCGCAGAGCAGCAAGGTAACTCGGCAGTAGGAGAGAGGGAAAAAAAGTGCTCTCTCATTTAGCTTCAGCCTACTACCTTCTGTTTGAATTCGATTAGATCTCAGAGCTATAAAGTCACAGGGTGGGGAGTTCTGTGTCATTACATTTCATGGCTCCTGTTTAAGGCCATTTGATTACAATATGGAAGCACTTACAAGCAGCCGTTTGCAGATGTGTAAGGGAGCCCGCTGGCATTAGTCTAAAATTGATTTGCTTAATACGGAACAAGACATTAACTTCTTCAGTGCTGCAATACTTTTCCTATTTGTGAGGGGTTGAGGGGGAAGAAGTAAATGTGACGGTAATTATTTTTAATGATCTTTAATGGGATTTTCCTGGAATCTACCGTATGAAAATAATACTGCAGGTCCTGTACATTTTACTGCTTTGCGCTGTGCTTTGTATGACCGTTTTCAATCTAATTGTGTTAGAAACATTTCTGTAAATATACCTTTTTAAAACTACAAAATGACTGCCTGAATTATGTGTAAAAGTGTTTTCAGATCCTACCTTTACCTAATCTTTTGTGTTAGATATACCGAAGTTAACTACTGTGGAGGTCAGACGATGACTGTAAACTGCTAGAGCTCATTTACACCACCTCTCGATTGAATGGCTATTTTGTTATCCATCTCTAGGTAGCTGCTATCCTCTGTGTGAGTGCTTCGTGGCTATTGCATAGAACAATAAAGTAAACTCTCTGCTTGCCAAACATTACTTTCATTATGCAATGTATGGTTTCATATTATCAAGCTTTCTGTCTTTGTTGGTCACATGGGGTATGCATCATGGAGTCTAGGGCAGATACATAAAAATTGCACCCCTTTTAACATTAACTTATAGATGTGTCAATTTGCTAATGCTAAAACATCTTGTTGTTGTTCTGATTCAGGACATATCAACTTGTGATGACCTTTGACCCAGAAGCAGTACAGTAAGGAAAATTTGTAATTTCTTTAAAAAGTCTGTGGAATCTGTATTTGTTTTTAAGAATATTTGAAAGGGACTTTTAAGATTGTGTAAAGGGACCGATTGTAATTTTCTTGGATAATAAGACATATTGGTCTATGTGACCTGACAGCCCTTCAGCTGGAAACAGTACCAACAGGGAAGTAAGTTAAGGCCAGAGGCCATGTAGTTGGCAGACACAAAGGAGAGCTTCAGACAGAAGGGAGAAGTACAGGCAGAGGAGCTGGAGGGTGAAGGTGATCAGCACACAGGTGCAAACACAAAGGACTGTATCTTCCAGTTGGCAAGCGGGGGCGAGGCCCACCTGCTGACATGTAAAATGATGCAGGGCGATGTCGGACGGGTATCCTGACGTCACCCCGCATCATTTAGATTTTCAGGTTGTTGACCGCGCAACCAAGTCGGCTGCGCGCCCGTCGGCCTGTCAATGGCCTATTAAGGCCATTAACGAAATAGTTGAACTCATTAATGGACCAGCGCGTCCAGCCTTAAGGTTGGCGGGTAGGCCGGGAGCCCTGGCGGGCTTCAGAAAAAGCATGAAACCTCATTCACGGGCCAGATGAGCTTTCATGAGGATTTAAAAATCTCACAATATTTTAAAATAAATGTATGGACATGTCCCAACTCATATGTCGGTGTCACATGAGGGGACATGGCAGCGAAATTTTTTTTTCGTAGCTTTATTTAAATTTTAAAATCTGAGCCGATCTCCCTGAGACAGCACTTTGCCTCAGGGAGATCTGTGCGCTCTGTTGCGCGCGTGAACTCCCGGCTGAGGGAATCCCCCCAGCCCACACAGGGAGCATAGCGCTTCCTGGAGGATGGCACGCTAGGCAGGCCTTAATAGGCCCGCCCACATAAAATGGCGGCACGGTCCCGACCGGGGGTGGGGGCGGAGGGGGGGGCCAATCGGAAGCCCACCTGCCCGCACCCATTCCCACACTTTCCCCCCATGGGGGTGGGGAAATGTTGCCCAAAGAGAAAGGAGTTAGAGACAGAAAGAGTAACGCAGAGAAGAAGCAAATCATTCTCAGGAAGAGGTCAGTTTTTCTGTTTGGCAGAAAAAGAGACAGAAGATCTTGGAGGTACATTGCAAGCTGGCTAAAGAGACCTAAAACCTGGAAAGCTGTGTGAGTGGCTTGGCGACATGAAACAGCTTAGTGTTTTCCCAGAAGTGGCCAAACCGTGAACTTGGGTGTTATTGGTTAGTTGGTTGAAATGGAACTCTGGAAAGTGACACCATCTGGACTATCATGGCCCGAGGGAGAGAGGGCTTATAGATGATAATCATACCCGTGAAGCTTGAAGATGAAAGCTGAAGTTGAACAGGGCTCCTGACCTACCCTGCATGAACAAAGAACAGCATATTGTGGAACTAGATAGCAATGTCGTGCCACATTTATGTGGGGTGTGACGCAAATGCTTGTGGTTGCTTAAGACGTCTCTTTGTTGTGTCGTCTAAGCAAAAAGAAATTTGCTATTTTATTTGAAGCATCGTTTACCTGTTAATTCATGTTTAACTTACATTGGTTCTGATTCATGTCAAAGCACAAGTTCCGAAAAGTGAAACCTTGTTGGTAAGTTTCTTCATTTGGGGGTCATTTGATAAATTTGGTTATTTTGGTTTACAGCTCCCCCCACAGGGGTCATAACAAACTAATCCAGGGCTACAGGAAAAGAGTGTTTGGACAGTTCTTTCAAAGACACGATGAGCCAAATGATGGCCGGGTCAGGGCAGATCGCCAGTGTTCAGGGATTAAATGTGGCACTAAGACACCCCTGGATTAATGTGCACCAAGCAACATGCTGCATTGATGACTGACATCTTTGTGCATTTGTTATTTAAGCAGATGCTGCTGTTTGTAATAGATGGTATATTCATATGGCCCTGTGGCCTGCTGCTCATTAACTTGCTTATATACAGGTAATGGTGGCTGTAAAAATGTCTGTGTGGTTCCATGAGCTTTGATCCAGATTGGAAAAAATGTGACATTAATGGGTCTATTTTAGGATTGTCAACCTTCCAGGATTGCCCTGGAGATTCTAAGAGTTAATATTTTTTTTAATACCCTGGAGAGGCAACTGAGACCTGTGGCTTTTAATTCCTACACCATGTGGGAACTTCAGGACACTTCAAGTAACTTGGGGCACCATGTGCGTAGGAAGTCCCTCCAGCTGTTTGAGCTCAAACTCTGGATTTCTGAGGCTGAAGGCCAGCTGGAATCACTGCGGAGCATCAGGGGTGGGGGTCAGTGTTTCCTGGATTTCATACTCCAGTGGGTGGCTACCTCAAAGGTAGCAAGAGTTCAGAATTGTAGATAAAGATATAGTGGCCACCTGGAAGAGTAGGAAGAGGCAGGAAGTACAGGAATCTTCAGGGTGTGTTCCACTCTCAGACAGGTACTCAGCATTAGAGAATGCTGCGCGTAATGACACCTTGAAGGAATTCAGGCCAGAGTATGGCACCAATGGACAAAGGACTGCACAGGAGGGAACAAGAATAGAAATGCACTTGCTATAGGGGTTTCATAGATAGGAGGACAGACAAACATTTCTGTAACTGATTTTGTAAGTCACAGGGTGTGGTGCCTTCCTGGTGCCAGTGAAGAACATCATGGAGAGGGTGAAGAATATTCTGCAGCAGGAAGTGAGTGAGCGCAAAATTGTGTTACAAATTGGTGCCCACAACTTAGAGAGGGCAGGTACAGGAAAATCTCTGTTACGCAGCACACTGCGGAGGAGGTGCCAGTTCAGCAAATGTGCTGGTTATCTGAGGTGTAAGGTGACTTCCATGTTTTCATCCAGTGAGAAAGCTCCAGGATGATCACATGGGCACTGAGATCCCAAGAGGTCTGAGAATGCACAAATCGAGCGGTGCCAAGGGCCAGTAGTGCTGCAGGGCAGTGGGAAGCTGAGACCAGAGTGAGGATAGGCAGCCAATAGCTGTTACCGGTGAGTCTGACATGTCCAATCAATAAAAAGACCCAAACCCAGAATTCAGTTAATAGAACATTGCATTAGTAGAATGCAGGAGAACAGCGTTGAGGCCCTATGGTCAGATTTTCAGGAGGTAGAGAGGAAGTTAAAAAGTACAACCTCAAAGCCAGTAACCTCTGGATTACTTTCAGTGCCAAATGCATAGTGAGAGTAGAAATAGGAAGATAGGGAGGATCAATGACTGGCTTGAAGCATGGTGCAGGATTCATGGGGCATTGGAGCCACTTCTGGGGCAGGATGCACCTCTGCATGACTGGGACCAAGGTCCTTGTGTTCACTAATGTGCTGAGGAGAGTTTAGATGAAATTGGCATCAGATGGGAACCAGCATATGGAGGTAGAAAAGAGACATAAGGTGTATAAAGGAGTGAAGGCGTACTAGAGAAGGAAGTAGTACCATATTAGATAGGAGCAGACAAAGAAGAACTAAAACGGATAAAAAGACAGGTTTAGAATGCATGTCTGTAAATGTACAAATTGTGGTAAATAAAGCTACAAGCACAAATAGCCATGTGGGAATACATGAAATGGCGATAACAGAAAGGTGACTTAAAAATGGTGAGTATGAGGTGATTAATATTCATGGATACAGATGCCTGCAAATCCGACCCAGGAAATGTAACCCGGAATTTCTGATTTTCAGTCTGGGGGGGGCTAGCGGGTGAAAACATGAGTCACAACGGTAAACCCAGAAAGAGTTGGGAGGCTGCCTGATGCTGAAGCAGGATTGGCGGAAGGCCTGCCTCAGTGCCCAGGCACTTTGTCAAAAAGATCAAAAGATGAATAAAACAAAAAACAGCCCTCCAACCTGCCCCCCCTCCACACACTTCTGATCTATGTCAAATCATGCCCCCCACCCACGCCCCATGGCCCCCAAACCCTCCACACCAACCTATGGCCCTCTAACCACCCCCAATGTCCCTTTATATACCCTATGCCAACTTAGTACCAACTCATGCTAATCCATTCCCTCATCCACCAGCCTTTACCTTTATACCTACCATGCCAACTCATCCAGTATCCACCACGGGCAGACCTCAGGGCTCATGTTGAGACGAAATAAAGTTCTTAAGTGTCTTTTACCAGTTCCAGGTCTAAAGTGTACAAGTTGTGTTTTGGACATCCCACTAACCAAAATCAAATCTGACTGAGGCAGCTGCACTTTAACATGCAGTTGTCTCCTTGAACCATGGGTGTACACACTAGAATCTGCCCCTATTACCACCCCCCTCCATGCGAAAATGTTTCGGGAGTAGGACATCTGGATCTTCCACCACCATTTTCACAAAGGTGAAGAGCCTCTCCATTATCACAAAAATCCTGGCCAAAGTGTTCAGAAAAAGTAGCGACGGGATAAAGGCAGTTGGATTGGCAGTACTGGCTAGGGAAGACATTATAGTGCTGGAAAGAGCGAGGCAAAGGTAGAATCATTTGGTTAGAGTTGAGAAAAAAGAAGGGTGTGATCACACTATTGGGGGTATTCTATAGGTCTCCAAATAATAAGAGAGAGAGAGACAGAGGGGCAAATCTGCAGGGAAATCACAGAGATGTGCAAGAACTATAGAGTGATGATAGTGAGGGACTTTAATTAACCAAATATCAATTGGGATAATATTAGCAAGAGAGTAAGAGTTAGAGAAAGGAGAGGAATTTCTAAAATGTGTTCAGAAGAACTTTTTTGGCCAATATGTTCTCATCCTAATTAGGAAAGAACTATTTTTGGTCTGGTGGATTAAGTTTCTGTGGGGGAACACTTCAGTAAGAGAGATCATTGTATGATCAAGTTTGGATTAGTAGTGGAGAAGAGCAAGCAACAGTCTGAAGTAGAATTTCTAAATTGGAAGAGGGCTAACTTCATTGGGATGAGAGGGGATTTAGCCAGGGTAAAATGAAACCAAAGACTGACAGGAAAATCTGTAACAGACAATGAGTGATCATTAATAAAGAGATGTTTCAGGTATAGGCTAGGTACCTTCCAACAAGATAGGTAGGAAAGTAGGTTGTGAAGAGGACATAAGGAGGGTACAAAGGGATATAGATAGGTTAAGCCGAATGGGTCGAGATCTGGCAAATGGAGTATAATGTGGGCAAATGTGAAATTCTCCATTTTGGCAGGAAGAATAAAAAAAGAAGCATATTATCTAAATGTTGAGGGATTGAAGAGCTCTGAGATGCAGAGTGAGATACTAGGACCTAGGGGCTAGTATTCACGTACAGCAAGTAATTAGGAAAGCTAATAGAATGTTATTGGTTATTGCGAGAGGAATTGAATATAAAAGTGGGGAGGTTATGCTTCAGTTATACAGGACATTGGTGAGACAAATTAGGAGTACTATGTACAGTATTAGTCTCTTTATTCTGAACTGTGTTAGAAGCGGTTCAGAGAAGGTTTACTAGACTGATACAAGGAATGGGCGGGTTGTCTTATGAGGAAAGGTTTGACAGGTTAGGCTTGTATTTGCTGGAGTTTAGAAGAGTAAGAGGCGACTTGATTGAAACCTTTAAGATCCTGAAGGGTCTTGAAGGGATGGATGTGGAGAGTATGTTTCCCCTTGTGGGCAAATCTTGAACTAGGGGTCACTGTTTAAAAATAAGGGGTCTCCTATTTAAGACAGAGTTGAGGAGAATTTTTTTCTCTCAGAGGGTAGTGAGTCGGTGGAACTACCTCAAAAGGCAGTGGATGCAGCGACTTTGAATATTTTTAAGGCGGAGGTAGCTAGATCATTGATAAGCAAGGGGATGAAAGGTTATCGGAGGTAGGCAGGAGGTTACAGTCAGATCAGCTATGATCTTACTGAACAGCGGAGCAGGGTCGAGGGTCCAATTGGTCTATTCCTGCTCCTAATTTGTGTGTTCGTATATATGTATGTAACAAGGGGCAAAGCAGCCAGGACTCATTGGACGACAAGGGAGATAGAGAATATGCTGAAACATGCATGATGTGTGTTAATTTGTTTCTTCAAGCAAAAACAGGCCAAAAACAACGAGCTGAGAGGGGAAATGAAGAGGAAATTAAGACTGGTAGAGAATATGGGAATGGCAAAGCAGTTAGCATAAAAGGGAACCCAAATATCTTTAAGCAGGTAGTATGAAGCAGGCTGTGACCTATGAGGAACAAAGAAGGTGATATATGCTTAGAGGTGCACAGCAAGGCTAATAAGTATTAAATAAAAACAGAAAATATTGGAAAAACTCAGCAGATCTGGCAGCATGTGTGGAGAGAGAAACAGAGTTAACGTTTCGAGTCTGTATGATTCTTCTTCAGAGCCAAAGCTTCTCTTTAGCTCTGAAGGGCCATAGAACCATAGAAAGGTTACAGCACAGAAAGAGGCCATTCAGCCCATCATGTATGCACCAGCTGAAAAATTTTAAATAATGAAAAAAAAAACTAGCTGCCCCTTTAATCCCACCTTCCAGCACCTGGTCCATAGTCTTACAGGTTCCAGCACTTCAGGTGCAGACCCAGGTGCCTTTAAATCAGTTGAGGGCTTCTGTCTCCACCACCAAACCAGGCAGCGAATTCCAGACACTCACCACCCTCTGGGTGAAGAGGTTTTTCCTCATGTCCCTTCCAGTCCTTCTACCAATCACCTTAAATCTGTGCCCCCGGTAATTAACCTCTCTATTAGGGGTAACAGGGCACCCCTGTCTACTCTACCTCAGCCCCTCATAATCTTGTACACCTGAATCAGGTCACCCCTCAGCCTCCTCAGTTCCAAGGAAAACAGGCCCAGCCTATCCAATCTTTCCTCATATTTTCAAGCCCTGGCAATATTCCTGTAAATCTCCTCTGTACTCTCTCCAGAGCAATTATGGCCTTCCTGTGATGTGATAACCAGAACTGTGCACAAGATTCCAGCTGTGGCCTAACCAGCATTTTATACAGTTCCATCATTACATCGCTGCTTTTGTATTCTATACCTTGGAAAGCATTCCAAACGCTTTCTTTACCACCTTATGCTCATGTCCTACCACCTTCAGGGACCTGTGGACATGCACTCCAAGGTCTCTCTCTTCCTCTACCCCTCCCAAAATCCTCCCATTTTTTTATGTATTCCCTAGCTTTGTATGCATTCCCAAAATGCATTAACTTACACTTCTCTGGATTGAATTCCATCTGCCACTTTTCTGCCCACTCAACCAAACTATTGATGTCATTCTGGACACAACAGCCATCCTTTTCACTATCAACATTGCCAAATTTCCCAATCATGTATCCTAGGCTGTTAAAGGAAGCCAGGGAGGAAATAGCTGATGCTCTGGGGATAATTTTCCAATCCTCATTAGACACAGGCGAGGTACCAGAGGATTGGAGGTCTGCAAACATTGTACCATTATTTTAACAGCCTAGGATACAGTCCATCTGGCCCTGATGACTTATCCACATTCAAGAATGTCCGTCTCTGCAGTGCATCCTCTCTCACTATGCTTATTGTACCTAATATTTCACACACTACCTCTTTAACTAGAATATCTGCTTCATCCCTCTCCTTAGTGAAGACGGAGGCAAAGTACTCACTGAGAAAGCTGCCCACATCATATGGACTTGAAACATTAACTCTGTTTCTCTCTCCAGACACTGCCAGACCTGCTGAGTTTTTCCAACATTTCCTCTTTTTATTTCAGACTTCTGCAGATTATGAGGGGAATAGATAGAGTGGACAGGATAAAATTGTTTCCCTTAGTGGAGAATTCTAGAACTAGGGGACATAGACTCAAGATAAGTGGCAGAAGGTGTAGAGGGGACATGAGGAAGAACTTTTTTACGCAGAGGGTATTGGGTGTCTGGAATTCGCTGCCCAAGTTGGTGGTAGAGGCAGAAACTTTAAACTCTTTTAAAAAGTACCTGGATCTGCACCTAAAGTGCTGTAAGCTGCAGGGCTATGGGCCGGGTGCAGGAAGGTGGGATTAGAAAGGGTGTCCTCAGATTGGCATGGACAATATGGGCTGAATGGCCTCCATCTGTGCTGTAACTTTTCTTTGGTTCTATGGTTCCAGCATCCGCAGTATTTTGCTTTTACCTTAGCACTTTGTATTGATGTTTATGAAGGAAAAGAATGTTATCTAAATATTGATAGAAACGGAGAAGTTAGAAGTATTGGGTGGGGTGAAAACAGATAGGCAGGATGTTCTGGAAAGGCTAGCTATGCTCATATTAGATAAATTGCCTAATCCAGGTAGCTTGCATCTTTGGTTCTTCAGGGAAGTTAGGGTGGAGATAGTGAAAGGGCTTGCCAGAATCTTCCAAGCTTCCTTTTTTATGGGAGACGCATGGCAAACGTGACACTTTTGTTCAGGCAAGTGTGTAAGGGCATTCCTAGTGACTACAGGACAGTCAGTTTAACATCAATGGTGGGTAAAGTTTGAGAAACAATAATCAAGGAATAAGTTAGCAGGCACTTGGAGAGTTTTGAGTTAATTAGGAGAACTAGCATGGACTTGTAAAAGGCAAATTGTGGTTGACTAACCTAATTGAGTTTTTTTTTGATGAAGTAGCAGAGAATGTTGATGAAGGGAATGCAGTGGATGTTGTCTCTGTAGATTTTAAGAAATCTTTTGACAAATACCACATAAAAAGCTGATTGACAAAATTGAGGCACTTAGAATAGGAGGGTCAGTGAAACCTTAGATAAAATTGGCTTAAGAGCTGAAAATAACAAGACATAGTAAATGGAGGATGGTAGGCAGTGTGTTCCCAAAGGGTCGGTGCTAGGACCACTGTTTTTTTATATACATATATATAAATGACCTGGATATTGGAATACAAAGTAACATTTCAAAATTTGCTGATGTTACCAAACTTGGAGGTGAGGCAAACTGTGAGGACAATACCAATCGATTGCAACAGGACACAGATAGACTAGAAGAATGCACAGGCAAGTGGCAGATGGAATTTAATAGCGAGAAGTGCAAGGCGATGCCTCTTGGCAGAAGGGATAGTGAGAGATAATATAAAGGAAATAGCACAGTTCAAAAGAGTGCACAAGGTCAAGGGACCTGGGGCTCATGTGCATAGATCTTTGAAGGTTGCAGCACGTATTGAGAGAGTAGTTAGCAATGCATATGAGATCTTGGGCTTTATAGAGCAATTGAGCCCAAAGCAAGGAAGTTATGCCAAAACTTTATAAGGCTTTAGTTATGCAAGAACTATTGCATCCAGTTCTGGACTCCACAAGAGATTTACCAGAATGGTTCCAGGAATAAACTATTTTAGCTACAAGGTTGGACTGGAGAGCCTGTGGTTATTCTCCTAAGAGCAAAGGGGTTTGTGGAAAGATTTGATGGAGGTGTACAAGATTATGATAGGTTTAGAGCTGATAGACAAAGAAATGCTGCTCACATTAGCTGATAGTACAACGATCAGGGCCCAGAGATTTAAGGTTTGGGGAAAAAATTTCAAGGGGGATGTGCGATAAAACTTTTTTACGCAGCAGGTGGCAACGACCCGGAACTTGCTGCCTACACTGGTGGCAGAAGTGAAGGCAATCACTCATATCAAAAGAAAATTGGCACTTGAAAGAAATAAACTTGCAGGGTCATGGGGGCCAAGTGGGGGAATGGGGCTGCCTGGATTGCTCTACTGAGAGCCGGCACGGACTCAATGGGCCAACGACGTCCCTCTGTAATGGCGCTGGGTTGGACGGGCAGCATTGTTAATCAGGCAAATTACTTTCTTAATGGCCTTAATAGGCCTTTGACAGTTCAGCAGGCACGCAGGCACCTCCGGCGCACGCCCGCCGAACGCAATATCGGAATGACGTGCGATGACATCGGGACGCACGCCCGACATCACCTCGCGCGGGCGTGTTGCGCCCTCCCCCGCATGCTGATGGCAATATTCTGCCCTATGACTCTAAGCGCGGAATTGTCTCAGACTTGCTCAAAGTGCGCTGGAAGGCTGGAAAAAGGATGTTCTGCCCGCCAGCTGTAATGGCGGCTTTTCGCACTGTATCGTCCCAATTGCTGGTAGGTCTCGCCTCATTAATGATGCACTTACGGGAAACGTGCCAGATCGCTGGCGGGCGGCCTCAGCTTTGCCCGCAACACCGTGACCTCGAGCGCTTCCTCACTCCAGGTGCTATTTTTTAAGTGCACGAGAGCGCATGCTTACTTCGTGCCTTCAGACCAGGATTGATTCAGGCGTCATATGGCCCCGAAAGCAAAGAAGACGACAGCCCCCAAATTTAGTGACTCCTCTCTGGGACGCTTGCTGAATGCAGTGGAAGGCCCCCACAATGTCTGCCACCCCTGTTCTGGTCGCAGGAGGTCCAGCAGAGTAACCAATCCAGCCTTGGAGGTGGTCAGCATCACCGGAGCACAGAAGAGGTCAGCCATCCAGTGCAGGAAGAGGATGAATTCTGCCAGGGTAAGTCAAACACTTCATCACTCTCAACTCACACATTCACAAACCCAGCGCACGTCCACAGGGATCTCACACCTCAAGGGACAACACCACCAACTCTCACACGCACACCCTCACACCTCCATCAGATTCATACTCCCCGGACCACGTGTCCTCATCCCGTCCACTCACCGCACAAACATTCCACGCGGTGTCGTGTGTCCTGCTCACGCTCCCTCCACCTGTTAACATATAGGAGAAGCTGGCTCACGACAGCGGAGGGGAGTCCCAGTCTGGGGGGTCGGAGTGGCCCACATTAGGCCCCTCACTCATTTTGAGGAGCGTGCCATCGCCACTGACCGGTGAGGACCTGGACCGCACCTGCGGCGACAGTGAGATCGGCAGCGAACACACACACACACGCGGGGCAGGATTTTCCCCTTGTCAGGAGGTGTGGCAGGCAGGCTCAGGAATGGCCGTGAGACCAACCGCTGCCCGCAGTCCAGCTCCAACCGAGATTTCACGCTGGTTGGCTAATTAACGGCCAGCCAGCATGAAACCTGCGCTAAGAGCCTCAGCACTGCCGGGGTGGGCGAGCACTTAAGTGTGCACACGTTCGGGGGGAGCACGCACTGAAAGCTCCCTGAAGGCACAGAGCTGCCTCAGAGAGCTGACGAATTTTAAATTCAAAAATAAACTTGTTACAAATGACATAAACGTGTACCCACGTGTGACTCAGTCACATGAAGAGGGACATGTTTAAAAAATGATGTTAATAAATATTTTTTGTTTTTTTAGTAACCGTTGGAAACCTCATCTCACCCATGGATGAGGCTTCGTTAAAAAATGCGAAGGCCGCCTGGCCTATTTGCCCGCCCCCCGGTTGAGCGGGTAGTGAAAAATATAACTTAATTGGCCTCTTAATTGTCGGGGAGTGGGGGAGGGGTACGCTGCCTCCTCTCGTGCGTGCCCACTGACCGAATGGTCACGCGTGTGTGCGATGAGGTTGGTACGCTCACCTGATGTCATCGTACACTATTTCACTCCCATTCGGTCCATCGCACACCCGCCCACAAGATGAAAAATCCTGTCCATGAGGATCCATCATCCCACTCTCAACCCAACAGTGAGGGCTCTCTCTCTCCTGCTTTAGACCCTGCTGCCATTCACTAATTATCTCTACTTTGGTTTACAGAGATCTCTGCCTAGTGACCGACACCCTCAGCCAGCCAGCCCTTCAGCTCCAGCCACACCCTCACTTCCAGCCAAGAGGACATCTCCTCCATTGAAGAAATGGAAGCAAGCAGCCAGGAAGACCTGTCACGATGCTTACCCACACCCTCCACCAGCGCAGACACACACACCTCGATGGGGCCTAGATCCAGGGTAGGCTCATGTTTACAATCTGCTGGTCACCGCATGGACACATGTCCGCAACAGGAGGACACAGGGTCAGCTGAGCTCCTTGGTACTCGGAGGACTGCTGGGGAAGATGCATCTATGAGGTTTGGGTCAGATAACGAGTCTCTGCATTTGGCTTTCCAAATCACTGTGGAGAGTCAGTAGAAGGTGGGGAAACATCACGCAGAGCTGTTGGAAGCCCTCAACAGAGTGACATTTGAGGCAGAAGAGTGTGTCCACCTGCTGGTGGTGCCCACAGGTGCGCATATGGAGGTCTCCATGGGAAGGATAGCGGACGCCATGGAGACCCTGGTCCAGCAGAACGCGTAGATGCGCACAGACCTGCACTCCATCTCGGGAGCCATGGGTGAGTTCCTGCAGTGGCAACACGACAAGGAAACGGGGCTCCAGTGGCCCCACCCACTCAAGGGCCAGAATGTTCGGCTCAGCGAGCGGGGGCAGGCATGCAGTGGAGTCGGCTGCGTGTCTGCCGAACTGTCCAAGGCCAATTAAGGCCATTTAAAGCCCAATTAAAATGATTAATGGAGCTGCCTGTCCAACCTTAAGGTTGTCGGGCAGGCGAAGAGCCCAGGCGGCCTTCACATTTCCATGAAACCTCATCCAAGGGCGGGATGAGGTTTCATGAATGTTATTAAAGTTTAATAAAAAATTTTAATAAAATTCATTGACGTCTCAGCTCATGTGACACATGTCTTAAATTTTTTTTTATATTAAAATTTTTAAAAACTAAACTAATCTCCCTGAGGCAGCTCAAAGAGATTTCTGTGCTCTTTCGCGCGCAGGCCCCGACTCTCCCTCCTCCCCCCTGCCTGCACAGGGAGCGCTCAGCACTTCTGGGTGCGCATCACACTGGGCGGGCCTTAACTGGTCCGCCCATGTAAACTGGTGGAGTGCAACCAATCGCGGGCGGCAAGTGGCTGCGCGACTGCCTGTGCCCGGTCCCAACCAGCTCCCCTTATGGGGAGAAAATTCTCCCCAAGGAGTCAGGACAGGCCCTCAGGCACATGAGGGGAGGAGCAATGGCAGCTGGACACACCTGGGTCATCCACTCAGGAGTCTCAGAGCTTGTCCTCTCCGCCTGAGTCCCCTTTGCCTGTGACCCCCCTCAACCTTGTTCTCTGTCACCAAAGAGGGGGCAGCTGACCTACAGGAGGACATCCAAGGCCTTGGCTCTCAGAAGACGCACCCTGACGCCACCAGAGGCAACAGGGCCAACCATTGAACAGGCTGTCTCCACCCCTGCTGCGGATGTCAGGGCAGCACCTAGAAGAGGTGGTAGGTCTAGAAAAGTTAAGAAATTCTCATCACAAGTGGTTGCATGGGTGAACACACTGGGTCACTTTTATAACCTGAAAATAAATTCACTTTCACTAAATAATGTGTAATGGGGCAAGTTGAAAGTGTGAGGGTCAGTGATGAAATCTCCAGTTAGACTTCCGATTAAAATTGGTAACCCTAGCCCAGAAGTGTAGTGCAATAGCAATGTCATTGTTTAGTAAGCGTCTAGTGTTACTTTTAGTGCAGTAGTAATGTGCACATTTTGAATTCCTGTGATTACCAATTTAAAAGCTCTAACCCATTGAAAATAGATTGGGGATTTTTACAAACCAGCAATCTGAGAGAAAAACATATGCACCGTTTCATTGGTCAGTTTAATAGATATTGAAAGGGCTTTTATTTCAATACAAGTGGAAAATAAAACCTACATATTTTATTTGCTATGTCTACTGCCTTTCACAGATGCTGCCTATCATGTCAAAGCTGCCCAATATTGAGACCTCTAACACTGTGGTCAAGAGTGGATGAAACACACCAGAACCCCGTATTGGGTTCACTATCATTTTCATTCTTCCACCTAGCAGAGTGACAGTTAGCAAGAAATGACATCAACGAAGCTTTGGCTCCAATGGAACACAGTTTTCCTCCGGGAGACATTCAGGATGAACCATCTTGCAATAAAACCACCCTCGAATAATTCAGTCACACAGTGACTGCTGGCTGCAGATTTTGCGCAGATTTTGATTACATGGTCCATTTAGAGAAAGCTAGCACCTGACTAGTGTGACAAGAAGATGACAATTAAGTGTAGATCTGCATGAAAATTGTGTGGAAGAAAAAAATGTGCAATAGGCAGGCACTGACAGTAAAAGGGACAGTTTCAGATCGAGAATGAATTGCAAAGAATCGGTCCTTAATTAGAAAAAGGTGACAGTAAGCAAGAAGTGACAATAAAAGGGATGACAGTAGGTTGAATCAAATATACATTATTCAATGACTGAATCCAATTTTTTCCCCCTATAACTGATGATTGAGTTTATGCTGCTGTAGGTGTAAAGCTATGACTTAGTGAAAATTAATTCACTCCATGAAAAGATGTAGCCAGAGTTTCATAATGTCACAGTGTGTTCACTCTCCAGGACACTTTGCATAATGCTTTCACCTCTGGGGTTTCCCCAAAAACAGCGAGTTCCCAATCTCAGTCTTCTGAACGTGAGGTGCGCGTTACCCTATGTTGGAAGCTGGAGAATTGTCAAACCATCCATACTGGGCTCCTCCATACTACTCCTAAAGAGTTTATTAAAAAGCATCATCGACACAAGTGTCCGACCATTCCACTGGTTTTCTGTCTGGGGTGGCTGCGAGGTACAAGATGAGATAAATGGGTGATAAAAGCAAAATACTGCAGATGCTGGAAATCTAGAACAAAAACAAAAATACCTGGAAAAACTCAGCAGGTCTGACAGCATCTGCAGAGAGATTCCTCTCCCCAGATGCTGTCAGACCTGCTGAGATAAATGGGTGCATCTTCCTCCGTTTGTGAATGTTAGTAAACAGAAAAAGTCTACATGGGGATAAAGCAGAATAAAATTAGCAAATACCTGGAAGAGGAGATTTAAAAATAACTTTAAAAATAGCAGCTTTAGAAAAGCTCCAAGACTTGCACACACACTTGCCCTGCTGGCTTCAATTAATTTGTCACCATGAGGGGATTAGAAGCATCACATCCCACAAATAAACTTATTATTAGCTTTGGTCAAGGGCTTAAGACAAAAGGTAAGAATTGCCACTTGTAATATAGATTAAGTGCACTCCCCTGAATTTCCTGCAAATCCTACAATATACGACCCCATGATGTCAGATCCATGTTGGCATGAATAAAGAGTACTGCTCATGTCGGCATTCAAAATGCCATTGGAAGGAACAGTTCAGATTTAAGCCATCATTTTCAAAACATAAGACAAGGTAGATTCAGATGGAATAGTAGTAAACTTGCAGATGTGTCTGTTTATTATATTTGGCGTTATGGTGCAATCAATTATTTCCCTTTAAGATACCACTTCAGTACATTCCTTTTCACAGGTTTCACCCACATTAACACTGCGTGAGGGAAATAAGAAAGGTACTACACACTGCTTGTGTCGTTCAGGAAAGTACAAAAGGATATGTCTATCAATCAAGAGCAATAAACAGTAGTAAGCCATAAAACAGCACAATGATATGCTGGTTACTGGTAATCAATAACCTTAGAGGATGAATGCATGTTTGAAAGTTTATATCAAATAGCTCATAATAAGTATTATTTAGTACATGACTTGCAACAAGAGCTCATAAAAGGCTGCCACATATAATAATGAATGAAAATAAAATATTAATACTTAAAACTAATTGTGACAAATCCCAAATATTGAATTGCTGAAAGTAAGAAAGAATTTGCTGAAGCATTTAACACAATTTCATTTGTTGGACTTGCTGCTAACCTTGTTTGAAAACTAAATGATAGAAGTCCACCAATGGTTTCGAAATTTCATTGAATGATGAGCTCAGCCACATAGACCAAGCATGTTTCCAGTGTGCTCCTCAGACTGTGCTCATCTCAGCTGCAATAGCAGTAAGGAAATTACAATTACACTCAGTGCATATGGATTATGAAGGGAAATAGGGGGATGGTAGCATAATATTACTGGACTAGTAATCGAGAGGCCCAGAATAATGCTTTGGAGACATGAGTTCAAACCCCACCACAGCTGTGGGTGGAATTTCAATTCAATTATTTAATAAACCTGTGATAAAATGCTCATCTGATCTTGAAACAGCTGGATTGTCATAAAAACTCATCTGGTTCACTACTGCCCTTCAAGGGAGCAAATTTGCCATTCTTACTTGGACCGGTCTAGAAGTGACTCCAGACCCAGGCCATACAACTAGAGCTAGTCACTAAGTTGTATTAAACTGCTACAGGAAGTAAAAACACTGTGGGTGTACCAACAGCACATGGGCTGCAGAGGTTCAAGAAGATGGCTCACCACCACCTTCACAAGGGCAATCAGGATGGACAATAAATGCTGGACTTGGCAGCAACGCTCAGATCCTATTCCTGATTGATGTCTATTCACCCCTTCTGGAAATGTGGGCATACGGAAATCAGGGAAGGATAGGATTCAGTTTGGCTTTGGTGCCCCTTATGTGGTGGACACCTTGCTCACACTCACTTTCGATGCTCAGTCATGAATGATGGTCACATAGGTGAGGTACTGAAGGGCAGCCGATTGCATATGGACAGGGCATCCTAGCAAAGAGTCTGAACCTTCAGAAAGGGGAAGGAAGAAAGCTGGCAAGAGGTCAAAAACGAATAAAAGCAAAGATGTCATCTTCTCCTCGTGGACATCCTTTTTCTTCTCATATCCGATAAACCTGGGGAACTTGCTTATCCAGACAAGAATCGGGTAATCAAACCCCAAAACGCACACCAATCTTCTGGAATGAGAAACAATTCTCAAACTATAAAGCTTCCAGAGTGGATTTGTTTGAGTGAATCCTCAGCCTGCAGGAAGGCTCTTTTCAACAGTATGAAAAGAGTTAAAAACCACTCCCATCATACTTTGGAGAAGAGCAAGGTGGGTGCATCTTGTGTGGGGGCAAGCAGGGTGTGGGATAGGGACATGCTCTGTTAAAGTTACCTAGAAAAATCAAGCATGATTCTAGGTGAGTATGAATATCAAATATTTCATAAAGGTATTAGTCTTAATTCTATTTTGTAATCTTCATGATTCTGTACTAATGCCCGTAGGACATACACTAAAATGCCAACTGCTTACTGACATTTGAAACATGAGTCATCTTTAACCACTTTTTGCTCTACACAAGTGCGCAAGAGTCCAATAACAATGATGGATGCTCCTCTGCTGTATTAATTTAGTCCAGAGCTCCTTAAAGATGGCATCAGCATTTCTCCAAATTCATTTCCATCTAATGGGGTCCACCAATATTTCAAGATCTACCTTCTTGCCTTTTATAAGATATAAGTGATCTGGATTAAAGGTAGTTAGCAACCCAGTGCTGTTTCAGTGCCACCTGATTCAAGTCGAGATAGGAAAGGTTTCTGACAGGCAATGAGAAGGCAGCCATTATAAGACATGAAAAGCAGGTTAAAGAGCAAATTTAGGTAAATAGCAAAATCTGAATGATCAAAGGAGGCTTCTCCTCTCCTGACTAAATATTAAGGAGAATTATTTTTCCCTCTCTCCTTTTTTAGCAACTGGGGAGATAGGTTGTCTGCTTGTTCCTGGTTTTGTTGATTGTAATGTGTCCTCACAATGAGAGGTGTGAGATTCCACAAGGGTGAGGTATGAGATTTTGTCCTGTAACTGCGATTGGAAACTTCCAGAAACTGTAACCAACTTGTGAATCATGTGACCTGTAGCGCCCATCTTTGGGTTCAACAAAGTCCACTTTTTTAATGAGCAAAAAAGTAAGGTTTAATTTAAACAGTTTATGATGTCTTTCATGGCTCAGGGACATGACGCTTGTAAAGCCTGTTTTCCTCAGGAAATATGTCTATATTTAATTGACTAGATACTTTATTTCTCATCTCAAAGGAGCATCAGTGATCCTTAAGCCCCATGCAAATATTTGGTGGCTGCTTGTCATCTGATAAAAGGACATAATTCTGGCACCTAAAGGGAGAATTTTCTCCCCGTTGGGTGGGCGGTTCGGGAGCGGGTACGGCCGGGCTGGTAACTGATCGCCACCCGCGATTGGCTGCGTGCCACCATTTTACGTGGGCGGACCAACTAAGGCCCGCCCAGCGTGTCGTGCACCCGGAAGTGCTTAGCGCTACCTGTGCGGGCGGAGGGAGGAGGGAGAGTTGGGGTCTGTGTGCGTGCAAAAGAACGCAGAAATCTCCCTGAGGCACGGAGCTGCCTCAGGGAGATTACTTTGATTATGAAAAGGTGAATAAAAGAATTTTTTAAAGTTTTCAGACATGTCCTCTCATGTGACATGTCACATGGAGCAGACTTTTCCCATTGGCATGCGAGGGTGGGCCCCGCACATCTGCGTATAAAATGATGTGTGGTGACGTTGGTCTCAGTGGGGTCACGAGTGTGCACTGTCAAGTATTTATTTTTCAAAGTTATTGAAACTTGCCTGTGTGATCTGCAGTACTTCAAAATGCATACCAGCTGCTTTGTCTGGACTCTTAACCTTCAGGTCAGCACACTGCAGTGAGGAATTTTTTCTGGGCCTGCAGGTTTCAGGAAGCCTTCCCTCGGCTTGGGAATGGGAGCTGAACTGTCCAGTGGAGGCAGCTGCCCTGGGGAGGAAGGGAGGACGAGAAGGGGGAGGAGGCCGGGAGTGCACATTCAGCCTCCAGTGGAGCCACCTTTGGGAGGAGAGGCGCAGACACAAGGGGCGCAGGGCCAAGAGATAGTCCAAGGCAGAAGGGGCCACAGAAGACGTCACTATCCTGCTGCCAGGGTATACAGGCAGTGAAGCAGCTAACTCAATATATCTGAGGTGCAGTGCCAAAGGAGGCTCCGTCTCTCATGGGAGACAGTCAACGCTATCTGTCAGATGATTGGGCCTGAGATCTCCCCAAACTGTGTGGGTGGACACTCCATGCCAGTGGCTCTAAAGGTCACAGTTGCCCTCCACTTCTATGCCTCTGGCTCCTTCCAGGGCTCGGTGGGTGATCTTTGCGGTGTCTCCCAATCAGCTGTCCACACTTGTGTCAAGCAGGTTACAGATGCTCTGTTCAGACGGGTATTAACCTTCATCCAGTACCGTTGGGACCAGGCAAGTCAGACACAGAGAGCCAGAGACTTTGCGGCCATTGCTGGCTCCCCCCGCGTCCAGGGTGCTATAGACTGTACACATGTGGCCATCAAGGCGCCAGCAGATGAGCCCGGTGCCTTCATCAACAGGAAAGGCTTCCACTCCATGAACGTGCAGATAGTGTGTGATCACAGGATGCAGATTCTACAAATCTGTGCAAGGTACACAGGCAGCTCCCACAACACCTCAGACACTCCTGCAGCAGTGAATAAAATTAGGGGTGTGCAAGAGGCTAGTGTTGGAGGAGCAGAGAGATCTCAGAGACTGTCTTTATTCCATCTAGCTTACCTATCTAGATTATTTCTCAGTGTATTTCCAATATCTGCAATAACCTGGGTTAGCGAGAGGACAGTTGTCTAGGGTTCCCACTCCCCATTTTTCTAATAATATGCCAGTTTGAATGTAAGGAGTAAGAGATGTTCCTTAATACCAGAAGTGGGCTATGAATGTAGCAATTTAATTTAGACCTGGCCTTCAGGATAAAGTTTAAAAATTACCAGCAGCCGTCCATTGTTGTTAAATCTGTTTGAAAATGTAACAGACCAATCCTTCATTAATCTAGGATCTTAATGAAGCCTTGGACAAGTTCAACAAAATAATAATGCCACTGCAATCCAGCAATCTTTGAATGTTGGGTGAAGGGAGTATGAGGCAGGGATGTGATGGCCCCCATAGTCCAACAGCCAGCATGCATTTAATGTCTAACCCCGCCCATATAGAATTTAGCTGATGTATTGGAGGGCGGCTGGCATCTGTGGTGCTATGACCCAGTGAGGGGTCAACATCTTCTTGAGATAAGGGAGAAAATTTGCATAAAAAGAAAGCTAAAAATATATACATAAATATATACTTGCATTTTATATATATATTATATATATATAAAATGTATGTATAAATGTGCATATAATTTTACTTCCATTAATGCATGTTAAAATATAAACATTTGGGCAATTAGCCAATTTGATGTTGGCAGCAATATTTGGCTGCCTGGAATTCACTTTATAATTTTAAGGTGGAAGACATTTTGGCAGCCACATGGTGCATGAGGGTTAAAGTGAATCGAGTGTTTTTTCAAACAAAAGTCAGTTGTTAGTCAATCTCTTGCAGAAGGTGGCAGATCAAACTGAGATGAGACGGCATATAATAGCTCCTTTTTGTTTCTTTCTCCCCCCCCCCCATTATACCTTGAAGCCAGAAACCAGACCCAAAATGCCTCCTCTGGGTTCATCACTAAATGGCGCTTTAAGCAGAACGTTCATGCTAAGCCACGCTTGAATGTAGAGATGGGCATTTTGCCAAGGTGTCCTAAGGTGGAGAAACCACACTAAATTACCCATAAAAGCAAGAAGTCAGGATGGAATGCTGCCTTTCAATTTCAAACAAAGCAAAAACTGCCAGAAGGTTAGGCTCATAAGGCCTGAGTTCTGTGTGTTTATAAATCGGGTTTTCAATTCTCTACCTAAGAAAGGTTTCTTTTTTTTTGTTGAACATTGTCCTTTCTTTGGTAGTTATTTACACTTTTCAGATTTTATCTCTATTGTTTCCACTGTATTTAAGCAAAACCCTGGCAGCCATCATCTGTGAATAAGTTTAAACCAGGCGTGAAGATAGAACTCGATAGCAACAGGGAAGGGAGCTGTCAGAATACCTGAACCCACAGAAAAAATGAATGAGTAAAGCTTCCTGCTGCTGTTGTGGAATCTATGCTTTTGGTATCAGCTGCAGCTCAATGGGTAGCGCTCTTACCCCTGAGCCAGAGGTCGTGGGTTCACGTTTAACTCGAGTGCAAAATCCAATTTCAACACTGAACAAGGGGCTGGTGATCTGATGAAACATTAAACAAAGGCCCCACCTACCATCTGAGGAGGCCCCACGGCACTACTTAGTAGAAGAACCAGGGTAATCCCCCTGGTGTCCTGGCCAATGTTTATCACTCAGTTCTCATCGCTAAACAGGTTATCTTGTCATTATTATCTTGCTGTGTGCAGGACCTGATGTGTTTCCTGCATTAAAATGGCGATGACACGTCAAAAAGCACTTCATTGGCTGCAAAGCCCTTTGCGGTGGCCTCAGGATGTGAAAGGTGCTATATAAATGTATATTGCTTTATTTTACCACAGCCTAGTGCCAAAGTTAAGTGCTTCTGCAGATATCTCGGGTCCTTGACCTTGTAGTTAGGACCTGCAGGCTGTTGATGGATATTGGCAGCCAGAACATCCTGAATAGGTCACAAGAACCTGAGGTGGGTGCGGTTGGGAGTGGTGGTGCATTGCAATGGAAAAGCAGTTTCTTTTTAACACAAAGATTTAACGCTACCACATTATCTCTATTCACAATCCAGCCAGTTACTAAACATGGTCACAGCGAGCTGGGAAACCCTCAGTCCAGGTCCATTGCTTATGTGTTAATTGCTTCCTGTAGTGAGTTGTCTGAATGATCCGGGCTGGAGACCTGCCTCAGCTGGGTCCCTTGTCTAAGGTGATACAATTAAATGGTCGGTAGAGGCCCCTCTCAGCTAGGGTCCATTGCTTATAGTGATGAGTTTAACTGACTGATCCACACCCAACTGAATAACCAGATTATATCCATCAATAGCACAAGAGATGGGCCATTCAGGCTTGTTTAAACTGATAGTTCCGATGGCCCACTTCCAGGCTGCATGGGCAGAATTCTCCGGTCGGCGAGCGGCAGGGGGTGGTGGAGCACACTCACCGAGGCATAAAACGATGCACGGTGACAGCAGGCAGGTGTCCCGACATCACCGTGCACCACTTAGATATTCAGTTCGGCGGGCGTGCAGACGAGTCAGCTGCGCGCCCGCCTAACCGTCAAAGGCCTACTAAGGCCATTTAAATAGCAATTAATTCAATTAGCTGAGCTGCCCGTCCAACCTTAAGGTCAGCGGGCAGGCAAAGAGCTCAGGCGGCCTTCGCATTTATCACGAAACCTCATCCACGGGCGGGATGGGGTTTCATGAAGTGTTTTAAAAGTCAATAAAAATTTTAAAAATAATTCTTTCACCTGTCTCAGCTCATGTGACAGTGTCACGTGAGGGGACACGTTTTAAAAGGTTTTATTTCCCCTTATCTAAATTTACACACGTCAAACCGATCTCCCTGAGGCACCTCCGTGTCTGCACGCGTGTGAAAGAGCGCCGGGAACGATTCAGGGAACCCTGCCCACACAGGGAGAGCACAGCGCTTGCCGGCGAGCGTCACGCTGGGCGGGTCTTAATTGGCCCACCCATGTAAAATGGCGGCGCATCCCCAATTGGGGGCACCGATCAGTTTCGCGCCCACCCCCCACCCCCCCCCACCCCACCCCCACACAACCACCCCCAGATGGGGGGAAATTTCAGCCCCTTGTCTCATTTCTGATAGCTCTGTCATTTTCAAGGTCAAGTCATGTAAATAGAAACCTTGGGCTGAATCTTCCGGCTGGCGTGCGGGTGGCAAAGTCCACACACCAGCGCTTAAAATGTCGCGCGAGCGTCCCGACGTCAGTGTGCGGCATCGCGGTATTTTAGTCGGTGGGTGCGCTGTGCAGCGGGACACGGGCCCTCCATTAATTAAAGGCCTCGTTAAGGCCCTTAACTTGCCAATCGCCGGCGATTTTGAGGGGCCCATGCGAACGGGCCCAACGGACTGGCAAGTGGGTGATTTTTTTTTTTTACATACCTCATCCAGCGGCGGGGTGAGGTTTGATGACAGTTTGAAAAAAGTTTAATAAAGCTTTTGTTATTAACATGTCCCATCTCGTGTGACATTTTCACACGAGGGGGGACATGTTACTGAATTTTTTATTGTTCTTTTGTTATATTTGCCAGCCTTTCAGCGATCTCCCTGAGGCAGCACTTTGCCTCAGGGAGATGTGCGCACTCTGATAGTTGGAGAATCCCCTCTCCCACCGCCCCCAATTGGCCGGCCCACTTAAAATGGCGACGGGGCCCGTTTCGGTGGCGGCGATCAGCTGCCTGCCCACCGCCAAGGCGGTGGGGCCCGCCCACCTATCAGGGAAAAAATTCTGCCCATAGAAACATAGAAAATAGGAGCAGGAGTAGGTCAATTGGCCCTTTGAGCCTGCCCCACCATTCAATATAATCATGGCCGATCCTCTAATTCAATGCCATACTCCCGCTCGATCCCCATGCTTCTTGATGCCTTTAGAGTCCAGAAATGTATCTATTTCCTTCTTAAATATGTTCAGCTCGACCATTTCAAGAGCTTAAAGAATACTGTTATTAAAACGTATCCTGTAGATTCAGTCCGTTAAATAAATAAAGTAATTCTTTTGATAAAAACATGGTTTTATAACAATAGTTACAACATAGAAGGAGGCCAATGTGGCCCTCGGCCCAATTACTACGTACCTGAGGAGAACTAATTAGCAGGGTTATCGGGAAAAGGCTCGTGTGTGGGACTAATTCAATGAGCCAGCACAGGCGCGATGGACAGAATGCCCTCTTCCTGTGCTGTTAGACTTTCTGGACTAGCGACAGGGTAGAAAAAACTTCAGCCCCGGTTCTTGCTTCTAATTGTAATTCAATGACTCATACCAATGAGTGTATAAGTATATATGTCACGTGAGGCAAGGATCCTGCTCCGTTGTGAGGCCCCACATCATTGAATTGCCTGCCGAGTTTCATAAACGAATCTACGTGTGAGCTGCTTGAGCATAGCGGGCAAGCATCGAACTGTAACTTTGCAGGAGTTAGCACTTTCAAGAGAGGGAGGGAGAATAGCTACCAAGAAAAGTCTAAATTTCGCCTTCTGATTGTACCGGACTACAGATTTACCAGAATTGCGCCATAAACTGGCACCTGAAGAGCAATCAGATTGTCAGCCGTGGATCAGTGGGTAGCACTCCTTTCTCTGAGATAAAGTTTTGCGAGGCTCAAGTACAATCCAGAGACACGGGGCAGAATTAAGGCCCGCCCAGCGTGAAACGCGAGCTTCAGCGCTCAGCGCTGCCTGCGCGGGAGGGGGGAGGAGGAGGGCGAGCACGTGCTTGCGAATCTCCCTGAGGCACAGAGCTGCCTCAGGGAGATGAACAGACTTCAAAAAAAATTTTTCTATAAATGTTGTAAAACATGTCCCCTTTGGAGACATGTTATTAATTAATTTTTTTTAAAAATTTTAATTTATTTTTATTTGCTTTTGGAAACCTCATCCCGCCTGTGGATGAGGTGGCCAAAAACGTGCAAAGGCCGCTTGGCCTTTCTGCCCGCCCATCAACCGCAAGGTTGGATGGGCAGAGACAAGTTTCTTTTCATTCACTTCTTAATGACTTTAAAAGGCCCTTTAATTGTCGGCGGGCGCACACCAGAGTCAGCAGCACGCCCGCCGACCGAAATGTCACATGAGTGCGCGATGACATCAGGACCCTCGCCCGACATCATCGCGCATCATTTTACGTTCGGTCAGTTCGGAACGCGCTACAAGCTGCAAATTTTGCCCATGAGCACAATAACCTAGGCCAATGTTCCAGTGCAGTACTGAGGGAGTGCTGCACTGTTTTTACACATTTAAGTTATGAAGAAAGGTTGGATAGACTTGGGTTGTTTTCGTTGGAGCAGAGAAAACTGAGGGGTGACCCTGATCGAGGTGTACAAGATTATGAGGGGTATGGACAGGGTGGATAGGGAGCAGCTGTTCCCCTTCGTTGAAGGGTCAGTCACGAGGGGGCATAAGTTCAAGGTGAGGGGCAGGAGGTTTAGGGGGGATGTGAGGAAAAACTTTTTTACCCAGAGGGTGGTGACAGTCTGGAATGCATTGCCTGGGAGGGTGGTGGAGGCGGGTTCCCTCACATCCTTTAAAAAGTACCTGGATGAGCACTTGGCACGTTATAACATTCAAGGCTATGGGCCACGTGCTGGTAAATGGGATTAGGTAAGTAGGTCAGGTGTTTCTCACGCGTCGGTGCAGACTCGATGGGCTGAAGGGCCTCTTCTGCACTGTGATTCTGTTAGAGGTGCCATCTTTTGTTTAACTGAGGCCCTGTCTGCTCTCTCAGGTGGACATAAAAGATGCCATGGTGTTACTTTGAAGAGAACGGTACCCTCCCTATTGCCCTGGCTAATATTTATCCCTCAAGCAATATCAATTTTTTTAATAGTTGGCATTATCTTGTTGTTTGTGGGAGCTTACTGTGCGCAAATTGGCTGCTGTGTTCCTTGCATTACAACAGTGACTAAACTTCAATAGTTTTAGGGTGGCCTGCGATTGTGAAAGAAACATTATAAATGCGTCTCTCTTTTTCTCATTGCTTACCCCCCGACATGTGCATTAGGAGCTGAGTGATGTCTGTTTGCTAGCTTTCTCCCTGCTTCTTAAATGAAATGTGGTAAAAGCTCTTTGAAGTTGAGTCACTGACAGCAGGCACACAAGCTCAAGGCCGCTATTTAAGCGGTGTCATGATCAATGCTGGACAAGTGATCACAAGGAGCTTTGAAGTTTCTTTTCTCCTTTTCCTACTTTGTTCTCCCAGGATCTGGAAACCAACTTTACAATTTTTTACATTTTCTTGTGTTCATACAATTTCTAAATAAACCCCGGTGTCATCAAATGAAAATACAAAATTCAAAAGTTACTTCCTTTTTTTAGAAAGGGCACAACTCATGACGAGTGGGGCGGTAGATTAGGGGTAATGCTGCTGGGCTAGTAACCCAGAGGACCGGACTCATCATCTCGAGATATGAGTTCGAATCCCATTTCGACAGCTGGGAGAATTTAAAATTCTATTAAATAATAAATCTGGAATAAAATACTAGTCTCATTAATAATCATCATGAAATTACTGATTGATAATAAAAATCCATCTGGTTCACTAATGTCCTTTGGGGAGAGGAAGTCTGGCCTACATGTGACTCCAAACACCCAGCAGTGTGGGTGACTGTTAATTATCCTGTAATGGCCTAGCAAGCCACTCAGTAGAAAGGTCCAAGAACCAATAAAAAAAATGAACTCACACCAAGTCCTGTGCACACATCACCCATTTTGATCATTGATCTACATTGATTCCCATTCTGGCAGCGACTTGATTTTGAAATTCTTATCCTTGTATTCAAGTCCCTTGCCGCTCCCTATCTCTCTAAGCTCCTCCATCGCTACAAGTCCTCATGACCTCTGCTCTCCTCGAATTCACCATCTACAGGGCACAAGTCAGGGGTGTGCTGGTTAAACTCTCCACTAGCCTGAGTGCAACTCCAACACTCAAGAAGCTGGACACCATTCATTTTTCTTCCCTAATCCTCTCATCTCACCACGTCCTTCGCTTCCCTTAAGATGCTCCTATGAACCAACCTTTTTTGACGGTTATCAGTCCTATTGGCCAGAATTTTCCGGCTGACGTTCGGATGGCGTAGCCCGCAAGTCAGTGCGTAAAATGTCACACGCTGAGGTCGCGCGTGCCATCGCGATATTTCGGTGGGCAGGCGCGCTCAGTTCGCCCGCCATTAATTGAAGGGCTCATTAAGCCCCTAAACCTGCCAATTGTGTACGATTTTGAGGATCGGTGCACGGGCCCAACAGGCAGGCGGGTAGGAGATTATTTAAGAAAACTTTTGCAATGTCGGGATATGTGGACTCAGAGGGGTTGTTCACGTTTTTGACGACGTTATAATTGATGATTATTTAAAAGTTGCCTGTGTGACTGTTAGCAGTTCTCATCGATTTCCAAGAGCTCCTTTTCTTTGAAACCAGTCTGCAGACAGTCATCTTTCTCGGGCCTGCAGCTTTCTGGAGGCCTCCATTTAGCCTGGGGATATAGGTTCTGACCTCTCCACTGGAGGCAGCTCCCCTGAGGAGGAAGGGAGGGATAGAATAAGGAGGAGGCCAGGACTGGTCAATCAGCCTCAAGGGGAGCGTCCTTTGGAAGGCCAGGCACAGGCACAAGGGCCACAGGGCCAAGAGCTTGTCCAAGGCGGAAGGGGCCGCAGAAGACACCACTATCCTGCTGCCAGGGTATACAGGCGTTGAAGCAGCTACCTCAATATGACTGAGGTGCAGTGCCGAAGGAGGCTCCGACTCTCAAGGGAGACAGTCAACTATATCTGTCAGATGATTGTCACAGCCTCAACGGAAAAAAACATTGACTGGCAGAGGGGTGGAGGTGCTGCTACCATCATCCGGAGCGCCCTGAGAGGAGTTTGCATCGACGGCAGGCAGTTGCTGCACCAACATGAGGTCCAAATCTACCTCCCTGCTCACCGCAGATGCATGGGCACTGAGTGCCGGCGCTTGGTGTCCACAACATCTTCCACAATGGAAAACACTACCTGTGGCCAGAACCACTGTGAGGGCTTGAAGGTCAGAGGGTAACCCAATTATATTTTGATCCATTTGGTGGAAGCCCCTCTCTATGAGAGTCACCAATCTCTCATTGAAGGAATCCTGATACTCTGCCCTGAGGGTGGAATCTTCACGTGCACTCTGCCTAGACTCCTCCATCGCAGACAGCAACTGAAGCATACCCTCATGCAACCCTGCCAGATGCAAATGCACTTCCTGCTGCCTTTCCTGCAGCTGCTGCAATGGGGACAACTCCAGAGGCACATCACCAGTGCCTGACTCAGCAAGTGCCTGGTCCCGTGCAGCCCTCCGGCTGCTGGAGCCATCGACACTCTGCCCCATCTCCGCCAGAGATCATGATGTATCCTCTCCACTGTGACCGGGGACACTAGCCGACAGTGAAGTCCCCACCGAGGTATGTCTGTCTGGGCTGGTGCCTGGCTGGCTGAAATGATGTACCGCAAGTTGCACATGTTGGCCCTCAGTTGTGGACGGGAGGCTGCGGGGTCAAGGTGCAGGTCGCTCTGGTGGTGATGCTGAAATTAACAACAAGGATTGTGCATCAGTTAGTGTATATTCAGTTCAACCTTTCATCCCTTTCCACCCCCCAGCCTCATAAGTCGTTCACTCTTAAAGACCCTAAGGAGAAGAACACTGGTGAGTTGAAAAAGAGTCAAGACAAGCCCCAAACATTAAACGCACATGCAGACAGGCTGGTCAGATGGCCTCAGGAATGCCACATGGAATGTTATGTACCATAGGAGTGGGGAAAGTGCAGAGGTACCTGACCTGGATGCATGCTGGCCTGGATAGTTGCAGGGCTGAGGAAACATCGCAAGCAGCACCGACATTTGCCGTCCATCATAGGAGATTGACAGGTCACATTATTGGCCTTCATTCCATTAGGAGGGGCATAGACCGGGTGGGCAGAACGCAACATTTCCCCTTGGCGCAGGGATGAGTAACGTGGTGGCATTTATCTAAGTTGAGTGCCATGAGGTTCACAGATGAGGTACTGAGGACCTTTTGGACAGAGTAATGTGGGGCTCACAGGCTGAAAGGGTGCTGGAGGTCGCAAATCCCCTCAGATGAAATAAGTCTTTGGCTGTGCAGCAGCGATGCCATGGCATGTTAGACCATGGGGATAGTGGTCACAAATGGGATAAGGTGACTTTGGAAGGTGGTGGAGATGCGATTCCTCAAGGGGACGAGGGTCCCTTCTATATGACCCACACGTCAGAGTGTCTCAGTCTGTGAATGAGCAATATTGCAGCATTAACGTTGCCATCAGTGGTTTGGATGGTGGGCAGACAGAGTGGATGGGACTGTGGACCTCAAATACCTGCCCACCGGACCCCAGCCTCGCTGCCCCCGGCTGCCCTGACCTCCTGACTGCTGACCAGCTCCATGTCCTGCTCTTCAAAAGGCGTGAGGCACTGGAGGAGGGCGCGCCCACCTCTGGTCCCCTGGCGCTCCCGGGCATTGTGGTGAGTTTTTGCCTGCAGAACAGAGAAGAGGATTTATTGGGGCTGATCGCTCATGTACTCTGCGCGCACACACCGCACCCCAACCACAGTGGCCCATCTGAGGCCTCCAGTGGCTCCTGTCCACACTAATGGTGATCAGTCCCCAGAAGATAGTTCGGCTGGTCCCAACCCCCTCCCCCAGTGGCCACCTTGGACACATTTGGCGTCCATCACTTTGAATAACACACGGCTCTTAGCGCCCATGGCAAGGAGGCGCAACTAGGTGCGACGCCAAGGCCAGCAGATGGCACTTGCCCAAAACACCTTGGGGATCCTCTTCCACCATCTGATCACCATCAATATGACATGTATTGGAGTTCTGAGTATGTGTCTAGCTGCCTCCCCTGCATGTTGCCCCCAGACTACTCAAATGCCACAAAGACCAACATATGCTGCGGGAAGAACTCTTCTCCTCAACCACTAATGCTGGTGTAAGCATGGTCACTACCTATTTGCCCACCCAGCATGTGCCAAATGCCCAATGCAGTAACGATAGCAAGACGTGGGGTGGGGGGAGCTCAAAGGCTAAAGCTACCTTCTGGGTCAAATGGCCAAGGCTGACATGGTTCTCACCCTTCCAGAGCGCAGCAAATCATTGAATCATTCGCAACCCTGTGTTCCTGTGTGCCACACATCATCAGGGGCGCTTACAGCGTCACCCACCTCCTGCCACGCCTGCCTGGTGACATGGGGGGGCCCTCCTCCTCCCATCCTCCGGATACAGAAGTTGCTGACAGATGCCCACCTCTTGCAGGAGGACAGAAGGCATGCATCGGAAAATCAGGGGTGGGGGGGCACAGTGGCCCCCCCGCTGGCCCCTCCTGCAGCCTGCCCCCCTCCTCCTCCTGCTCATGTTGCTCTGCACTCGCACCTCCCTCCCTCTTTCCCCGAGTGGCCATGGTGCACTGCCTCAAGCTGGCTGCCTGGCCACTCTTTAAACAGGCTGCCGGCTCCCCATTGGAACAGGCGGTCAGAGCATGCCCGCCTCCGTGACTATTTTCCCGTTCTCCACCGGAGTCGCTAACCCGCTGGTCGGGCCTTAATTAGCCCGCCCACGGAAAATGGCGGCGCGGCCCATTTCTTCAGCGGCAATCAGCTGCCCGCCCGCCATCGAGTCGGTCAGGCTTGCCCAACCGGCAAACAGAAAATTCTGCCCATTATCTTATGATGTGGTTCAGTGTCAAATTTTGTTTGACAATTTGCTCCTGTGAATCTCCCAGGGATGTTTTCCTATGTTAAAGGCACTGTATAAATGCAAGTTTTTGTTATTGTTAAACAATTAAAAGGCAAAAGAAACTAATAAGCTTAAATGATAATGCTTCTGCTAGTATCCAGTGTACCTTCCAGTCACTGTAATCATGGAAGTCTTCCAGTGTACCATTAGAAACGGTGTGCTCCTTATCGAGGATTACCTGGGGATGGGCAAGACTGTGAGGAAGAAGCAAACAGCCAGAGCGACCAGGATTTGTGTCCACCCTAGACGAATAAATGGCCACCTTGGCTAGGCCCCCGAGTGTAGGCCAACTAGGAGTTCCTCCAAAACAAAAACAGAATTACCTGGAAAAACTCAGCAGGTCTGGCAGCATCGGCGGAGAAGAAAAGAGTTGACGTCGTCAACTCTTTTCTTCTCCGCCGATGCTGCCAGACCTGCTGAGTTTTTCCAGGTAATTCTGTTTTTGTTTTGGATTTCCAGCATCCGCAGTTTTTTTGTTTTTATCTAGGAGTTCCTCCAGCTTGCCTGCGGTATAATAAAACAGGTGGTTAGATTTCAGGGCCTCGCTGCTGTGCAGCAACTGCAGTAAAACAAAGATATTGAGAAAGACAAAAAGAAACCCTGTGAATTTGAACAGCTTATTGCTCAAATAAAACCTGGTGCCAAGAGCTCTGTACAGCTGTGTTATGGAGGATTCCAGCTCGTGTAACTGCAGCTTTTCACCACACTCATGGGTGGGTGATGAGAGAAGGAGGAGTAGGGGCATCATTCCTTCTCCTTCCTGGAGTGTAACAAGGCTGTGGGCAGTTACCCAGAACCATACAGTCATGCACTAAAATATTGTCTCGCCTACTATTTGATTTTCATATTGGAGAAAGTAAATAAGAAAATAATCAATTTTTTTGGCACCAAACACAAAAGTGCTGGAAACACATGGCAAACGCGAGTGCCTTCACAAGGTGCTGCAATAGTGTGGGTATCTCGGCAACCTTACGGTTTGGCTTAATGCCAATTGCCTGTGACCTAGGCTTCGGGAATCCCCTGACACTAGCACAGTACAAGAAGGCGCACAGTTGACCTCGCCTTCAACTGTCTAAGGCCTAAGTTCTGGAATTCCATCCCTAAGCCTTTCTATCTCTGCACCTATCTGTCTCTTTATCTCTCTCTCCTCCTTTAAAACCAATTCTTAAAACCTACCTCTTTGACTAAGCTTTCGGTCACCTGCGCTAGCTCCACGTCAGGCCCAGTGTCAATTTTTTTTTTGGTATTACACCTGCCTCAGGACATTTAATCACTTTGAAGGTGCTTTAGAGGTTGATTTGAAGGAGTGTCTTAAAGGAGGAAAGAGAGGTGGAGAGGCAGAGAGGTTTAAGGAGGGAGTTCCAAAACTTAGGGTCGAGGCAGCTGAAGGCCACAAGTGGTGGAATAGAGAAAACTGTGGATGCATAAAAAGGCCAGAATTGGAGAAGTGCAAAGATCTTGGAGAGTCGTAGGGCTGGCAGAGGTCACCAAGATAGGGAGGGATGAGGCCATGGCAAGGCTGGACAAACAAAGATAAGAGTTTTATTGCTCGCAACTTAATCTTTTGACTTTCATTTTGGAGTCTCATTCCTCCCCAGCCTTTTTAAATACTGTCACAGCAGAAAAGCCAGCAAAACTTGGAAATGACTGGTACTGATCTGAACTGGAGTTCCGTTTTCAGGTATACAAGACCAGTACTAGTCATTTCCAAATTTTACCGGTTTTCCTTCTGGGTTATGATGGGGCTTTATAGCTTACACTACAGTGTTCCTTCTTCCACTTAAAAAGAAATTATAGTTCATTAACCCCATTTATTAAAGCAAAATAATACAGATGCTGGGAGGCTGAAATACATACTGAAAATGCTAGAAACACTCGAAAGCTAACATTCTGATGAAAGATCAGTACCCTGAAGTGTTGACTGCTTCTCTCCCTGCAGATGCTGCCTGACCTGTTGAGTGTTTCCCAGCATGCTCTGTGAATAACCCCATTACCAATTTATTTTTGTAAGTAATTAGCATACTTGAAGCCTTGATCGCCATCTGTTCTCCCTTGTCTAGCCTGCAGAAAGCTTCCTTCAGATCAGTTTAAGTGAATGGTTGCTTTTGAAATGTTAAGCCGCCCTTATCTTTCAGATGCTGACCAACAGGCTGTACATTCCCAATATTCCCTGTTTTTAGTTCACAGTGGTGCCATTTTATCCAGAACACGGGGAGCTGCAAGATCTGTCATAAGATGGAAGTAAGTCAACAAAAGTGCTCAGCAAAAGTGTTTTTGTCGGTAAATTGTTAAACTGCCCAATTGTCTGAACTTGTATCGAGTTTTTCTTTACGTTCGACAATGCCTGTTCTCCAGCGTTTTTGGTCAGGTTCACATGTAGGTAGTTTTAGGAAGATACTGTTTTGACATTCACATTTTTAGAACAGCTCAAGGAATTAAGGATTATTTCTGGTAGTTCGTGACTGGAGTGTCAAAGTGACCTGTTTCAATGAACAGGTGAAGGATTACTGTTTGCAAGGGTGACAATGGTCCCATTAATCTACTGGCAGCTTGGCCATTGTATCCATGGATCTAAAGCTTTATGCTCAGGTAAAATTGGACTGGTACAAAATATATTTAGTGGTTTTTCCCTCATGCAGGTGAAATCTGAGCCTAGCAGAAGGGAGAGAACAGCAGTACCATTCACAATGGTTATTATTTGATGCAATGTTTTAATCCCCACCCCCAGATCCTCCCAACCACACCCGTGCCCCCTTCCCCAATCCCCTAACCCTGCCAACTAGGGTTGCCAAACCTCCAAAATTGTTATGGAATCACCAAGAATTAAGGATGAATGTCCTGAACACTGCTTCCAGTAGCCCTGGAGAAAAATTACAAGGTTTCTAAAAAAAAACAGAAAGGTACAGTATAAACGGAGGTCATTCATTGTAACCATGTCAGGTATGTTTTATACATTCTTTTCTGTACTCTTTTAAAGGTTGGAAAATATTGAAAAATGAGAACCAAAGGATCTTTAACTAATAGTCAATAATCACCTAATTGAGTTGGGGTACCGTAAAACTGTCCTCACATGATTGACTAAGGAACAGTACCATGAGATCCAAGAGCTGCCCAACAGTGAGTTGAGTTGGATCTGAAGACTCAAACGAATGCTGTCCTCATACAATTCCTGAGATGACCAGGGATTAAAGGCTAATGTCCTGGGCACAGCTTTTACAGCAACCCTGGAGAAAAATTAAAATTCCTTCTTTATCAGTTCAGAAAAGGTTCACTCAACTCATTGCTGAGATGAAGGTCTTATCTTATGAAGAAAGGTTGAACAGGTTGTGTCGATACCAATTGGAGTTCAGAAGAATATGAGCTGACCTTATTGAAATATACAAACCCTAAGGGGACTTGATAGGGTGGATACTGGGAGGATGTTTCCTCTTCTGGAGGAGATTAGAACTAGGGGACACAGCTTAAGACTAAGAGGTCTCCCTTTTAAGATGGAGTTGAGGAGAATATTTTTTCTGAGGCTCTTTAGGATGTGGAATTCTCTTCCCCAGAAAGCAGTGGAGGCTGAATTTATTCGAGGCTGAATTAGCTAGATCTTTGATAGACAAGAGAATCAAGGCTTATGGGGCGGAGACAGGAAAGTGGAGTGGAGACCACAATCAGATCAGCCATGATCTTATCGAATGGCAGAGCTGACTGAAAGGGTCGAATGGCCTACTCTTGCTCCTAAGTCCTATGTTCCTATGTCCTCACATCTTCTCTATATTCTGGCTGCCTACAGGAAGCAACGTTCTAATGGAACTCTGAGTCGACTATTTGATTGATGTTGCACTTGAGAGTTGCAAGTTATGGAGTTATATTTCGATTCATGTTTTCCATGCTCTCGTTAGGTTTTTCTTTCTATTCTGCAATGTGGGGAACGAGGTTTGGCTTCAGACCTTCTGCATAGCCATTGCCCTTTCATGAGATCCTCCACTTTGCAACTGGATCAAATGCAGGAAAGGAAACTTCCTAGATGCACACTGTGGGGTGATCAACTTTACCTTTCCATCGAGTTACGAGCAGCAGTGCTCGGAAGATTCATCTTTCTTTCTAAGAGAATCCCGAATAATCCAGGAGGTTTGGCGCCCTAACTGGTGTCCGTGACATTTTCCCAATTCTCCCCATCCCCTAATTTCAGTGGCAGATTGGCATAAACCTGAAGAGAAATGATGTAAACATTGAATTTCAAGAATACCCACAAGGAAACTACAGGTGATTGTCTTTTGGCTGAAATTTTAAATTATTCAGGTGGATGTAAGCAAGCCCATGGTAGTATGTCCTACTGCTGCCTATACTATCTGTGCCAGAAAATCAAGCCCCCCTACCCCACCTCCCACCAACCACCCACCCCCCCTCCCACCCCGACATATTATTAGTGATATCTCTGAGCTAGAGAAGGAATACAACATTGCATGTTGCCAATATCACTGCTATCTTCAATAGTTGCCAGTTCTAAGGGGCAGAAATCATGAAACTCCCTCAGAATAGTATAAATAATATTGCCATAATATTTCTAACCTTGTTTTCACTACAGGATTGGGGGGAAAAAATCAAGTAGGATTGCTGCAACTCTGTGAAGTTTAGTCCTTTACCCACGATATGTCTTCAAGCTGCTGAACCTTATTTTACGCCATTACTTACGATTAAGCATGATGCTTTCCTTGGAATATATAAATACAAGTTGCTGTTGCTGAGAAAAGTGAGTAGCAATGGTGAATGGGAGGGGGTATTGATGCAACAGATTCTCCCCCTCTTCGGCCTTCCCCACTCTAATCCTGGCTCAGAAACACCGTTTTGTTCTCTTCTTCCCATTGGAACTTAATCACAAATACAGATTTTTGCAACTGAACATTAATCACAAACAAACTTTAATCATATCTTGAGTGCTCATCTTATATCCATGCCCGTGATGAGAGATACTTCAGGAATCTAACCCAAATAGCGCGATTGCCTCTGTTTTTTTTAGTTGTTTGTTAATTATTTCACCATCTCCTAAAATTATAATCTTATATTCCTGATACTTTTTGTGCATCCTTGTTCCAGATTGTAATACAGCTGTGAAATTTATATTGACTAAAAAATAAATGAAATGGAATCAGCAAGTCCAAACCTAAATATAGGTTATTGCCATTCAGGGCACACTTAATTCAAACTTAAATATAGGGTTGTGTTGGTAAACAGATTAAACTGAAATCTTATGAAGTGTCAGTTTTTGTGTTATCATTATCATTATTGGTATTATTAATATGTCCACACCAAAGAAACACATTTTACATCTTATTATTGAGCTTATTTTCAATATAACTTGAGAATCTACAGTTTGTTTATGATTGATAATAATTTTTACATATTTTATAAATGAGGACACTGCATATTTTACAACAATCTGTTGAAGGTCCATTTTACCATGTATATGCAATGATGTTATGACCTGGAATGTGCTGCCTGAAAGACTGCTGAAAGCAGATCCAAAGGTGACTTTCAGGAGTGAATTGGACATATAATTGAAAAAGCAGGGCTTCAGGGAAAGATGTGGAAGTGGAGCTAAGTGCCTAGCTCTTTGCACAGTCACAATGGGCCAAATGGTCTCCTTATGTGTAGCATAATTCTACGATATTAAATATTTGCATCTTAAATAGATTATTTATACTTTATAACAATAGGTGTCCCGTAGTGTTAGTTATACTAAGGGCTGCGAATCGAGTCCGCAGAGTTGGGGGAATTCCCAGCTCCACGAACCCAACTTCTAAAACTGGCTGCTCGGTCAGCAGCTTCTCAATCCCAGTTGGGGTGGGTGAGATTAGGAGTCGTGGCAGGCGGCATCGGCCGTGCAGTGGTGGACTGGGCTGAAGGCCGTTCTCGGGGCTCCAGCTCTGTGTCCAAAATTTTTTAAAAACAATAAGACATGAAACATCCCTCACCCCTCACATCCCCCTTCACCCTCACCCCTCCACACTCCTCATGCTCCATCCATGACAACCCATGCCACTTGATGCCCTGTACGCCACTATCTATGCCCCTTTACACAGCCCCCATGGCCCTTTCTGCCTCCGTGCCAACCTATGCCCCTTTAACCATTCACCATTGCACCTTATAGCCCCTGTGCCCCTGCACCATCCCTTTTATAGCCCTTATGCCAACCTATGACCCTCTACCTACCAGCCATGGTGCTTTATAACCCTTATTCCGCGTACCTATCCCCCATGGCCCTTTAAAGCCCCTATGCCAACTTAGTGCCAACTCATGCCAACCCATGCCCTCCCACCCTCCACCTTTTGCCTTTACACACACCATGCCAACCCAACCAGTATGCACCATGGACAGACCTCAGGACCCATGCAGAGGTATTTCAGGCTTCACTATATTGAAAAAAAAATCACTCTCATTCATAAAAACTGATTTACTACAATGACATTTCTTCAACTACATAAAGCCTTATAACAATAAACATTTAATTCAAGTGCGCCATCCCTTATAACAACAAACATTGGAATTCATAGTCCCACTTCAAAGAGTCTATAGCCACTGTAGCTGTCAATCAAACTGTGAAATTGCAGGCATCTTACTGTGATAATGAATGGCTGTGAAATCAATCATGCAGCAGTAATTCAGTAATAGAAACCCTCCGGCTTATGTCAACAGACAGAGTGAAATATCAAGCAATAATTTCTTTTAACATTGCAGACATTTTTCAAATATTGAAAGGACAGAACTTTTAAATGCCTTGGCAACTTGACAGCTTCCCTTCTTGGCATTTTTGAAAGGCCCTCTTACCAGGTCAGCTTGACACTTTTTGACATTTTATTTTGAGAGGTCTATTGACAGTCCCAATGAGCTTGCAATTAATGAGTTGATGCACTTTTTACACATATTCATGCCTATTTTTAACAAATCCAAAGAGGCACCATACCTCTCCAAAGGTGTACCCTGACTATCCAGACAAATCAACCAAGTTCAGACCTACTCTTACCAGGTCTAATCTACACACTTTGGGTTTCACACTCCTAGGCTTTCAAAATTTGGCTTCAGTGGAGGAAGCTAAATGGCTAGCTGCCCCTGTAAACTCTGCATGTGTCAAAAATGAACCTCTCCCATTCCCACTCCTGCGAAAACGAAAAGTGCTGTGCACGGGGGCAGGACTTCTGATTTTCGGGCACTTCCACCACGTTAACCACAACACCAAAGCTCTTTGTCATGACAAAAATCCAAGCCTAAGTGTGGTAATCTGAGGTGCAATATACCTTTAAGAGAATGTGAGCAGCTTGACCATGTAATTGTATGACCCAATAGCTACAATTTTAATGTTAGTCTAGAGTAGGGTTTGGTTGGAGAAGCACACATCATGTTAGTGCTCTGCTGTCTGTGTAAATAAATAGTACGTGCATCACCTCATATTGGTCTCTGTGTCTGCAGTATATTGTTATCAACTCACCCACCGACAGATAAGTGTCCAACTGGTTCGCAAGCAAAGCGACCCCACAGTGGAATATAGCACTAAGTCAGATGACAGGAGTTTTATACCCCGTGGGACATAATGTAATTACTGTTAAAATGAAACTGTGCTTAATCTATCATGACCATTTAAGCCCACAATGTTTAACTGTTGTAGCTAAACACAGCCTGAACCCAGTCAGGGTTTAATTGCTTTCGGTGAAGAAAACTTTCAGATTGGCAGATGCCTGTAAATTGCCAGCTAGTATCAGAAACAAAAGAATGAGATCACTGCCTATTTTCTCCTTTTTCTATATACTTTCGTAAATCCATATTTCTCCTACTCTTTGTCTGAAAAAACTTCCACCTGATTATATTCCTGAATGGCCCAGCTCTATAGATCCTCAAGTTAAATTGAAAATAAAATCTAATTTAAAAATATATCCCCTTGTTCTTATTCTCCCACCAAAGAAAATACACGCTTCCTACTCTTCCGTGTATTTTTCACATTTGAAACCCCTTGATACGGTCACCTCACAATCTTCCAGGATCAAAGAAATATAAGCCAGATTTATTCAATCTGTCCTTATAATTTAACCCTCTGGCCCTGGGGCCTGAATCTTCTGGTCAGCGTGTAGGGGTGGGCCCCACTCGCCGATGGGTAAAATGGCGTGTGTTGACATCAGGCCTGCGTCCCGATGAGATTGCACGTCATTCTGATCCTCAGCTCGGCAGGCACGCAATGGAGTCGGCTGCGTGCCCGCCGAACTGTCAAAGGCCTATTGGAGTCGGCTGCGCGCCCGCTGAACTGTCAAAGGCCTATTAAGGCCTATATTAAACTAATTGAGGTACTTGACTGGGCTAAAAACAAAAAAACTGCGGATGCTGGAAATCCAAAACAAAAACGGAATTACCTGGAAAAACTCAGCAGGTCTGGCAGCATCGGCGGAGAAGAAAAGGGAGGTGGGGGGGCGGGGGGGGGGAGAGAAGTGGAGGGGGGTGGTGTGGTTGTGGGGACAAGCAAGCAGTGATAGGAGCTGATCATCAAAATATGTCACAGACTAAAGAACAAAGAGGTGTTGAAGGTGATGATATTATCTAAACGAATGTGCTAATTAAGAATGGATGGCAGGGCACTGAAGGTATAGCTCTAGTGGGGCTGGGGTGGAAAGACTAACAGGGCAAAAAAGATATAGTTTTAAAAATAATGGAAATAGGTGGGAAAAGAAAAATCTATATAAATTATTGGGAAAAACAAAAGGAAGGGGGAAGAAATGGAAATGGGTTGGGGATGGAGGAGGGAGTTCAAGATCTAAAGTTGTTGAATTCAATATTCAGTCCGGAAGGCTGTAAAGTCCCTAGTCGGAAGATGAGGTGTTGTTCCTCCAGTTTATGTTGGGCTTCACTGGAACAATGCAGCAAGCCAAGGACAGATATGTGGGCAAGAGAGCAGGGTGGAGTGTTAAAATGGCAAGCGACAGGGAGGTTTGGGTCTTTCTTGCGGACAGACCACAGGTGTTCTGCAAAGCGATCGCCCAGTTTACGTTTGGTCTCTCCAATGTAGAGGAGACCGCATTGGGAGCAATGAATGCCGTAGACTAAGTTAAGCAGAAATGCAAGTGAAATGCTGCTTCACTTGCAAGGAGTGTTTGGGCCCTCGGACGGTGAGGAGAGAGGAAGTGAAGGGGCAGGTGTTGCATCTTTTGCATGGGCATGGGGAGGTGACATAGCTGGGGGTTGAGGAGTAGAGGGTGATGGAGGAGTGGACCAGTGTGTCCCGGAGGGAATGATCCCTACGGAATGCCGCCATGGGGGGTGAAGAGAAGATGTGTTTGGTGGTGGCATCATGCTGGAGTTGGCGGAAATGGCGGAGGATGATCCTTTGAATGCGGAGACTGGTGGGGTGATAAGTGAGGACAAGGGCGACCCAATCATATTTCTGGGAGGGAGGAGAAGGTGTGAAGACGGATGCGCGGGAGATGGTCCAGACACAGTTGAGGGCCCTGTCAACGACCATGGGTGGAAAACCTCGGTTAAGGAAGAAGGAGGACATGTCAGAGTAACTGTTTTTGAAGGTAGCATCATCAGAACAGATGCAACGGAGGCGAAGGAACTGAGAGAATGGGATGGAATCCTTTCTTCGTCTCATCCGGCACCTGAACAAGAAACTTTTTCTCTTTCTCTCAAGTGCTAAGGAACACAAGCTCCAACAACTCATCGACACCAGCACCCATCTAGGACCCTCCACCTCTGCCTGTCACTCCGTCCCCACCCCATCTTCCAATCCCAGCCCCGGCTGTGCATTTATACCCCTTGACCTTCCCCTCTCCGACGCTGAACATTCAGTGCTCAGCAAAGGACTTAGTTTCATACCATTACGCCCTCATCTCAATGAATTTCGGGCTCGGCACGATGCTGAACTCTTCTTCCACCGCCTTCGTCTCCGGGCTCACGTCTTTGGACAGAAGTCCTCTCCCCATTCAAAGGATCCTTTTACCCACCTCCAATATTCTCCCTCCACCTGGACTCCTCCCTCTGGATTCTTACCTTCTCTTGATCTTTTCATTGAGAACTGTTGGCGCGACATTAGTCGTCTCAATTTCTCTGCTCCTCTCACCCATTCTAATCTGTCTCTCTCTGAACTTACTGCACTCCGTTCTCTCAGGTCCAACCCTGACATTGTCATCAAACCTGCTGACAAGGGTGGTGCTGTTGTTGTCTGGCGCACTGACCTCTACCTCGCAGAGGCTGAGCATCAACTCGCAGACAATTCCTCCTACCTCTCCCTGGACCATGACCCCACCACTGAACATCAAGCCATTGTTTCCAGGACTGTCACTGACCTCATTTCCTCTGGAGATCTTCCTCCCACAGCTTCCAACCTGATAGTCGCCCAACCTCGGACGGCCTGCTTCTACCTCCTACCCAAAATCCACAAACAGAACTGTCCAAGCAGACTGATCGTGTCAGCCTGTTTCTGCCCCACAGAACTCATTTCTCGTTATCTTGACTCCCTTCTCTCTCCCCTTGTCCAGTCCCTTCCCACATACATCCGTGATTCCTCTGACACCTTACGTCACATCAACAATTTCCAGTTCCCTGGCCCCAACCGCTTCCTCTTCACCATAGAAGTCCAACCCCTCTACACCTCCATCCCCCACCAGGATGGTCTGAGGGCTCTTAGCTTCTTCCTCGAACAGAGGCCCGAACAATCCCCATCCACCACTACTCTCCTCCGTCTGGCTGAACTTGTTCTCACACTGAACAATTTCTCCTTTAACTCCTCTCACTTTCTCCAAATAAAAGATGTGGCTATGGGTACCCACATGGGCCCCAACTATGCCTGTGTCTTTATGGGGTATGTGGAACATTCCTTGTTCTAGTCCTACTCCGGCACCCTCCCACAACTCTTTCTCCAGTACATCGATGATTACTTCGGTGCCGCTTCATGCTCTCGTCTGGTCCTGGAAAAATTTATTAACTTTGCCTCCAAACCCTCCACCCCTTCATCATTTTCACATGGTCCATCTCTGACACTTCCCTTCCCTTCCTTGACCTCTTTGTCTCAATTTCTGGTGATAGACTGTCCACCAATATCCATTACAAGCCTACCGACTCCCACAGCTATCTCGACTACAGCTCCTCACACTCCACTTCCTGTAAGGACTCCATCCCATTCTCTCAGTTCCTTCGCCTCCGTCGCATCTGTTCTGATGATGCTACCTTCAAAAACAGTTCCTCTGACATATCCTCCTTCTTCCTTAACCGAGGTTTTCCACACACGGTCGTTGACAGGGCCCTCAACCATGTCCGGCCCATCTCCCGTGCATCCGCCCTCACGCCTTCTCCTCCCTCCCAGAAACATGATAGGGTCCCCCTTGTCCTCACTTATCACCCCACCAGTCTCCGCATTCAAAGGCTCATCCTCCGCCATTTCCGCAAACTCCAGCACGATGCCACCACCAAACACATCTTCCCTTCACCCCCACTGTCAGCATTCCGTAGGGATCGTTCCCTCCGGGACACCCTGGTCCACTCTTCCATCACCCCCTACTCCTCAACACCCACCTATGGCACCTCCCCATGCCCACGCAAAAGATGCAACACCTGCCCCTTCACTTCCTCTCTCCTCACTGTCCAAGGGCCCAAACACTCCTTTCAAGTGAGGCAACATTTCACTTGCATTTCCTCTAACTTAGTCTCCTGCATTCGTTGCTCCCAATGCGGTCTCCTCTACATTGGAGAGACCAAACGTAAACTGGGCGACCGCTTTGCAGAACACCTTTGGTCTGTCCGCAAGAAAGACCCAAACCTCCCTGTCGCTTGCCATTTTAACACTCCACCCTGCTCTCTTGCCCACATATCTGTCCTTGGCTTGCTGCATTGTTCCAGTGAAGCCCAACGCAAACTGGAGGAACAGCACCTCATCTTCCGACTTGGCACTTTACAGCCTTCTGGACTGAATATTGAATTCAACAACTTTAGATCTTGAACTCCCTCCTCCATCCCCACCCCCTTTCCATTTCTTCCCCCTTCCTTTTGTTTTTCCCAATAATTTATATAGATTTTTCATTTCCCACCTATTTCCATTATTTTTAAATCTATATCTTTTATGCCCTGTTAGTCTTTCCACCCCACCCCCCACTAGAGCTGTACCGTGAGTGTCCTGCCAACCATTCTTAATTAGCACATTTGTTTAGATAATATCACCACCCAACACTTCTTGTTCTTTTGTCTGTGACATTTTTTAATTATCTACTCCTATCACTGCTTGCTTGTCCCTACAACCACACCCCCCCAACTTCTCTCCCCCCACCTTAAACCAGCTTACATTTCACCCATCTCCTAATATTCACTCAGTTCTGTTGAAGGGTCATGAGGACTCGAAACGTCAACTCTTTTCTTCTCCGCCGATGCTGCCAGACCTGCTGAGTTTTTCCAGGTAATTCTGTATTTGTACTTGACTGGGTTGGTGGGCAGGTGAAGAGCCCAGGTGGCCTTTGCATTTTTCATGGAGGATGAAGTTTCACAAAGGGATTAAAAGTTTAATAACAATTTTTATTCACATTCATTGACATGTCACAATTCATGTGACACTGTCACATGAGGGGACATGTCTGAAATTTTTAAAAAATTCTTTAATTCAACTTTTCATGATCAAAGTAATCTCCCTGAGGCAGCTCCGTGCATGCGCAAAAGAGCAAAAGTCCTGGCCCCAACTCTCCCTCCTCCCCCCGCCCGCATAGGGAGCACTCAGCACTTTTGGGTGCGCGTCACGCTTGGTGGGCCTTAATTGGCCTGTCCGCGCAAACTGGCGGCATACAGCCGATCGCAGGTGGCGATCAGCTATGGTATCATTCTGGTAAATCTATGTTCTACTCCCTCCAAAGCCAGTACATCATTCCCGGAATGTGGTGCCTAAAACTGAATGCAAAACACTGGATGATGTTCAGCCAAAACTATACAACTATACCATAGCATCCAGACCCCTTTTGGTAAAGACCATCATTCCATTATCTTTTTTCTTGTAAATGTCTCCTCCTCCTCTTTCAGGTAGCATGCCGTTTGAGAGCATTGATGACCATGAAATTGGGTTGGTCCATGATTATGCTTGGCAAAGTACTACAGTGGTTTGCCATTGCTTACTGCAGTGTGGCTGCCCAGCAAACTCTCCCACTCTTACAGCCTGCCATCAGGCATATTGGAAGGATTCACAGGCTGATAGTCAACCTGTTTGGCCATTTTAAGAATGTACTTTCTGTGAACCCAGTGGAAACGGCACTACCACCGCACCACAAAACCTCCTTATATAAATGTGTACCAACGTTAAATGATTGGTACACTGGGACTCCCAAATCTCTTTGCTCTTCTACAGTTCCTGATTTCTCATCATTTAGAAAATACTTTGATTAATCTTTCTTGTATCTGAAAGGGATGTCCTCACACTTGCCCACATCAAACTCCATTTGCCAGAATTTTGCCCACCCACTTATTCTCTCTATGTGCCTTTTTTAAATGCTCTCCCCTCCCCTGATTGTTACTACTGGACACTGTTGGGGCAGAGACACCATGCACTCCAAACAGGGCCACCAGCAAAGGAGGGGACATGTTCTGCGATGGGAACTTGCAAATTGGCGACTATGATTCAGTCTGCTTAGAGAAAGCTGCTAAACTGGCTTGCAGAGTGGCTGAAGTGGAGAAAGCTTTGAGATTTCAGGCCTCAGCTTTGATGTAGATTCCTAAGGGCTCTGGGATTATATTGATTTTGCCTAAAGTGGGCACAGTCAGTATTTTGTAGTCCATCACGCAAAGGGTTAACATCAGAAGTACCCTACTGATGTAACTATGATGCAATGTCATATGACTAAGTAACAGATTTGGAGGAAATGAAAAGTCCAATCTTGTGTAGAGTCACTGAGGTGTATATAGAGCTGTAAATAAACAATAATTGTTTTTACGAGCTACAGCCTTAAGTAGCTTTATTAGGGAAGCAGTCACACCGTAAAGAACCCCATCTAGACCCTGAGCACACTGCTGATATCTGAGATCCATCTACAGTGGCATATAAAAAAGAAAGTCCAGCATTTCGCACAATGCCTTTCATATTCTCAGGTTATTTGATACCCCTTTGCACCAATGAAGTGCTTTTGAAATGTAGTCATGTTATAGAACAGGCATATGTGCCTGCTCATCTAAGGTAAATCAACATCCTCTCCCTGATCTTGTAAATTTATCAGGGAGTGCCAAAGCTCACCAGTGAGCATTTACCTGGGCATTTACATTGGAATTAAAAACCTATGGCTTTACAGTGCTACGGTGTCACTCAAGCATCCAGCATGCAGCTCACAACCCAAACTATTAAGGCCCTGATGCAACATACAGCTTGGTTGTGTTCTGTGTCAAGCTACTGTAAGATTTAAATGCAACAGTTGTAAGTTGCAGCTTGTAACTATGATCTATTGCTGCATGCACCATGCACAGCGAGGCAAACAAAGATATGCAAGGTTGTGCAAAGGCCTTTAATGGGTAACAGTCTGCATGCACACTCAGGGCAAATGCTTGGTACATGAAGCTATTGCGCAGCCTTACTACAACAACCACAGCTTGCTTATATAGCAACTTTATTGTAGCAAAATGTCCCAAGGTGCTTCACAGGGGCATGAGTTGACAAAGTTTGATGCCGGGTCACATAGATATTAGTAGAGGAGGTCAAAAGCCTGGACAAATGGTAGGTTTTAAGGATAGACTTGGAGGAGGAGAGAGACTGAGAGAGGTGGAGAGGTTTAGGGAGAGAATCCTGAGCTTCGGTCCTACATAGTGAAGGCATGGCTACCAATGGTGGAGCAAAGGAAATTTGGGTTGCACAACTAGCCAGAATTTGAGGAGTTGTGGGGCAACAAGATTTGCAGGGATAGGGAGGGAGTAAAGCTATGGAGGGATTTGCAGACAAACATGAGAATTTTAAAGTCCAGGCACTGTCAAAGCAGAAAACAGTGTATGTCATTAAGTATAAGGGGTTATAATTCAGAAAGTGAAGGATAGAACTGGATCCAATCTTTCCACACTTTTATAAGCATTTATTTCCCGGGTTACATATTACGAACAGTCACCCTTCACAAAAATAATTAACTAAAATTAATATACAATTAGGGGTGGCATGGTGGCACAGTGGTTAGCGCTGTTGCCTCACAGCTCGAGCGATCCGGGTTTGATTCTGACCTCCGGTGTCTGTCTATGTGGAGTTTGCACATTCTCCCTGTGTTCGCATGGGTTCCCTCTGGGTCCTCCGGTTCCCTCCCATTGTCCAAAGATGAGTTGGTTAGGTGATATTGGCTACGATAAATTGCCTGTTTGTGAGTGAGTGCCCTGTGATGGACTGGCATCCTGGGTGTACCCTGCCTAGTGCCCATTGCCTGTTGGGATGGGCTCTGATTTCCTGTGACCCTGAATTTGATGAAGTGTTTCTGGAAGAACGAATAATATGCAATTAACAGAGTCGGGATGGATGAGTGGAGCTGTATATGAGTTAGGAGACAGGCAACAGAGACTTCGATAACCTCATGTCTATGAAGAGTATTAAATGGGAGGCCACCTAGGAGTGCATTGGAATAATGATGGCCTTTTTCAGATTTGCCATTCACTTCTATATTTGGAGCTGGGTCCTCCAGGTAATGCCAAACTGGTCACTCTATCAGTTATATCATGCACCAATCTTTTCTGTGCTGTCTTTTACTAACAGTCCTGCTTCCCCACTTCAACAAGCATGATATCCACTACAGCATCAGTGAAGCCATAATTGTGATGGAATTTCTAACTCAACACCACTCCCGTGTCAGATGGGATTGCAGCTATTTCAGTGTCCACTAGCCTTGTGGTAACATTTCCTCATCCAACCTGCTTCAAGTGGAAGCTCACACGGAATAGACAATATGCATAAATATTGGATATTGAGAGTAAGTGGTCAGCGAGTGCAGGCAACAGAAGGGCTTGAATTACAGCCTTCATCCCTGATTTGCACATGCTTAGGATATACAAAGTCTACAGGGAGGAACCATAGCAAAGACAGGCGGTGAGGCACTGACGGAAAGAGAGACTGGAAGGAAATGGAGAGCCAGAGAAAGAAAAACACACCGAGGGAGCTCACGAATGGATATATTTACCCAGTTTTCTTGAGGCAAAGTCCTGCTGCAGAGCACTTCCCTTTGTGACAAGTGGATTTCAATCTTAATAGTGCATTTAGCTAATTAGTATACACACTGAATAGAATATATAATCCGAACAATCTATTGCAGTCTACAAGAATGACTCTGCAAAGTAGTGTGCTTGCCTACATTACAACAGTGACTACACTTCAAAGAAAAATCAATTGATTGCAAAGTATTTTGGGACTTGAAGATGAGGTTAGGACACTTACAGATCAATAGGAGTTCCTCCTTCCTTCTGTGGTGTTCAGTTATGAAGATCACTTGGTGACTGACACTCCAAAGGGCTGCAATACAGGTTGGATTTTCAAAATCCAGCTGTCCAAAAACAAGAATTGCCTGAAAATTGGAATTACCCAAAAAACAGGCATTTTTGAAAATATTCCATTTGATATTCAGTTAAATGAAATTCAGACTTGCCCAAATATCGGGACAATTTGGCTAGATGCTAGTTCTCGGTGGCATGCTGAAACAGTTTCTGCTTCATTGCTTGTTTACGCTGCTTTATTGTCCAATATCTGGGAAAATCCGAAATTTGGCATAGGTTTGCTCCTGAGGATGACAGATTTTGGACACCCAACCTGTACTTCCAAAACGTTGACAAACGCCCAAACCTTTATAAATATAGCACCAAATCTGGCTACAGCTGGCTTGCTACCAGCTGCTCAACTATTTAATCAAAGGGTTTTGAAAATGGGTGGGATTTCTGGCCCCGCCCACTGCCAGGATCGTCCAGTCCCGCCAAAAGTCAATGGACTTTTGGCTGGTCCACCACATCCCAGAAAATCCTGGCCTACATCATAAACTGCAAGGGCACTGAGTTAATGTCTGGAGCTCACTGTCAGCTGCTATGCTTTAGGTAATGCAGTCTAGATTTGTTTTTAAATGAATGATCTTGGTCCTTGAGTTTTCGTACCATTTATATGCAGAAAATGTTGCCAATTCTGCCTGAAAAGATGGGCTGAGAGCCGTCTGCAGGCAAGAAGCAATGAAACCTTCTCTTTGGAGCTCAGGCAACCAATTCTGGAGAGGGTTCCAGCTTTCTCCAACATCAGCAGCAATACCTTATTTTTACGCTGAATGGCTGCTGGTGAGAGGGGTGATATCAGCAAATAAAGGGTGAAAGGTGGTGGCTTTCATTCACTTGGTAACAATCTTAAATTTATATCCTCCAGTCAAGGATGTCAAGGCCCTGGAGTGGGTGCTGAGGAGATTTGCTAGAATCAGTGTATGGGGAACTTCAGTAATATTGCGAGACTAGAGAAGCTCAGACTCTTTTCCTTCCAGCAGAGAAGGTGATTCAATAATGGTGTTCAAAATTCGAATTAGTTTTGATAGGGTAGGTGGGAAGAAACTGTTTCTACCAGCAGAAAGGTAACAATAGGGAACCAATTTAAGATAAATTGCTAAAGTAGCAGGCCAAGGTTGGAGGGGGCGGGGGAAGGGGGGGCACGGTGTTGTGGGTGCAAAGATGAGGAGATTATTTTTACATAGCAGATTGTTGCGATTTGCAATGCACTGCCTGAAAGAGTGGTGTAAGCAGATTCGATAGTAACTTTCAAAGGGGAATTGGATATGTATGTGAAAAGGTAAAGAAATATGGGGCTACTGGGAAAGAGCAGGGGATGGGATTACTTGAATCATTCTTTAAAGAACAGGCACAATGGGATGAATGGCCTCCTTCTGTGCTGTATCATTCTATGACACTAGGTACTAACTCACTGCTCACCAGAAGTAGATTTTATCCTATATACCTTATCAAAAAAGAACATCATTTTGAAACCCTCTATCAAATCTAACAACTTTCTTTGTTCTATTCTTCCCACAGGTCTTTTGAGAAATAATTTGCAGTTAATTACCAAAAGCTTTTGGTCACCATATATAAAAGCATCTCACCAATCACATTGATGTGACCAAAGATCGGGAGCTAGCTTGTAGGATGCCTGGCTTAAAGGCCATAAATTTATACCAGCAATATTGTTTAAAATATTAATTGAAATTTGAATTATGGATGAAACCATAAGGCATTTGTCATGTTCGTCCCCATGTTTCCAATCATTTGTTCCTCTTCGGTCGATTCTGGTACAACATACATACCATTCTCATCAGGAAAGGCACAACAAGCTTGCTTTTGGGATCCAATCCATAAACTGGTCACCCAGGAGATTCAGGAAAGTGACAATGGTTTCAGTTTCCCCCTTCATTGCTCCCTCTGGTGAGTCTAAGTGCCATGCAATGTGACTTCCCTAAACTCCCCAGACGAGGAACTGCTTATATCGAGAAACCATGGCAAGAGGAGAAGGAATCTTTCAATTCATGAATGCACAAATGATGAATAACATTATGTACCGATTTACCTTCTTTGCCCCTTTATTTTCATTCCAGAATTGCCTGATTTCATGGATCTGTTCCAGACCCATATCAGCCTGGTTTCTATCTGTACTGTTTTGTGATCATCCAAAAGGAAGTGTGTTTGCAGCAAGGAGCAGATGGTGTCACTTACTCCCAGAAGAACCCCTCCCCCATGGTGGAACACTCCAGCACGTATGGATTGGTGTTCCATCTGGTGGCCTTACCAAGTACTGACAAACACCTAAATGTGGCATTCCCTGCAAATGTAGAAAATTCCAATTTCTTCCTCCTTCAATGTTGGGTCAGATAAGCGTTATATCATTGCTGAAAAGGGTTAGAGGGATGAAGGCAAAACAGCAGGAGCACAGAATAGACCTGAAGGAACAATGTGGAAATTTCGACCTCCTCCTCATGGTTGGACATGAGAACGTTTCTTGCGGACTGATAAATCTCCTTATGCCCATAAAGGGTTAGGAGAATGCAGAAAAGCAAGCTAGAGCAACGTCTGTGGCCTGCATTCACTGCAAGGGTTTCCATTTAGACTATGAAAAGGTCACCTTGGTGCAAAAAGAAAGAGGCATGGAAGGGCTACAAGAGACAGAGACAATAGCAAGCAAATTGGCTGCCCAGTTTTCCTGGAATACTCAGCTTCAAAACCAACACTGGATTGTTGCAAATTGGTTGAACCATGCTTCTCATACAAACTGGTGTTTGGGGGCTTGAGACAAGTGTCCCTTTACAAAAATAAGAGGACAATCTCATTTCAAATCCAGGCTAATGAGTTCCTTCAATACAGCAGCCGAATGGAAACTTTAATCTCCAAGTTTCCGTTTTATCTTTTAAGGTGGAAAAAAAGTAACAAAATTCATGTTTCAACAATACCAGCATTGCTCAGAGGTGCTTTTGGTCACCATACATTAAAAAGGTTATATTGGCCTTTAAGGGAGTACAGCGTAGATCTACTAGATTGATATCTGGACTCCAATAGTAAGCTACGAGGAGAGATTAAACGAACCTGGGTTGCATTCCCTGAAATTTAGATGATTAAAGAGTGATTTGATTGAAGTTTTCAAGTTATTAAGGGGAATAGATAGGGTAAATAGGGAGAAACTATTTCCACCGGTTGGGGAGTTGAGAACTGGGGGCATAGTCAAAAAAATTAAAACCAGACCATTCAGGAGTAAAATCAAGAAAACATTTTCATGCAAAGGAAATTGATGCTAGATCAATGTTAATTTTAGGACTGAGATTGGTAGATTTTTGTTAGCCAAAGAGGATGTGAGCAAAGGCAGACATGTAGAGTTAGGTATGGATCAGCCATTTCATGGAATGGCGGAACAGGCTCGAGTGGATACTCCTGTTCCTATGTTCCCATGGCCTTGATGTGCCATCATTTATAATAGAAAAAAAAGTAGCCAAACATGTTGGGCAAAGAAGATCTCATCAAATTAAGGATGGTTGAGATGGACTGATGAATAAATAAAAGTAGCAATAAGTTTACCTCCTGAAGAAAACTCAGAATATCAAAGCTGCCTGTCACTTGAATCTGCAGTACCCCATCAGCAGAGCATTACCTGTTCATGATATGGCTCCTAGGTGAGATGTGATGAAAAGCAAAGCACTTCACCTATGAAATTGCCTGACTCATCTTACTACTGATCCAATGATATTTACAATTCTCAAGGAGAAATCCTTAATCATTTGCTTCTCAACATCACAAAACAATCCAAACAAAATGCATTTCACCCTTTTTATCATTCAGTTGAGTATTTTATGTGTTATAATGAAGCCTGTGTAACAGTGAACATGTTATAAATTTGCATAAACATGAAAAAAATCAGGAAAGGAGAAGCAATTGTTGAAACTTACTTTATACCAAAGTAAGGGTAGTGATGAAGGTGAGAGCTTTATTCTAAGGGTGGAGTTCAAGTTACACTGAATGATTTGGGTGGGATATTACAGCGAAGCCATTATGATTCCAAGTCTTAAAAATGAAGGTGAGGTCCATGATTACAATCAGTAGAATGGTAGGATGAGTAAAAGTGAAAGTGTTATGACTGAAAGCCTTCATGGCAAGGGTATGTAACAGGGAAGATGTTATAGCTGAAAGCCTTGCACAGGAAAGAGGACGTGCTCAAACAAAAGCCAATTTAAATGCAGATTGTTGCTCTTGCCAGGATGATTCTGCCTTGCCCAATTTTGCATGGCATTAATCCGATAGTACTTTTTTCATTCTCTACCCTCAAAATCGTGGTTTCTCTCAGAGCGGATACTTCTGAATTGAGTATTAAATTGAGCAAACTTCAGTGATCCTGTTTACTGTTGTCCTTTGTATCACTAACATGCAATGTTAAAAACGACACATGCAAGCCAATCATTTTGGTCAAAACTGCACCTCTAAAAGGGGCTCATCAGATTTATTGTTTATTTTAACCCTGCCTCTCCATTGTTGGCTATGGGATCTTTACTGTGCTTATAGCTAACTGTAAGTAGCAATGAGGCTTTGGAAAGAAATGCCACTTTTTCCACTCAGTGTCTCAAATATAGCAAATAATTAATACATTTCAAATTTAAAAAAAAAATCAGAAGGGTTAAATTAAAATGAGAAGCTATTAAAAAGTTAGAAGAAGAAAGAATATAGCAAAAGAAGGAAAGAAAATTGCCAAAACAGATATGTCTATGAAAACAGTAAAATGATTCTTAAGGAAATAAAGTATATGTTACACAGAAAAATAATTATTGCTGCTACCATTAGCCTATTGTGGCTGTTGACAGAAGTGTATATTTTGGAGGAGATGATGAATTTCCCACATTCAGTAAGTGTTGAAAAGGGGAGGATTTGGGAGGCTTAATACGAGTTCCAGGCAAGTTGGCTGGGACTGCTCAGTCTGAATGACTAGTTCTTCCAGCCCAGTGTAAGTGGGTATTCAGAGGTTACACCGCCCTCTTCTATTTTGTGCGATAAATGACACTTTTGCATCTGTGAGGTACATATTAAAAGACATACAAGAGAAAACAAAATCTAAAATCATTATTTCAAAAAGCTATAATCAAAGACAACTTCATATGTGAAGAAATGAAGCTTCTGCATAATTGGATGGTGTAGGGATGAATTAGGTCACTCTGCACTGTTTAAGTGTGACAGTGCCCCTTTTTCATATACCATTAGATTGTAGGTTTATATTATTCCTGCCACTGACACTAGCATTGTTGAAGATATCAAAAGTTCAAGAAAGCTTCACTTATTCAGTCAGCATTACTCAGATGTTTCCACATGGAGACAGCAGTAAACAGTGATAACATACCTATTGGTTTCCAGTTTATGAAATGTAAAAGGGGTTTATTGTCACATAAGGTAGTAAATCAGACATATATATGGAAAGGGCTATTTTAACAAGAAGAGTATTACATTTCAAGGAGCGGGAACCCTCAGTATTTCAATGAGACATGAAACAATCACAGGACTAACTCGGATGTCCTCAATAAAAGGAGAATCAAAAACATACAGTGGCAATAAAGGAGAGCTCCTACCGACAGTTCTAAGAGTCCATCTACTTCATAAAGCGTATTTAGTATTAAAATTACAACAAACTTCACTGTTCTGCAGCCAGACTTCATAATGCTGACCATAGTGCTCAAAAGCTTGCACTGTAGCTGGTATCACAGTGGAGCAGTTACTATGTTAATGCAATAGGATAGTTCCACTTCTACCCTTTCTTCCTAAGATAATGACACGGCCCCATTAAGACATGATGCAGAGATTTTTGCAGAGTAGCAATGCTGGTGAACATAATAAGATGGTGGGGACTTAGCAGAGTTTGGGGAGGGAAACTTAGAATGTGTTACTTTAGGGGCTGACGGTAATTCTGTAAATGGTGAAGGGAAGGTGGGGAAGGGCGATGGGATGACAAGAGATCAGATTTAGATGAATGATTAGTGGGTGAGGTGGGGTGGGGCTATATTGCAGGGAAAAGCTACAGAGTTAAGGAGAGATGAGGCCATGAAAGGATTTAAACATTAAGGTGAGAATCTTAGTTTTGAGGTGTTCTGGGACTGGAACCCAATGTAGATCAGTGAGGATAGAATGATGGACAAGCAAAACTTAGTACAAGTTACGGTAACAAACTTGATTAACTTGGAGGCCAGCCAGAAGATCATTGAAGTAATCAAGAGACAAAGCATATCATATACAATAAAACACCTTGAACTATAGTGATTCATGCTGTGTAGGCAAATGTGAAAGTCATTTTGCATTCCATCAACAGCAATCTAATGAATAACCGGTTGATCTGTTTCCGAAGGAAATGAGATGAGGAGAGATTTTGAGACAGGATGCTGGGAGATTTCTCTGGCTTATTTGATTAGTGCCCTGGACTATGTCTTGGATGGGCAAATGGGACTTTGGTTAATGTTATATCTGAAGAAGTGCACATCTGATAAGGCAATATTGTCTAAGTGCCTCATTGGAGTGGCACTCCTACTCCTAGAAATCCCAAACTTTTGAAAAAGATGTGGGCTTTATGAGCTGCACCTACCAAAATGTTAGAGAGCTTGATTTTCATGATCTTTTCACCTGAGGTATGTTCAGGTACCTATGTGTAAAGATTGGAATAAAGACTAGAAATTCAATTCCCCTGGCCTTCACCATCCCTTCTACATCACACATGGATTTCTAATCTTTCCTGGCAGGGGGTGGGGAGTTTGGGACCTGGCCTATGCCAGCAATAGATGTTAAGTAAATGGGAGGAGTTTCAGGCCTCCTCCTTCATCAACCTTCTCCAACACATAATATGGGTGTCAAAAAATACAATGCCTGACCATTGAATCTCTTCTAAATGGAGGACCAATAAGTGTCCCTAGGCCGGCAAAGACATCATAATTAGGTCATTACTCTCATTGTCCACATCTATTAGGGACCATTTACCTGTTGATTTCCATCAGCAGCCAGAAGATCCCAATCTCCAAGCTGCCTTGCCTTCCACCAATGCGAGGTCCTGTCATGAAAGGCCCTGGGCACTGTAAATAAAATAGAAAATCCCAGTGCTTCTGAGTCTCTAAAGGAGCTGTGTACTTCAAGTGCATTCTCTGTCCAACTCAAGGATGAAGAGACAGCAAAACCCCGCCCCCATGTTTGGTACAGAAGTAGGTTTTGTTCAGAAGTTCACTATAATGGTAACAACAGTTTCAAATTCCATATCTGGAACAAGACTATTTTGGTATTGACATAGCTAGAGTCAAACATGAATGTATCATTAAGGGATGCACAACCAAGGACCTACATCTAATTCTGAATATTCTGCATTCCTTTTCCTTCTCGTTTTTCTCCCTAGTTATCTCTTGAAGACACTGACTCACCTGGTGTACGATTCCAAAAGCACAAATAGGCTATTTAACCATAAAAAATATCCCAATCAAGAGATATTCAACCATGAAAATTATTACGTGACATCAACACACAATGGTGCATTCCAACAGGGGTCAATAGAAACCCAGGCTGATTTTATTCCCCTTACCTAGCCCAAGCAGTAAATCACAGTATAGATTCCCTGTTAGGGTGCAATACATATTAAATCTTATACCCTTTATTTTGATAGGGATTCCTCTCTCAGTCACCACTTAAAAAGCACTTTAACTGGTCACTCCTTTCATTGCTGTTTGTGAGATTGTGATGTGAAAAATAGCTGTTAGTTGTGCCTATATTAACAAGTCACTGCAGCTCAGAGTATTTTGGACGTATAAGGAAATCAAGGAATTTAGGGTGCAATAGTTCAGTACAGTGGAGGGAGAAGATCAGCCATGATCTTATCGAATGGTGGAGCACTGAACAGACTACTCCTGCTTTGATTTTTTAATGTTCTTATGTTCTGATGCACTTCATTGTGTGTCAAGAGCTTTGAGATAATTCTGACAGACACGGTAAGGCACTATATAAATATAAGTCTATCAAGATTCTTTTAGTTTTTGATTTTTCAGTTATTTGCACATGTCGATTACTTCTTTACCTAGAGAGTGATTAGAATTTGAATCTTCCTGCCGCATGGAGAAGTTGTGCCTTTAAGGGGAAGCTCAATAAATAAATGACAGAGAAAGGAATAGAAGGATCTGGAGATAGGATGAGATAGCAAAGGATGGTAGGAAGCTCTTCTGGAGCAGAAGTGCAAGCATTAAACAGTAAGGCTGAATGGACTGTTTCTATGCTGTAAATTCTATATAACATTGCTAAGAATTAATGGGATCTTAAATTGGATAGCCCCCAAAACAGGTACAGTAATCATGATGCTCGATTAACCCAAGCTAGTCGATTGCAATGCAGATAGCAAGCCAACTTCAATGTTTGAATGGTCTCTGTGCTCAACCACTGCTAACCACGCCATTCATTGTCTGGCACCATCATCAGGGGGGCTTTATCATAGGTGCCTAGCACCACCTATAGCTAGCCTGCTTCTCTTAAGCCGGAGGGGAGCTGCAGCTGGCACAGGTGCTCAGACACATGGTTGAGGATAACCAGACCTGGGAAAGAGAGAGGGAGGAAGTGGGCTCCAAGGTTTTCAGACAATGCACTGAAGGTCTTGGTGAAGGAGGTGGAAAGGAGGACAGGTGTCCTGTATCTGCGTGGTAGGAAGGAGGACATCTAGGCATGCTTAGAAAGCAACGGGAGCAGACAGCGTAGAGGTCAAATCCAGGAACCAAGCCCAAGGACCTGAATGCAGTGCCGCAGGAAATTCAATGACCTCACATAAGGGGCCAAGGTCAGTGAATGCATCTTCAAATGCCATATCCCGACACCACTAACCTCACACACTGCTTAAATTATCACACTCCCATCACTCACCTACCAACAATCTCTACCAATCACAACTCATTTCTCACATTCATAGCTTCACCTCACCCTCACACTGTTCTGCAGCAAGTCACACGCCCACATCTCACAGCTTGTACACACTGCCAGATATTTGACGAGGACAGTCACATCACTAAAATAGATTGCATGATGCTCAATGACATACTACCCTCTCTTTTGAAGGACAAAATGGCACACATTGGGAGGCAGCAGGAGCTAACCAGAGGGTGACAGCCCTGCCTGGATACTCCAACCCACAAAGAAGTTGGTGCTGGCCATTCTTGGGACACCTGCAGAGGGCTGAAAGCATTGAAGATGATGACATTCTTATATCCAATCTCACATCCCCCAACGCCCTTACCCTACAAACTCCTCTGGTTTACAAGCTACTGATGTTATAAGCATGCAGCTCTTCCCTCCTTCATTGCCTATACAACAACCTTACTCTTATATCTTTTTTCTTTAAAATACATAAGATGTCAATTCTAGCAAGTCAATGCAGGAATACCAAGAAGCGAGCAATGATGAAGGCACAGCACAGTCATTTGATTTCACACTCGCAGCCACCAGCTGAAGAGACCAGAATGAGATGAGTGCAGGTATCTCAGAGGGTTGTGGGGCAGAGGAGATTACAGAGATAGGGAGGGGTGAGATTGGAAGCATTGTGTAGGAGCGCCAGGGCAGGCAAAAGCACTGAGGGAAAGCACAGGAGCGATTTGTTGGTTTTTGAATGCAATGTGACATGATTTCATTGATAAATTTGGTTTGGAATGTTTATTTTGTGATGCTTTTTATTTTTGCTTTGTGGCCAAGTGAATACTGTGATGGCCAGTGACAGAAGTAAGGTAAGGTGTGACAACACTGGGGATTGGGAAATTGGGAGTTACCATTATTGGTATTGCTCTCAGTTGAGTTCTTTTATGGACAGCCCAGAGTTGCTTAGGTTGCCTCCTCTTGTTCTTTGTCTTCCTTCTCCTCTTCCTCATGCTCCTGCTCCTTGTTTGCTCACTGTATGGCTGGTGACAAAGACTGTGGCTGCATCATGTCCAGGTTGTGCAACATGCAGTATACCACCTTGAATCCTGGCAGCCGCTCTGCCAAGAACTGCACTGCTCCTCCAGAGTGCTCCAGGTAGCAGAGGCAGTGTTGCAGCACACCTCTGCATGGTCCCTTCTATTGCATCTTGTATGGTAGTTTGGCTTTCTTTGTATGCAGGCTACCATGTGACTGCAGTTTGCTTACCAGTGTCACAACAGATAGTCCTCTTCACCTTGCAGCCACCCCTTGGATTTCCATGGTGGTTCTTAAGAAGATGTCATGTAAAGCAGACTGCTGCAGAATGAAGGCATCATGATTGCTGTCATCAATCTGAATGATTTACAGTCTACGGTCATGGATCAGCTGGATATTATGAAAATGGAATCTCATTCAGTTCCGGCATAGGGCAGAGTTGGCATATGCCATCCGTGATGTGCACGCATTCATTGGCACCCTTCACCATGGGAAAGCCTGCAGTCCACATGTAGCTCTGGCAAGCAGGAATGCAATGTAGTTTGGTGTCATCGAATAGCGAACCTCCCTTACAGTGCCACAGTGCACAGAAAATTGCAAATATCTCCAGCTCCAACCTGGAAGGAGGCAGACGGTTAAAAGTTCATCACCACCACTAGTGTTAAATTAGTGTATGCGTGTACAGTGATACTATGATCTCCCTGCTCTGCACACGACGGATGTTCACTACATGCTAATGCTTGCACCAAATGGCTTCTGCCACGATTTGCCATGTGCACACCATGGATGCCATTTTAATGCTATTAGGGCATTTGCAGTGTTCCAAAATAACGGGTGCTAATCAGCCCAACTTCTTGCCGTAAATTTATTGAAGTCTCTGGAATGGAATAGGGACTTCTGCTCATCTAAAATTTAATAAACGTGTACTTTCATCACTTGCCTGAGCAGCTAGCATCTTGGGTTTTATTAGAATTTATTGTCAGATGTTGGTTTGCCGCAACATGAGTTGTTATCGGTGTCAAATAGGCTTTTTTGTCCACTGTTGGATGAGTGGGCCCTGCCAAATTATACGCATATTGTTGTATATCAAAGTTGCTTTAATGTGGAGGTGTCATGCAGTACAGTTCCCTGTGACTAGGCTGGGTTGATGCACTGTGAATTTCCCGTTTCATATAGTGTCAACTGTTCCAGGGAGGAGAAACAGAGGGAACTAAGCCAGCAAGCATTTGAATTCCGGATGGATGAAAATAATTGAATTAAAAACTGTGATGTTGTTCTTTCATATCATATTATTATCATTAATATTAAAACACAATTCCATCTTTTCCTATCAAAAAGATTGAGGCTTGAGGTTACTTTAATATTCTAATCTAATTCCATTCTAACTTTCCCCACATTATAAATTTTACAACTGAAGGTTACTGAACATCTTTCTATGATCTGTACAGCTGCAATTTTCTAATAATTTTACACATTACTGCCAGTGTCAGACTGATGAAAGAAAACTGACCCCCTGCTGTGCTGCTTCCGGCAGTGACCATATATAGCAATTTTTTTTCCTCACACTTATAAACGCCATGCAGTGCACAGATCTCACCTCAATTATCACCCTGACTGACACGGAGACACGACTTCAAGTGAGGTGTTATTTGAAATGAATAGTTTAGCCAGGGAAAGGAATGGAGTGAAGAGCATGTGGGTATTCCCATCCACCGCGGCCTTCCTTAGGCAGCCAATCATATCTGCCCAAAGACAACAGTTGAACTTTCACCTTTTGGCCACTTTAATGGAGCAAAAGCTGCCCTGAGGGCTGAGCAGAAAAAGTACGTGCATAGCAGCTGTGGCTGCTTTACGGGCAAGAGCAAATAGCACTGCTTCAGAGAAAGACAAAGGGAGAGCTCAATAAGGGAAACATGGAAACTAAACATAAGCCGTATAAACAGACAACAAAATAGAAGAACAATTAGTGGATAAAGGACACAGTATGGAGATGTAAAAAAAGGAGAGAAAGGAACAATACATGACAAAAAGGGGAACAAAGAAAAAAATGATCAATTCCATTCCTCACTCAAAAGTTCATGCAAAGGTTTTATGGAAAGGAAATTATGAAAAACAAAATATTAAATTAGTCCGCATAAGGGGTAACAGATAAGTAAAAGAGTGGGGATATATTGCTGCATCAAAAATAATTATAAGTTCCATCGTTAGGGTTTACTTTAGTTGATGTTAGTCTGTGTTTTGTAGCAGATGATGCATTACCCACATCCAATAAGTGTCGAAAAGAGAAAGGATTTGGGAGGTTTAGGGTGGAATCATCCCAGATTTGCACTAAGTATGGCAGCGGCGGGTAAAATGACATTTTACCTGCTGGCCGCAATGGCAGCTTTTCACGTCGTATCATCCCAAGCCTGCTGCATTAATCATGCATTCCCGGGAAACACGCCGTTTCCATGGTGAGCGGGCTCTCATGCACTGGCCACGCCATCACCTTGCTGAGTCAGCACGCCCAGCGCCATATTTAAAGTCCAGTTGTGCGAACACCTCTCAGGGCTTCCAGCCCAGGACTGCTGCAGAGAAGACATGGCCCCGAGAGGCAAAAGGAGTGCAGCCCCCAGGTTCAATGATGCAACTCTCGAATGCCTTTTGGCACAGGGGAGAATCGCCATGAGGCCCTCTACCCTAGGTCTGGCCACAGGAGGGCAGCAACATCACCAATCCGGCTTGGGAGATGGAGGCAGCGGTGGTCAGTGCCAATGCCCTGCAAAAGAGGAGGGCCACTCAGAGCCACAAGAGGATGAATGATCTCCTCTGTTCCGCCAGGGTAGGTCACCCTTCTCATCACTCTCAACTTACGCACTCACAAGCCCATCACACATCCACAGGGCCCTCACTCACTGCCAGTTCAAGGGACATCACCATTCACTGTCTCACACACACCTTCATTGTCCTCATCCCATCCATGGGACCACTCACCACCCACACATGCCAGGCACACTCTTCACCTGGCCTGGCAGGCGCCCTGCTAACACTCTCCCCATCTCTATTCATGCAGGACAAGCTGGCACACAAGATGGAGAGGTCGCAGACCGGTGGAGGAATGCCTGAAATCAAGGTTCTCACGGACTTTGAAAACAGAGTCATCCAGCTGGACAGTGAGGATTTGGACTCGTCCTGTGCTGATGCCGAGGTCGGCGGTGCTCTACAGAGTGAGGATCCAGCAGTGTAACATCCATCAGACAACCATGCTGTGAGTGATGTGATGTGTCCTGTTCCACAGGCCACTGCCATGCACTAATTATCTCCCCTTGCTTCTGCAGGCACATCTGGGAAACCGCCAATGGAGCCCATGACCCAGGGCCTCCAATTAAGCCCTGAAGAAAACTCTGAACAGGAATCAAGAGGCACCCTCCTTGAAGTCCCTTTACAGCACTCACCCACACCTCCACCAGCACAAAGACACACACCTCATTGGGACCTAGCTTTACAGTAGCCTCGGGATCACAATCTAGTGAGCACATAACACTTTCTGATCCACAGCAGGCGGTGGCAGGGACTTCCCAGGTGTCTGGCACTCAAAGGACTGCTGGAGGCCAGAAATTTGCTGAGTCAGAGTCAGATGATGAGCCTCTGGACTCGGTCATGTCACCGTTGCTGGAGCTGCAAAGGCAAGCTCGGGAACATCAGGAAGGGATGTCCGCTGCACTCCTCAGATTGCAAGGCATGATGGAGGAGTCCATCCACCTTCAGGTTGTGGTGATAGCATCAGCATGCCAATGCACTGAGGTCAACAATGGTAGGATGGCAGCCGCCATGGAGGCCTTGGTCCAGGACATCACTCCTGCACTGCTGTGCAGGCTCAACTCCATCGCTGTCACCATTGTTTGGCCTCCAACAGTGTGTACGTGTTCCTGTGACCTCTGCAGCTCCGGCTCCACAGGCCGAGGAGGGTGCCACTGCCACACAGCAGAACCCTGAGAGCTCCTCCCTCTGCGCAACCAGATACCTCAGTCACTCTCTTCTCAGCCGTCTTTGCTCTCTGTAAGCCACAAGGCAAACAGCTAGGTCACCAGGCACTATGCCCTGATGTACTCCTTCTGCAGGATGAAAGAGAGAGACACATGGGTTAGCATGGGTGTACTAAGAACCTATCTTGGTTAATTCTGAAGACCTCTTAACCCATCCCAGAGAGTGCTGGCCACCGCCTGGACGGCCAGAGTTTAAAACGCTGCACGGCTGCCCGAAACCCCACCCATCTCTGCCCCAATCCACCCAACCGGTTGGCAGCAGATTTGCCCATTGGACTGCATGCTGTGCTCTCATCTCAGGCACAGGCATTCTCCTAACCCACACTGCAAGGCTGCATTATTAGCTTGAGCCATGAGGGAGACCGGTCCAAACCGGAATGATGACATTGCAAGGGGCTGTGAGCGCCTCCACCAGTGACTGCTGCATGGCCAGCTTTAGCAAGGAGATTGTACAACGTGCACAGTCATCCGACTGTTCTGCAGTCCACTAAATGGCTCATTACTTTGCAGTCTGTGCCCGAGGGGTGAAATGCTTTGGAGCACTTGGTAGCACTTTGCGTTGCTTCAGTGGGCACTTCAGCTAGAGGCCCGACTCCAATGATATCAATGTGGCGGTGCCTGAATTGTCTCAGCTGCAAAGGAATGGCCACTTTATACAAGGCTTCCCTAATGCATAGCTGCTTCCCTTGCCCAGCCCCCAACCCCTCATCCTCCACACCCACCCTCCACCCCCACCCCCACCCCCCCCCACACCTGCTTGTGCGCTACCTTCAACTACAGGGCAGCCCTTGCCTCCCCCCTTCAAATCGCTTCAACCGCAAGACAGCCCTTGCCCCCACACCCGCACCCACACCCAAACGTGCCTTAACCTTGAAGTGCAACAGGTGACCCAGGGGAGAGTTCCACAACACTACTCTGTCCCCACCTCCGAGTTCCCCTCAAAGTGCAGCCCACCAACTGGATGCCCTTTATATGCTGTTGTGAAACACGTTGGGGCTGGAGGTACGGCTCCAGTGGGCTGGACTTATAATGACATGCAGATGTATGACAATGTGGTTCCCGATGTCTGATGGCGGGAAATGCAGCCCACCAGAGGCAGGCAGACCAGACGATTGCAAACTGGGTTTCACAACGTCATGAAACCAATTTCTTGCCTCCTCGCCATATTGTCCAAACACGCCCAATGCCAGCAGGCACAGACGATTCCACCCTTAATGTGAATTGCAGTCAAGTTGGCTGGGACTGCTCATTCTGAATGAGGAAATGTGGGAGAAAATACATTCCCTTCTTGATAATGAATATTCTTAATGAAGTTGGACAACCCAGAATACAAGCAAGGATGGTTTTAAATATTGATACGATGTCACTCTGTTCATTTCGGCAGGTAGTTAGAGAATGTTTAATTTATTAACCAGGGACAATTGGGTTGCAGACTGCACAGAAATGGCTTCTGCTTGCTGAAAGGGCAGTTGAGTAATTGTTAGTGTTAAAGAATATGGATAAGAACATCACCAACTCAACTGGAGAACAGGAAAAGTACTGACCCCTTAACATTTATTTCTTACTACCTAAAGCATAATAGCATGGGAAGTTATGAATGAGTATTCATCAAATAGACTTTTCTGGGATAAATTCTCAGCTACTTTGAAGAGCAGGAGCTGTGCTCTGACCTTACACGATATTTATTAGAGTCTGCAAGGTTCATGTCCTAACCGATGGTGCCATATCATTTTGCAAACCACTACCATTAGTTCACTATGAAGATAACTCTCAGTAAAAAATAGCCTTCCCTTCCTTCCTGCACTTTTTATCCATTTGTTTAAAGTTGAGTTAGCATCAGTGCACCTTTTAAACTCCCCCAACCTGGAGAGGAATGACTAGTAAGTACAAAAGCAAGCGGCAGTAACCTCTGTGCATCAATATGAGCGGGAAGCTACAGTAATGTTGCTTCTATTCTATCTTTCATGCCACATTTCTACCTTTCATTTTCCTACTTCCATAATACTGTAAGGGTCAAAAACTCCTACAATCCTAAATTACAGGGGACCATTTGACCCGTTATATCATTATAGAATAGTACAGCATAAAACGGGGCCATTCAGCCCAGAAGAGCAATCCAGGTAATCCCACTCCTCTGTCTTACCCCATATCTCTGCAATGTGTACTTCAAATATCCAATTCCCTTTTGAATGCTACTATTGAACCTATGGTTTCATGACTATGGGTCATAGCCCCGAATTACTTATGGGCATACTGAATGTTTAATTAAGACATGTGTTCTTTTTTTAAAAAGGACATATAAGCAAAAGCTGGCTGAGACTGTAAAGTAACCACTTGCTGGAAAATTCCTATGTGGGTTACACTTGACCAACTAGTCCAGAGAACAGAATGCACCTAAAAAGTTGTCAAGGCCTACTTCAGACAGAGACATTTCAAGGGCAAAGATGCAATGTGAAAACTGAACTGTAATCTCCTGTGCTTGCGTAGGTAATGAAGGTTGACTACCACCTCAGCAGAAGCTGTCTCCTGTGAGTTATATCCCAGACTATAGGCATGACGTGAGTTGAAAAGAAAGCAGATCTGGGGAAAGACATATTTGTTTGTTTCCTTCCAGGAATACACAAGAAAAGTGGTTAAAGAGCCAACTGCAACCCTAGTTCTGTGTACTAGTTTGGGTGTTCCTGGCCTGGTGTATGAGGGCATGCTGTGAAGATCACAGCTGAAGAACATCAGCCAGGCACCCCTGCTCTTGCAGGTAAAAAAAGTCCTCTCTCTCTGATTGCTGGAAGAAAGTCACAAGTTGCAAGTCAGCAAATCCACAGTCCAAAAGGACAACTCCTTTGCAGAACCAAGAATCTCCACACCCACTGCTCAACTGCCAAAGTCAGCTCTACCAGAATCACCCAGCTAAATGGCCGGAACGTTTCACCATCTACTCCTCACGGACAAGCCAAAGGCTAATTCGTATTTTTAAAAAATCTTTATTTCTGGACTCACTTCTCATTTCTAATCTGTATGTATGTGTGTTGTGTTTTTATTATCTTTTCTTATGTTTTAGTAACTAATAAACTTCCTCTTTCTTTGACTCAAGAAAGCCTGGTTTAAAACATAAATACATTTGGACTGGGAAAAGGTATCCATGAGAGAAAGCACCCTTTTTAAATCAACCTCGTTGCGACCAACCACAGGAGTTGAATAAAGAAGGGGAGCCTGTTCATCCCTCCTCACCCGGAAGCATAACAATTTGGGGGAACCTCACCCGGGGACCAGCCGCAACAGTGGCCATCACCCTATCAGGCAGTGCAATCTAAATCCTAACCACCCATAGCATAAAAATATTTTCCTCATGTCACCTTTGGTTCTTTGGCTAATCACCTTAATTCTGCGTTCTCTGGTTATCAACCCTTCAGCCATTGGAAGCGGTTTCCCTTTACTTACTCTATTTATAGCTATGATCCCTGAAGAGACTGATAACTTCTAAAAAGAGATTTGAATTCCCAGTGACTGACTTAAAGGAATCGCACAAGATTTAAAATGTTAAGACTTTTATTGTAACAAACTAAAATCAACAGCGAACAAACATTATTTGGTAGGAAATTAGTACACTAAACTTCAGAAAAAAGTCCCTTATTAATTTCTTAACACAACCAATTAGGCCCATGCCACATTTGTATAATATGCCACACTCTCTACAGAATTATAGCCTTTACAAGAACAAATCAAAGGATGCTCACAGCCTCCAATGGACTAGCTTCTCCTTCTTTCACTGAGTTGTAAATTGAAAGCTATTTCCCTTAGTCTTCTGAGAATCCCCAAACTGATTTCCAGCAGTAACACCCACTCCAGTGATTTTGTCTCCTGACATCACCTGGGCGAATCTTCCAGGGCCCTTAAGTTTCCACGAATACTGTCTCTTCGACCAAAGAATGTGCTCCCATCTGCATTCTGCCTGGTAGCTAACAGAAAACAGCCTTTTCCCCTGCTGTCCACACTGGCTGTTGTTTTTCTTCTCTCTTACTCTCTCTCTCTCATATCCACATTTTTAAAAATCAGACTTTTTGAGACCCTCTATGTCTACCCTTGGCAAAACCAGCTTCTCTCCTTTGTTTTTAGGTATTAAATCTGGCACATGGGTTTTAATATCACTTGACCTGGGCCTCCCCTCCCATTGATAACCAGGTCATGCAGGATTGTTGTCATATAGAACTAGTAGCAGGTCACATGCTCCTTTTCATTTTACCTTGAATTTAAGAGACGGTTTAAAATATAACCATCTTATAATGTCTAGCAGTCATAACATTATCTCAAACCTTCATGATCTTAAAAACTTCCATCTCTGCTCGAAAGAGAACAACTCTATTTCTCCAGCCTATCCATGTAACTGAAATCCTTCATCCCTAGAACGATTCTAGTAAATCTCTCCTACAGCCATTCTAAAGCCTTCAAATCCTTCCTAAAGTGTTGTGCCCAAAATTGGACACAATACTCCAGAGGGGTGAACTAGTATTTTGTACACATTTTACATAACTTGCTGGCTTTTGTACCGTATTCCACTACTTATAAAACTCAGGATTCCATATGCTTTATTAACTATGTAGTTAACATGTCCTGTGAAGGTACAGAAAATTTGGATTTATTTTAAAGTGCCAGTCAGGACCAGCAGCTAGGGCGTCAAAGCACACACAGACAAGGACACAGGATAACTCAATCAAGAAATAGGGAAGGCCATTTCACACCATCTGATGGCCTCGAGCCATATCCAATCAGCGCCCTGTAAACCTTTTGTATAAAATAAACATACATTATTTGCTGTCTCCAAAAGGACAATACCCAGTTTCTGCACTGCAACTACTGTACAAGAACACAATTATCAGCCCATTGTGCTGTGGCCTTTGTCTAACTAATACCATTAAGTTGTAACTGATAGTAAAAAATATATAAACTGTGCTCATTTGAACCTCAGTGGAGAAGCGCCTGGACTGCCCAGCATTTGCTCCCCGCATGCGTAATAAAGGGACAACTTGAATATTGCATCTGGACTCCGAGTGTTGAAATTTTGTAACAGAGTATTCCTTGGACCTTTTACCTGCCTCCTTGGAAGACTTTTTCAAAAAGCGGCCCCAGATCTCTATTTCATTGCACCCCCTTTAAAATTGTACCATTTAGCATGTATTGCTTCTCCTCATTCTTCCAACCAAAATGTATCACCCCACACTTTCCTGCATCAAATTTCATCTGCCATGTATCTGCCCATTCCATCAACTGTCCAAGTCCTCTTGGAGCCTATTACTATCTTCCCCATTGCTGCTACACTTCAAAATTTTGTGCCATCTGCAAATTTTGATATTGTGCCCCATATATCAAAGCCCAAGTCATTAATGTACATCAAAAATAGCAGTGGTCCTAGTATTGGACCTTAAGGAACTCCACTGTATACTTCCCTCCATTCTGAAAAACAGTCATTCCCATCAACTCTATTTTCTATTCCTTAGCTAATTTTGTATCCATGCTGCTATTGCGCCGTTTATCCCATGGGCTTCAATTTTGCTAACAAGTCTAATATGCAGTACTTTATCAAACACCTTTTGAAAGTCCATATGCACCGCCATCATCTACCTTCTGTGTTAACTCATCAAAAATTCATTGAAGCTAAATAAATGCCATTTTCCCTTAAGAAGTCTGTGCTGGGTCTCCTTTATGAGTCCACATTTTTCCAAGTGGTTGTTAATTTTCTCCTGGATTGAAAACCTCCCTCACCACAGATGTTAAACTGACTGGCCTGCAATTGCCAGGTTTATTCTTCTCCCCTTTTTCTCCCAATGTCTATGTCAGCTCTTTGAAAGAGCTACCCAATTGGTCCCACACCCCTGCTTTGGTCCTAATGTCCTGCATTTTTTCCTCCTTTCAAGTTTTATCCAATGGTTACTTAGTTTGTAAGATTTAGAAATATTATTTAAAGGAATTTGAACTCTTTCATTGTGGGAACGTGGTAACAATATAAGAGCCTTGCATTCCCTTAACTTTCTATCAACTACTTGCCATTCACAATCCCAAGAAATTAGTCCTTAATCCCTCAACTCTGTTCCCTGGACTGCTTGTGTGCCAGTGTCAGCTCTGAGTCAAGAGCCACCTTGATCGCTCTTCAATCCACCGTCTTACAAGAAACAGCCAAAAGTGTTATCAGAAAATGGAAGTAACCCTACTCTTCCTACTGTGGTGACAGGGCTGTCCTATGATGAGAGGCTGAGTAAATTGTATCTATCTTCTCTGAAGTTTCACAGTCTCAGGATAAAGAGATAATCATTTAGGACTGAAATAAGGAGAGCTTTCTTCACTCAGAGGATTGTGAATCTTTGGAATTCTCTACCCCAGAGGGTAGTGGATGCTTCATTATTGAAAAAAGTTGGGGGATAGACAGATGGTGTTTGGTCTCTCAGGGAATCAAGGGATATCATCGGTGGACAAGAAAGTGGAGTTGAAGCTGAAGACCAACCATGATCATACCAAATGGCAGAGCAGGCTCAAGGGACCATTAGGTCTACTCCTGCTCCTATTTCTTATGTTTTTATGTACAACCTCCCAAATTGACACTGGTAGCATAGTGTTCATAAAGCACTTTCGTTCATACTAAGAAATTGTGTTACATCATTTTTACTTTGCATGTAACTGCTACTAATGCAAAGCCTTCCTGCCTTCAATTCACTTTTTAAAAAATGTTCTGAAGATGTTCTCCTGCCGCACTCTTCTCCTTACACTAATAAAGAAAGTCCAATTGCTTTCTTCAATCAGTGGATGATTACAAGGCTGGTAAGCAAAGTTTTGTTCATATGTTTCAGCAAATGATTGAGAAACTGTCCCACTTGCCATCCAATAATGATGCAGGTAAGCAAGGTCTAACTCAACATCCAACTCACATTGTTGCACAGATGTTTCAATACTGCACTGGCAGTTGCAGGGTGAAAGCATTAAGTACATCAGACCTCTGCAGTGTCTGATCTGTGTCTCTTTGGTGCTATAACGAGGGGCGTGGGTGGGGGGCGGTGGGGGTGGGGTTGGGGGGGGGGGGAGGTGGGTGGGGGAGGTGGTGCAGAGGAACCGCCTGACAGGGCTCTGATGAGCAAAACTACATGAAAAAATAATTTTACAAGGGACAGCCAAGCTAATTCCTGGTCTTTCTAACTCAAACAAACCTTGTTAACTTCATTGTAATTTGCTGCACTTGCTCTCACCTTGCATTAGTCAGCAGGCAATGGATCTTCCTCTTGGCTGCAAGTAATTAGTGTATTTTCCATTACTGATGGTGGCTGGCAGATTAAAGTAGACAAATGTGCACCCAATGGTATTCTAGTCATGCTGTTTTTGAAATGAGAGCATGGAAAGTCTGACCAAGCAGTAAGCGCAAGTAGGGTTACAATAAGGTGAACCTGTCTGATGTAATCCCCATGCAACATGCACATATACACACAAATACACATACCAGTTGAATGCCCAAAGTAGTTCTCCCGTGGAGGACAACATACTGTATGGAGACAAGTCGAGTTTTATGGCACTCTCTGTAATTTTCAAGTTGAAAGGTTTGTAACATATTTTTACAAATTTTATGAATAAAGTATATTTTTGGGAAAAGAAAGTTCTCCCGCGTGGGTGGTCTTTTTTTCTTTTAAGAATTGGGGGAGGCCTTGGGCTGAAAAATTGTCAACTCCCATTGTCGGCAGCAATTTGTGATCTGTCTGTGCCCAGTCCCACTGAGGGGAGCTGCTACAGCGGACTTAGATGATTTTGATAGGATGGCATAGAGGAGAATATGATGAACATGCACACGGAGATGCTTGGTGCATTAGCAGGTCTGCCAGACAGCCTCTTGTCAATGAGCATGGAAAAGCCCAGTTCCAACCTGGAACTGTTGGCATTGCACAGCACTTGGAGCCCATTGTTTTTCATCATAGTAGCCAACTCCATGACTGCATTTGTAGGTCCAATGCCTGGTGGCCAATCTGCCAGCTTCCACTGGAGTGTAGGCAGAAGCCACCAAAGCCTCAGTGCTGCAATGGAAGCTAAAATGGATGCCATGAGATCCATACTTGCTGCCATGCAGGTTGAGACTGCTGCCATCTTGGCTGTGGATCTCAGTGCTCAAAGGGGCTTGCGGACCCTCGCAGCAGTCCAGACGTCTGTCTCTAACAGAATGCTAGGATTGTTGAGACGCCACCCCAGGTGGCTGGCAGTGACACTGTGGTGTACGGACCTGCTATCCCCTCTCAAGATGACACATTCATGCTTCCAACATGATCACTCTGCCAGTGCCCTTGCTGTTGCCTCTTGGTGAGCCAGCCCAGACAGCTGCCACCTGCTGAGACAGTGCAATCCAGGCCTTTGGGACAACGAATTCCTCAAAGTCATCTTGCAAATTCTGCAATCACCACATCGAAGGTCAGCAACATTCCACCAGCTATGCTGCAGCCACTGGGGTAACACTGCATACGAGAACTAGGCCAGGCTAAAGCACCCACTAGACAAGCACTAAGGGAACGCACAAGGTTGAATAGTTCATTTATGTTTGCTAATGGAATGTGTTATTGGATAAAGCTGTTGTGGAAAGGTTCTTGTTCCTCATTTATTGCAGGATCTTGGCCAAAAGGACTTTGAGGGAAGGTTGGATAGGCTGGGATTGTTTCCCTTGGAACAGAGAAAGCTGAGAGGTGACTTAATTGAGGTGTATAAAATTATCAGGGGCTAATATAGAGTAAATAGGAACAACCAATTTACCTTAGCAGTGAGGTCAAAAACCAGATGTCCCCCTGGGAATCTCCTGACGTGACCGAGTTACAATTACAACTGTTGCTTTGGGAGTCCGGTGGCAGCCATACAAATGACATGTCCCGCCCAGCGGAGCTGGTTTTGAGTGGTTAGTGTCTTGCTGCTGGGAATATTGGCTTGGGAGAGGAAACTTCTGTTGGCCTGCTTTTCTTGCCACTGCATTTGGAGGATCTTGCGAAGGCACAGCTGATGGTCCCTGCTGTAGGTTGTTCAAGTCTCTGAAGCACATAGAAGCCCAGGGATCACTGCTGCCTGGTAAACCATGATCATGGTTTGAGATCCTAGTCCTCAAATACTCTTTCCCTCTGTCAGCTGAAAGTTGATCTGGAGGCAAAGATGTATTTTGTCGTCTATGTCTGCCTTCATTGACAGGACGCTCCAGGATTTCGTTGTTGATCTTAAGTGATGGAGGGGAGTCATTGTGCTGTGGGAGTTGGTTGGAAGAGGACCTTAATTTTCCAGATATTTTGTGAAAGGCCCATCTTCTCATACACCTCAAAGAAGGAGTCAACAATGACCTGGAGCTCAGTTTCTGAGCACCGTTTGCATACTGAAGCTCAATGACTGAGGTTGGGGTGATTTTGGTTTTGGATTGAAGGCAACATAGGTTCAACAATTTCCCATCCATCTTCCCGTCTGGACTATTAATTCACAGGCCTGGACCACTAACCTGGAAACATGAATTCAAATCCCACCATGGCAGTTTGTGAATTAAATCCAATTAATTAAAACAATCTGGCATAATGAAGTATTAGGAATAACAATCACCACATAGATATTGTTTTGGTGTAAAAATCTAACTGGTTCACTCATGGCCTTTCAAGAAGGAAACCTTCCCTGATCTGGCCTATATGTGACTCCAGACCCACATCAATGTGTTGACTCTGAACTGCCCTGTGAAATGGCCTAGCAAGTCATTAAGGCAATCCATCCTGCACCATCTTCTGAAGAGCAATTTGGGATGGGGCTACCAGCAATGCCCACATGCCACAAATGATGAGTAAAAAGAAACACTAAAACAGTAGCAACACCTAAGAGCAGCTCTGCTTTCTGGAATGTGGATCTCCCTATATTATCAACAGTCTTTTTGGAAAATGGAAGCCATTATAAGAATAGGGGTAGCCAATTTGGAATTCAATGAGATCACAGATGATCTGCAACCTAACTCCATGTAATCACCTTTGCCTAACCCCTAATATCCTTTTAACAAAAATCTATCGATCTTAGATTTAAGATTAACAATTGATCTAGCATCGAATTTTCCCCTAGGTTAATTATCTAATCCATGGTGACCAGGAGTTATCAATCTCAGACATGCTGATGTGGAGAGATGCAAGGGAGGGGAGATTTGCTACAATCTGACTGAGGGTCACCCTTGGATGCCTTCTTGTAACTTCAAGCAACTGCAGCAGGTGTGGAAGCAGTCTGCCTTTACAAGCAGGGATTGGATTTTGCAAGGCGAGATGACAAGGAAGTGAAAGAAATCCAAACATCTTTTTAAAAAAATAATTACAGGTGGTTCACAACATATTCCACACTGAAGTATCTTCTTCTTCAGTTCCCTACCCACACTGCCGTGATCTCCACCACAGGTAAGGGAAGGAGACAGGTCCCAAACCCAGTCTAACCAGAACAGAGATCAAACCCCATGCTGTTGGCACCAATCTGATCCACACTGGTTGTCTAACCAACTACACTCCTGCCAAGCAGTCCAAGCTGCAATTACAACATACATTTTTACATGCATGTTGCAGTCCGGAGCTATGCTTAGTGATGGTAGAGGTTCCAATTTTCTTTCTCATCACATGGCTGACTAGGAATCTCTCCCACTCTTTCCACCTGCTATTGGCATATGTTGAAACTCAACCTGTTTGGCAGAGTTATGAACACATCTTCCTTGGCCATCGAGTCCTGGAGTGGGACTTGAACCCAGAGTTTCTGGCTCCGAAGCAGGGACATTACCCATTGCACCACAAGACCTCCCAGCCACTGAAATGTGATGCAGGAGTAAAATACAACTGTGAATTTTGGAAGAAATGTCACCCTTTACTGAGACGTTTCTCCCATTTCCTTCACTTTCTTCTGTGTTGCTCCCTGGGCAGATCCATCATTGTTTAACTTCAATTCCAGACCCACAACCTCGTCCAAGAGTCCTGCATTGCCTTACTTCTGTTGATGCTGCTGGAATTTGGAATTCATTGCATAGGCTTTGAGACCTCAAGCCCTCAGTCCACCATTCCATGGTACTGCATGTAACGCCACCAGCGCATCATATCAACTATCTAACCAGATAAGAAGGTTTGTTACATATTTGCAGCTACATATAAAGGAGTAGTGAATATATCATTGAATCCATAGCCTTTTATCCTCTCTACCAATCAGATATGTCCACGGGGGGGGGGGGGGGGGGGGGGGGTGGTGGGGTGGTGTGGGGGGGAGTTACGTTATTGCCACCTGGGGAGCAAGCTTAACAGCCACAAAAAATTGTGATGTGGAATGTAGATGCATAATAATCCAGGCAACAAAAAGGAATGTGCAAATTCAAAATTCTGAAATTACAATAAATACAAAATTCAGTAGCACTCAGTCACGGTAATAATTGAATTCTGGTGGGAAAAAGTGACTTTATTCCATTTTGTTAGGGAGATATTAGCATCTGAGATCTGCCAAGCTGATTTGTTCATGATTGTGGAAAAGTCTCTTCTGTACTGAGTCCAGACAGTTTAACAGACTTCTTCATGACAAAATGGAACAAAATTACATTCCCCCCCACCCTAGTGCACCCCCACCACCCCCCTCCAAGATTAACTTATTTTGAGTACTATTGAATTTTATATTTATTAAAATTTCAATTTGAGCAGGGAATGTGGTTTAAAAAATAATGAATCTATACAGCTCTTCAAAGACCTCACTTAACTCTTCAGGGGCCCTAACCCTCAAGATGGCAGAACCTTTCAGTACATCATCAGGAGCTGCAACTTCTTGAAGTCCCCATTGAAAGTTGCTTTTTGTCTCTTAATTACCAGTAATAACTTCACCATTGGGCAGATAACTCAAACTGAATCACATTCGCTCAATAAGTCCTTCATTCACAGAATGCCACTCAGATTTGAGACACTTTCATTGATAAAAGAGGAAAGAAAATGAAGTCAGCAATGCAAACAGAAAGGTAGGCTAACACCATTGAGGGTGCATTCTATTCCTGTCTAAATATAACTCTGTGCTGGCGAAGGGTGTGATAAAAGTGTATTTTCAGATCCCATGAATGAATGCAGTGGGTGAAGATTTTAATTATCAGCTGCTAGCTAAAAAGGTGCATTCCCTCACACGTGAAACTTTTAATTAATACTCGACAGTACTCACTGCAGCGAATGCTGAAAATAAATCCAGAATTTACCTTCCTTAAGCTGCTGAGGTAAGGCACTTGATCTTTCCCACAGCTAACGTCAGCCAAATTGTTTTCAACAAGTGTGTGGGGTCAGATATAGGGGTGACCCTGCAACCATCGATCAGCTTCAAGAGAAACAGAATGATTTGCACCTTTTCATGACTGCAGGACATCCCAAAGCACTTTACAACCAATTAAATACTGAATCACAGAATCACAGAATCTTAACAGCACAGAGGGAGGCCATTCGGTCCATCGTGTCTGCATCGGCTCTCCAAATGAGCATTATGACCTAGTGCCATTGCCCTGCCTTTTCCCTGTCCTATCCTGTTTAAATTGCAATTGTTGTTGTAACGTAAGGCAGCAGCCAATTTGTACACAGCAAACTCCCACAAACAACAATGGAACAAATGTCCAGATGATCTGTTTTAAATATGTCGAATGAGGGTTAAATTTTGGCCAGAGCACTGGGGAAAACTCCCCCGCCTTGGCACTTCTGGCAGTTCTAACTAGGCTGTCATTTCAGTGGAGTACTGAGGGAATGCTGCATTGTCTGAGGTTCCACCTTTCAGATGAGACATTAAATCAGATTCCAATCTGCCCTAAAGTGGGCTTAAAAGATCTCATGCTGCTCTTTGAAGTAGTGTCAGGACGCTCTCCCCAGTATCCTGGCTATTATGTATCCCTCAGCCAACATTCCTAAAGCAGTTTCTTTGGTCATTATCATATTGCTGTTCGTGGGAGTTGCTGTACACAGATTGGTTGCAACAAAATTACTTCAATGTCTCTAAAAGTAGATCAGGACATCCTGAGGTCATAAAAGCTGCTGTGCACGCTTTCTTTCTTTAAATGGTGCACACTGGATTCGTAGATGTTGTAAGATTTTCAAACACACCAGTTCTTTGAGAGTCATATTTTTGTCGTTGATTATTTTGGTATTTAATAAGAGGAGGCTGGAAGCCCAAAAGAATGTACTGAAGTTATGGTGAATCAGGCCAGGATAGAGGGAGACAATACAATTGAATTCACGGGACGTGGAGTTTTAAATAGAATTGAATGCCAACTATAATATACAGGCACTGGAAGGTTTTCTAATTCAGCCTGAGTGCAATCAGCGCTACTGTTCTCTCCCCCCCCCTACTTTCTTTCCAGATATATTAAAAGCACGTCTAAAATATCTCTCAGCAAGTGTTAATGTTCAAAAATAATTCATTTGATATAATTATATTATAATTCCTAAAATATGCTAACTGTGAAGGGATGAATATTCAATTAGCAGGAATCCGAAAACATAATTAATAGGGGAAACATGTATTGCTCTAATCCTTTAAATCTTATGCTTGGCTCAGTTTTAATGGGAGTGAAGAGAAAATGGGCAGCAATCCGAGGTTTGGATTTGAAATGTCCTTGGGATGCAGGTGTTTTGTTTTCGGGAGTTGACTGCAGCACTTCACAGCGTAAACTGCAAAGCACAGCACTGTGGCGGCGGCAGGGTTAAATTAATAAGTACAGGTTTCATGAGGTCTGTCCTGCCGCACTTCCCAACAGATACATCTGTTCAACAATTATTACATGATTTTTTTTTCATAAAAAATTCAACACCCAGGGTGTCGCGCTAGCAAGAACCTGAAAATTTATGCAGCGAATGGAATAGTTAATTTCTCAGAGGAGAACAAGAGAAAAATTACAGATTTGAGTGAAATTCCTTGAGTGAAATGCATACGGTGCACTTGCTCTTTATCCTTAATCACAGTTTAGCATCAGGTATCAGGAAAATCCTGGTCCGCATGCTGATGAATTTGCACTGCTGTAAAGGAGGCAACTTGTTGAGGGAGTTGAAAATGGTAATTACATTTCCAAATGAAGAGCTAAAAAAAAACAATTTCTTCCCCCCCCCACCCCCCCGTTCTATAAATACTCAGGTTTTCAACCATCCATCTGCGGTTCCGAATTGGATTTCGCCAAGGACAGGGACCAAAATCCTCCACAGTTAGATTTAAGTCCGTTACGTGTATGTTATTGTCGAAAGGGCAGGTCGTTCCCATTCACTGCTACGGAGGTCTGATCCCCTAAGTGTACGACAGCCAGGCTAATTTCCATTTAAGTGTATAGCTTTGCAGTCCATACACACCATGCATAATTAAACAGTAGAATAATGGCTTCATCCTCACCTTTGCAAATGTTAATCTGTTCATTGCTCAACTCAATGACTCAGTTTAACACCTCAATATTCGCTAACTACCGGAGTCTAGCCAGTGTAAATGTCACTTAAAAGTTCTTTATAAAATACAGAACTGTTCTCATTTCTGTAGACATAAAAAAGCCAACTTCTAAACAAAATAAATCCATCTTCTTATGAATCAGGCTACTCCTAAGGCACATAATTGGCAAGCCTTCTATTTTCTAGTGCTCCCCTAAGAAGTACTTTTATTCGAAGTATATACATTTATTTCAAAAATGCTATACATTATGTTATTATATATCATGCTTATCAGGAATGGCTGCTTTATTTCTCAATGAGAATAAACGTTAAACTGAAGTAAAGGTTTCATCAGAAAAGGAGGAAAACAAAAAAAAAGATGATAGACAAACAGAACTTTAAAGTAAATGGAAAAGCAGAACACTGCAGAAATTGGAAATCTGGAATAAAAACAAAAAATGCTGGAAATACTCAGCAGGACAGGCAGCAGTTGTGGAGAGAAACAGAGTTAACATTTCAGGTCCTTGACCTTTCATCAAAAGTGACGAAAGATGTAATAGATTTTAAGCCACTGGGAGGGGAGGGGGCAGGAAAAGGGTAAACCTGTGAGAGGGTGGGGGCAGGGGAGATTAAATGACAAAAGGTTTTGTGGTACAAAAGTCAAAGAGAGTGGGAATGAGTATAGTAAAGGAACAAAAGTTGCTTCTAGATGAGGGGTGAATGACTATTTAGCAGCCATCTTAATGCAACATGGATGAAGAAAGAAAGAAACAAAACAAGAATGAGTCAGAGAGTAAAAAAACACATAAAAAAAGATCGAAACAGAGGTCAAGATCTGAAACTGTTGAACTCAATATTGAGCCAGAACACTGTATGTAGAGTGCCGAATCAAAAGATGAAGTGCTGCCCCTCAAGCTTCTGTTGAGTTTCATTGGAATACCTTAGCAGGTCATGGGCACAAAAGTCAAGAGTGGGAGTAAGGTGAATAATTAAAATGACAAGGGCCTGGAAGGATCATGCTTGTGGACTGAATGGAGGTGTCCTGCAAAGCATTTACCCAAAGTGGTCTCCCCAGTGTAGAGGTAAAATAACTGGCATTTCCAGGAAAGCTAGCATATATAGATTCTCAGAATAGGAAGTGTGCCGGCTTCATTAAGGAGAGAAATTTCTTACAAAATGACTTGTACAGAAATCTACATTTCAAAAATCAAAATCTTACTTCAGATTTTGAAAAATCTTACTTCAGATTTTGAAAAATAATTCTGTTGTCTCCCTTACCACAATATCAATATAACATGTTAGGCAGACAGAATTGTTCTGCGTATTGCATTGTATAGAACTTTGATTCAGGCTACAATATTTGATTGAGTGGCTTTTCCAGTGGTGCAGAGATTAACCCTTACATTGTCAAAAGCAAGTAATTCTACAGAGTTAGCGTTCTATAGAGTTACAAATGCAGCAACTGATTTTTTTCTAAGGCATAAGGTACAGCACAATACAGTACAAAACATTCCCAGTGAGAATATGGTGTAGAACTAAATAAATGCAACAATGATATCACTGGAAGAGCTATTTAAAATACAATGCACTTTAATCATCTCAGTCCTTGAGTCCAGAGTAGCACTAAATGTCTTTGGCTGAACCATTTCATAGGTAATTTTTTTTGTCATAAGGATTCCATCTTTTTCTTATATCTATTAATTATTATTATACAGATAAAATCCGTTTGTTCTATAAATAGCTGTTCCCTGCAATTTGTTATTGGCACAAGACAACCAATGATAATTTTAAATGATCCACCTGTGCATTTGGTTTCATCAAGTGAGTTGCTAGAGAAAAGAAAGTTAAAAACTCATTTCTTTGGAAATTGGAAAATAAAATAGGTTTACTCTGATTTGTGATTTATTGACGATGTAATGTGAAGCAAAAGATGTGCTTTGGAAAAGATGGAAAAATTAGCTACAGCCAAAAGAAAGATACTTAATGTAATGTAGGGAGATTTTAAGACAAAGTACATTTGCCAAGTTAATAAATTGTGAGCTTTGAAATTGAGCTATATTATCAGAATCATGTTAGGGGAGCTTTGGTTCCAGCCTGTTATCAGACATTAGAGAGGATTCAGGACTTGCGCTGCATTATTGTCAGAGTGCAATCAAGAGAGATCTGGAGTTGAGATGAATTGCCAAGCTAATAAACAAAAGCTGTAGTATGGAAGTATAACATTAGGGGAAAGTAAATTCTAAGAACCTTATGCTGAGGTCCCGAGTGTCAGTCGTGGATCACTTAGTAGTGTTTTTGGCCTTTGAGTCAGAAATTTGCAGGTTCAAGTTCCACTCCAGAGACTTGGTTACAAAAAACCTAGGCTGACACTCCAGTGCAGTGCTGAGGCAGTGCTGCACCCTCGGATGTGCTGCTTTTTGGATGTAACATTAAACTGAGGCCCTTGTCTTAGGTGGGTGCAAAAGATCTCACGTTACTATTTTGAAGAAAAGCAAGAAAGTTATTCCCAGTGCCCCATTATAGTATTTAGCCCTCAATTAAGATCACTAAAAAACAGATTATCTGTTCATTATCAAATTGCAATTGTGGGAGTTTACTGTGTGCAAATTTGCTGCCATAATTCCTACATTATAACAGTGGCTACACTTCAGCTATATTACAGGACGGAAATTAAATCAAACCTTTCAAGTCTTTTTAGGGGAGATGGTCAGGATAATACTTAAATGACTGCAGGGTTAAGGTCCATGAGGTAATGTTAAGAAAGCTATGGTTGAGAGCCCGACCAAGGTGATATTAAGAACTCTTGGGTTGAAGGTCATATCAGGTTAATAACAATCTGCAAATTTAGCTAAGATTAGAAGTAACACAGACAAAAGACCTGGGTTGAGAATTTATTTTTTCTGATTCTATTGCTTTCCTCTCCCTTTTTAACTCAACTAAGTGGCCTTTATTCATGTGTGAACATTTGCAGTACATGTCGATAGTTGTGAGAGGGCAATGTATCCGAATCCATTTGAATATCCACAATAAGCATTATTGAGAAAGGGTCACTGAACTGTGTGATCAGGACTGGGAACGATGGATAACTTTTCACTTGGTTGGCTTAATCTATCTCGTGCTCAGGCTAGGGATTAAACCTGGTGCCAGCCTGCTTTGTACCACATGAGGCAATGTATTTAGCCACTGAGCTATCTGGAGAGCTGACGGCGGACATTTTCAGGATAATATGGAGAAAGATCCAGTTGTTAAGATAGTTTGTCAGGATAATGTAGAGCCATGCATTGCATCTGCCCATATATTTACTTCAAAGTGCTAGGTGCTGTCACTACCTGCAAAGTAGAAGATTTGCCAGTGCTGCTGTCATCCTTCACCTTGATGAGTGCACAAGCAGTAAAAAGCAGAAGTTTTCAGACTGTGCTGCATTGTTATCAGGAATAAAACCTGGAATACAACTGACAGAAGTACTAACACAAAAGTTTGACTGGATGAGAGATATCAGAGCTTGCGGTGACATAGGGATTGGTAGCAGGGTGGTTATGGACAGAATTTTTCCATGCCTGCTAGCGTCAGGTGTAATCGGTGGCATGAGCTGACAATATGTCGTGATCAGTTTTACGGTGGCAGGAAACCAGTTTGCAATCGCCTGCTCAGCCCACCGATGGTGGGTCGCTTTTCCCGCCATCGGGCATTGGGAACCTCATTGTAATACATCAGCATATGGCTAGCCCGCCGGAATCATTCCCCCCCCCAACCGCTGGATTATCTGTCCACGTCGGTGGGAAAGCACGCCAACGTGTTTCAGAACAGCACATAAAAGGTGTGCACTTGGCTGCCAGCACTTTGAGGGGAACTCAGAGGTGAGTACACAGTAACGTTGTGCAGCACTCGCCTGTTGGACTTCAAGCTTCAGGGGCGTTGGGGGGTCGGGGTTCAGGGCAGCCCTGCCGTTGAGGCGGCTGGTGGCGGTGGGGGAGGCCAAGGGCAGCCCTGCCGTTGAGTATAGAGCACAAGCTTTCGGGGTGGGGAGGTAGGTTGGGTGATGGAAATGGCCTCGCATTAGGGAAACCTGTATAAAGTGACCATTCCTCTGCAACTCAGACAGTTAAGGTGCAGCTGTGTTGATATGATTGGGGTTGGACTCCGAGCTTATCTGCCCACTCAAGTAATGCAGAGGCATCAAAGTGGCACCAAGTGCTCCAAAGCTTTTCACCACCACTCCCCCCTGCCACCCTCTGGCACAGACTGCAAATTCATGAGCATTTTAGTGGTCTGCAGAACAGTTGGACGATTGCACACATTGTACAATCTCCTCGCTAAAGCTGGCCATGGAGCAGTCACTGCTGGAGGTGCTCACAGCCCCTTGCAATGTCAGCATCTCGGTTTGGACCAGTCTTCCTCATAGTTCAAGCTAACAGGGCAGCCATGCCATGCACTAATCTCTGGCCATCCAAGTGGTTGCCAGCGCTCTCCGAGAAGAGTTAAGGAGCCATCACACTTAACCAAGGCAACCTGGTTAGTACATCCATGCACACCATGCATCTCTCTCTTTCATCCTGCAGGAGGAGTAGGTCAGGATCCTGGAGCCTGGTGAACTAGCTATGTGCCTGATGGCCTGCAGAGTGCAAAGACAACGGAGGAGAGAGCAGCTGAGGTTCCTGGCTGCGCAGAGGTAGGAGCAACAACCTCAGGAAGAAGGGATGTCTGGGGCTCCTGCACACGCCGACCAAGAGCCACAGTGAGCCATTGCTGATCGGCGCCTAGCGACACCCAGGGTCTATGGACACCGCCTTTCATTCTTGCAGATGACCGAGAACCAGTGTCGCTGAAGACTGCACATGTCTAAGGAACTGGTCGGTCACATCTGCCAGCTACTGCAGGATTTGGCGCCACAGGAACATAAAGGGCATCCACTGCCAGTGGCCATGAAAGTGACCGCAGCACTCAATTTCTATCCAGTGGCTCCTTTCAGGGCTCCACAGGTAACTTCTGACATTTCACAAGCCTCCACCCACAAATGCATCCATGAGGTCATGGATGCCATCTTTGCAAGGGCGCACAACTTTGTGCATTTTGCCTGGGACCAGGTCAGCCAGGATGCAATGCTGATTGGATTCGACCAGATTTCGGGTTTCCCACAGGTTCAAGGTGCAATCGAATGCACTAATGTGGGGCTCAGATCTCCGTTGTAACAAACAGTGAACTACATCAATTGCAAGAGGTTACATTCACTTAATGTGTGACCGCCAGAAATGCATCCTGCAGGGGTGCCCATGGTTTCCAGGGAATCGGTCACAGATCCCTCGGGTCCTACAGGATCCATAGAAGCTGCAGGGATGGCTCCTCGGAGACAAGGGCTACCTGTAGAGGCTGTGGCTGATGACACCCGTGCGGCGGCCTCAGACTGCAGCAGAGTGACGGTATAATGAGCCTCGTGCTGCAGCTCGCAACTTGGTGGAGCAGACCATCAGGATGCTGAAAATGGATGGGTCTGGCAGAGCCCTGAAATACAGTCCGCCAAGGGTGTCACTCATCTTCGTCATCTGCTGCACCCATTACAACCTGGCTCTGGAACAGGGCGTGGAGCTGGCTGAGGAGGGGATAGAGGAGCTGGAGGTCACCTCCAATGAGAAGGACACCGATGGGGATGGGGTGAGGAGGTCCTCGAAGGTGATGATGATGGGTTTGAGGCCCTTGTACTGGCAAGAATGACAAGCACCATCAAGGTGCAGGCATTAGTAATGTGTTCAGGAGGTGTCAGGCTGGACCATCACTTTGGTCTGAAGGCTGCACAGAGAACAGGGACAAGGCCCTGGACTGAGACACCTGCCTTTATCTTGTGCAAAAAGGTTTCACATCTGAGTGACATGAACACTGCTCATCAGAACAAAGAGCCATAGGCAGGGAAACATTCTTGGGAGTTTATTTACAATAGTGAACAGTATGTACAAGTAATTAACACTCATGTCCATGCTGTTAGAGGCCAAATATGGCATCAGTGATGGAGTTGTGCCAGAGCAGCAGTGCAGGAACAAAGTCCTGGACCAAAGCCTCCATGGCAGCTTCCATCCTAACAGTGATGACCTTGGTGGTGCTATCACCTCAGCCTGAAGGCGGACAGACTCCTACATCATGTATTGCAATCTAAGGAGTGCAGCAGACATCACTTCTGATGTTCCCGAGCCTGACTTTGCAGCTCCAGCAACTGTGACATGACCGAGTCCAGAGGCTCACCACCTGACTCGGACTCAGCAAAGTTCTAACCTCCTGTGGTCCTCCAAGTGCCAGAAACTTGGTAAGTCCCTGCCTCCACCTGTGAGGATTAGATGGTGCAATGTGTTCACCAGATTGTGATCCCGTGTCTATTCTAAAGCTAGGTCCCCCCAAGGTGTGTGTCTCTGCAATGGTGGAGGGTGTGGGTGAGCAACGTGACTGGACTTCAGGGAAGGTGTCTCCAGATTCCTCTTCAGAGGTTTCTTCGGGCTTGTTTGGAGGCCCTGAGTAGTGGAGCCCGTCAGCTGTTTGGCAGATGTGCCTGCGAAAGCAAGGGGAGATAATTAGTGCATGGCAGTGGCCTGTGAAAGGGGACACATCACTCACAGCATAGTTGTTTGATGGATGTTGCACTAGATAGGGCACCGCTGACCTCACCGTCAGCACAGGACCAGTCCAGATCTTCGCCAGCCAGCTAAATGGCTCTACTTTCAAAGTCCGTGAGGACCTTGACTTCAAGCATTACTCCACCAGTCTGCGACCGCTCCCTTTTGTTGTGCATAAATGGAGATGGAGAAAGTGTAAGCAGGACACCTGTCAGGCTAGATGATAAGTATGCCTGGCCCATGTGGGTGGTAAGTGGTCCCATGGATGGGGTGAGGACAATGATGGTGAGTGTGAGAATGTAAATGGTGATGTCCCTTGAACCAGCAGTGAGTGAGGTCACTGTGGATGTGTGATGGGTTTATGAGTGTGTGAGTTGAGAGTGATGAGAAGAGTGACTTACCCTGGCGGAACGGAGGAGATCATTCATCCTCTTGCAGCACTGAGTGGCTGCCCTCTTTTGAAGGGCTTTGACGATGACCATCACTGTCACCACCTCCCAAGCTGGGTTGGTGCTGTTGCTGCCCATCCTGCGGCCAAAGCGGGGGTAGAGGATATCCCGGCGGGCCTCCACAGCATCCAAAAGGCACTCGAGGGATGCGTCGCTGAACCTGGGGGCTGCAGTCTTCTTCAGTTCCAGGGCCATTTCTTCCGCGCAGCAGTTGTGGGCTGGAAGACGGGAGATGTGTGCTTGAGGCTGGACTTTAAATATGGCGCCCGTCTTGATGAAGCGGTGAGGCGATGGTGGGCAGGCAAATGAGAGCCCACCCAGCGTGGAAATGGTGTGTTTCCCAGGAGTGCATAACTGCGGCAGGTTTGGGATGATGTGGCGTAAAAACCCGCCATCGCGTCCGGCGGGTAAAACATCGTTTTAACAGCCTGCTGCCGCATTTTGTGCAAATCTGGGATGATTCCACCCTATGTTGCTGGACAAGCAGTCCAGAGGCCTGGACTAACAATAATTATTGACTAATGATCCATAGACACAAGTTCAAATCCCATCATGGGCAGAAAAATTAAATTATCTGGATTAAAAGGCTAGTATCAGTGATAGCGGCCATGTGATACCAGATTGTCATATAAACCACCTGGTTCACTAATCCCCTTTAGGGAAGGTGATCAGCTGTCCCTTATTTGGTCTTGGCTGCATGTGATTCCAGGTACACAGTGATGTGATTGATGCCTAAAAGCCCCCTGAGATACCCTAGGCATTCAGTTGTACCAGACCATTGCGACAATGCATAATAACAAAACTGGTAGTCCACCCAGCATATGATTCAGACATGAAAAAGGCACACTTAGTCAACGCTGCAAATCTGACCTCACTAATATTTGGGGAATTATGTTAATATTGCAAGGGCTGTTCCAACTGCATGCAGACTCCTTCCCACCAAGGTGGTGGCACTGTGGTACACAGCTAGGAAGGAGTGGCCCTTGGAGTCCTCACCATTGATTCTGGACCCCATGAAGTCTCATAATGTCATGGAAAACATGGGCAAAGTAATTTACCATTGGCTACCAGCTCCTGCCCTCCGTCAGCTGATGAATCTGTATTCCATGCTGCACACCACGTGGAAGAAGCACTGAAGTAGCAAGGGTGCAGAGTGTACCCAGGGTGGGGGACATCAAAATCCATGCCAAGAATGGCTTGGAAGTATCATTATTGACTGGGTTGACTGAGTTCTCAAGGAGGTGTTTGCCAGACTGGGCCTACAGAAAGAGTCAAGAAAACCAACGTGATGGAGAAGCCAACTTAACATTATCCTAACCAGTCTGCCTGTGCAAATTCTTCTGCCCATGAAATATTTGGAGTGACAACCTTTTCCAGACAAAAACACTTAGGATCCCCTCCATCATTTTATATGGCACTATTGTACTAAATAGAATCGATTCAGAACAGCAGCTCAGAATGGGGTCTCCATGAAGCACTGTGGTCATTACCAGCAGCAGAATTGCACTCGACCACAATCTGTGAACTTTTGGTCCAACATATTCTTCACTCTACCATTGCCATCAGGCCAAGGGGGCAACTCTAATTCAATGAGAACAGCAGAAAGCACGCCAATAGGAGCACCAGGCAAACCTAAAAATGCTGGTGAAGCTATAACACAGGACTGCATACATGCTAAACAGCTGAAGTAGCTTGGTATAAACAAAGCTAAATGATCGCACAACCAATGATTAGATCAAACTCATGCCACATCCAATCATGAATGTTGGTGGACAATTAAACAACAAATAGGAGGAGGAGACTCTATGAACGCCCCCATCCTCAATTATGTGTGCTGGGTGGCATAGTGATATTATCACTGGACTAGGGTAATGCTCTGGGGACCTGGGTTCAAATCCCACCACATCAGATGGTGAAATGTGAGTTGAATAAAAACCTGGAATTAAAAGTCTGATGAAGCCATTGTCAATTGTCAGAAAAACCCATCTGATTCAATAATGTCCTTTAGGGAAGGAAATCTGCTTCTGGCCTACATATGACTCCAGACCCACAGCAATGTGGTTGACTCTTAAATGCCTTCTGAACAAGGGCAGTTGGGGGTGTGCAATAAACTTTGGCCTAGCCAGTGGTGCCCACATCCCAAGTCTGAAGGATATGCAACCATCTTCAGCCAGAAGTGTCCGCCTGCATCACGGAAGTCAATTTGACACACTCCACGTGATATCAAGAAATGGCTGTGTGCATTGGATATAGCAAAAGCTATGGACCTCAACAACAACCTGATTGCAATGCTGAAGACTTGTGCTGCAGAACTAACCATGCCACGAGCCAAGCTATTTCAAATGGGATGAGCAATAAATGCTGGCTTAGCCAGCAACACCCACACCCTGTGGAAAAAGAAATTGGCTATGTAGGGTATGTACATGACAAAATTGGAAATTGCCAAGTGTGCTCTGTCCACAAAAAGTAGGACAAATACAATCCATCCAATTAACTGGCAAGTAACATTGATGTCGCACAAGTGCTAGGCAATGATTATCCCCAACAAGAGACCTTAAACACTTCTTGACATTCAACGGCATTACCATTGCCAAATCACCCACCATCAAATCCTGGAGTTCACCATTGACCAGAAACTGAAGTGGACCAGCCACATTAATACTGCGGCTTCAAGAGAAAGTCAGAAGCTCTGTATTCCATAGCGAGTGACTCACCTCCCAAATTCCCAAATCTTTTTCACCATCTACAAGGTACAACATTAGGAGTGGGATGGAATACTCTTCAATTGCCTGGGTGAGTGCAGCTCTAATAAGATTCAAGAAATTTGACACCATTTCAGACAAAGCAACTGCTTGATTGGTAGCCCATCAACCACCATAAGGTCCAGATTTTCATCCCCTGGTCTGGTTCACCGAGTCAGCAGATTCCCTGGCGTGGCAAACCCAGCCTCTAAAAATGTCCACCCGTAGTTGGATTTTTGGTCAGGGAAGGCAAGCGGAATTAAGAGTTGAGGCAGGCAACCCCGGAATGAATCCACAGGCTCCTGGGCATGGAGGCGGGCTGGGTGCAAGACCTGCCTCTGTGCCCCAGCACTGTGTTTAAATAAATAAAAAATAATACTAAAACAAAAAACATCCCTTCAGCCCTCACCTCTCCCGCACATTACTTATGCCCCATCCATTCCAACCTATGCCAACCCATGCACCCACACAACTCCCATGCACCCCACATTCCTATGCCAACTTAGTTACCCCCTACCCATCACCCCATGGCCTCTCACACCCCTATGTTAGCTTAATGTCCCTCTCCTCACACTCCATGGCCCCTCACACCCCATGCCAACTTAATGCCCCTGTACACACCTCCATTACCCCATAACCCTATGCCAACTTTGTACCAACTCATGCCAACCCATGCCCCCCACCACCCTTTGCCCTTACTGCTCCATGCCAATTAGTATCTTTGGACAGATCCTTGACAGGTCTGACACTTCCTGGTTAACTTTTACAGGCTTTACACTTCCTGGGTAGCTTTGACAGCTTTAACGGGTTTGACACAACCTGGATAGCTTTGACAAACTTGACAGCTGAACAGCTCCTTAACATTTCCTTGACAACTGGACATTTCTTTGACAGCTGGTTCAGACCAAGTTCAGACCTCCGCTTGCTTGTGCTAATCTGTGCAGTCCTGATTCCACACTCCTGTTCTCCCAATATCCCACTTCAGTGAAGGCAGCTGGTGATTCAGATGGCCAGCTGCCTCCACAAATCACGCATTCCTGAACACCGACTCCACTCCAGTGAAGATGGGAAATGCTGGGTTCAGGGGCGGGATTATGAGTTTCGGCTATTTCTGGAATCCAGGCCTAAACATTTGCTCACTACATCACTGGTGCACTGTGGCAGAAGTGTGTACTATCTACAAGATGCACTGCAGCAACTCACCAAGGCTTTTCTGACAGCAGCTCCCAAACCCGCCACTTCTACCACCTAAACGCAGAAGAGCAGCTGATGAATAGGAACACCCACCATCTGCAAATTCCCCTGTAAGTCATACATCATCCTGACTTGGAAATATATAAGCTTTCCTTCATCTCCAATGTGTCAAAACCATGGAACTCTCTGCCTAAGTACACTATGGGGGTATCTTCTGCACATGGACTGCAGCTATTCAAGAAAGCTCACCACTAACTTCTCATGGGTAAAGTGGGATAGGCAATAAATGTTGGTCTTGCCAAGGGCATCAACACCCTGCGAATGAATTAAAAATATCTGAAATCACCTTGCACTCCACACCAAATTGTTGGATTAGGTTTCAATATTTTGGAAAGTAATTAAAGCAGAGGGGGTGGAGGGGAGGGCAGGGGGCATGTGGCGAGTTCTCTTTACTTCCCAATAAAACTTAATTAAAATGTATTTAAAAAACAGGACAAGAGTAAGATAACATCTTATGATGGCTATCATTTCATCAATTTGTGGAATTAGTACTGAGCAATCAAAAATAATGAGATCTCTTAACTGGCTGCTCAGTCCTATAGTAGTGACCAAGAAGAACTATTTCAGATCGTTTCTCTCTACAACCAGTTTAACGGTTTACAGCTGAAGTACTCCAAATGGCATTACATTTCGTACGACTGTGTCAAACTTTATTCCCACTGAAAAATAAATCATCACCCAATACTTTTGGGAGTGGGGAGGGGGATGGAAGTTCTGGTGAACCACACAGAATGCTTAAAAATAAAAGCAGCCTATCCATCATGATAATGTCAGCCCCTTGGACCTGCACTCTCAGAACATGTTTACCAAGCATGCCCCAGGGACGCAAGTTATAATCCCACCGTAGACATGATTGACATGCTTGATTCTACAATTCAGTGCATGTCAAAACACCCTGGCGCATTAATTTGCATTTCCTGTACAGAGGACTGAGAGTGTGCGGCGAAGATGGAATTCAGTCAATGATTTTGACCAACGTCATCAGTAGTGGGAATTCAAACGAGGTGGTCTATACTCAATAATCTTGATAATTTTCTAAAATTTAATGGAACATTGGAATGGGAGTAGACCATTCACTCCCTTGAGCCTATTCCACCATTCAGTGAGATCATGGTCGATCAGAACTTTTATACAATTCTAATATTTCCATTATACATAACTAACAACAGACATCAGCAATAATATAAAAACAAAAAAACTGCGGATGCTGGAAATCCAAAACAAAAACAGAATTACCTGGAAAAACTCAGCAGGCCTGGCAGCATCGGCGGAGAAGAAAAGAGTTGACATTTCGAGTCCTCATGACCCTTCGACAGAACTTGAGTTCGAGTCCAAGAAAGAGTTGAAATATAAGCTGGTTTAAGGTGTGTGTGTGGGGGGCGGAGAGATAGAGAGACAGAGAGGTGGAGGGGGGGTGGTTGTGGTTGTAGGGACAAACAAGCAGTGATAGAAGCAGATCATCAAAAGATGTCAACAACAATAGTACAATAGAACACATAGGTGTTAAAGTTAAAGTTGGTGATATTATCTAAACAAATGTGCTAATTAAGAATGGATGGTAGGGCACTCAAGGTATAGCTCTAGTGGGGTTTTTTTTTTATATAATGGAAATAGGTGGGAAAAGGAAAATCTTTATAATTTATTGGAAAAAAAAGGAAGGGGGAAACAGAAAGGGGGTGGGGATGGGGGAGGGAGCTCACGACCTAAAGTTGTTGAATTCAATATTCAATCCGGAAGGCTGTAAAGTCCCTAGTCGGAAGATGAGGTGTTGTTCCTCCAGTTTACGTTGGGCTTCACTGGAACAATGCAGCAAGCCAAGGACAGACATGTGGGCAAGAGAGCAGGGTGGAGTGTTAAAATGGCAAGCGACAGGGAGGTTTGGGTCATTCTTGCGGACAGACCGCAGGTGTTCTGCAAAGCGGTCGCCCAGTTTACGTTTGGTCTCTCCAATGTAGAGGAGACCACATTGGGAGCAACGAATGCAATAGACTAAGTTGGGGGAAATGCAAGTGAAATGCTGCTTCACTTGAAAGGAGTGTTTGGGTCCTTGGACGGTGAGGAGAGAGGAAGTGAAGGGGCAGGTGTTGCATCTTTTGCGTGGGCATGGGGTGGTGCCATAGGAGGGGGTTGAGGAGTAGGGGGTTATGGAGGAGTGGACCAGGGTGTCCCGGAGGGAGCGATCCCTACGGAATGCCGATAAGGGGGGTGAAGGGAAAATGTGTTTGGTGGTGGCATCATGCTGGAGTTGGCGGAAATGGCGGAGGATGATCCTTTGAATGTGGAGGCTGGTGGGGTGATAAGTGAGGACAAGGGGGACCCTATCATGTTTCTGGGAGGGAGGAGAAGGCGTGAGGGCGGATGCGCGGGAGATGGGCCGGACACGGTTGAGGGCCCTGTCAACGACCGTGGGTGGAAAACCTCGGTTAAGGAAGAAGGAGGACATGTCAGGGGAACTGTTTTTGAATGTAGCATCGTCGGAACAGATGCGACGGAGGCGAAGGAACTGAGAGAATGGGATGGAGTCCTTACAGGAAGCGGGATGTGAGGAGCTGTAGTCGAGATAGCTGTGGGAGTCGGTCTGTCCGCAAGAATGACCCAAACCTCCCTGTCGCTTGCCATTTTAACACTCCACCCTGCTCTCTTGCCCACGTCTGTCCTTGGCTTGCTGCATTGTTCCAGTGAAACCCAACGTAAACTGGAGGAACAACACTTCATCTTCCGACTAGGGACTTTACAGCCTTCCGGACTGAATATTGAATTCAACAACTTTAGGTCGTAAGCTCCCTCCCCCATCCCCACCCCCTTTCTGTTTCCCCCTTCCTTTTTTTTCCAATAAATTATAAAGATTTTCCTTTTCCCACCTATTTCCATTATATAAAAAAAAACCCCACTAGAGCTATACCTTGAATGCCCTACCATCTATTCTTAATTAGCACATTCGTTTAGATAATATCACCAACTTTAACTTTAACACCTATGTGTTCTATTGTACTATTGTCGTTGACATCTTTTGATGATATGCTTCTATCACTGCTTGTTTGTCCCTACAACCACACCCCCCCCACCTCTCTCTCTCTCTATCTCTCCACCCCCCACACACACACCTTAAACCAGCTTATATTTCAACTCTTTCTTGGACTCGAACTCAAGTTCTGTCGAAGGGTCATGAGGACTCGAAACGTCAACTCTTTTCTTCTTCGCCGATGCTGCCAGGCCTGCTGAGTTTTTCCAGGTAATTCTGTTTTTGTTCAGTAATAATATGTTGCCTTGATAGGTCATAATCAATGTAGCAAATATCCACTTCACAGGAGTGTTATCAAACAAAGTTTGACAACAAACCACATAAGGAGATATTAAAACAGGTGATTTTAAAGACCTTCTAAAGGACAAAAGTGAGTTAGAGAGGAGGAAAGTTTTGGATAGGGAATTCCAGAGTACAGGGATTAGGGAATTAAGATAAACATGATAATAGTCAACAACCAGACATGCAAACTACCCAAAGGAATTACTGAATAGCAATCAGAAGCATGAACTCTGGCTGTTACTCCAATGCGCAACTGAAGAACATAAGAAATAGGAGCAGCGTTGGTCATATGCCCGCTTGTGTCTGTTCTGTCGTTTAGTAAGATCACAGCTGAACTTCTATATCAACTGCGTTTTCTGAAAATATTCCAATATTCCTTGATTCCCTTAATGTGCTCAAAAAATTTAGCTTCAGTCTTGAATGTACTCTTCAAAAGAACATCCACAGCCCTCTTTGGTAGAGAATTCCAAATATTCACAACTCTCTGAATTGAAAAAAAAATTCTCCTCATCTCAGTCCTGAATGGCTGACCCTTTATCCTGAAAATGAGATCACTAGTTCCAGACTCTTGAGCCAGGGGAAATAGCTTCTCAGCATCTGTCAAGCTCTCTAAGAATTTTATACATTTCAATGAAATCAACTCTCATTCTTCTAAACTCCAGAGAATATAGAAGCATTCTACTCAATCTGTCCCTAGGGCAGTCCTCTCGTCCCAGGAATCAATCTAGTGAACTTTTAATAGACTCCATCTAAGGTAAGTACATTAGGGAGGATGTGAAAGCATTAGAGAGGGTGAAGAAAAGATTCATGAGAACAGTTCCAGGGATGTGGAACTTAAGTTAATTGGATAGATAGGAGAAGCTGGGACTGTTCTGCTTGGACAAGTTTGGGAGGAGATTAGATAGAGGTATTCAAAGTCATGATGGGTCTGGACAGTGTAAATAAGGAGAATCTATAACCATTGGTGGAAGAAGCAAGAATGAGATGACACCAATTTAAGGTGATTGGCAAAGAAAGGAATGGCAATGTGAGGAAAAGAGGAAAACCTTTTGCATACAGCTGGAATGTACTGCCTGAGAGCATGGTGAAGGCAGATTCAATTGTGGCTTTCAAAAAGGAATAGGATCATCTTAAGAAGAAAAGAAATAAAGGGCTATGGGGAAAAGGCAGGGGAGTGGCCCTAGATGAACTGCTCTTGCGGAGAGACATCACAATAACAGCAGGCTGAATGGCTACCTTCTGTTCTGTAACCATTCTATGATTCTACAATAAGCAATCATAGTTAAGGAGCCCTAAATTGCAAAAAGCACTCTGGTGAAGTCTCACCAAACTCCTTTATCAATTTGGCAAGACTTACTCTTACACTCCAACCCCCTTCCAATAAAAGATAGCATATCATTTATTTGCCTAATTGAATTTACCATACCTGCATGTTAACTTTCTGTGATTCAGGTACAAGGAAGCCTAATCTCTATGAATATCAACATTTACTAGTTTCTCACCTTTTAGAAAACATTCTGCTTTTCCATTTTTCCGAACAAAGTGGATAATTTCACACTTCTCCACTTTATATTCTATCTGTCACCTTCTTAACCTATCAATTAACTGCTCAATATCACTTTTCAGCCTGTTTGTACCCACTTCACAGTTTACTCCCTCATAGCTTTATTTCATCAGTAAACTTGGGTGTATTAACACTTGGTTCCATTGTTTAAGTAAGTGAAATAGGTTGTAAATATTTGAGGTCCAAGCACTGATGCTTGGGATGCTCCATGACTTACATCTTGCTAACCTGTGGATAGCCCATTTATTCCTACTCTCTGTTTTCCATTTGCTAACCAATCCGCAATCTATGTGAACATATTGCCTCAATTCCATGACCTTCATCTTGTGTAACAATCTCTTATAAGGTTGCACCTTATAGAAAGCCTTCTGAAAATCCAAATATATGACTTCCACTGGTTCTCCCTGACCTACCCTGCTAGCTACACATTCAAAAAAAAAACTAATAGAGTTGTCAAACACAATATCCTTTTTTGAAAACCATGTGGACTTCGCCTAACCATTTTGCATTTTTCAAGTGCCCCATTACCAGGTCCTTAATAATAGGTGCCAGCATTTCCCTACAACTGATGTCAGGCTTACCAGCCCATGCTTCCCTGTTTTCTCTGTCTCACTTTTCTTGAACAGCAGGGTAATATTTGCTTAGGGGCAAGCCTGGCACTGGTACCAGCCCAGGATTTAGATCAATTAATACAACATGCAGCAAGACCAGGACAATATCTAGGCTTGGGGCTGACAATTGACAAGTAACATTCACGCCACACAAGAGCCAGGCAATGACCATCTCCAACAAGAGAAAACCTAACCATCGCCCCTTGGCATTCAATGGCATGACCATCACTGAATCTCTCATTTTCAACATCATGGGGGTTACCATTGATCAGAACCTGAACTGGAATAGCCATATAAATACTGTGGCCACAAGAGCAGGTCAGGGGCTGGGATCCTGTGGTGAGTAACTCACCTCCTGACTCCCCAAAGCCTGTCCACCATCAACAAGACCCAAGTCAGGAGCATGATAGAATATTAATATAAAAACAAAAAAACTGCGGATGCTGGAAATCCAAAACAAAAACAGAATTACCTGGAAAAACTCAGCAGGTCTGGCAGCATCGGCAGAGAAGACAAGAGTTGACTTTTCGAGTCCTCATGACCCTTCGACAGAACTGCATTGTCCACTTACCTGGACGAGTGCAGCTCCAATGACACTCATGAAGCTTGACACCATCCAAAACAAAGCAGTCCACTGGAAATACCACATTCACAAACATTCATTCCTTCCACCACCTACAGCATTGTACAGACTGGCAGCAGTGTGTACCATCTACAAGATGCACTGCACAGAATCAGCAAGGCTCCTTAGGCAGCACCTTCCAAACCCACGACCGCTACCATTTAGAAAGATGAGGATAGCAGATAGATGGGAACACCACCACCTGGAAGTTCCCATCCAAGTCACTCACCATCATGACTTGGAAAAATATTGCTGTTCCTTCACTGCCGCTGGGTCAAAATCCTGGAACCTCCCTCTCTAACAGCACTGCGGGTGTAACTACACCACATGGACTGCAGCGGTTCAAGAAGGCAGCTCACCACCAAGGGCAATTAGGGATGGGAAATAAATGCTGGCTGAGCCAATGATGTCCACATCCCGTCAATGAATTAAAAAAAGACATAGCCTGGGGTTTGATCCAAGGCTGTCCTGGTCTGTATAGCTCAGCTGCTTTTTGGTAAAACTTTATGAGCCTCCAGAGTTGCTGCTTGACTTTGAAATATGGAGCAATCCCAAACACTCCTTTCTTGTAAGTGGAATGAGTTTGGGAAGAGCTGTCCAGAATCTCTTTTTGGTTCAGTTGTCTGTAGCAATTCAAGTGTTGCCTTAGTAAAGATCTTCAGTTAAGTCTAGAATTTCAACCCTAAGTAATTTTGGAGCAAACTCAAGTTTATCCCTCCTTGCAGCAACTGTTCATGACTTCTACTTAGTTAAACTTTAGCAAAACTGTCAGCCTTTTTTCTTCATCATCCTAAATCCTCCAGAGATCACTTTGGATGAAATACGAACAATGAAATTTGAGGTTTACCGATAAAATCTTACTGTTGCCAAATGCATCACATAATGTATTTTTTTAATGCCTTTTTACCTCGCTTTCTTTTGCTGCCTTCTCTTTTCAATACAAAGCAAATATGTGAGGTAAAATTTATTGTTGAAATAATATGTGTTCATGCACAGAAAGAAATGAATTTTTGTACCTCATTATTGATCAGTAGGCTAAGTTAGCTAAGATTATTAGTAGAATGCAACTGACAGAAGCGATGCTACATGAGAAAACATTCTGGATTTGCTTTTTAGGTTACATGGTATACAAGGCTCCACAAACAGACAGTGAATATAATATTAATTTCACATTCCTCTCCAGCCCCTTACAAAGATGCATTCCTTCATTCTGGCTTTGGATTCGTTCTTCCCCTACATTGCACACCCCTCATTTTTAATGCTATATTTTCAAAGCCCAACCACAGCTGGCCAATGAGGATTCTGCCTCTTCGAACCATTGCAATTTGACAACTCTTAGCCATAATACTCTGACACGTGTAATGTGAATTAAAAGATTCCTTAGGCAGATTGAACATTAATAATTTTGGGGGGGGAAATCATTTTTTTTTACAGCTTCATGAATCATAGAATGTCACAGAAGCGATGAACATGTAATATATGACAGGTACAATGCATTTGTTATATGCTCTATATACTTTGTTAAATAGATTTAATCTATGCGCTTTTTGAGTTTTGATTAAAACATTGCAGCCACCACATTTATTGTGGGTTGCACATTTTGGAGCCCATTTTAAGTCGTTTTGACAGCTGCTCGCATCAAGAAAATGTTTTCAGGCAAGATTGAATTGAAGATATTAAAAAAGAGAAAGGGAACCGAGGCATATGCCTCATCATTTACTAAATCCAGTCAAATTCACTCATATTTCTGATGAGTAAAATTTTGCCCAATTCATTTAGTGAAGTCAACACAAAATGCATATGAATATTTGGCTGTGCAATTGATGGTGCAATCTGTATTATTTATACTTGCTTTCCAAAGAATAAATATAATCTCACCTGTGGGCAATAAGATACTCTTAAATGGATGGTGGCTATGGAACAAGGTTGAATCACTTGGTACATAACGTGAGGTATATCATCCCGTAGTCCAGCAGTGATCCTTGAAATAGAAGCTGAAATGAGATTTGAACTGTTAAATGATTTTTAAATTTTTTTTTTGATTTTTTTAAAGATTGGGAAATCATTAAGATTCCGGATTATTTTTCATAGGGACCAAGTACCTCTTCTTTTGAAAAGGGTATCAACAAGAGAATCGATTTATTCAGGGAATAATGTGTGGTCAATGTTTAGTTTTAAGATGTAGAGTGATCGCAAACATGATGATCGAGGGCCATCAATTATTGGAGTCCCTGAGGTCTGATCCTGTCAAATTATCTCTTGTTGAGAGGTCAGGCCTGCCCTGTGCCCATACCTCTCAATTGTCCTGCTTTGGTTGAATTATTCCCAAATTAACCAGTGCTTGACGACTCCAGTGTTGCCAGTAGCTACCAATTTGCCACTTCAGCAGTAAATTCTCTTCCCTCCTCACATTCTGACCCTTTCAGTACTTTGCAGGTGAAGAGGTCTGATGCCTTCCCCACCATCTTCGTGTCAAGGTGCCAGCATTGTGCTCTGTCTCTTGGTTTGAATTTGCAATCCACTCTTGTTAACTTCTCTATCTCTTAAATCTGTGGTTCATGGTTCACTCAAGTCTAGCCAGAAATTGGGCAATTTTGCTTTTCCTTTCAAATTTGCACCCTTCTCTCTTTCCTTTGCAGTTATCTTCCCTTTCTTTTCTCATTTCTTGGAGGTGCATGAATATTAATAATCATTCTTCAATAGCTTTGCTGGATCAGATTACTACTCGTGTGACTATAAACAATGGAGACATTTTTCCTTTGATTGTTTTTTCCCCACAAGACATAACTAATTGGGGTAGACTCAAAATCACCAGTCTTTGCCTACTTAATACTCCACATGTACTTGCAGGGCTTTTCCTAGGGGGCGGGGGACTCTAAAGAATTGAATATTTTCATTTGAAAGAGGAGAAAGCATTGAAATGAATTGCTCACAAGGCAAGGGTGATTCACTTACCTGGACTTCGACCTAAAGGAGTTGCAAGTGAAAGTCCACTTTGCAGTTTCCACAGAGCCCCCTCAGTTTAAAGGATCTGGGAGGAGGCTGTCAGCAACCTCTTGCCACCTCTAGAAAGGTGGGATTTCTTTTTAATTTTTAATGCACAGCAATAAAGGTTTTTTAGTGCTGGGAGTTTTCTGGTGGCTTTTTCTAAACAACAGCCAGAAAATGCCAGACAATGGCAACGACAATTGGTCCCCTGGTTCGGCCACGACACAGCCTTCTACGACAGGAGAACTGCAAGACCATGTTAGTGACTTGAACCCACAAGCACAGGCAAAGAGCAACGTTTTATAATCCTTATAGCCACATTTCTTACAATACAAAAATTCCACTGCCCCGGAAAAGGAACATCAGCTCTACTTTGCATTTGTACTAATTTCCAAGTGATATTTTTGAAACTGTTTGCTTCTGCAGAAGTGTCAAATTACACTTGATAATATTTCATACTATTAATTTTTAGACCTTTCATGCAGGAATCACGTGTTAGCTAATGTATCCACTCTGAAAGTTACTAGGAATAGGCAATGCAGTACTTGAAGAGTTAAACTGTGCATCAGATCGGAGCATTCAGATCCATGTTCGAAATATTTCAAAGCCTGGCTTTCAGTGTGAGATCATACTGACTTCAAATGAGGGTAGACAAAGGCAATATGTCACATTAGGTCACGTCAGGTCTAATGTGCAATTTTATTATGTGATTTAATAAATTGCCGATAACCATTTCATTTTAATGTATGTTGCTTTGAACAGCAGTTGTAATAATCCCATCAGCATAACTGGCCTGTCATCCTGAAGATAGCTTCTAAAGCAGAGCTGCGATCATTTTCTCATCATAGTTGCTCGTTCCAGTTGTTAGTAATGATTATTTTGTCTATGATCTTATCTCACAATGGTTCTTTAATTTGTTAGCCTTGTACAACAGTTTTCCTCTTGTATTTACTGTAGGTAGCTTAATTAAATGTTATTGCTAAGCCTATGAGTTGATAAAAGGCATCCAGAAGCAGGCAAATGAGAAGATGAATGAACTAATGACAAGATGGACTTGACTTGGATTTTCAGAAGGCATTTGAGAAGGTTTCAAATGTAAACCTTTTATTGAGCAATAGGAGTCGTGGTATTAATGGGAAATTAGACAGCTGAATTCAACACAGAATATAAATGGAAAATAACTCTTTTGGGGGAGTATAGCAGTGTTCTTCAGGCAGTCTGCTCCAGATCACATATGTTTTCAAAATATTCATACAAGCGATATATTCCAAGATTTACTGATACAAGTACTGAGAACCTATGCAATAAAGTGACAGATCTGGAGAAATAAACAACATTTCAATATACAGATGGACCAATTATGCAGTTCGGCTCAAGAAATGGCAGATGGATTCTTAAAGTAGATTAATTAAAGTATTAGATATTAGAATGGAAAACAGTGTATGTCTGCACAATACAAAGGTAAAATACTGCGAATGCAGAAAATCTAAAATAACAAAATAATGTAAAATAACAACAGAAAATGCTGCAAATACTCATCAGGCTTGACAGCCCCTGTGGGAGAGAAGAATAGAATTAGCGGGCTGAATTTTCCCACAGGTTTCAGGGCCCTGAAGACAGGGTCCAATGGGGTCCCAAGCCCACACTTGCGATAGCAAGACTGACATAGGGATGCCCCTAAAGGCAGCCTCATAATTGACTGCGCCTGAGCTTGCTGTCCAATTGAGGACAATGGGTGTGCTCCTGATGATGCTGCCCTAGAACAGCAGCTCTAGAGCCTTGGCAGCCCCATCAGGACAGGTGGATGCTGCTGAGGCAGGTCAGGAATCAAGAGGCCACCTCAACATGGAGGCAACTTTTAAGAGGTGAGGTTAAGATAAAAATCCCTGGAGGCCAAGCAGGCAGGTCCCTCTGATCAGAGGGGAAGATCCTCCAGGTGGCTTGTTGATACCTCAGAGGTGCACTTTCCCGCTTGCAGCCCCCTCTTTACGCCCCGCAGGCCATCAAAGTCAACCCGAATTAGTATCTTTAATATGGCAATTGGCTGACTGTTTCCATTCAACTGACAGCTTATCTACATGCCTGCCCATCACTTGGAAATGCCTGCAGACATGGGAAAGCACTGGGCAGCTGTCCCGAGTTGGTTGTTTTCCCAAACCCACCTGCATCTACTCCCATCACTCCGGGGCAAGGAAAATTCTACCCAATGTTTCAGGTCTGACCTTTCATCAGAATCTGTCATCAGAGCCATCAGGATGTGTTCACAATGTCCATTTGAATCAGAAAGTTGAGAGTTCAAGTGCCATCCAGAGACCTGAGCAAATAACGCAGGCCGGCATTCCAGTGCAATATGGAGGAAGTGATAAGGCCCTTCTGAAGGAATCATTTTTAGGGTGAGACATTAAGCCGAAGTACATTTTTCCTGCTCAGCTAAAATGGCACTGATCCAAAAAGAGCAGGGGAATTCTCCTGGCGTCCTGGGCATTATCTATTCCACAACCAACATCAAAAATAGATTACCTGGTCATTTATCTTATTGCTTGTTGTGGGAGCTTGCTGTATGAAAATAAGCTGCCATGTCTCTTACATACACTTCAAAAGTACTTCATGCACTATAAGCAACTTTTAAGTGACCTGGCATTACAAGAAACCTATATAGATGCTAGCCTTTATTTTTGTTTTGTCTACAGCTCTCTGGGTTCTCTGCATTCCTCCAATTCTGGCCTCTTGAGCTTCCCAATTTTAATTATTCCACTATTAGTGGCTGGGCTAAAAGCAAAATACTGCGGATGCTGGAAATCTGAAACCAAAACAGAAAATGCTGGATAAATTCAGCAGGTCCGACAGCATCTGTGGTGGGAATAAAAGCAGAGTTAATATTTCAAGTCCATATGACTCTTCTTCAGAGCTAAAGAGAAATAAAGATGTGATGAAATTTATACTGTTTAAGGGGGATGGAGCAGGTGAAGATGGATAGAAGGCCAGGGATAGGTGGAGGCAAAGGAGAGATTGCCAGAGATGTCATGGACAAAAGTACAAAGGGGTGCTAATGATGGTGGTACTGACTAAAGGAGGTGCTGATGGTGGCATTAAGGTCAGAAAGCAGAATGTGATAATAGCAGGATGGGCCTTTGGTTACCAAGATCCTAAACTCTGAAATTCTCTTCTATTCCCCTCTATCTCTTTTCCTGCCTTTAATATAGCACACTCCTTAAAACCTACCTCTTTGACCAAGCTTTAGGTCACTTGCCCTTACACTTCCTTACAGGGTTCAGTGTTAAATTTTGCTTGATAACGCTCCTGTGAAGCACCATGGGCTGTTGCACTATATTAATGGCGCTATATAAATGCAGGCTGTTATTGCTGTTGTTGGAGCTTCCCTGTTGTGCTGCCGATGTCATCCTATCAGATGCTGCTTCAAAACAGAAACTTGATGTAAGGCAAGATACTTCGATCAGTTAGTAGATGGCATGTTTTGAAGATTGAGTTATACACTGTGGTGATGCCATTATTATATACCTGTGGTTCTCTGTCAATCAACTGACCATTTTGAACAGTTCTAATTGACTGGAACTGGAAAAAAAAGGAACTGACATTCACATAATGCCTTTGGCAGCAACCTCAGAATTTCTTAAAATCGCTTTCCTCAGCTGATTAATTACTTTTGTAATATGGTTACCGTTGTTATGTAGGTCAATGCGGCAGGCAATTTATGCACAGCAAGATCCCCAAAAAAACAGTGAGATGAATGGTCAGTTAATCCGTTTTGGAGGTGTTTGTTGAAAGATGAAGGCTGGACATCTTGAGATCTTTCTGCTTTTCATCAAAAAAGTGCCTTGGGATCGTTTGCCTCTACCTGATCAGGTATATGGGGCCTCAGTTTAACACCTAATTCAAAAGGCACAACTTCCAACAGTGCAACTCCTTCCTCAGTATTGTACTGAACTGACAGTATGCATGATATGCTTAAATCCTGGCATGGGAATACTTCACCATCTGAATTAGACAGGTGTTACCATTGAGCCACCTACTGCAAGCTGTCTTACTAGATGTAATGCAATATGAGATAAATTGCAATCAATAAACATCCTGAAATGATTTCGACTTTACAGATAGTTGCATTTCTTTACTAAATAAGATACTATCTGTTTGTAATTTTCTATCTAATTTGATTATAAATTTAGAAGTATCATGTTGCGCCACTTATTTCTTTCATTATTTCAATTATATATTTCACGCATAGAGATGTACAAATAGCTTATCCCACTGTTCAGTGAGGTATTTGTATAATTTGAAACTTGAAAAGGTAATCAAAAAAGTAACTACAAAAGCTGCAAATGATTCTCACTTTCAAAATGAATTCCTATTGGACCTGGTATTCTAGAACTACAGGAGTAGTGCACACCTCCAAGGGAGATCTGCACACGACAGGACTATGGGATGGATAATCGGTACTTTGACGTTGTCGCTTTATTCCTGTCCTGTGCTGTCTGCTCATTGCAAGGGTTCACATTGTCACTTCTTAGATGTCCATTTAACTCCTGTGTCCAATTTTCACATATATTGTAGTTATTCATGGATTTGAAATGGTGAATGCTCCAGCAGGAAAAATGGTCCGTCCCTAGACATTGTTAGCATAATTTATAAATAAAATATACAATGGTAGTGGCATCTAGTGGTGAGATATTAATATTGCATATTTTTAAAAGTCTTTCCCATGACATTGATCCTGCACAAATTAATGAAAATGGTTTTCAGTCTTTCATAAGGTGAATGCTTATACATTCAGTCTACAGGCAAACCTGTTGGACAGCTCAGATATAACTCCACACATCCAGCTGTTATTTTAAAACTATCACTGACTTGAATTGTCATTGGCTGAAGTCTCTTGATTCAAAGATGAAGCACAGAAAGGCAGTATATTATCTAAATGCAGAACTCTGCGGTACAGAGGGATCAGGGTGTCCTGGTTAATGAATCACAAAAATTTAGTATGCCGGTACAGCAATTGATTAGGAAGGCAAATGAAGTGTTGCCATTTATTGCAAGGGGAATCAAGTGTAAAAGTAGCAAAGTGTTGCTACAGTCATACAGGGCCTTAGCAAGACCACATCTAGAGCACTGTGAATAGTTTTGGTCTCTGCACTTACTAGAAGTAGTTCAGAGAAAGTTTACTCGACTGATTCCTAGGATGAAGGGCTTATCTAATGAGTAATGGTTGAGCGAGTTGGGCCTATACCCATGGGAGTTTAGAAGAATGAGTAGTGATGTTATTGTAACATATAAGATCCTCTGGGGGCTTGACAGGGTGGATGCTGAGTGGATGTTTCCCCTTGTGGGGGAGTCTAGAACTAGGAGACACAGTTTTTAAAAATAGGGGCATTCCATCTAAGATGGAGATGAGATTTTTTTTTCTCTTAGAGGGTCATGAGTCTTGGGCACCATAGAATTCTTTTCCCTAGCCGTAGAGGCTGGCTCATTGAATATATTGTCAGAATATATATTCTTAGTCAGATAGATTTTTGATCAATAAGGAGACAAGAGTTATGGGGGGTAGACAGGAAAATGGAGCTGAGGCCACAATCAGATCAGCCATTATCTTATCGAACAATGGTACAGGTTCGAGGGGCTGAATGGCATGCTCCTGCTCCTAATTCTTATGTCCTTGTGTACTCATGGTTGTGAGGTTTTCCCATGGATCTTCATGTTACTGAACAGGCTGATTCTCGTCCAGCAGGTCTTTGGGCACATGGGGCAAGACATCCCATGAGGCAGTGGGATCCAAAGTGCAGGATTTGCTTCCTTTTCCTTCCTTCTCTGCTGATGCTCTGCCTCATCATTAAGATGCTGTGATTTAAAGCGTGATGTGGCTCGATGAGCAAGTTGTCGCCATTAGGTGGCAAGCTCTTCCCAAACATTAACGTCAATGCTGCTGTGCTTCAAGGAGAACCTCAGAGTGTCTTTGAAGTGTTTTCTTTGTCCTCCCCTGGAATACTGGCCATTTGAGAGTTGGGAAAACAGCACATGGCAGATAAAATGGTTTTCAACCAGCCAACATGATGCCCAGTCTATCGAAGTTGGTTTTGCCTGAATTCCTCTAGAGCTGGCTTCAAGAAGGACAGTAACATTTGTTCAATGGTCCTCCCATTTAATCTGATGAATTTCTCTAGTGCTCTTATCTGTCACTGATACACAGTCCAGGTCTCACTACAGTACAGAAGTGTGGCGGTGACAAGTGTTCTGTACTCTAGGACTTTTGTTGACTTGTGGAGGTCTTTGCTGTCAAACATTCGCTGCTGTAGTTTGTATAAAACTGAGCTAGCCCAGCTGATCCAATGTTAGATCTCATTGTCAAAGGTGACCTTTTGTGAGGGGTGACTGCCAGGATTTGGGAAGTGCTCAGCATGTTCTCGAGTCTCTCCTTCAACATATGTGGGAGGTGGAATATTTGGCTGACCAGGTGTAGATTGGCATATGAGTTTTGTTTTGGCAAAATTCAAGGTCAAGTTTCTTGTACACAGAATTGAAGAAGTCAAGAGTGACTTTTAAATCTGGTGCAGAGTGGGCAATGACACTGCAGTTATCTGCAAACTGTAGATCATGTATATTTATGATGGTCAGTTTACTTTTGGCATGGAGGCAACTGGGTTTGAAAAGCTTTCCATATAGACAGTGGCCCAGAACTTCCAATCCCAGGAGGTGGGGGTCATCCCGGGAGAAACCCCAGGAGATACATTGGCTGCCACCCACCCCTCCTACCCCCCACTCAGATGTCCCCAAACAATGACTGCACAGGAATTGCCCAGGAAGTTCAAACTTCCAATCATCAATACCCTACAAAGGGAATCATCCAATACGCCGATTCAAATATGACCCCCCCGAACACCCTCCCAACACTCCCGGCCAACTCCGCCACTCTCAAACCCCCCGACTACCCTCCCACCCCCAACTATCACTTGACTAGCCCCCCACCCCAACTAACTCCAACCCCCTAACTACCATCTCATCCCCCCCAACTATCCTCCCAATCCTCGACCGCCCCCCCAAAGCCTCAACCCTCCGGACCCCCCTGACTACCACCCTACTACCCCCCACCCTTCCAAGATATAGCTACCCAACTGCCCAACCCATCATATCCCCGACAGACCACCCATCTTTCCCTGACTCACGCTACCCACCCCAACTGACCACCAGACTCCTTCCCCCATCCTACCCCCCATCTCCCAACACTTAACATCCTACCCACTTACCTTACACACATAATTTCTCCCTGCCTTCTCAAAGTGGTAGGGATCTTTAAACTTACCTGCTTTACAGCAGCACAGGATTCCTTTCCCTTGGCTCTGCTGCCCGAGGCTGAAGGCTCGCTGCACTGCATTTTTCCGAGGAAGCCCAAGTCGGGAGGTTGGGCACAAAATGTACAGCTTCCGACTGAGGTAAGTTAAAAGGAGAAGAGTGGCAATCTGACTAAATGCCACTCCTCAGAAGTTCTGGGCCTATATGTAATAATGACATCAGAGGGCAGTTGATCTTTGATGAGGTGAGTTGGTAGATTGTAAATAATGTGGGGGCGATCACACAGATTTGCTTAGCCCCAGTCCAGATTTTTCGGCATCTGTTTCAGATCTCCCAGTCAAAACAGTTGCAGCTGTAACATCATGAAGCAATGGCAGGAGTAGTTGTTCATGGATGTTTTCCTGACAGGGGTAATATTTGTAGTAGAGTTCCCCAGGGTCAGTGTTAGGATCCTTGTTCTTCCTGACATGCATTAATAATCTAATGATATGCATTAATGACCAAGACCTTGATGCACAGGGCACAAAAATTTGCGCATGATACGAAACTTGGAGGCATTATGAACTGTGAGGAGGAAAGTGGAACTTCAACAGGACATTGGGAATTTGATGGAATGGGTGGAAAGGTGGCAGATGAAGTTCAATGTGGAGAAATGTGAAGTGGTTCATTTTGGTTGGAAGAACATTGGAGATATAACCTAAAATAAAGGGTACTACTCTAAAATGGGTGTAGGAGCAGAGGAGCCAGAGTTTATATGTGTATAAGTCACTGAAGGTAGCAATTCAGGATGCGAGAGTGGTTAATAAAGCATCCAATAACCAAGGCTTTGTTAATTGGGGCATAGAGGACAAAAGCAAGGAGGTTCTGTTGAACTCATATAAGTCACTAGTTCAGTCTCAGCTGGAGTACTGCGTCCAGTTCTTGATGCCACTCTTTGGGAAGGATGAGAAAGCATTGGAGATAGTGCCAAAAAGATTCATGAGAACTGTTCCAAGGATGAGGAACTTCAGTTATGAAGATATGTTGGAGAAGTTGGGATTGTTCTCCTTGGTGAAGAGAAGGCTGAGAGGAGATTTGAAAGAGGTATTCAAAATCATGAGAGGGCTGGACAGAGTAGACAGAGAGAAACTGTTCCCACTCATGAAAGGGTTGAGAAGGAAAGGGGATTTAAAGTAATTGGCAAAAGAAGCAAAGGCAATTTGAGAAAAAACTTTTTCACGCAGCGAGTGGTTAGTGTTTGGAATGCACTGCCCGACAGCATGGTGGAGGCAAGTTCAATCGAACCATTCAAAAGGGAATTAGATTGTTATCTAAAAAGGAAGAATGTGTAGGGTTACAGGGAGAAAGTGGGGGAATGGCACTAGGTGAATTGTTCATCCAGAGAGCCGGTGCAGACACAATGGGATGGATGGCCTCCTTCTGCAATGTAACACTTCTGTGATTCTGACAATTGCAGGATTGTGAGGAAGTATCTAGTGCATCCAAATCTTTGGAGCACAATCCACAGAGCCTCACAAATTTGCTGAGGCAAATGCTTTAGTCAGGTTGATGATTGAAATGAAGAGTTCCTGGTGTTGGTCTCAACATTTTCTTGGATTCTTCTGGCAACGAAGATCATGCTGGAGGTTCCTCTGGAAGTCCTAAAGCCACATTGTATCTCTGGGAGGATTACCTCATCCACAGGTAGTAGGTGATTCAGGAGAATGCGTGTCACAATTTCTCCTGCTATGGACGAGAAGGAAATACTTCAATAGTTTACACAGCAAGATTTATCTCCCATCTTGAAGATAGTTAAAGTTGTCATATTCCTGAAGTCAGGTGGGTGGGTGGGGGGACGGAAGTGGGGGAGGGAGCAGAGTTCTTTTTCCTTCCAAATCCGTAGGATAAGTACACTGAGTCTTGATCTGGGCAATAGCGTACCAGCATTGAAGACCCCAGCTAGAATGCCACTGGGGCCGCAATGTTTGTTGTTTTTCATCCATTTGGTTGCTTGTTGCAGTTCTCCCATCAATGGTGGTTCACCCATAGATTCTACCACAGGGTACAGGGAGATAGCCTAAAGCTGCCACTGTGGATTCCCAGTTGAGGAATTGTTGAAAATGTTCCTTCAAGCATTGGTATTGGTATCCTTAGGAAGAGAAATACCATCCTGTGAACAAGGTGGGATGTAGGTCCATCTGGCTTTTGTCTATAGATGGCCTTGGTGGCTTCAGTGAAGATGTTCATGTCTTGATGGTCAGCATATCGTTAGGTCTCTCAGGCTTTGTCTTCCCACTACATGTCCTTTATCTTCTGAATTTGGCTTTGGGTTTCAGCCTTGAGCTATTGGAATGTTGGCATCCTGAACTCTTGGGTTGTTCTGCCAGGTGATGAAGGCTCTCATTTTTATACTCGGGGGTCACATATTTCAGCATAATTTTTGTCAAACCAGCCCTGATGTCAACAATGCTCAAGGCCAATGGTTTGGGCACAGAAGTCTAATACTGACCTTATCTGATCCCAACTGTTCTGTAATTGAATTGGGTGTGTGAGGACTTGCCAGATTGGTTATGAGCTGCATTTGGAATACCTCTCTTGAGTCAGGCTACTTTAGGGCTGAGACATTGATCTTCTTCCTCTTGGACTTTTGTGCCTTGCAATGTCTTTGTGCTAGGCACATGTACATCACCGATGGAACAAGTTGATTATCTGTTCAGCAGGCATCAAGCTCCCGCATGGATCAAGTGAATCCTACATCACTCCAGACAATGGCATAATCCAGGAGGTGCTAATACTTTGACCTAGGATGCCTTTGTGTGGTTTTTTATTTGTCTTTCTGGTGGCAGAGGGCATTTCTTATAATGAGACCATGCTGGGCATACTTTGTCAGCAGGAGGATTCATTTGCATTGACATTTCCCAACCTGTTTTTCCTAATTGTTCTGCTCCAGGCACTGGAGCCACAACCAGCCCCACCATTAAAGCCCCTCAGCAGGATCATCCCTTCTCCTTCTGGGATGGCAGTGAGGACCTCATCAGCGTCAGAATAGCATTTTTATTCAACATCTTCATCAGAGCCAAGGCCAAGAGCACTGAAAATGGTGGCATAGTGGTATTGGTGGGCAGCAAGTTAAGTGTCAGAGTCTTTCTGAAATACAATTAGGGAGTCTGCGGCTGCATCTAAGATCCTAATCCAGATGCAAAATTAATTCCATGGGCATGAGGATTACTGATTATTTTTATTCATTCCTGGGATGTGGGCGTTATTGGCTGGGCCAGCATTTATTGCCAATCCCTAATTGCCCTTGAGAAGGTGGTGGTGAGCTGCCTTCTTGAACCACTTGCAGCCCATGTGGTGTAGGTACACCCACAGTGCTGTTCGAGAGAGAGTTCCAGGATTTTGACCCAGCAATAGTAAAAGAACAGTGATATATTTCCAAGTCAGGATGGTGAGTATCTTGGAGGGGAACTTCCAGGTGGTGGTGTTCCCATGTGTCTGCTGCCATTGTCCTTGTAGATGGTAGTGGTTGTGGGTTTGGAAGATGCTGTCTAAGAAGCCTTGGTGAATTCCTGCAGTGCACCTTGTAGATGGTACACGCTGCTGCCACTGTGTGTCGGTGATGGAGGGAGTGAATGTTTGTGAATGGGGTGTCAATCAAGCAGGCTGCTTTGTCCTAGATGGTGTCAAGCTTCTTGAATGTTGTGGGAGCTGCACTCATCCAGGCAAATGGACATTATTCCATCACAAAACAAAAACAGAATTACCTGGAAAAACTCAGCAGGTCTGGCAGCATCGGCAGAGAAGAAAAGAGTGTTAGAGAGTTTTGTTTTGGATTTCCAGCATCCGCAGTTTTTTTGTTATTATTCCATCACACTCCTGACTTGTGCCTTGTAAATGGTGGACAGGCTTTGGGGAGTCAGGAGGTGAGTTACTCGCTGCAGGATTCGTAGCCTCTGACCTGCTCTTGTAACCATAGTATTTATATGGCTAGTCCAGTTCAGTTTCTGCCAATGGTAATCCTCACGATGTTGATGGTGGGGGATTCAGTGATAGTAATGCCATTGAATCTCAAGGGGCGATGGTTAAATTCTCTCTTGTTGGAGATGGTCATTGCCTGGCACTTGTGTGGCACAAATGTTACTTGCCACTTGCTACCCCAAGCCTAGATATTGCCCAGGCCTTGCTGCATTTGACATGGACTGCTTCAGTTTCTGAAGAGTCACGAATGGAGTGGAACATTGTGCAGTCATCTGTGCACATCCCCACTTCTGACCTTATAATGGAAGGAAGGTTGTTGATGAAGCAGCTGAAGATGGCTGGACACTATCCTGAGGAATCCTGCACTGATGTCCTGGAACTGAGATGATTGACCTCCAATACCACAACCATCTTCTTTTGTGCTAGGTATGAATCCAACCAGCAGAAAATTATCCCCCTAATTCCCATTGACTCCAGTTTTGCAAGGGTCCCTTGATGCCACACTTGGTCAAAAGCTGCCTTGATGTCAAGGGTAGTCACTCTCAGCTCACCTCAGGAGTACAGCTCTATTTTCCATGTTTGAACCAAGGCTGTAATGAGGTCAGGGGCTGATTGGCCCTGGCAGAACTCAAATTGAGTATCAGTGAGTAGGTTATTGCAAAGCACTGTTGATCATCATCACTTTATTGATGATGGAGAGTGGACTGATGGGGTGGAAATTGGCTGGGTTGGATTTGTCGTGCTTTTTTTGTATAGGACATACCCGGGCAATTTTCCACATTGCTGGGTAGATGCCAGTGTTGTAGCTGTACTGGAACAGCTTGGCTAGGGGTGCGACTAGTTCTAGAGCACAAGTCTTCAGTACTATTGCCAGAATGTTGTCAGAGCCCATAGACTTTGCAGCATCCAGTGCATTCAGCCATTTCTTCCTATCATGTAGAGTGAGTCGAATTGGCTGAAGACTGGCACCTGTGATGCTGGGGACCCCCAGAGGAGGCCAAGATGGATCATCCACTCGGCTCTTCTGGCTAAAGATTGTTGTGATTGCTTCAGCCTTATCTTTTGCACTGATATGCTGGGCTCCCCTATCATTGAGGTTGGAGATACTTATGGAGCCTCCTGCCCCAGTGAGTTGTTTAATTGTTCACCATCATTCACGACAGGATGTGGCAGGACTGCAATGCTTAGATCTGATCCGTTGGTTGTGGAATCACTTACCTCTATCACTTGCTGCTTATGCTGTTTGGTATGCAAATAGTCCTGTATTGTAGTTTCACCAGGTTGACACCTCATTTTTACGTATGCTTGGTGCTGCACCTGACATGCCCTGCTGCACTCTTCATTGAACCAGGGTTGATCCCCTGGCTTGATAGTTATGGTAGAGAGGGGGATATGTCAGGCCATGAGGTTACAGCTTGTGATTGAGTACATTTCTGCTGCTGCTGATTGCGCCTCATGGTTGCCCAGTATTGACTTGTGTGTTTGAAATCTACCCAATGTAGCACGGTGGTAGTGCCACACAACATGATGGATAGTACCCACAATGTGAAGCCGGGACTTCGTCTCTACGAGGACTGTGCAGTGGTCAATACTGTCATGGATAGATGCATCTGTGGCAAGGCAGGTTGATGAGGATGAGGTCAAGTATGTTTTCCCCTCTTGTTGGTTCCCTCACCACCTGCTGCAGACCCATTCTAGCAGCTATGTCCTTTAGGACTCAGCCAACTCGGTCAATAGTGGTACTACCAAGCCACCTTTGGTGATGAACAATGAAGTCCCCCACCCAGAGTGCATTCGGAACCCTTGCCATCCTCAAAGTTTCCTCCATGTGGTGTTCAACATGGAAGAACACTGATTCATCAGCTGAAGGGGGATGGTTTGTGCTAACCAGCAGGTTTCTTTGCCCATGTTTGATCTGATGCCATGAGATCGATGTTGAAGACTCCCAGGACAACTCCCTCCCTACTGTATTTCACTGTGCCAACACCTCTGCTGGACCTGTTCTGCCAGTGGGACAGAACATACCCAAGGATGTTTATGCTGGTGTCTGGGACATTACCTGTTTCTGAGATTGTGACTATGTCAGGCTGTTGCTTGGCTGGTCTGTGAGTCAGCTCTCCCAATTTTGGCACTAGCCGCCAGATTTTAGTAAGGAGGACGTTGCAGTGTCAACAGGGCTGAGATTGCTGTGGTTGTTTCCAGTGCCTATGTCGATTCCAGGTGGTTGTCCTGTTACATTCCTTTTAGACTTTTTAGCAGATTGACACAACTGACTGGCTTGCTGGACCATTTCAGAGGGCAGTTAAGAGTCAACCACATTGATATGGTCTGGAGTCACATGTAGGCCAAGTAGGGAGGGCAGATTTCCTTCCCTAAAGGGCATTAGTGAACCCGATGGGTTTTTATGACAATCAACAATGGTTTCCTGGTCACCCTTACAAGTGCTGCTGCCCAATGACCCCTCTGTCCCAATACGGGTTTCCAAACACCTTCGTGCACCTTTCACCTGTGTGCAGGTTCTTGACAAGGGGCTCCCAGGTTAACAGCCCTGTCCCCTTCGCCAATTCTCCATCACCACAGGGCCTGGCAAGTGGACTCTGGTTGAAGCCTGCGTGTGATTTTACTTAATATGAGAATCATCATTAGACTTTTAATTCCAGGTTTTTACTGAATTCAGATTTCACCATGGTGGGTTTCGAACCTGGATCCCCAGACCATTACCCTGGGTCTCTGGATTACTACTCCAGGTGACAATATCTACACCATCATCCCCCCCTGTCAGCCTTTCCTTTTCAGTAGAAGGTGTACCCACTGCTTGTTCCTTCAGGTGCCCCTCCCCAGGAACGCAAGTTTCACTGAGGGCAAGCAATATCAACTTGGAATCTTGAAAGTTCACGTGCTATGATTGCCATTCTTCTTTCTGGACAGTCACTCTTGAAATTATGCTTGAATGTTCGAACATTGCAAGTTACAAACTTTCGAGTTTTCTTTCTTTGACCACAAAGATGGCGGTCTCACAAGGTGTGGTTTCCACAGCCACGAAAAGGGGGGACAGCCTATTTTTAGGGCATATTTTCTAGCTCTCTCCCTATTTAGGGTGAGCAAAGGGTGTCCTGAAGAGGATTTTTCAGTCACAAGCACTGCTGCCCAAAGACCACTCTGTCCCGATATGGGTACCCAAACACCTTCATGCATCAACGTGCAGATTCTTGACGAGGGACTCCCAGGTTCACAGCCCTGTCCCTGTCGCCAATTCTCCACCACCACAGGGCTTGACAATTGGACTTTGGTAGAAGCCCGTGTGATTTTATTTAATGTGAGGATCTTGGGAGCAACGTCCTTGTCCATATGATATTGATGGGTTGGTGATCAGATTTCAGTGGCACGTCAAACTATGGTGACTGGGACCACCTCACTGCTGCAGCCTTCGCAGCCAGCGAGAAGCATGATATTCCTTCTCCTGTTCTACCATTGAGGTCTTTTTGGAATGCACTTTGTCTGGCATCTCCCCCCCCACCCCCCCACCCCGACCTTTCCACCATGGGTGATCCTACTAGGAGCAAAGAGCTCCCAACGGCATAGTTCAAGGGATCGTTGGAACGCACATACCTCTCCACCACAACAAAGTGGCAATCCACAAAGGGGATTTCAATAATAAGCATTTAAATTTGTAAATCATTATCAACTTTAATAAGAGAGTAGAAATCTGGAATTATCTCCACAAAAGCTGTTGAAGCAAGGTCGGTTGAAAATTTCAAAACTGAGATTGATGGATTTTGGTTCAACCAGGCTATGGAACCAAGGCGATTAGATGGAGTTAAGATACAAATCAGCCAAAATCTAATTGAATGGTGGCGTAAGCTCAAAAACTAAATGGCCTATTCCTGCTCCTATATTCCTCTGCTATCTGAAGTTTTTTATGTCCCAATACTATAGATTGTACTGTACTTTTGAAACAAGGTGTGGAGTGGCAGCTGAATTACACTCTACCGCCTACCCAATCAATCCCCATAATAGATAAAAACAAAAAACTGCGGATGCTGGAAATCCAAAACAAAAACAGAATTACCTGGAAAAACTCAGCAGGTCTGGCAGCATTGGTGGAGAAGAGCAAAGTTGACGTTTCAAGTCCTCATGACCCTTGAAGTTTTTGTTTTCAATCCCCATAATCCCTATTGGTTGGAGTCTATCACATTTTTAAAGAACAGACTAAATAAAACCCTACTCCCCACTGAACTGGGTTCCAGTGGATTTACAGTTATAGTTGTCATCAGCGTCACTATATTATCAGAGATTAAGAAGCCTTTCCCTTTTCCTCCTCCAAATCCACTTGTTCGGCACATCACCTACAGTATTAAACATCCAGCCTGCCCACCACTGGCACACCGTGGCTGCGGTGTATACTGTGTACAAGATGCATTGCAACAAGTTTCCAAAGCAACTTTGGCAGTGCATCCCAAAGGACGCCCATTTCCTGAGTATAAAAAAGGGCAACTGCAAATTGCTTTAAACTGGAGCAACTTTCCTACATGTAGTCAAAATTCCGAATTAAACATTGGATTTGGATTTTACCTTCAGGTACCCAATAAAGTTGGTTTTGATTTTTAAAATACTAGGCTCTGTTATAGTCACTTGATTTTGAATCAGTCAAGCAAACTTTTCTGCACTTTTTTTTTTACACAGCGCATTTTTGTGATCTGGAATGCACTGTCTGAAAAGTAGTGAAAGCAGGTTCAATAGTAACATACAAAGGATAATTGGTAAAATACTTGAAGGGAAAAAAATGACAGGGCTATGGAAAAAGAGCAGGGCAGTGGGATTAATTATATAGCTCTACGAAAGAGGCATGAAGGACTGATTGGCCATCTCAATTCTGTCCTATGGCTCTGTTTTATGATTCTAAGAAGTCTCCACCAACTTTTCCCCATTGAAAACAAATAAAAATTGCCAGAAAGATTATAGCATGCAAATAACTGTGGCAATATTCAAATATGATGCTTAATGTTTTAGAAGGCCCATTAAATCTATGCACATTAACAACTGCTTTAAATTAGCAGAGGACTGCCATCTAAACAGGTTAGGCATTGGTCTGTTACTGTCACCAGTATCTTGTTCAACCACAACTAGCGTTCTACATCCATATTATTATTGTAGTTCATCCTTCAAAGTGATGATGACCATGTCCATCATCTAGGATGTCTGGCAGGGTATGTAGGTGACTGCTAAGGCCAATCTGTGCCTGGAAGGTTCTGTTACAAATAGGGCAGGATACTGCAAATGATTGAGTTAGGGATGAGCTGCTGGTTTGGGATTTTCTCTTCTTCCTTTTTCCCTGTGACTATGATTTTACACTTGCTTTCGATGCAGATTGCGCCCTATTTTATTTGGTTCTGTCAGGTGCAGTGATCCTGGATGAACTTCTCCCAGGTATCCGGGCCAGTATCAAAACTCCTCAGCAAAGCATTCACAGAATCCTTGCAGCACTTCCTTTGATTGCCATGAGAGTGCACCCCAGACTCAAGCTCTCCATAGAAGATTTGCTATGGTAAGTGAATGTCAGGCATTCTGTCTACATGACCAGCCCAACTCAGTTGCCACTGTCTCAATATGGTACGGTACGGCAAGTCAGCATCTCAACGCCTGTTATTTTGCCCTGCCATCTGAACTTCAGAAACCTCTGAACGCAGCTCAAATGAAAAGGGCTGAGCTTCTTGACATCATGCTGGCTCACAGTCCAAGTCTTGCATGCGTGCAGCAAGGTGATCAGGATTATTGCTCTATAGACTTTCAGTTTGGAAGGCATTTCCAGACTGACATTTGAAATCTTCCAAAGGCTACACTTACATTGGCAATTCTTTCATGTGTCCTGTCATCAATATAGACAGCTCGAGAGAGTGTACTGCCGAGATAAGTGAACTTATGGGGGTCTTCTGCCCCATCCCTAGTTAAGCATGGCTATTTACTAGCACCAACCCTATAGAAGCCATTAACATGTGAAACAAGGACACTATCCAGCAATTTAGATATTTGACTTTAAATGTTACAAGTCAATCTGATTGGGCTTAAAGATATTTTTAATTTTGCCTGGAGGTAAAGCAAAACGTTACTAATGTTTATTGTCAACTATAAAACTTTTAAACACATTTAGCAGCACCTTCTAATTGAGAAATATTTATGTGTAAAGAAACTGGTAGCTAGAGCACTCAAAACACCTGGCTGAAAATGATAAACAGCAGAACCTGGCAACTCAACTTGATCCTCCATGACTTGCCCCTGGACAAGGATTAAAACAACTGTTTTATCCCTCTCCTTCTGTAACTGTCACTTTAGTTGTCTTTCATCATACAACTGCTTCTGTCTTCCTCTTTCTGAGAGGAGGGAATTAGTCTACTCAAGAGCTAACATGTGCATTAAGCATTCAGTAACAGGTATAATTTAGTGCGTTAGCAGTATTGGAGCATTAGTGCAATTTTCTGTGCTCCCAAAATTCCCTTCGGTTTATGCATATTGACATAATGACCTGGCATTAATGGTATTTTGGATCATTAAGGGCTTGTTAAGCACCAATTAAAGTCAAACATCCAAATTTATATACAGTTGCTTTTCAGCCCATATTGTGTTAATGACATGACTGCAAAGGTGGTCTGAATGCAGCAGAGAGAGTTGTAAGTTCCACCTCGGATCAGAAAAGGACATATTGCAAACAATGGTTCACAACTGTATGGCTATAAAAGCAAGTTTTATTTCTCTAGACCTGTTTACAGAGGATGAGCAACAAGTTACTGGATTAATTTATGTTAAATATATTCATTTTGATTGGCATCACCAATTACCTACATGTATGACAGCCTCAACATGTATCATGGCACATGTATTCACCAATTTTCATTGGCACTGCTTTCAGATTGCCACACAGTTGTATATTACCATAATTATCACTCTGATGCACTTAAGCTTCCAGATTATACATTGTTTTATGAATAGAATTTTAACTCTCATTTAATTCGCTGAGTAGATCTATTCTCACTATCTCCCTTTTTCTGTCCCTCTTCCTTTGTCTGTTACATTTCTCACATTCTTTCTTTTGTCATCATCCTGACTCTCTCTGTAGTTCTCTGACTTTTCTACTTTTTTCCCCGTCTTCCCTGCAGACATGAACCCTTGTTGGAGCTCTGGCTGCCCTCTCCCTGGTACCTTACCCAAATGCCCAAACTTCTTCTGAAAGCTAAGGGTAGTCGTATCAAGGTAACGCATTTCAACTGGGCAAGTGTATTAATTGGAGTCTTCTCACCAAACATTCACATAACAAGAGTTGGTAGGTGGTAAACACTGGCTGATTTTTATTGCCCCTCCCATGACAGGGAAAACTTAATGTGATAGTGAGGACCTGAGCTCCTGTCCCAGCTGCAATCAGCTACTTGAAATATGTAGAGAAAAAAATACTTTTGAAAGCAATGTAATTTGGTGCATAAGTACAAGAGTCCTAGAGTTTATGTGCACAAAAAATATGTGACTCGAATTATACATGAATGATAGTTTGCCGAGAATAAACAAGCACATAACAGGCATGCCTAAGTGCAAATTAATTACGTGGTACTGATATCATAAAGTACTTGAGTTTTTTTTAGTAACCTGAGCTCTTTACAAAGTATTTATCAACTTCTTATCAGGCGTTATATTTTCAGGGTGCTAATTAAGCAGTTGCTAATGCCCAGTATCAGCATTCACGTGTGACAAGTGAAGTTTATGCATGTGCCAGGTACAAATATTCCAGCATATGATTAGCAGACCACTTCACTGAGTGTTTATTGCATGTTGATTTCACCATTTATTTATGTCCTGGCCAAGATTTATCCCTGATCCAACATCTCTAAAGCAGATGATCTGGTCATTTATCACATTGCCATTTGTGGGAGCTTGCTGTGCCTAAAGTTGGCTGCTCCATTTCCTGCACTATAAGTGTGGCAACACTACAAAAAGTTCTTCATTGGTTGTAGGGTGCTTTAGGCCATCCAGAGGTGGTGAAAAGTGCTAGGTAAGTGCAAGAACTTTCTGTCTCTTTCAGGTAAGCACCTGATATTATAGCCGGTTTAAAATCTTCCGTTGGGAGTCCCTCAGGATTGACGATGTCTTGCTTCCTCTCTGGTTCAATGGGTTCTGAGATGGCTGATAAGTCCAATCCGTGATCTGCCGACCCATGCAGGGCAGGCGATGCTTGAAGGGTCAGGTAGGTGAGTTGTTTGGAAATTTGCATGCTCTCTCCAAATGTCTCGACTTCGCCTCTGCACATTCCCGATGAAGGCTCTCGATGTGTCCACTGCCTTCATGCATGAACCTTTCCATTTTGGTTGGTCACAAGCCAGGGTCTCTCGCGAGTCAGCAAAGATATTTGACCTCTTCAGGGAAGTCCGTTTAAAATAGACTTACATCAACAGCAGCAATACAACTTCAGTTAGTCCATACCTATACTGCTACTAATCAACCTATTATCAGTGAATGACATTGATGGAATATGCTTGATAATGCATCTGACTTTCTTACTAGACACTGGCCCCTCCATAATAACAACTCCCCAATACTACCCCCCGCACCCAACCACATTCCCAGCTCCCCAGCTTCCTTTTAGGTAAAAAGAAATCTCCAGCAGTAAAGTAAGTAAAACCAGGCACTTTGGAAAGTCGAATTTCAACTCCCATTTACATAACAAAGCCCCGAGGATGAGGAATGATAAATGTGACAGAAGTCTCTCTTGGAAAGAAACTGTCAGTCGTGCCCCAAGATTCTCCTACTAAGCACATTCTTGGAACAAAATCATGCAACTGCAGCGGAAAAAAAATTGAATGCCACTGAAGAAAAAATCTTCATTTTCTGCAAGAAAATCCCTACCTAAAAAAAATGAAATGACATTATGCATATGAAAATGTCCAGAATGATGTTAGATTTATGCATACATCAGACACAAATTCTATTACTACACGCGCGCTGTTGTGTAATTGCACTCTGAACACATGACTGCACTGATCAAATCTGATCTCATTAAGTCAGACACGGACAGTGAAGGAGTCAAGAGGAATTTACGACTTGGACACTTGAAAGAAGTAAATTGCAATCCTGTTTAAAAGGCTTCCCACCCTCCCCCACCTCCCCCCCACCCCTCCCAATTCCCCCTTCTACCTACCCCCCCCCCTCCCCCTTCCACCACCCCAGCGGCCGTGGTTGTGGCTCTATGATTAAGGTCACACTGAGTGTTCATTATTGGCTTGGCTAATGTGATTGCACTGGAACAATACCCTTGAACTTGCCGGCTCTGATGTGCATACTAATTGCCTAATTTGTCCTTCACAATGACCTTGGCAGGCCATCCGGTACTCTGTGATCTGCCAGCCAGCTTCTAATCACAAATCGTCATCAATGAATAAGTACACACTATCTATCAACCCTTCTTTCTCAGTCAGTCTCTCGTTTTCTCTCACTTTCACGCACACATCAAATCAAAAATTACTCATACATTCCTTCCTCCATTTCTCTTTTCTAAGCCACTTTTATTTTCCCTCTCCCTATAACCTTTGACAAGTAAACTAGCATTTGAAACAAAAATCGATTGCTTTTTGTTTCCCCCCAAACATTTCCTTGCTGTCTCTCTTATCTCTGTCAAAACAAAACCTCTCTTGTTTTTTTTTTACACATCTTTGTCTCGTTTTTCACACATACCTTCCAGCTCGTCACTTTCATTTGCTTTGAACTGCACAAGGAGCAGCACTGCCTCACTCCAACTCTTCAATGACTATACCTGCTTTGTGTCCCTATTACTAGAAATCTCCCTAAGCAGTCTTACTTTCGAAAGCTGCTTTCATATCGCTCCGAGACCAGTGCTGGTGTCACCAGCTCCCGATATCTGAATCTCCCACGTGAGAATCATCAAGGCCAGCAGCTTCGCTTTCAGCTTAACAGTCGTCTGCGCAAAAACCATGTGTCGAAAGCTGGTGGCACTGACATAGGCCTTGCACAATGTGAAAGCAGCTTACAAAAGTTTTTTGTTTCCCTATGACAGCAGGAGAGAGGAAAATTTCCTCTGTGCATTAGGTAAAGCAAAGTCAAAAATGTGTTTATTGAGGACGGGTTTGCGATTTCACCAAACCTAAAGCACAAATGAAATCTTTGCCAATGTGAAAAAACACACCTGATTGCCCTGCTTTCTTTCACTTCTTAATATCAATTTACAGGTTAAATTAAGTGGAGCCCAGCAGGGGTCTGTGCTGGGGCCTCAAATTTTTACAATTTATATCAATGACATAGATGAGGGGAGTGAAGGCATGATAGCTGAATTTGCAGATGACAGGAAGATAGGTAGGAAAGAATGTTGTGAAGAGGGCATAAGGAGGCTGCAGGTGGATATAGGTAGGTTGAGTGAGTGGGCAAAAATCTGGCAGATGGAGTACAATGTGGGAAATATGAAGTTGTTCACTTTAGCAGGAAGAATAAAAAAGCAGAGTATTACTTAAACAGAGAACGGCTGCAGAATTCTGAAGTGCAGAGGGATCTAGGTGTTCTAGTGCATGAGTTACAAAAAGTTAATCTGCAGGTGCAGGAAGTAATTAAGAAGACTAATGGAATGCTATCCTTTATTATGAGAGGAATTGAACATAGAAATAAGGATGTTATGCTTCAATTATACATGGCATTGGTGAGGCCATATCTTGAATATTGTGTGCAGTTTTAGTTTCCTTATTTAAGGAAGGATGTAAGTGTATTTTAGGCGGTTCAGAGGAGGTTTACTAAATGGATATCTGGAATGAGCAGATTGTCTTATGAGGAAAGTTTAGATGGACTTGCCTTGTTTCCACTGGAGTTTAGAAGAGCGAGGGATGACTTGATTGAAGTATATAAGATTCTGAATAGTTGTGACAAGGTGGATGTGGAAAGGATGTTTTCTCTTGTGAGTGAGTCCAGAAGTAGGGGGCGCTGTTTTAAAATGAATGGTTTTCCTTTTAGTACAGAGATGAGGAGAACTTTTTTCTCTCAGAGGGTTGTGCGACTTTGGAACTCTCTGCCTCATAAGGTAGTGGAGGTGGGATCACTGAATATTTTTAAGGCGGAGGTAGATAGATTCTTGTTAGGCAAGGGAATCAAAGGTTATCGGGGATAGATGGGAATGTGGAATTCGAAACACATACAGATCAGCCGTTATCTTATTGAATGGCGGAACAAGCTCGAGGGGCCAAATGGCCTCCTTCTGCTCCTATTTCGTATGTTCATATGTTTGTACGTAAATTTATGCCGCACGATGAGAGATGATGAAGTGTGAAATTGTAGGTCAGCCGTTTGGGGAAAGTCTCCTTCATTTCAATTTTACTTTCATTTATTTCCCATATCTTAACCACCCTACTTTTAATTAGTAGGAAACCAGGATCTCCAGAAAATATTGCAACCTCTCACCAGCCACTTTAAGAACAAACCAATATTGTCACATTCATAATCACCTCAATATGCCAGTGGTAGTATTATTAACATGTTGGGACACAGCAGGCTGAATAGCCTCCTCTGCTGTAACTATTCCGTGATTCTAATATTGTAATATCACTACATTAACATCTAAAGATATAATAACTGTTGTTGAAAAGTTATTTCTGCCCTGTTTGCTCTGCTTACCTTCTCTGCGTAATCTTTTATTTTCCAGTCATTCAATTGTTTCTTTTAGGATCCTATTCTGAGCCAATCTAACCTTTCTCCTTCCAGCCGCACTAATCTACTCTACCCTTTTCAAGCCAGATCACCTTGCTGCAAATCTTTCCCTGAATGGTTTCAAAGCCTACTCATTTTACACCAAATCAGGAGATAGGTTAGGGAAAGCCCAAAACAAAAACAGAATTACCTGGAAAAACTCAGCAGGTCTGGCAGCCCTCGCTGATTGGATTACCAGAGTAACAGGTTTTTCATGTGACTACCAACTTCAGGAAGTGCAAAGCATTCAACAATAAGATGGTGGCACAGAATGGAGAATAAGTATAAATCAGTTAAGTCAGCAGCAGGGAAGAAGGACACGTTTCGTTTAGACATGGACATCGATAAAGAGATTGAATTCTACAATGTATTGAAAGTTTTTCTTCACCTCGAGTTTGTGGGTTTCAATCTAACCCACTCTGAGAGCAGATGCGCTTATCCACTTTTAAATCCACATTCCCCTTTAGGACTAAAATAATTCAACTATCTTTTTCCAAGTGCCTGTGAGTCTGCAGCACGGAATGGTTCATATTTTGCATCTGTGAGTAGACAATCTCATTCGAATATGCCAAATTGATGGGGGAAATGTCGCATCAGTGCACCAGCAGGGGGAGGGGGAATTGCTAATTTGACAGGGGGATTAGGACTCATCTGACTTTGCTCTTCTGGTAGTTGAAGCAATCATCAGAAAACCATGTGTGCCATTTGCCTGAATTTTTGATATATGCTGTTGTTAGACAACATACAAAGATAAGTGAAAAACAGAGTTAACGTTTCAAGTCCAACATGACTTCTTCGGAACCTCTCTTCAGTTCCGAAGAAGAGTCATACTGGACTCGAATTGTTCACTCTGTTGCTCTTTCCACAGATGCTGCCAGACCTGCTGAGTTTTTCCAGCACTTTCTGCTTTTATTTCAGGTCTCCAGCATCTGCCGTATTTTGGTTTTTAACAAAGATGTGTCCTTGCTTTCATGCTCCATCCGAACTTTGTGCTAACACTTGGTGCAAAAATATTCACAGCTCCCAGGCCTATCTTCTTTCAACACACACACACACACACACACACACACAAAATCACCCTCCAAAGTCAATTATTATGAAATGAAAACTTTTGTGAAATGTTCCTCCTGTGAGATATTGGTAGTGGGATATGGATGGAGAACATGGATTCTGCTTGCTCAGTTCCCATTCCCATCATTTCACCTGGATAAAGAAGTCAGCAAGAATGGATATCAGAAAGACCTTGTGATGTTTTCCTGACACTGGATTTTGTAAGTGTGAATGCTGCCATGTCAACCAGAATCCCTGCGTCCCCTCCTAATTGGGATAGAACAATTGCCAAATGAATGGGGTATTATACCGCATTCTTTCATTCTTTTCTTCCCAGAACATTCAATCCCACCACTGACAGCACTTAAAGCAAAATATCATTGAATACGCATGCAGTATAAATAAGCACAGCACGTGCTGGCTTATGGAGTGCACAGGTGAAAGGTCAATTGTCCAACAACACCTTCACATTGGTTTTATAAAATGAGTTATTCAGCAGGGGTAGATTGCTTTAATCTGCAATCAGTTTTGGTATTAATTATGTTGGGAAGCAGTGAATGAAAGAATTAGATGTCAGTTGTGGCTCAGTGAGTACCACTCTCACCTCTGAGTTCAGATTTGACACCTGAGGTTTGACACTCCAGTGCAGTACTGAGAGAGTGCTGCATTGTTGAAGGTGCCTTCTTTCAGGTGAGACATCAAACCGAGGCTTGCTCATTCCTTTCAAGTGCAATTTAAAGATCCCATGGTACTGTTTCAGGGAAGAACTGAGTGGTTATAGGCAGCGTCCTGGACAATATTTATCCCTCAAGCAGATTACCTTGTCATTACACCATTGCTCTTTCTGGGACTTTGCTGTGTGCAAATTGGCTGTGGTGTTCCCTGCATGACAATAGTGATTACACTTCAAAAACACTTCATTGACTGTAAAGTGCTTTGGGAAGTTTTGAGATCATGAAAGGTGTGATATAAATACAAGTCATTCTTTCTTTCTTTAATACTTCCAGTACAAATGGAGATCCACCACCAGGGCTAAGCCCTAAAAATGAAACTGCTATGTAATTGAGGGCCTCATTAAATAGAATAGGAAGATTTACTAAAAAAAACTTCAGTTGGACACAGAACTGAAAACCACCTGGAATTATTCTTCCCTAATGCTGGCATTCTTTCAGTTGAAAAATAAATAATTTGGGCAATCTAATCCCCACCCGCCCAATTTAATCCCCACCAGATGACTAGACCATTAAAATTGCTGTGGTTTCTTATCCATCAGAAAGTCATTTGGATCCAAGCACCTGCAACTTTAACTTGTTCTCCTCATCAGGCAGCAAAGGCATCTGTCCAAACTCCACTGGGGTCCTTCTTTACATATATATATGTATCGAGCCCTGGTAACATCTTTGGGACCCGAATCTGACAAGGATGTTGAGATGAAATAGGCTTGGTCTCACTTCTACAGCCATGGCTAAGGGTCCAACTTATCTCAATACCCACCCAGAGTTAATATTGGAGCAATGCTGACCCACATTTCTGGTAGCTTGAATTGCAAATGGTGGATGTCCATTGATTATAGGAAGATAGCTAAGGAATGACAAAACAAAATAAGTGCAGAAGAATAACTTATCATGCTGTCAGGAAGGCCCCCAACATTTTGCAGGCATTTTTTCAACATGCAAGTAAGAAAATGGTAAACTATTTAGCTCAATGACATCAGTTCTGAGCATAACAATGGCTTCCAACAAATTTCAATGGCAGATTTTGCATTTACTTCTTTATTCACAGTACAGCACATTTATTCAAAGGTGACAAATGTAAAATAGCTTGGCAGCAATGCACTGTGTACAGTGAATTTTCCAGAGAGGCAGAGAAGATTACATAGAATGTTACACCTTACAGCAGAAGGTTAAATGCTGCACTCTGGATGTTGGTGAAGATGGTAAAAATATATGTCACTATAGACTCCATTAAAAAACAGGGTAGCTTACATTACAATATTATGTGTGTAAGCAACTGTTGGCTACAATAGTAAAGTGAGAAACAGCGATGTAGTGCCAAATTTTGAGGTGCCATAGCGCAAAGAATATGTGTTGACCATATCATTTCTAAATCTACTATTACATTGTTTCCCTATGTATTAACCATTTGGGTCCTCAAATATTAGTAAAATTATGCTTTTTAAGTGAAAAGTATTAGTGCTGGTAGGCATTTTATTTTGAACCATGTGGTATTTTGAAGGTATTTAGCATATCTAGAATTTCATTGTGCAACGGTTTAATTATTTAATTCAAGCCTATTAAAAACATGAATTACAGAAAACTTTACTTACTTCTGACTGAGGGATGGTATATCAAGGGGCCACTACTTTTCTTGATTCATATTGATAACCTAAACCTGGGTGTACAGGGCATGATATTAAAGTTTGAAGATGATGCAAGACTTGGAAGTATTGTGAACTGTGAGGATGATAGTGATAGTCTTCAAGGGGATATAGACAGGCTGGTGGAATGGACAGACACGTGACAGATGAAATTTAATGTAGAAAAGTGTGAAGTGATACATTTTGGTCAGAAGAATGAGGAGAGGTGACATAACATAAAGGATACAATGCTAAAGGAAATGAAGAAGCAGAGGGACCTGAGTGTATATATGCATACATCATTGAAGGTGGCAACGCAGGTTGAGAAAGCAGTTCATAAATTATACTGAATCTTGGGTTTTATAAATAGGGGCACAGAGTACAAAAGCAAGTAAGTTATGAACCTTCATAAAATACTGGTTTTAAAAATGGGAAAGATGTGAAGGTTTTAGAAAGGGTGCAGAAAAGATTTGAGGATGAGAGATTTCACTTACGTAGATAGATTGTCAAAGTTGGGCTGTTCTTCTTGGAGAAGAAAAAATTGAGAGGAAATTTGTTAGAGTGTTCAAAATCTTGAGGGGTCTGAATAGACTAAATGGGGAGAAACTGTTCAGATTGGCAGAGGTTTGAGAACCCTAAGGTGATTAACAAAAAGAACCAGAAGCGACATGAGGAGGAACTTCTTTATGCAAAATGTGGTTTGGATCTGGAATGCACTGCCTGGTAGGTTGGTGGACAGATTCAATTGCTGTTTTCAAAAGGAACTGGAAAAAAGATTTTACAGGGCTACGGGGAAAAGAGGAGTGGGACTAGCTGAGTTGCTGTTGCAGAGAACTGACACAGAGACAATATGCTGAATTGCCTCCTCCTGTGCTGTAACCATTCTATGATTCTAGTATAGATACATTCAAGGAACTTGATAAATGCATGAGGAAGAAAGAAGCTGAAGGTTACCCTGATAGTGTGATCAAGAAAGATGGGAAGAGGCTTGTGTGGAAAATTAATACCACCATAGATGAGGTGGGCCAAATGACCTGTTTCTGTGCTGTAAATTCCATGTAAAGCTGACAGCAGGGAATACAAACACTATACTGTGTTTCACATCCTCAGGCCATCACGGCAAAGAATTAATGTCCAGTAGGCAAACATAGCAGAGTGTTTGGTGATAGTGATGCTGCTTCAGATCCCTGGAAGCTTGTGCTTCAAAGACCCTGAAATGTCTTTTGTGAGAAAGCTGAGTGCAAGGAGTTGTAAGATCTGTATTTTTTTTACAGTCAGAGAGCTATACAGGAGGGTTACTGTTGCTGCTGCTGCTCATTGACTCAGAGGCATTCAGTAGCAGCAGGCCCGGGAGCCTGGGCCCAGCATTCCCTCCATCACCTGCTCTGGATTCACAGCCACACCATAAGCTCTGGACATTCCAGTCAACTCTCACCATCCAGCCTGAACTCAAACTCCAGGTACTCATGGCTAAACTTGCCCTTGCGCCCCATGTAATACAGCAGGTGGAATTCACTCAACATTGTCCCTGTGCCGGCCTCCTCTGCATCACACATCATCCAGTCCTACGTGGTTGAGAGAGGATTTCCTTCCAGTTCTGATTGTTGTCGTCAATGAGCCAAATCCTCCTGCATGTGTTACTCGTGGAAACAAGTAGCTTCAATATTGGTGGCAGTGAGGATTAAAGTCCAGTTAGACAATTAACAGAGTGGATTCCACTGAGATCAGTGGAAAGAAAAATCAAGTGGGGCGTAAAACAAATGGCCAATCAGCAAAGGACTGTTTACCATACAGAGATGAATATAAAAGCCTTTAAATAGGAAATGCTGGAGCAGTGCTCCAGTAGCACTATATCTCTGTTTATAGCACAGGCTAAGGGACAGAAGTAAAAATCAAAAGCATATTCACAGATTTCACATCACAATAATAGAGTCATATCACAAGGCAACATTAACTCATTTTCTTGGACTAAAAGAGTATTCATTGAACTTTTAAGATTCATTCTCAGGCTGTGGGCATTGCTGACAAGGCCAGCATTTCTTGCCCATGCTTAGTTTCTCTGAGAAGGTAGAGGCAGGCCTTTTTCTTCAACTACTGCATGTAACTGTTTGATAGAGCTGAAAGGCTTGCTAGGCCACTTCAGAGGGCAGTTAAGAGCCAACAACGTTAGTGTGGGTCTGGATTTACATATAAACCAGATTGGGTAAGGATGGTGTGTTTTATTCCCTAAAAGGCGTTAGTGAATGTACCAGCCCAGATTTTGCCATTATAATGGCAGCAAAACTGTTAGTGTTCTCTGAGTGGGCACTGTCGCTTCACTGCTGACCATAAAATCTGGGCCATTGTTTCATGCTCGCTTCCACTGATACAATTTTTTTTTTTCATTTCCAGATCGTGAAAACTGAATTCAAATCCTAATTCTGGCATGATGAAATTTTGATTCATTAATCCAGGTTTCTGGATTAGTAGCTCGGTAGCATAGCCACGACATTACAAACACTTTATAGAACACAACTAAGTGTCATTTCATTGAAATCAATGGCATAAAAAAGTCATGTGGGGTTTCTGTAATGGGCCATATGAAACGTGCGCAGGAAGTGAAAGGTAATAATGTATCTAACATGTCCATTCAAAGAGGCCTTTGTCTCTTGCCAACAAGAACAACTTACAATTATATCTTGTCTTGAGCATAGTAAAACATCCCAATGTACTTCACAGGGGTTGATCAGCTAAAAATTGACAATGAGTCAAAGAAGGAGGTGCTAGGACACGTGTCTAAATGCTCGGTCAAAGTGGTAAGCTGTGAGGAGGAGAGAGAGGCAGGAATGTTAATTATAGGACACCCATCTGTCAAAATTTACAAAATCAATGCTTTTAGTCAGGAACTTACCTTTTTTGAAATCTATTGAGCCATCTGACTCAAAAAGCTGATTTGTTCAATTTGTCAGTCAGTCTTTTGTTGAGGGAAAGCCTATCTAATTTAATTTAATTTTCTTTACCTTAAATTTGTCTCCTTGGAGCTGGAATTGCATATAGAGCAGGAAAGCAATTCTGATTCCACTTTAGTAAACCTCATCATTGACTCAAGGATTTCAATTAAGTTCACTTTTCTCTTTCTCTCCTTAATAAAGAAAAGACTTCAGTATTAACCACCGCACAAGAGAGAGGAGGTGCCGGGAGAAGGTGACCCCAAGCTGATGTACATGACCGTCGTTTTTACAGCAGCTGACAGCATGGTGTGCCATTGTCCCATCTTGGAGAGGCATGACACTTCATTAACATATTTAAATTGAGCTTCCGCTGTGCATTTAGGAGCCTTATTTAAATTATGCAGCTGCTGCGTTGGTTTCACAAGGCTCAGGAAAACTGACATCAAAATGGGTGTGGTGCTGCTTGACCCTCTTATAGCACTCACTGTGAGCCAGGAGGACCAGGAGAGATCCCCTGGTACCTCAAGGAAACTTTTGTCCTCTTATCTACCAATCGCAGCCTCCTTCTAGCCCATGCTGCGATCGCCAGCACCCCTCCCCCAATTGTCTCGCTCCGATCTGCAGCCTGTCCCCTTTCCATGATTGTGACTAACCACCCCCCCCCCTCCTCCTCACCTCTAAGCCCTGACCTGCAGCTGCCCAACTTCCAGTTGTTGGGGCCGCTCCCTAAGCTTTCCAATCTGGCTATCTATCAGGTGAGAAGTGCAATAAGGAAATGACAAGGTCCTGCCATTAAATTTGGCAGGAATTCTGCCTTCTCAGCCTTGCTAGGTTCCTTGTTTGCATTCAACCACCCCGCTCTCTCCCAATAAATATAAGTGCCATACATGGTCTTACCACAACTTCACCTCTTTCAGGGGGTTGTGCGAGTGCTGCAACAGAGCCCATCATTTTGTCTGTTTCCTTTATTATCTTGGAGAACTCAGTCGATGGTGCCTGGGACCTTTTCACCGATGCTTAAGATTTGACTGTTGCTCTGACAGCTCCAGTCTGTTCTCACTGAGTACGAGCTCCATTTCACATTTTCATTTTTGATGCAGGTAGATCACTTTATATTCACCTGGCTTAAAAAGCAATGTGCCACTTTTCTGTTTCCAAACTCTCTGGGATCAGTTATAACAAAGGATGGGTTTGGTGCACAGAGATTAGAGCTGGTCAGTCTTAACAGGCAGGACTCATTTCAAATATTTGAATCTGTCTCCTGACCAATGATAGCGGAAATGATTTTGCAGCTGGGAGCAGGGCTGGGGTGTGGTAGGGGGTCGGGGCAGGAATTAGGGTGGGATACAAAAGAACTGTAACCACCAGAAGTTCACCATCTCCAAGCCACAAGTCAGGAGTGTGATGGAATATTCTCCACTTGCCTGGATGAGTGCAGATCCAATAACACCCAAGAAGCTCGACACCATCCAGGGCAAAGCAGCCCACTTGATTAGCACCCCATCCACCACCTTAAACATTTACTCCCTCCACCACTGATGCACAGTGGCAGCAGTGTGTACCATCTACAAGATGCACTGCAGCAACTCACCAAGGCTCCTTTGACTGCACCTTCCAAACCTGTGACCTCTACCACCTAGAAGGACAAGGGCAGCAGATGCATGAGAAGATGACTGCCTGCAAGTTCCCCTCCAAACCACGCACCATCCTGGCTTGGAACTATATCGCCGTTCCTTCACTGTCATTGGGTCAAAATCCTGGAATTCTCTCCCTAACAGGACTGTGGGTGTACCTATGCCACAGGGACTGCAGCTGTTCAAGAAGGCAGCTCACCATCACCTTCTCAAGGACAAATAGGCATGGACAATAAATGCTGGCCTATCCAGTGGCACCCAATTACTGTAAATGAATTTAAAAAATTTAAGTGCTGGGGAGCAGATTGGAGAAGTGGGTTGCAGAGTTGATTCCGGTTGTAGCACGGAGGCAGAAAACCAGGTTTGGACTACTATCGGGGCCTGAGGATGCACTGCTGCACCTCATGGCCCAAAAGGATTTCACATAAAGGTAAGTTTACCATAGTCTCTTCTGGCCAGTCTTTGGATCCCAGGCATGGTCGGTCTGTCGGGTTTGGCCCTGTTCTGGGGTCCTGAATTCATGAGTTAAAATGGGGATGCAACACCGATGATGTCAATGGACTGTGACTTTTAGTTTTAAGTAAGGTACACACTGCTGCCTGTCTATGGCGGGATCCTCAGCCAACTTCAAATTTGGAGAGGATAAAACGTCACTATGATCGGCAAGTCGGCTCGGAAATATGTTAACCCCTCTCATGTACTGTTCCGGGAGAATGGGGTTGGGGGAGTGGGGCAAGTGGGTTCAAAAAGTCAGCCCCACTCTCTCTGAATTCCTCTGAATATATGGATGCGCACTAGTTTTCGTCAAATGCCACTGTTTCCATTATGGCAATATTTGCCAAGTTTGGATATTTTTCAAGTGACTCCGTGCCTCAGTAATTTATAAAAATGCTAAATTAGTCTCAACATCGATCCTTGTGGCAGACCATTAATGATGTTCAATGAGGTGCCTTTCCACTGACTCCTGATCTCTTCTATCTTTCAGTGAGCCCCTTCTTTTATCCAATGCCATATAATTTGTATTTATTCAATGGTCTGAATTTGATGCAGTCATTTTTGTATTAATGTAGGACCATGTCAAATCTCTTTTCAGATTGCAAGTCAGTCATATCAAATACCTAATTTGTGTCCACAAGGTCTGTAACATCATCAAAACAATCTAGTAGATTTGCCCAAATGAACACATTTGTTCTTATTCACCTATTTTATTATGATATGCAAAATAACAAAAGACTTATTTTTTTTATCTAACATTAAATAGAACTTGACAGTCAAAATATTTATATAACATTGTTAACATTTGCTCAGTCAAATTATATATTGAGGTATTAACAATGTGTGTAAGAAGCTTCTAGGAGATTCAGTGAATAATTCACTAATAATTCAACACAAGGGTATAACACAGCTGTCTAATACATTGAGATGTGCCTCAACAGATGGAGAAAGATTGTTTGGGTTGATACAATGTAATGTATGTTGAAGAAACCTAGAGGGGGCGCTGGTTTGGTGCCAGCTGTGAATCTTTCTGCAAAGATCCAGAGACCTTTTGCATCATATTTTTCATATGTTCTGCAACCAGCCAGGGAAATGCAGAGTTCTTAACCTGTCCTACTGGACGGGAACAGTGATTAGAAAGGCTAAAAACCCCATGGATATCCCTACCGCTCTGCTGCTGCTCGCTTCACGTCATTGTGACAGCGCCGACCACGTGGTTGACCAGGGGCAGCTGGCAATCTCACGAATAAAAGGCAAATCAGAGCTCTATATTCCAATTAGGACATGTGTTTCGCAGTGAGTCCACGAGTGCACCAGGGAAGTCATAAATTGCCAATGGTGTAGTACCACCATTACTTGGTCCAGCTGATTTGTGCTGTGTGTTTTACCAAGTGCAGGCCCCTCTACCTCACTATCTCTCTGACCTGGGGAGCCAATCACTGTGTGGGTGGGATGCAGTGCCAGGCAGAGTTTACTGAGGAGACATGTCCTCCTCCAAGGTATCTTTTTCAAGAGGTTTGTGTTGAGAATTTTTCTTCTGAGATATACCTAGAGGAAAGGGACAAGAGTTAGAATGACAATGGGAGGCTGAGCAGTATTACACTGGGTCAAAATCCTGGAACTCCCTCCCTAATGACACTGTGGGTGTACTTACACCACATGGACTGCAGCAGTTCAAGAAGGCAGCTCACCACCACCTTCTCAAGGGCAGTTAGGGATGAGCAACAAATGCTGGTCTAGCCAGCGATGCCCGCATCCCATGATTGGATAAAAAAAGCCCCTGAAAAACTTGACCAATCTGGTTGAGGGTTTGAAGTGGACTGAAGACGTGACTGACCGTTTGTGGTACATTGAATGAAAAGCAGTCACTCTTGCTCACAGAAGCCACCAATATCACCATCTCTAATGCTGTTTCCTTTTCCTGTCCCATTGCCTCCTGCTCCATCTGGCTCACACCCATGGTTCTGGTGCACTTCACCCCCACCCCCACCCCCAGCCATCTTATTTCTTAACTTGCCTTCTCCTGCAGAAGAAAGAAAGAGTTATGAAAGATTTCTTTTTCATTTGTTCATGAGATCTGGGCATCAATGGCAAGACCAATATTTGTTGCCCATGCCTAATTGCCCTTGAGAAGGATGTGATGAGCCACCTCTTCAATCTCTACAGCCTATCTGGTGCAATACACCCCCAGTACTGTTAGGAAGTGAGTTCCAGGATTTTGAACCAGTGACAAGGAAGAAATGGTAGTATAGTTCCAAGTCCAGATCGTGTGTGACATGGAGGGAACTTGCAGATGGTGACATTCCCATATGTCTGCAGACCTGATTCTTCTAGACGAAAAAGATCAGGTGTTTGGAAGGTGCTGTTGAAGAAGACTTGCCGAGTCGAGGCAGCATAGCCTGTTGCCACAGTGCATCAATGTCAGAGGAAGTGAACGTTTAAGGTGGTGGTTGGGGTGCCGATCAAGTGGGCTGTTTTGTCCTTGATGGTGTCGAGCTTCTTGAGAGTGCTGTTGGAGCCGCATTCATCCAGGCAAGAAGGTATTCCATCACACTCCTGGCTTGTGCCTTGTAGGTGGTGGACAGGGTTTGGGGAATCAGGAGGTGAGTTACTCTCCAATGAATTCCCCATCTTCCGACCTGCTTTTTTAGTCACAGCATTTATATGGCTGGTCCAGTTAAGTTTCTTGTCAATAGTAACCACAAGGTGTTGTTGGTGGGATATTCAACAATAGTAATGGTGTTGAATGTCAAAGGTGGATGGCTAGATTTTCTCTTGTTGAAAATGATCATTGTCTGGAACTTGTATGGCACAAATGTTACTTGCTACCTATCAGTCCAAGCCTGAACATTGTCCTGGTCTTCCTGCATGTGGACAGGACTGTTTCAGCATTTGAGGAGTTGTGAGTGGTACTGAACATTGTGCAATCATCAGAGAACATCCCCATTTCTGACCATATGATGAAGGAGGGTCATTGATGGAGCAGCAGAAGATGGTTGGGCCTAGGACACTATCCTGAAGAACTCCTGCCATCCTGGGTTGAGATGATTGGCCTCCAACACCAAAGTCATCTTCCTTTGTGGTGGGAATGACTCCAACTAGTGGAGAGCTTTCCCAAAATTTGAACTGACTTCAATTTTGCTCAGGCATTTTGATGCCACACCCAGTTAAATGCTACCTTGATGGTCGAAGGAAGTCACTCTCATCTCGCCTCTGGAAATCAGCTCTTTTGTCCATATTTTGGCCAAGACTGTTATGAGATCTGCAGCTGAGTGGTCCTGAACCCAAACTGAGCATTGGTGAACAGGTTATTTCTGAGTAAGTACCTCTTGAAAGCACTACTGACAACACTTTCCATCGCTTTGCTGATGACCAAGAGTAGACTGATGAGGCGTTAATTGGCCAGAATGGGTTTGTTTTGCTTTCTGTGTACAGGACATACCTGGGTAATTTTTCACCTTGTTGGATAGATGCCAATGTTCTAGCTGTATTGGAACAGCTTGCCTAGGTGCATAGCTAGGAGAAAAAATCTTCAGTACTACATCTAACATGTTAACAAGTGCACTTGGCTTTTAATACATCCAGTGCCTTCAGCCATTTCTTTATATCACATAAATTGAAATGAATTGGCTGAAGACCGGCATCTGTGATGCTAGGGACCTCAGGAGGAGGCCAAGATAGGTCATCCACTTGGCACTTCTAGCTGGTTGCAAGTTGTTTCAGCCTTGTCTTTTGCACTGGCATGTTGGATTCTGCCACCATTGAAGATGGGGATGTTTGTTGAAATTCCTGTTCATTATTTAATTGTCCTCCACCATTCATGACTGGATGTGACAGGGCTACTGAGGTTTGATCTGACCCGCTAGCTATAGAATTGTTTAGCTCTGGTTATAGCATGCACTTAGACTTGTTTTGTAGCGTTACCAGGTTAGCATTTGATTTTAGGGTTTGACTGTTGGTGCTCCTCACATGCTCTCCTACTCTTCTCATTGAACCTGTGTTGGTATCCTGGCTCGATGGTATTGATAGAGTGTGGGCTAGGCTGAGGTGGTGAGTGAGACTTCTACATGTAGTGCATAGGCTGGTTGAGAGAAAAGCAAGATGCTGGGAGAATGGGAGGAGGTGGGTCAAATCAGAAAGGATTCCTGAGAAGAGTGGGAGTTCTGCAATTGAAGGCAAGTGAGAAGACCATGCTGATAGCTGGAGCAGTGAAGACACCAAGCAGCAGATGAGTAGGTGAGTGTGTGTTTGGAGGGAGGATGAAAGGCAATAGAGTGTGCCACTGCAAATGATGCTCACGGACGCAATGCAGGGTTTACAATTGTTCTGAGTGCTGATGGAGGGAGAAATAGACCATGACCAGATACAGTGCAAAGGATAGGGACAAGCAGAGCCAACTCAACTTTACAGACCATGTGAGGTGACTGAAGCTCTTGTGGAACTCACATGATCTACCTCCAGCTTTCTGAGCGAGGTTGTTGGACATCTATTTCCAACATTGTGGGGAAAGCACTTTCTCCCGGTCCTGAAACTTGTCAAACACCCCCCCTCCAGAGAGGTGTCCAGAAAAGAAGATGCAGTTGTTAATGGCAGGCTATTTTCTTTGTTGTTTTCAGTCTGTGCTGGGTGTGTGGTGAGATTTTAGTGATTGCGAAGAAACTGGCAGAGACTGGGAAAGAAAACAAGAAATTAAAAAAAAGTTGTAAACAGATTGTAAACAAGAGTTCCTTTTATTGCGAATGATACAAAGCAGAGGCACTGCAAGGAAACTCCTTCAAAATGAACAAATATAGAGCTCAAGAGGGAGCCTTATAATTACAATTATTAAGAAACCTACAAAGGGGGAAAAGATAACTAATTACCTTAAATATGTCAGGGGAAGTACAAAATAGGATAGATGTTCCAACCTCCGCGCTTGAGGTATGGAGCCAGTGAGCTGTGAGCTTTACTCTCGGACAAACTGGGGATGCTGATCCACACCCTCATGTCCGCTCAGGGTGGCCTAATTATATATTTAATGCAAGTTCTAGATTGTCACTAGGAGCTCACTTAACAGGAAGCTGAGCCAGAAGTTATTGGCCAGCAAAATCTGGCAATTGGAAAGGAAAGAAGGGACCAGCAACACTCTCTGAGGGGCCAATAATCGACGGCCTCCCTGTTAGGTGGATCGTGGTTGTGGAGGTTCTGCTGTGTGAGATGGATGCTATGGTTTTCCATTTGATATTCTGTCCACAGGAAGATTGTGCCACTTGTCAATGTTGGCCACTTGACAGTGCCATATAGCACCTAGGTAGCCCATACTTGCTCTACAGATTATTGACCGTCTACCTGCTCAGGATTTATTGCTGATGTGGTCCACAGCAAGCTGTCAGCTGAACTTACAGTTCTTTCATTGCTCACCATACATGTGCATACGCCAGCAAGGCACTCACATTCAAGGTGTGACTGGGACATTGACATCTTTAGAGGGTATCACGCAACACAGCAGTGCACAACCTAGCTGCATAGTGCATGGTTAATCACTGACACATAGGAAAGCTGCAGATTTGTCACATGCCTTGCATCCATTTCACATGCTCCTTCAACAAAGTGAGAACAATCATTAACATTTATCCTTTAACATAGGAAACCATTGCAACATGTTTCATAGGAGCATTAGCAAACAGAATTTGACACCTAACCACATACCCTCCGGAGTGATTGCCACTCATTGTGGTTGTGTGCTGTGCCCTGCACAATCTGGTTCTCTCTCAGGGGGATCAAATGGAGGGAGAAGACTGTGATGTGCAGCCACAAACATTTGAGGATGATTTCCACACTGACCCACAGATGCTGAGGACCCAGCAAGGCTGCAGCTTTTGGGAGCCATAGAGACCAGGGAAGCTCTGATTCACAGGAGCTTCCAGTAGGTTTCCAAAGTCAACAGTCCAAACCATTGAAAAGCTTCAGTAATGTTATCGCTCGGAGGTCATGAAGCCCTCCTACCGCCCTCTTTCTCCTGTGCCTCTTCCTGAAAAAATATATAATTCTCAAACACTTTTTTGGTTTGAGTTGCAGGCCTCCTATCTTAATAGCGATCATAGCACAAGGTGGACATGTGACATGAGGTGAGATTTTAATGAAGTGATGTGGAACAACAAAACACAACAATACAGATGATATGGTCACTGGCAGAGGGCTGGAGGAGCTGCTGCCTTCACCCTGAGAGGAGCCCGTGGATGCAGATAGCTGCCATTCATCCACCAACATGAGGTTTGCTTGTACCTCCCTGCTCACCATAGATAGATGAGCAGCTTGCAGAGTCAGCAGTTGCCTCATCCATCTCTCACATTGGCAATGCCCTGCTGAGGTCACTGTCGGTGTTTGGGCTTGCAGGCCTGAACGCAATCCCAGAAACCCTTGATTGAGGTCCTGGAGCTGGCACTCCATGAGAGCCGCCAATCTCTCGATGGAGGCTACTGTGCGTTCAGAGCTGAGGGTGACAATGGTGCTTTTGCACTGCATGGACTCCTCCATTGTAAGAACCATGGCATGCAAATCCTCAGGAGTCTCTGTCAGATCTCCATGTACATCTAGCTGAACATCCAGCATTTTCCACCTAATGGATGATTCCAGAGGATCATCATCTTCTTGGTCTCCAGCATTCCTCCAACTGTTCGAACTCTCTGTCTCTGACAGTTCCTCAGGCGAATGTGATGTGATTTCCCCAGTGTGTGCAACCATCTGTGCTGAAGCACTTAAGCCCACCGAAGTGCCAGTTTTTGAGGTGGTGCAAGGTGCAGAGACAGGATGTGACACTACAATATCTGAGGGTCCCCCTTCTTCTGAGATTCATGGAGGACCACCTGATCCAGAAGAAGATCCATCTGATGGATGAGAAACAGCTGTAAGTATCCATGATCATTAAAGAGTCAGAGTAGGGAGCTGCAGCTGCATTCTGCGATTGGGCATAGCGATATTCAAACATTTACTTATACAAGAACATAATGAATGTAACCCTGCACTCTTTGACCCATTACCCTCCATTTCTGAGCCCCTCCCACATTTGAAAGCGTGCCCTCTTCACTCTTACCCTCCGCTGAAAACCCAGCCTCTCTTCAACCAGGAAATCTTGCTTCATGCTCGCAGGCAACTCTAATATGTCCTCCTCCATCGGAGTCAGCAGAGCCAGATTCTTGACCCCACCACCAGATGGCTTCATTCCAGTGCATTGTGCTTCCTCTTGTCCTATGAAGACAAGAGCAGATTCAAAAGTCCCTCCTTTATATGGCTAATGTTTACATGATTGAATGGCAGAGCAGACTCGATGGGCTGAATGGCCTAATTTCTGCTTCTATGTCTTATGGTCTTATGGTCTTATGGCCCCTCCCCAGAGTCACTGGTCCATGTTCCCAACACATTGCAGGACTTCCCCATGCTAGGTGTGCCTACCATCCTGTCTAGTCCCAGGCAGCCTTGTAGGACAACTTGGCAACTGCAGCTGATGGCTTAACACCTTCCAAGCCCACCAAATGCAAGCCCACACATATACATTCATTCAACATGCAAAGTGGCTTCCTCACTCACCCTTGCAGAGTGGAGAAGGTCGCCCAGCCTCTTCCAACACTGCACCCAGGACCTTCAGATGACCCCACGGTTGATGACTATTCCTGCCAGCTCTGGCCAGGCTTTCATGCTGACATGTGGAGATGTGGAGGCCTCCTCTTGCTGCCTCCACATGGCAGCAGTATCTCCTGGTGATCACTTATTGCCGACACAAGTGTCTGCCAGCAGTCACCTGAAAAACGAGGGGCTGCTTGGCTGCGGTCATTTCCATGCCCACTTCCCAGCTTGAACCTCCGGACAACATTCCTCAATTCCTTGCACAAGTTGCTCCTGCCTTTGAATCCAGGGGGAACGAATTGAACTGCTCCTGCCGCCTCACAATCGCCCAAAACTCCTCTCCACAACCTTCACTGCATCCTTCCTTCTGTTTTGCAGATGACTCCATGGAGGTGCCTGCCCTATTCCTGCCCCCCCCACCCCCAACCCCCCAATTCCCTCCCACCCCCTGCAGTGCTGCCTCTCTCAGAGAATGAGTTTCACGCTGGGTGGCTGTTACTTGGTCAGCCAGCGCGTGATTGCTGTGGGCTGCCGGTCTCAGGAGGGAGCGGTGTTTAAATCTGCTTCCCCGCACGCCCAGGAAAAAAATCAGGACCCGCAGTTCAAGATTTAAAATCAAACTTTTGTCTCCTGCAATTTTGAGTCAAATGCGATTCTTTTTCAGAGCTGAAAAATATGCCAATCTCAGTTGTAAGATTTTCCGCTAACCCCGAGCCTCAACAGCTTTTTCATGGGGAGATTTCCAAATTTCCATGACCCTTTATGTGAATGAGTGCTCCCTGGCATCACCTCTGAAGCCTAGCTCTAATTATAATAGTTTCTTTCTAGTGGAGTTGAGGTCGATGATCAGTCACGATCATACTGAATGGTGAAGCAGGCTCGAAGGGCCAAATGGCCTGCTCCTGCTACTATTTAAGTTCTTATTTGACCGTATCAACTCGTCCAATCATCTCAATTAGGCTTCATTAAGATCACTCCTTAATCTTATATATTTAAGCCTATCTAAACAACCTATCATCATAATTTAACCCTCTAGCCCTGTTATCTTTCTGGTCAATTTACACTGCAACCCCTTCAAGGCCTATATCTCAATGGAAGTAAAAATCTTAAGAGATATAAAATGAATTGCCAATTCACCATCATTCATTTTTCATAATCACACAATGTGAACATCTATCCTTCTGAATTAATAGCATTAGTCCGTGTCTTCCATATAACCAGGGGTGCAATGGCATAGTGGTTATATTATCTTACTGAACTTAGTGATCTGGAGACAAGAGTTCACATCACACCATGGCAAATGGAGAATTTAATTAATTCATGGAGAATTCAATTAATTAAATAAATACAGAATAAAATCTGAGTGTGAGCAATGAAGATTATTGTTGGAAAAACTCATCCCATTCACTAATGTCCTTTAAAGAAGGAAATCTGCTGCCCTTTACCCAGTCTGGCCATACACGTGACTCCAGACCTACCTAGCAACATGGTTGACTCTAAACTGCCCTCTGAAATGGCCTAGCAAGAAATTCAGTTGTGTGGGAATAAGTAATAAATGCTGGCCTTGCCAGAGCTACCAATGAATGGCCAATGATTTAAAAAATCCACAAAAATTCTTTATTTAGCAGGGAGTGAGCTCTAAGATCTAAGCTGCCACTCCAGTGCAGTTCTGTGGATATGCTGCACCATTGGAGGTGCTGTCTTTCTGATAAACCAAAGCCTTGTCTTCCCACTCAGGTGGATAAGCAAGATCCCATGGTACGATTTCGAAGAAGATCAGGGGAGTGATCCCTGGTGTCCTGGCCAATATTTCTCCCTCAGCTGACATCACAAAAATAGATTGTCTACTCACTATCACATTTCTGCATGTACAAACTTGCTAAGTGCAAATTGGCTGCTGTGTTTCTTGCAATATAACAGTGACTACACTTCAAGGGCACACCATTGGCTGTAATGCACTTTGGGATGTCCTGAAGTCATGAAAGGTGTCATATAAATGCAAGTCTCTTTTTCTTTCAGTCTTCAGTTCTATACAATATTTCTTTTTGTCATAGATTCATTCTACTCTTCTGCTCCTGTTTGCCTAGGTTTCTTTCAGAGACCTTAACCTTCTTGCAAAGTTCCACACTGCTTCACTACATTAACACATAACTACAGATTCTTCACCATCTTCCCCCCTCCAGGGAAGCACCAAATATTAAATCGACAATTTTTTTTTCTCAGTATACAAGATGAACACTTATTCTTAATAGGTGGCAATTTGCTGGCTGTCATTTGGATCCTAAGTGAGAACTTCAATGATATTTAATGCAGAGCCCTGGGAATTAATAAACAATAATGTGCGTTTCTCACAGTGTTGTGATATTTATAGATTTTTCAAGGATTTTTTTCTCTCCCTTACCTCCTCCAAACCCTCTCAAAAAAAAGCTGACATTTGTTAGAAATGGGAAAGATTCTGTTATTCAGTCAGACACCTTGGGAAAGTCTTCAAAGGCTTATGCATTCCAGCTGTTGGGTGTCTCTCTCTTTGGCTCTTATTTGGTTTTACTATTCCCCACCACACCTTGGTTTAAGAAATGTGATGTGATTCTGACAGATTAGCTGAAATGATATGTTTCCAGGTGCAGATAGCATGATTTGTGGAATTGGGTCAGGAAGTGTCAATTTGTTTAGCAGTTGGGAATGGGAGGGCGGGCATTTTGGGTGACCAATGACGGGAGCTTGGGGGCGGGTCAGTTAGAGGCAGGAGATCATGTGATGAAACCTCCAGCAGTACATCCAACCAGAGTTGGCAACCCTAATTCAGATGCATATTTGAATCAGGGTCTATCCCAGTAACTTCTAATCCCAGTGCCGACCAAATTACTAGTGAGGACAGTTTACAAATTAGCTGTAAGTGCCGATGATCTGAAGAGAACTTTCCTTGGGTAATCACCAGGCCTCACAAGTCAAGTTAGATCAGTTAGCATTGAAGTCTATTTCTATTATGAAATTGGAAAGAGTTTTACAATGTGGTGAGGCTGCAAGTTCATCAAGTTCACCTCATTCACATTGCAGGACTCAAACAGCATGGGAGGTGATATCACAGCAACAGTGTGAGCAGTTGTTGAAAAGCTACCTCAAAGTAACTGAGCATGTGTGACCTTTCATTGTTGCTCAAAAGCAACAGCTTTGACTTTCTGCTTCTGACTGGCTGTTCCCTGATTTTGGATAACATACAAATTTATGACTGAACAATGCAGTGAAATGGCTATCCTCAGCCCTGAGGTCATGCTCCTTCTACTATGGCGCTTAATGTATTACTCTTCATGCACTCATCATGCACTTCACCACATAGCATGACAAACTACTAACTTTTTAGCCAACATTTTTCACTTCGTTTATGAATATCAACACTAAGTATATTAATATTCACATATGTAAATGTACATTAAACTCATAATTTAAGCTATTATTTCTGAAAATAATCAGAAATATAAAAGCTTACTCTGCAAATAATATTTTGTCAATTCCATTCCCAAACAATTATGTCTGCTGTAGTCCAGCATTTTAGATTCCTAAATATATTTTTGGAACCTTATTTTCCCTTTATATCACTGCTTAACTTAAATATTGTTGGCTTAAAGGCTGTCCTAGAACTGGTAGAAAATGAAACTAAATTTACACAAACAAACACACATTTTTTAAAAATGCATTCATGGGATGTGGGCTTTGCTGGCTGGGCCAGCATTTATTGCCCATCCCTAGTTTCCCTGGAGAAGATCGTAGTAAGCTGCCTTCTTGAATCTTCAGTATCTGAGGAGTCACAAATGGTGCTGAATATTGTACAATCATCAGGGAACATACCCACTTCTGACCTTATGATGGAAGGAAGGTCATTGATGAAGCAGCTGAAGGTGGTTGTAACATCCTGGAGCTGAGATGATTGACCTCCAACAACCAAAACCTTCTTCGTTTGGGCTAGGATAACTCCAACCAGCAGAGAGTTTTCCCCCTGACTCCTATTGACTCCAGTTTTGCTAGGACTCCTTGACGCCACACTTTGTCAAATTGGGGCTTGATGTCCAGGGCAGACACTCTCACCCCATGTCTGGAGTTCAGCTCTTTTGTCCATGTTTGAGCCAATGGTGTGATGAAATCAGGAGCTGAGTGGCCTTGGCAGAACACAAATGGGGCATCAGTGAGCAGGCTATTGTTAAGCAAAAGCTGTTTGACAGCACTGTTGATGACACCTTCCTTTATTTTACTGAGATAAGACTGATGGGGTGGTAATTGGTCAAGTTGGATTTGACCTGCTTTTTGTGTACAGGACATACCTGGGCAATTTTCCACATAGCCGGGTAGATGCCAGTGTTGTAGCTGTTCTGGAACAGCTTGGCTAGGGGCGTGGCAAGTTCTGGAGTACTGAAGACTATTGCCAGAATTTTGTCAGGGCCCATATAGCCTGTGCCATATCCAGTATCTTCTGCCGCTTCTTGATATCACGCGGTGTGAATTGAATTGGTTGAAGACTGGCATCTGTGATTCTGGGGACGCCCTGAGGATGCCGAGATGGATCATCCACTTGACACTTCTGGCTGAAGATTGTAGGAAATTCTTCAGCGTTATCTTTTGCACTGATGGGCTCCTCCATCATTGAGAATGAGGATATTTGTGGGGCTGCCTCCTCCAGTGAATTGTTTAATTGTCCACCACCATTCACGACTGGATGTTGCAGGACTGCAGAGTTTAGGTCTGATCAGTTGGTTGTGGGATCGCTTAGCTCTGTCTATCACTTGCTGCTTATGCTGTTTGGCACCCAAGTAGTCCTGCATTATAGCTTCACCAGGTTGACGCCTCATTTTTAGGTATGCCTGGTGCTGCTCCTGGCCTGCCCTCCTGCACTCTCCATTGAACCAGGGTTGATCACCTGGCTTGATAGTTATGGTAGAGTGGGGGATATGCCGGGCCATGAGGTTACAGATTGTGATTGAGTATATTTCTGCTGCTGCTGATGGCCCACAGCACCTCATGGTTGGTCAGTCTTGACTTGCTAGATCTGATTGAAATCCATGCGATTTAGCACGGTGGTGTTGCCACACAACACGATGGACGGTATCCTCAATGTGAAGACGGGACTTAATCTCCACAAGGACTGAAAGGTGGTCACTCCTACAGATACTGTCATGGACAGATGCATCTGTGGCAGGCAGGTTGGTGAGGATGAGGTCAGGTATGTTTTTCCCTCTTGTTGGTTCCCTCACCACCGGCTGCAGACCCAATCTAGCAGTTATGTTCTATAGGACTCGGCCAGCTCGGTCAGTAGTGGCGCTACCGAGCCACTCTTGGTGATGAACATTAAAGCCCCCCCACCCAGAGTACATTCTGCACCTTTGCCACATTCAGTACTTCCGCCAAGTGATGTTGATTCATCAGCTGAGGGAGGGCAGTACATTTTAATCAGCAGGAGGTTTTCTTGTCTCTGTTTGACCTGATGCCATGAGACTTCATGCGTTCCGGAGTCAATGCTGAGGACTCTTAGGCCACCTCCCTCCCAACTATATACCACTGTGCCGCTACCTCTGCTGGGTCTATCCTGCTGGTGGGACAGGAGATATCCATTGATGGTGATGGTGGTGTCTAGAACACTATCTGTAATATATGATTCAGTGAGGATGACTATGTCAGGCTGTTGCTTGACTAGTCTGTGAGACAGGTGTCACAATTTTAGCCCAGATTTTCGTAAGGAGAACTTTGCAGGGTCGACAGGTTTGATGTTGTTGTTTCTGGTGCCCAGGCCGATGCAGGGTGGTCCATCCGGTTTCATTCCTTCTTTAAGACTTCGTAGCGGTTTGATACAACTGAGTACTAGGGTCATTTCAGAGGGCATTTAGGAGTCAACCACAGAGCTGTGGGTTTGGTGGACCTGGAGTCACATGTAGGCCAGATCAGGTAAGGACAGCAGATTTCCTTTCCTAAAGAAGATTAGTGAAACAGGTGGGTTTTTACATGGTCATCATCAGCCTTTTAATTCCAGATTTTTATTGAATTCAAATTCCACCATCTGCTGTGGCGGGAGTCGAATCCAGGTCATATATATGTGGTATTAGAGACAGGAGAGGAGAAATCAACTGAAACCTCCAAGTCCCTTTCCTTACTGTCCACTGTAAGTAGTTTTTTTAGCCTCCTGAATTTGTGGTCAATTTAAGTAATGGCAGTAAGCTTTCACGGGTTTAAACAAAGAGTACTATTTATTCACACACTCACCTCGAAAACCTAAACACTATGTCAGTCGCATACCACCCACTCAAGAAAGGTACACTTGAAGAAGATAGTACACTTCTACAAGGATTAAGCCAAAAGAATAGTTAACAGTTCACGTGTTTAGCTCATTGTAGGAAAGCCAGTCTTTGCGAGTGCATTGAAGTAGGAAGCCTTTTCCACTCTTTAATTACAGTTTAGATGAGTTCAGATAACTGGAGTCAGATATCAGGATTACTGCAGGAATCCTTTGAAGAAATCAATGTTCAGCAGGTCATGACATCAAGAGGTCAAATTTCTTTACAGGCGGACTTGGAGTTTTGGAATCAGGTTGGGAGGCTTTCTAAAGACTTTACAGCCTCCAAGTTCTTAAAAGGCAAAGATGACATTGCCTTTTCTGCAGTTATTGTCTTCATTAATGTTTTTCTGCAAACTGCCCAGCTTCTCTCTGGATCCTTAGGTAAACTCATTATCACAAGTCGGTTTCAATCACATGACCAATACTGGTATCACTCATCCAGAATAGTTTGGAACTCCAAAGCCATCACTATACAATAGGAGATGGATGGTGGTATTTCACACTTAACTTGTGGATAACTGGTTTTGTCAGCTTTCTTTTGTTAAATTGCAAACTTGGAGACATAGGCCAGAACATTCTGCTCGCTGTGTGGGGACAAACCCTGCATGCTGACACATAAAATGACGTGTCCTGATGTCACTGCATGTCATTCCGATCTTCAGTTCAACGGTCGCGCAATGGAGTCGAACTGTCAAAGGCCTGTTAAGGCCATTAATAACCTAATTGAAGTAATTGTCAGGGCTGCCCGTCCAACTTTAAGGTTGGCGGGCAGGCAAAGAGCCCAGGCGGCCTTCATATTTTTCACAGAGCCTCATCCACGGGTAAGACGAGATTTCATGAAAGGTTTATTAATTCAATAAAATGTTTCAAGAAAATTCATGAACATGTCCCAGCTCATGTGACAATGTCACATGAGGGGACATGTCTGAGTAATTTTATTTATTCCTTTTTTCAATTTTTGATAATGAAATTAATCTCCCTGAGGCAGCTCTGTGCCTCAAGGAGATTTCTGCGCCCTTTCACATGCCCTTTCTCCCTCCTCCACCCGCCTGCACAGGTAGTGCTGAGCACTTCCGGGTGCGTGTCTCGCTGGTTGGGCCTTAATTGGCCTGCCCACATAAAATGGCAGCAAGCAGCTGATCACGGGCAGCGATCGGCTCCGCGCCCACTCCCGACCGGCCCACCTGACGGGGAGAAAATTCTCCCCAGAGAGTTTTGGAGCCCATTGATTCTCTGTTTCGAGTAAACTTCAAACAATGGCAAATGTGAATTTGACAAAGGGGTGCTGCCTGAGTGTGTCCATTCAAGGGAAGGCCCTGCACCCAGCACGACTAAATTCTGAATTTTTCAGAAGTTTGATAATCTGCAATGAAGTTGACCCTTGGCAGCCATCTTAGCAGTTCATCAGAATCCATGTTAAAATATAAAAAGCAGTTCCATAAGATTCTACAGGAACACAGTTAATGTTTGAAATTATGTATAGGACATGCCTTCTCTGAGCATGACAATAGTCACATGTCACAAACATACATAAAGAAATATATTTTCATCAAATGAGATACTTAATTTTATATTTCTATTGAGCTTGTCTGTTGTATTGGTTCCTATTTTATATTCCAGTTTGTATGGCATGATAGGGCAAAATTTTGCCCTTGGTTGGCGGGTGGGCCCCATCGGCTCGGCGGTGGGCGGGCAGCTGAACTCTGCCACCGAAACGGGGCCCGCTGCCATTTTGAGTGGGCGGGCCAATTAACGCCCGCCCAGTGGCCTTCCTGTGCGGGAAGGGAGGGATTCCCCATCTGTCAAAGTGCACTCTTTAAACACATTAACTTTATGAAACTTTTTCAAAAATGGACATGAAACCTCATCCCGCCAGTGTATGAAGTTTCATATATAATCAGGAGTCCGCTGGGGCTCCTGGCCTGCCTGCCAACCTTAAGGTTGGATGGGCAGGGTCTTTAACAATCTTAATTAGCCTGTCAATGGCCTAAATTGGCCATTGACAGGTCGGTGGGCAGACAGCTGATTTCGTTATCTGCCCGACTTCCTGAAAATTTAAAGGGACCGGGATGACATCGGGGGTTCCTCCGACATCATCCCGCGTCATTTTCCCGTCGGTGAGCAGATCCCGTCCCCAAATCGCCAACGGGAAAATCCTGGCCTCAGTATATGTATTTGTAACCTATTAGGAGGGGGTGATTTTTTTAGGCCTCATTATTAATTGTGACTGCCCAAATTCTTTTCAGCTGTGAACCTTGTGCATAACAGTTGGATCCTTTATCCCATCGATCTGGGCTGACGCAAATTCAGATTCCAGAGATTGAAAAACTAACCCAGTAGTTGCATTCAGGTCATGCATGTGTGGGACAATGGCCCAATCAGAGATCTTCAGTCAGGCAGGGACCACGAGCTTATCAGAGGCATCAAACCAGTCAGGGAACCTTTGAACCAGTCAGGTTATCCCAATTAGCCAGGCACCTCGAGCTAGTTAGACTCCCACAAATCATTTAGGATGCCTGAACAGATCATTAGGCCCCACACCAGTCAAGAGGCCTGAGCCAGTCAATGGCCCAAAAACCAGTCAAGTGGTCTTAACCAGTTAAAAGGGCCTGAATTAGTAAGTAAGCCAGAGTCAGCCAGGAGGCCCGGAGCCAGTCAGGAGCTCTGAATGAACCACGTGAAAGAAGACCTAAGCTATATGGAGCACATTGTTGTTCAATATAGCACCAGACACAATTAGAAGGACTATTGAAGTTAGCTCCTGTAGCTTGTTGTTATTTTTATATTAAATAAGTAGCCCACCTTTGATTTGCTACAAGTAAACTATTTGCTTCTGGTAAAGGAAAGAGAATTACGGGCACACGGTGCCAGCAGCGGAAGTTAGTTTGAAGCTGTCTGTCCTGAGGGAAGCCTCGTTCTTTGATTCCTGACCAAACTTCAGGCACAGTTTTCAGGACAAACTTTCATTTTAGGGCTGCTGACACTGTGTAATATGTTGTTGAGAACAACTGGTCCTGAGGTCCCAAAGAACATAAGGACAGAGTGATGTTGAGTCAGTGAGAGACATATGACAGGGAGAAAGAGAGAAAATGAAAAGGAGAAAAAAAAGCCTCCTCTTGATGGGGTATAAAATCCTCTCACACCCTGAGGTTGAGTTATCATCACATCCCCTGGGATCAGGGAGTTCCCTCTATCCTTGGGTAAAGGGATTGAGTGCTGAGTGAAAGAGTGAGAGTGAGTGAAAAAAAGAGGATGTCTGAAAGAATAAATTAATATTAGTAAAGGGGGTGTTACCAAGTGAGACAGAGCAAGCGAGTGAGTGAATTAGTGAGAGTAGGGTAGGAGAGTGAGAGAGGATGAGGGAAAGTATGATTGAGTGAGTCATTGAGTAAAGCTAAGTGAGTGAGTGAGAGTCCAAGGGTGTGAGTGAGTGAGCCAGAGTGAGAGAGTGAATGTATATGAGAGTAATCAGGTGAGCGGAAGAGGACAAGTTACTGACTGAGAGTGAATGAAGTTGACCGGGTGAGTGAACATGAGAGAGTGAATGAGCAATGGAGAATGATGTGAGTCACAAGCTTTAAATCACTTGGCTCTTCAGATATTATTCAAGACTGATATTAAAAAAAAACAAAATGATGCGGATAATGGAAACCTGAAATAAAACAGAAAATGCTGGAAAAACTAGTTCAGGCAGCATCTGTGGAGAGAAAAAAAATTAGTTTCAGGCCAATGACCTCCAACGGACGGTCATCTACTTGAAATGTTAACTCTGCTTCTCTCCACAGATGCTGACCTGTTGAGTATTTCCAGCATTTTCTGTTTTCATCATTCAAGAGCTGTGTGCATCTAAAACATGCAAAGCTAGTTTCTGAGTTGTCATACAGCTCGTATACTGCAACAGTCAAGACCTTTAAAATTGTTCAATGTTTACTTCTTGTGTTTTCTATCACTTATCATTTTGTCAACTTTATTTATATCACCTGTTGCAAACATGTCTTTACACGGTCTCATGTGAGCAGATACAACACTAGATTAAGTAGGTAGTATTTAGTATCATTGCTTAATAAAATGTAAAGATCCTCAAAGCGAACCTCTACACAGGCACCCCTACAAGGTGCAAATGCTGCCCGTCCAGGGCTTGACTGATAGCAACACTCTGGGTCAGAAAACTGTGACTTCAAACTCACTCTAGGGTTTGATAATATAAGAATAAATGCTCCAATTGTGCAATCACAGCAGAAATGTCCACTTTGTGAGTACATATTAGGAAACTGTGACCCTCATGACTTTTCATTGTTCCTTAAAATTAATGGAGGGGAAATAATGTATTTTGCACACACAGTTTCCATGTATATGCATCTGAGGGATGTGGCTTTTGCATCAGGAGCTTGCATTCAGAATGTGATCATCTTATAATCCAGGCTATTCTTTAGTTCTGTTTATAAATCAATGCACTGCTTATTCCATTGCAATCCATGGGAACTTGCTGCCTACATGTTGATTACTTTTTTTTCAACATAACAACAGTCACTGTATAGGTCATTGTACGTAAACTAGTTTGCCATGTTTATAAGAGATGTAATAAGGTGCCATTATCATTTTTTTACAGCAATGCACTCCTACTCCTCGTCCATGAACTGAAAGAACAGCACTTTTGCCAACTATGCCAATTTCAATTGGCCTGCTAACATAAAAGCAAAAAAGTGCGGATGCTGGAAATGCAAAACAAAAATAAAAATATACCTGGTTCTGTTGAAGAGTCATACGGACTCGAAATGTTCCTCTCCGCAGATGCTTCCAGACCTGCTGAGTTTTCCAGGTATTTTTTATTTAAATTGGCCTGCTGGCTGTTTCATCTGCGATTTTCCAATTGAAAAAGGAAGGAGCGGCATATGAAGACTTGATAATATAAGCTTTCCCATAGTATCTGTTAGATTTTCTTTGAAAGAAGTACTCAAATCTTCAATCAAATGATGCTCTGTGCAGACTTCTTACATTGCACTTATAAACTCTTTTTTGAATTGGTTTTAAAGAAAAACCTTCAGAAAACACAGATGAAGTAATCCAATCAAGTCTGCACCTTGCACTCCACTTACCTATTGTTCTGAGGAACATTATCCAACATTTCTCCCTCACTTCCAACAACAACTTCCATTTACACAGTGCCTTTAACTCCAAAGATAGTCAAGTCAAACTCCAGAACATCCATCAATCCCAACATCCCCTTTTGGTTGCTTTCCACAGATGGTATTTTCTTGGACACAGCACCATTGGAACTATCCTGGTCAGTTGATTCCATGCAAGTACCTTTAAATAATCGCATCAATTTTACTCTTGACACTTCAGCACCAAATGTTTGTCATGCTAACTGTGACAACAAGGTTAACGACTCAAAGAATGTATAAAACCAACTCCTATTTCAAGAAGATACAAGGTAAGCATCTAGCAACATTGTCATGACAGGATTGTAAGCTGCCTGTAATGCCTCAGAAGTAGCACTTGTGTGATATTCTTTAGATGTCTCAATGATGAGATCTTGAGATGTGTATATTTAAACATGAATTCTTAATTGTTAACCTTTAACTATTTACAGATTCCAGGTCACTGTCATGCATGGTGCTATTATCTCCATGCAGGCTGCTTCCAGACTGTTCTCTCAGTCTATTGCCCTGTGACTCTATACATCATACCTTGTGCTATTCTCCAGTCTCACATTAATCCTTGCTCTGCTGAGCACTTTTACATTATAATGGCATGCAGGCACACCACGCAACATCCCCCTTTCTTCTCCAAAGGAACCTTTCCTCCCTTCCAATGGAGTATTACAATACAATCTTTACTTGCTATCCCTCCTCCTGACCTCAAGTCTCAGACTTTATAAATTCAGTTAGCCTTGATGCTTAACAGTTCTTCCACATGTCAGTCTGTAACGTTTGAAGGAATGGTAGTATTACTCTATGTTTCTGGTACTTGGTCATCTCTATTTGATTCGCTTTTTGCATTCCTTAGAGTTATGTTTCTCTTTATTAACAACCCATCTGCTCTTTTCAAACACTGTCGGTTTGTCCCATTCCTTCTGAGGGGTACGTGTACTCTGTTCATTCCTAGAATGGGCTCGAATTTTCTTTTTCCGTGGTGTCCACCATGCTTTTGCTGGACACATATGTTTCGCAAATGAAACCTTCATTTCCGCTTGTCTTACAATTTCAGCCAAACATTTGTTTGCTGTTTAATTATCAAATCATTTTGCAAACTTATGAATCCTTTTATTCAGCTCAGTGGTTCTCAGCACATCTGAGTCAGCCAGTGCTTTTTCTTCTTCTAGTTCTTTGCACTTCAGTGTCTGATTTAAATTTTCCGATCTTATTTCTGCCTTTTCTTCATTGTCTGCAATAGAACTTTGTCCTTGTCCTTCATTTTGGATTCACTGTTAGCCAGGTCTGCCTCTGGCAAAGTCTTAACTTGTTTCAATTCAGTTCTTTAATTGTGCAACTTATGGCTTCATTATCTGCTGGCAGTTTGGAAAGTTCTACAGCTTTTCCTTTCAATGTCTCCTCTTTTTCATTCAGTCTGTTTCTTGTAGCTTTCAACTTCCTCCTGGAACTTTGAACATTTGTGAGTCTTCTTGCCAACTGATTCTTCAGTTTGTTCAGAGTAATGTTAAATTAATTTTCCTTCTCTTTGTAATTTTCCAAAAGGATAAACTTTGACCTGAGAGATTCTTGTAACAGGTGAAGGTCTTTCAATAGGTTTCCTTTGTCCTTGCAAAGCTCACTTGCTTCATCTTGGGCTTTCCTGTAATTCATCAGGGTCTCCTCAAGTTTCTTCTGCTGTGCTTTCATTTCTTCATGTTGCTGAATGATTATGCATTCCTTTTGCCTTTGATCCTGAAGGAAAATCAATTGTTCTTTCAACTGTTTTTGTTGATCTCTTGCCAACTCAGTCTGAGCTTCATTGCATTGTTTCATTGCTACTGATAATTCCAATGCAGTTTTTTTCTGAAATAATATTTAACATCCTCTGTAGCTCCTCATGTTATTCCATGGCTAAATATTGATTCTTCAAGGTTTCTTTCAGGGTTGCAACTTTTTGCATGCCTTTTCTGCCTGCAGTATTGCTTGGCTGCATATCTGGTTGAGTTTTCCCAACTACTGCTTTGATTTGCCAACTGTGGAATTGGGGGTTGCCATCTCTTCCTGATACCTCCTGTCCTGTGTCTGAAATCTGTTTGTTCTGATCTCGAACAGCTTGGTTCATTGAAGACCTCAGTTTATCGTATGTTTTCAAAGGTGTATATCCTCAGCTTGAATCTTGCGCTTCAAATCTTCCAGTTCAGCTCTGATGCGAACATTTTCCTATAGAACAACTTCATTTACTTTTTGCATGTTTCATTTCTTTTGAGTTACCTCAGATAGCTTTCTTTCTTTCATAATCATCTGCTCACTCTGCACTGCCACCTGTCTCCCCTGCTTGGGGGTATTTTGGCTCACTTACTCTGGGGTTTTCTATCACTCTCTCTCTGGGGTCCCTTGTTGCCCACTCTCTGGGGTCTTTTGTTGCCCATGGTACTTTATTGGGAGTTGCCCTCCCTCTGGGGGTCTCTTCTAATTTGCTGTCCATGCCTATTTTTTATATGTATAATTATAACTTTAAATGTCATTTCCCTTTAAGACTCTGAGTGCAGTAACTGGTTTTTTTTTCACTTCAGGCTGTCTGTAGCTGCCTGTGATTTTCCCATGCTTTTTGGGATCCTCGTAATTATGGGCTTTTTGTTTAAACTTTTGAAAAAATTACTGCATCACCTTCTTCTCTGGGCTAGTTCTTTTTTTTAAACTCCTGGATGGTTTTTTTTTGACCATCCTGTGCTGTGTGGGAGTTTTTGGTGGGCTTACGGTCCAACTGGGGACCATTTTTTTCAACTTAAAGCAACAGCATTTTGTTCTTAAAGTCTTCAGGTTTTTTTTAAACTCTGTTGGTTCTGCTTAATTTTTGACTTGGCCTGCCAGTTTTTACAGATTTGTTTTTATTTTAAACCTTTGTTCATTACTTGCAACTCTCTTTCAGCTGCCCTCTGGATGCTGAACCCTTGGGCCCGCCACTTATTTTAAAATGTATGTACAGCTACTTTTTCTGTATTTTTGCTCACCACCTGGTGAATTGAGCCACTCAGGTTTTTGCAATTTTTTTGTCATGGACTCCCACTCTGGTGGATTCCTCACTTCCAGCCTGTGGAGAAGCTTCTTCAACTTTTTCTTCAAGTTTTCTTCTTAGGTGCACGTCTCTCTAGTTCAGCTTCAGCTGTTTTTTGTTTTGTGAAACCTGGGATGCTGTTCTGGGTTCATGCATTTAGCTGCCACCTTTCATATCACAGCGAATCACCATGTTGGATTATGGTACCATCTCCAAGGTGACATCCTGTGGAAGCGACCACCATTGCCAAACCTGTTGTATTCTAGTGCCAGCTGTAGTGTTCCAACAATGAGGAGGTCTTGCAAAGTTGTATACTTGAACATGAACTCTTTATTGTTAACCTTTAACTATTTCCAGATTCATGCAGGCTGCATCTGGAGTGTTCTCTCCAGACTGTTCTCTCAGTCTGTTACCATGTGACTCTATATATCATACTGTGGGTGGTGCTATTCTCCAGTCCCACATTAATCTTTGCTTTGCCGAGTGCCTTTACATTACAGCAGCATGCAGAACATCATACAACACGTGGCAGCAAGCACTAAGTCAACACAAATGGTTGCATTGAAAAGCATGGCAACAAATTCCCTGGATCCCATTTATGCAGACTTTATACCAAAATTTATGTTAGTTACTGCATCGATCTCACCAATGAGAACTTGCGCTGAAATTTCCTGTGGAGCTCATTTACCTATGCTGGATCACAAATCCAGTATGAAATTCAGTGCCACTAATAGGTGTCTCAAACTCAGAACCTCCTGCTTCTGCTGCTTGTCTTCCTCATCAGTTATTACACAGGACAGAGATATATTCATTGGGAAGACAATTCCAGCTACTATAGTCCTTCTGAATGTGTGTGTCTGTAGGGAGGAGTAGCGGCGGAGATGGTGATTGTGTAGAGCTTCAAATCATTTTGGGGTGAACTGAGAGTGACAACGCCTTGGTTAAGTATTTTGCTGATATATTTTGCTGATATATTTTAAAATTTTTAAAGAGTGCAGGGGAAATCGCAACAAAACTCCAAGAAACCATAATTACACCAATACCAGATGAGTTCGGGCCATATTGCCTCTGAATTCTAGGGTGTGAATCTGCAGGAGCACAATGCTGACATAAATGCAGGAAACTCACACAAGAAGGTTTCTGCATTGGGTGGAGCTACTTTTTTAAAAAATCATTCTTTCATGGGATGTGAGTGTCACTGGCAAGGCCAGTTTTTGTTGCCAAGGCTTTACAAGAAATGATGTTGCTGCGGCCTTGCAGTTACTCAAAAAAGTTCAAGGAAATTCTGTGTTAAAAAGTCAGAACTCCGCAGCAGACTAGCAGTTAATGGAGAGGCTGAATCTTTGTTCTGCGTATTATGTTATTTTAGCCACTGATATTCAAACTTGAGGCAAGCACTTTGTTATCGGTCTAACGTATTTTAAATGTGATACGTCTTCAAAGTTAGATTATTGTAACATTACAATAGAGCAAGGATTGAAAAGAAGCAGAGGCAGTTTATAATGTTACCTCATAAAGAGTTTCACAGTTACCTTAGTAGTTTTGTTTGATTAAAAAAATGTAGAACTAAACCCTAAAGGGCAGCAAGATCCCAGGTCCCACTCCTCAGATAATGTTAAATGAGTAGATTTCAGGAAGGATGGCATCAAACATTCTAACTGTGGCCCCAGTGCTCCTTGAATGGGAAGGTAGAAATCAAGGCATCCTGGGTCCTGTTCCATGCAGCGACCTTTCCTGGTAAGTAGTTGTGTGTGCACACTGAGTAAGGATAGCATTGGACTTAGCTGAGATATCCCACTGGTTGTATGCAGCCTAACAGCACTGGGTTCACATATGCATGCACTGGCTGGCACATAAGGAGCCATGCACAGTTAAAAACCTTGAACAGAGGATTAGAAAAAGAATTAAAAATAATAACTTGCATCTATCTAGCATGTTAAGTGCAGAAATGTCCCAAGGCACTTCCAAACAAAAAAAAAATGACACAAAGCCAAAGAAGGAGGCATTAGGTCAAGTGACCAAAAGTTTGGTTAAAGATGTAGGGTGGAATCGTCCCAGATTTGCAAAAGTGCAGTAATGGGTGGGAAAAAGGACGTTTTACCCATAGGCTGCAATGGTGACTTTTGGCACTGTATTGCCCCATTCACAGTACCTCATTAATAATGCATTTACAGAGAACACGCCAGATCGCTGGCGGGCGAGCTTGGATTTGTCCGCCACACTATGACCTCAGCGCTTAATTACTCTGGCCGCCATATTTAAAGCACGTGCCTATTCATATCTTCAGACCAGTTCTTCTCCAGGCAACAGATGGCTCCAAAAGCAAAGAAGATGGCAATCCCCAAATTTAGTGATGTCTCTCTGGGAACCCTGCTGGACACAGTGGAAGGCCCTCTACCCCTGCTCTAGCCGCAGGAGGTCCACCAGAGTCACCAATCTAGCCTGGGAGGCAGTAGCTGGCCCACAGGAGGATAGCCAAAGCAAGCCAGGGCCCCCAAGGACTCAGCTCTCCAGACATCACACACCAAAGTCATCAGAGGGACCAAGGCCAACCATTTAACAGGCTGTCTTCACTCCTGCTGTGGATGTCAGGGCAGCACCTAGAAGAAGTGGTAGGCCTAGAAAAGTTAAGAAGTTCTGATCTCAAATGGTTGCATGGATGAAGACATCTTGTCACTTTATAATTCACTTTCACTGAAAAATGTGTAATGTTGTCTTTCAACTTCATTGATAGGCTTCGCAAATCCTCCCCTGCAATCCCCCCACCAGCAGTTCAACTGCACGTAGCTCAACCATGAGTGATTCTGTCGGGGGAAGTATGTGTGTGGCAGGGCCTTACATAACCTCATGCAAGCACTCTCCCATACACACAGAGCCTTCGTCCATCACAATCATCTCAATGTCACGAGCATTTTCACTGCTGCCTGCTGGGGTTCTCTTTCAGTTGTTCATCTGATCTAACTTGCTTCTCCGCCCACCAACTAATCACATTCCCATGCAGTACCTGTGCCCATCCAACACGTGGCTCCGCTCACTTTCGATTTGAAATACATTGTTGTAGTTAAGTTTCTCTTAGGGTCCCTCATCTTTTCTCCTCCCCCAGTCACCCACGTCCTTTACCCCATCACTGTTGAGACCCCCCCCCCACCGGCATCATCTTCCACCTCCCCATGGTCACCTACCGATCTGAACCCTTGTCATTCCAGGATGTCCAGATGAACGTGCATGTTCTCTGCCTTCCTGAGAATCCTATCCCCACCCATATTCACCTCCCCCACCTCCTCCTTCCCACCCCCAAGGTTAGTGTCTGCCCCTGAGTCCCCACCAACCACCCTCGCCAGTCCGTCTACTGCTACCATCGCATCCTAATCCTCCCAGCCTTCCGGCTCACTCTGTCCCCTCTCATACTCACCATTCCCTTCAACTATGCCCACCCTCAGTTTGCTCCCCAGGAGGCAGTCATTGACTCAACAGACCCCCGTCCTTGCATATACACCTAGACATCCTCACAACTTGCTCCTTCCTCCACCCATACTCCCTCCTCCACCCTTACTCCTTCCTCCCCCCATCGGAATCCTTCCTCCTCCACTGGACTCCTTTCTATCCAGGGTCTACTTCCTCCTTCTGCCCCCTAGTCTCCTTCCTCTCCCTGAACTCCTTGCTACCCCTGGATTCCTTCCCGCCTCCAAACTCCTTCCCCGCTCTGAACTCCTTTCCATACACCTTCCTCCCCACTTGCTGCATTCTCCCCCATTACACCAACCTCACCCCCACCCCCACATTCCATCCTCCCCACTCTCAACGTCACCCCTGACACCTTTGTCACACCCCACCCTGCAACCTCACCCCCATCCTGACACCTTTGTCCCCACACCCCCACCAACATTAGCAACCCCCAGTACACCTTCGTCTCTCACCACGACTGCTAGCCTGGTACACCTGTCCTCTCCCACTCACAGCTGGACTTTTCTCTCCGGCCCCAACAATCATTCGGAGTAGCCCATGGCCAAGACGGTGATGTTCCGAAGCAGGCCCAAAGCATCAATGGAGACTCACCTTCTGAGAACTGCTTCGCGGTAGAACCATGTCCATGAGAATCCACCCATCATGCTATGCCCGTGTTTCCCCAGGGCCCAATATCTGTAGGGCCCCAGCATCTCCTGCTCCTTGGGTGTCCACAATCTGAGCAAGGCCCTAACAGTAAGTCCTGACTTCTGCACATCACACTTGTCCAGATGTGTCCTGGGCAGGCGTGTTTCCCCGCTGGCAAAAAGGAAAATCTGGCAGGGGAGACAATTCCGATAGGGCCTTACTATGTATCCCATTACCAGGACGCAAAGCAGGTTCACGCTGGCCTCCACAGGATTGGCGTTCCACCACGGCGGACACCATCGGATGATCCTGCTGTGCTTTCACGCTTGTGTGAAACTGATTTTTGGCCTTCTTACCATATTGATCCCCTCCTAACCCCACCCCCCCCCCCCCCCCCCCCACCCCCCCACCACCCACCATGACACCCGAAGCCGATCTTACCAGAAAATTCAGGCCGTAGTTTTTAAAGGATGCCTTAAAGGTGTTGGAGAGCAAAGGATTATTCCAGAGATTAAGGTCTTGGAAGCACATGCAACTACTGCCAATTCTGGGAAGAAGGAAATCAGGGATGGACAAGAGGTCAAAATTGGTAAAATACAGAATTTTCAGATGGCTGTAGGGCTGGAGGAGGCCAGAGAGTCAGGAAGGTGCGAGGCCATGGAAGGATATGAACATGAGAATTAGTATTTTAAAACGAGCTGTTGTTGGATATGGAGCAGGTGTAGGCCAGTGAGCATTGGGGGGTGTTGAGTGAAGAGGACTTGGTGAGACAGTTCTGCCCATAGCTTATTCTTAGCAAAATTTCGGAATGGCAATTGTGATCAACTACCCAGTTAAAGCTTATGACACTACAATGCAGCAACAATGTAGCAACCCTACCAAATGTACCTACAGAATTGTGTAAATGCCCGCGCCGCCCCCCCCACCCCCCACCCCACCCCCCCCCCCCCCCCCCCCCCCCCCCCCCACCCACCCCCACCCCCCCATTCAATAGAAAGTACTGACAAAGTCTCATTTCTATACAGAGTTTAAAAGCTTTGGTGGGGCTGTTTGACTGGATGGTTTCCCTTGGACTGACTGTTAGCAAAGCTGCATTCTCACTCCATCACTTCAGGCCCATCTGCCCAATATTCTGTGCAGCACAGACATAGCTGTTCATTGTAGGTTAGCGACTGGCATGGCTGTCATTGAGAAAATGCAGCAGGAAAAAAAAGAACCACTTCTGTTTAATGCAAATACCAGACAAACATCTTTCCAAAGTTTCTGAACAATGATCTTGCCTCTCGGCTGACAGTTATACTTCAGTCTTCAATCTGTAGACAAAAGCTAAATGTTTTGCCAGGGGAATATCCACAGTGGAAACTGACAGTCTTAAGGCAAAGGGATGTTTCTGTAATAAGAAATGGTGAACAATAGGTGAAAAGGGTCACATTGTTACAAGGCTAGTGTGACATGGATTTTAGTTTCATTTAATATCACTGATTCTCCCTTGCAGTTCAGATTTATTTTTCAGAATTTTATCTCCCTCTCCTCCTTAGCTTTGAGCTTTATTCCAAGTAGCCGATCATGTTTGCCTTGATGTAGTTTATAATAGTCTTTCTTCAGCCTTTGCTTATACTAATTACTTTCTTGAAAAATCTTCTACTCTGTTTTGATTGGGTGTTCTAATTAAACTCAGCAGATTTGCATACCTTTTCCATGATTAAAGATTAGACACTCTGACAGAAAGTGGAGAAAGAGAGACAGAGAGACTCCACTTGGGCCTTGGTGCTTCTGCATCATTGATACCAAACGTTGATATATTTAGGTCAAAATGGAAAAAGGTTGCAAAGAGCTATGTTCTCCAGGAAGTTTTTGCAGGTATACACAACTCCGTACACATTTTATATGGGATTAGTGAGACGCAAAAGCCTAAAATGACTTATTCTATAGCCATTTGTTGTTTTTCAAGTACCAATTTTAAGACTACACTGCAGTCTTGGATGTACCTTTTTTTTATTCATTCATGGGATATAGGCATTGCCCATGCCTAATTGCCCTTGTACAGAGGGCATTTAAGAGTCAAGCACATTGCTTTGGTCTGGAGTCACATGCAGGCCAAACCAGGACAGCAGATTTCCACCCTAAAGGACATTAGTGGGTTCTTACAACAATCAGCAAAGTTTTTGTGGTCATCATCTGACTTTTAACTCCAGATTTTTATTGAATTCAAATTTCACCATCTGCCATGGTGGGATTTGAAACCAGGACCCCAGAGCCTTACCCTAGGTCTCTGGTATACCAGTCCAGTGACAATAACACTATGCCACCGCCTCCCACTTTTTCAATGATGGCAATGCATTGAATCCCCCCACCATCAACATCCTGGGAGTTACCATTGACCAGAAACTGAACTGGACTAGCCATATAAATACTGCGGCTACAAGAACAAGGCAGAGTCTAGGAATCCTGTGGTGAGTAACTCACCTCTTGACTCCCCAAAGCATGTCCACCAACTACGAGGCAGAAGTCAGGATTGTGATGGAATACTCCCCAATTGCCTGGATGAGTGCAATTCTAACAGCACTCAAGAAGCTTGACACCATCCAGGATAAAGCAGCCTGCTTGATCAGTGCCCGATCCACCACTATAAACTATAACTCCTGCCATGACTGGGTTACAGTGGCAGCAGTGTGCACCATCAGCAAGATTCACTGCAGCAACTCACCAAGGCTCCTTTAACAACATCTTCCAAACTAGCGACCTCTACCACCTTGAGTGACAAGGGCAACAGATGCATGGGAACGACACCAGTTTCCCAACAAGTCACTGACCAATCCTTCACTGTCATTGGCTGAATTTGGAACTCCCTCCCTAACAGTACTGTGGGTGTACCTACATCTCATGGACTGCAGCAGTTCAAGAAGGCAGCTCACCACCACCTTCCCGAGGGCTATTAGGAGTGGGCAATGTATTCTAGCTTTGTCAGTGATGCCCACATCCGATGAAAGAATGAAATATAATGGTGGCCAAAATAAGACCTTGAGCCGAAAAGTCACCATAGCTTGTGTTAATTGTAAGTTGCCATCTTAGTGTGGAAGTTGAAGCTGACAGTCACCAGTTGTTTGGGAATAAACATGGTTTTTATCTTTATGCTACTTAAAGGGAAGCTCACTGTTTTATGTTCTCTGAAACACATCGGAAGGCTTTCTAGGACACTTTGGTTAGGATTTTCCAGCTCCCACTACGGGAGATTCAGCAGCCCAGCCAAAAGCCCATTGACTTTCAGTGGGATCAGGTGATCCCAGCGCCAGGCAAGGTTGGAAATTCCCACCCTTTGTCAAGACTTCCCCAATACCCGAACACCATTTATTCCAGAAATTCTCTGAGGATTTCACCTAAAAGAACCGTTCTACTTCACCTTATTGCGCACCCTATAGAATCATAAGGAGAAAGAGAGCGCCTCGTCATCTGTATCTTGCAAGGGTGTCTCCCAGAGTTTGAATGGAACATAGGGGAAGAACATGGAGCCAGGTAGAGCAGCACCAGACTTGCATGGGGGAGAGTCGGGGGTGGGGAGGGGTTGTTGCTGGTACGTGGAGAGTGATCTGGTATCCTTTCCCCCTGCTGGCACAGGACATCCCTCCTTCTCTGGATCTTCTTCACCATGAGCTCCAGTGTCATGTCTGAGAGCCTGTACTCCCTCTCCCTCAGTTCCTGAGCAATCCTGCAATGTACTGCTGTGTGCCAGTCAGAGTACTCCACACCTTCAGGAGAGGCCCGTGAGCTCACAAAAATTATGTCTAATTAGTACTTGAGTACTAAATCTCCAGATGCCTGGCTTAGCACCTCAAGGCAAGTTCAAATGATGGTAAATCAGCAATTATGCTCTAAAATTGCGTGACAACTCCATACTTTCATATGCCTGTGTCTTTGTAACGCAGCATGTATTTAGTGCCTGTTTTTACCCTTTGGCCAAAGTAAGCACCTTTACCCGTAATTTACAAACTACAGTGGTGTACATTGCTTCCTTCCAGGTTTATAACTAAAGTCACTTGCACATACATGTCATCATGGCAAGAATGAAACATTCTGAATGAAGAATGAAGAGTCTATAACTCTTCCACTTTCATAATTAAATTTTAAAAAATGGAAACCTCCTCAGAAAGATTTTCACCTTTGCTGATATGCTGACTGTCATGGCGAGGCTGTTGGCAAATGCATTGTTCATTGTGGACTTGGCCAAGGCTCTTACAGGTTCAATCCTCTGACTGGGTGGTGTCAATTGATCTCAGCCAGTGTGGCAAGTAGAGGTGTGACAACAGGCCTGAGCACCCATGGGCTAAGGAGAGACATCATTGCCCAATGTTCCCCTGGGAAATCTGTGGCCCCAGTTGGTGCTACCTGGAACAGGAATTTCAAACAACTGGGATTATCTTGGGTCTGAAGTTTCTGAGAAAAAATAATTTAACTGGCAAGATTTTGCTATGCGATCCACTCCGGCTGGAAATTGTGTTGGATGGCGGGAGTTGTGATGCCCTTTGCTAGTTGAATAGCCCACCATCAATCATTACCTGGGTTCCTACTTGTGGAAAGGCATGGGAATTGAAGATCATCTCAAGTAGCTTGCCAGGTAAACTGCGCATAATAGAGAATAAGGTGTGTTCATTTTCTGCACATTAATGTGTGAAATTATGATTTTAATGAGTGAGGTTCAATCAGATGGTTTAAATTCTGGTCGTTACAATGCTGACTAGAAACTGTTACAGTTGGAAGTTTTGCATTTTTCGCAACAAAATATTCTCTCCATGTGCCCAGTGGGATGATACCTGGAACAGGAATTTCAATCAACTTAAATTAACTTGGGTCTGAAAGTTACTGAGAAAAAATAATTTAGCTGGCAAGATTTTAATGACTTCAGGATGTCCCAAAGTGCTTTACAGTCAGCGAAGTGCTTTTGTGTAATCATTTGCACAGCAAGGTCCTACAGACAGTGATGTTATAATGACCACATAATCTGTTTTTAGCGATGGTGGCTGAGGGATAAATATTGGGCAGAACACTGGGGAGAACACTGGGGAGAACTACCCTGCTCTTCTTGTCATGGAATCTTTATGCCCACCTGGGAGGGCAGATAGGACCTTGGTTTATGTCTCATCCGAAAGATGTTACCTCAGATACTACAGGACTCTCTACATTATACAAAAGTGACAGCATAGATTTTGCACTCAAGCTTTTGGAAGGGGACTATGAACCCACAGTCTTCTACCTCGCCAGTGAGAGTGCTTACCCACTGAGCCATGTCGGATCCATCCAATAGAGAGACCAGATACACTACTAATGGTACTGCACTGTCCTTTCAGATTGTGTACTTTCTTCAAGACAGCTAGGGATGTCTTCTCTTTCATGTGCTCAGGACCCTACGAGAAATAAATGTTTGACAATCTAAGCCCATTTTCTAACAGTCATAAGTTCACAATACAATGCCAGCCTGAAATTTGGCAAAATTATTGCAATTTGGTAATCACATGCTGAGAAGCTGTAAAGAAAAAGGGAAGTGACAATATTTCACTCGATAAAGTCAGACATGTTGTTTTGATGTTAAGGTGCATCATCAAAGAGTTGCAAGAACAACTCTGATCTATGCCTGACCAAGCCATCCCTGACCTCTGGGATCATGATACGGTCACTAGATATTTGGATCAATGTTTCAGTGCTGAAGATCTGTCATCTCTTCACTGGATTAGCGCATCTAAAAACCGCACATAAAGCATTCTGCAGGGATGTAATGTGCAGAGTATGACTCACAAATAAGCATATTTTATGCCTCCAAAGTAATTCTGATAGTTTTAATTACCACAGTCTTTCTTACTATTGTTAGAGCACTTATATATTTAAAAAAGAGAATTAGAGAGTGGAACTGCAGCATTTACGAAGAACCCTGCAATTTGGATAAAACGCTCCTTTCAAACTCTGAATTGTGCAGAAGCAGGCATTTTGCTGGCACAAAAAAAAAAGGCCAGTTCAGGTAAACACAAAAGCATCCTTTATAATCAAACAATGTGAAAATGCAAATCGCTACACTTGCGGCTAATGTATCTTTGTAAGTGCACGAAAATAAAAGCTGGCAAGGTTATCACTCACTTCCATGTCAACAGCCCACGTCGACAGGTAGCAGCAAAATACCACCCAGGAGACTCTATTCATCCCGCACAGCGGGGAGACTGGCTGTAATTACCACTGGCCTACTTATTTTCAAAAAGTCCAATGCCAGATATTTTTCTTAATAGGTGAAGTCGAAGCTAAAGAACTGTAATTTTAATCAAATTCTTCACAGCTGCATGTCTCTTTCAAGAGAAATTGAGGATTTAAATGTATGTTGTTGGGCTCATCGAACGATCGCAGCAGGAGGGGGACTGACAGTAATTATCTTACACTTTAAGGTATTCTGCTGCCAAGCTTCTCGGCTTTTTTCTTCTGGGGAAGAGGACAAGTGCCTTGAGACACAGAGAGACAGAATTTCATCCCCTCTCTCATTCTGAGAGACCTAAAATGACTCACTAACTCATTACTATAATGTTGCTGCTCATCTGTGTCTGTGTATGTGTGTGTGTGTGCATGTATGTGTGTGTGTGTGTGCACATGTGTGTAATTGTGTGTGTGTGCATGCTTGTGTGTGTGCATGCATGCGTGTGTGTGTGCATGTGTGTGTGCGTATGCATGCGTGTGCATGTGTGTGTGTGTGTAAAACTGTGATTGATAATAACCTATTTTTTTCTACCAAAATAGCAACGAATTTAATGGTGTTTGCTGTTGTTAATGTGTATAATTTTCCAGCAACTTGTGGCGAGGAAGAGATGCCCTGAATTGCGACGAGTTGCGAGCCGTTAACTTGACATAAACAGCAGCTCGCCTTCAACCTCCTGGTGAGTTTCATGAAATTTCTTCATTTGTGCATTCGTTGCCAATGAAATTCATTGCACAAAGTTAGGCTGCTATTTAACAGCGTAAGTATCCTCTTAAATCGAAATTTATATTCAATTTTTTTTAAGCTGGGTTCCAAATTACATATCAAATTTACAGCACAGAAAGAGGCCATTCAGCCTGATTGATCTATTTAATGTTTAGGCTATATGTGAGCTCCCTCTCACCCCTCTTCAACTATCTCTATCAACAAAACCTTCTATTCCTTTTTTTCTCATGCGTTCAATGAAGGATCCCTCGGAAATACATCTTTGCTATTCACCTCATGTATTGCTCACATTGAGTGAGTTCCATACTCCATTCTAGTGAGTTCCATATTCTAGCCACCCTCTAGGTAAAAAAATTCCTCCTGAATTCCCTATTGAATACATGGGATAACCATGTTTATTTTTAAAAGCCTCCATGGCCTTGTCCCTCCCTATCTCTGTAAATTCCTCCAGCCCTGCAACCCTTTGTGATATCTGCACTCATCTCTTTCTGGCCTCTTGAACATCCCCAATCTCAATCACTTCACCATTGTTGGCTGCGTCTTCAGCTGCCTCAAACTCTGGACTTCCCTCGTTAAACCTTTCCGCCTCACTACCTCTTTCCTTCTTTAAGACACTCCTTAAAACCTACCACTTTGATGAAAGCTTTGGCCAAATGCTCTAAGTTTGTCTTATGTGTCTCAATTCAAACTTTGTTCGATAATCACTCCTGTGAAGTGCTTTAGGATGTTTCATTATGTTAAAGGTGCGATATAAATTCCAGCTGGTGTTTATTGTTTTTGGGTGTGTATCTTTCTGGCCTCTGTGTGGAACTCCTCGCACCGCTTTTCCAAAAGTCTATCCTAACAAATTGTTTCATAATTTTAAAAGCCTGTGCCAGAAGTTGAGGGAAAAATTCTACCTAAGGATGCATGGCGAACAATGCCTCACTTCAGTTCATTTACTTGAAGCATTTCACCTACCTGGATGGGACAGAACACAGAACCTGTTGCTACATTGAAACTAAAGTAGAGCTGATGTTGAATCTAAAAGTCTGCTGTACATGATGAACTCAACTAAATATAGATAATCTAAAACCTTGCCATCAAGATAGTTGCTGCTGGGTTAATGGAGATTAAGCAAGACAAGAGACACACTGTCTGCATGCTCACTCCTCACACAGCAGTAAAAAGCAGCACCAATATACTTTGCTAGTGGGCTGGCTTGCTTATCTCATTCTGAGCCCCGCTTTTTAATCCCTTAACCTTACTTCCTTGGTCGTTCCCCTTCACATTTATTCCTTGAGTTGGAGATCTCTGTAACTGCTGCCAATAACACTCTGTTAATTGCTGCCAACAGGACCCTCAATAGCATTTGTTTCTTAAACTAAAAGTTATTGTTAAAACTAGCTCCATCTAATGCACGTTAAAGGGATATTTCTTTTTTTTGGAATTTTCTGAGTTGAAACTTGCAAGCTGTTATATTTAAACTGACTTATTGGGGGAGGCATGTGTGTGGTGTGAAAGCAATGGTAATATTAACACTACAGGAGGTATGTAAGTCTATCGGAACCTTGATAACAGTGACTATACTTCACAATGTACAGCATTGACTGCAAAACGTTTCAGGACATGCTGAGGTCATGAAAGGTGCTATATAAATGTCGGCTCTTCCTTTTCTTCTTGTAATGAAGTTATCAACTGTCCAATTTAATATAGTTCTTAGCAATCCAGCTCAGGTTAGTGTTGCATCTACTTCAAAGCCATTATCAGGGGAGTTACCTCCATTGTCCTGGCCAATCTTCATGCCTCAAGCAAATACACTAAAACAGATTACCTGGTCGTTACCTCATTGCTGCTCGTGGGACCTAGCTGTGTGTAATACGGTAGCTACAGTTCCTCAGTTCAGAAGCACTTCATTGGATATGAAATGCTTTTGCATGGTCTGCGTTCGGAAAGGTGTTACATAAATGCAGGACTTCCTTTGTTTATTAGGAAACTGTCAGTGTTGTTGCATCCCTGAATTCAGCTGTGTTTACATTTGGGAGCACGTCTTGTGTAGCAGTAAAAATTAGGTACAGTTGTGCCTACTGATGGCTGAGAGGTGGTCGATTTTAAAATTCTCTTTCGTGTGTTCCGATCACCTCCGCAGCCTCATCCTCCCTATCTCTGTAACCTCCTGCAACCCGACACTTTTAAAGCTCTATCTAACGCTGGCTGACCTTTTCTCCTGTGCTCCACCTCCCACCATTGATATCCATTTAGGCACTAAGCTCTTGAATTCCCTTCCCAGACCCTCTTTACCCCCTCACTTCCCTCTCCTTTTCAGGCTCTGCTTAAAACCTAATCTTTGACCAAACATTTGATCACCCATGCTAAAGTCTCCTGTCCAAGCTTTTGTGTTAATGTCTGTTAAGGAGACTGAAATTCAATGTTTGGGTGAAAGAATTATTTGTATGCATATTAGTGGAGGCACACTGGTTCAGGCCAACTAATGTGTGTACTGACAGCAAAGCAGCAAGCACTGAAGATGTAAAAAGACTCGACAGCACTGCAGAAGGCGCAGAGCTAAGACTTGCACAGAATGGTGAGCAAACCAAAGTGATCGTGGAGTTACCGTGCCCGTGTGTAGCACTGAAAATGTGGACATTAGAAGCCAATGATGAGAGGAGGCTCAAAAAGCATTTGGAATGAGCTGTTGGTGTGAAATCCTTTTGGTGTCATGAGAAGAGATAGAATCCAAAATTGAAGGACACTGCAAGATCTTAGAAGGTAGAAATAAAACCCAAGCAGAGCTTTCCATACCTTCGACATCTTGCACTACTGAATGTTGAGTGTTAGCCTGCAAACACTCGATTCGGATAAAAGAGATAAATAAAAACTGAAAGGACGGAAATTCAAAATAAAAGACTGGAAATGAACAGCAGGTTGGTCAGGTAAAGGCAGATGAATATTTCCTGCAAGCCACTTCTATCAGAAGCAAATATCCTATCTGCATGGTCGATTTCATGGTGCTCAATCTGGGAAAATGTTACAAAGGCATTGGGTGCATTTATCCAGAATGACAACTGTAAGCTGAATGTGAAGCAATGACAGCTGAAAGCAAAAGAAAGGCTTTGCATGTACGGTGCGCCTTATCGTGTCTCTTCAATGAATTACTTTGAAATGCAGTAGCTGCTGCTTTGTATGCAAGCAAGAAGCCTTTTTGCAATCCCACAAACAGGGATTGGACGAAGGAGCCACGAGTGAATCCGTTTCCGTGGCTGTTGATTCAGAGACGAAAGTTAACCAGGGAGAGCCGCAAGAAGCCCCTGATTTTCTTCAAATTTTTAACTTCAACCTGAACCACTAAAACAGAGCTTTTGCATGACGCCTAATCAGAAGGATAGCTCCTCCAACAATGCAATATTGCTCTCACATGTTACTTTAGGCTATCTATTAACTTTTAAACTAGGGCCTGACCACCCCCCTGCTCCACCCTCCGCCATGACTCAAATAGTGTTGGCAACTGACAGGTAGGCAGCTGTGTAGAATCTGTGAAAACGTAGGGCAAAACCTCATGCCTCGTGGGTGGGCGCACGCCCAACTCAATCAGGCGCGAAATCACGTGAGATGGCGTCGGGCAAGTGTCCCAACATCATCGCGCACCCGCACGATATTTCGCTCGGTGGGCGCGCACATAAAAGTCAGAAGCGCTCCTGTCGACAATTAAGCGGGCAATTCAGCCCATAACGGCGCAACTGTCTGCGATTTTTAGTGGCCCGTCCAACCTTGCGGCTGGAGGACTGGCGAATCAGCCTGGCAGCCTTTGCAATTTTCATCAAACCTCGCCCAAGGGCAGGATGAAACCTCCGTGAGGAAATAAAATATCTGGGGACAGCATTTTCATGAAGTGTGCTTTCAGGTGCTTGATTGTGATGCCTGGACATTTTTTTTTTGCAGCTTCTTACACTTTTATTTTATTATTTGGGGATCTGCAGCTTCACGAGGCAGCTGCCTGCCTTCGGGGGAGCTCTCTCGCAGCGCTCACCTGCGCCAGCGATGGCATCACCGCCCGCCCTCTTCCTGCCCCCTACCCCAGCAGCGCTGAGCTTTTCAGCACCCGTTTCACACTGGGTTGCCCGTTAATTGGCCAGCCAGTGTGAAATCACGGTCAGGGGCCAATCACGGTTGGCAGTCCGTCTCTCAGCCTCTCCCGGACCCGCCGATCGCACATGCCCGGCAAGGGCCAAATTAAGGCCATAGAAATATTCAAGTTTAGAGCACAAAGGAGGCCATTCTCTTGTATCTGAGCCTAGTTATATCAACGTCACTTGCAGTTCCCTGTTCTCTCCCTTCGGTGTTGAAATTGGGCTCGGTGGAGCCCCTGCTACGAGTAACCTTTGGGTTCCAAAATGCCGCCTGTGGTTTCTTTTACAGTTCGGACGCAAAGCCACTAGACATCATATTGGGAAAGAGGTTAGCGTGCACACATTTAATATCTGCTAGAGAAAAGGCAGATCATGACTAGATCAATAACATTAATGCTGTTATTTTGAAACTCTATGCCTGTAACTGTGTCTTAACCTCACACAGCCAAACACGAACTAAGCAGCATGAAGGATCTCCAACTAGCACTATTTAAAGGGATCATCAATTCCTACAGATTAGTTGCCAGTTGATTTCTCCTGGCTGTTGCTGCAATTCTGCATAGTTTTTGGTGCTTTCCAGAGCTGTTCCAAGTCTTAAAATCTACAGGGGGGATTGTCAGGCAGAAGTTGAAGTACTTTTTATGCTGACGTAAAGGCTGGTGCTCAGAGCCGTTGCATCCAGACATACTAGGCCTTCGTCTTAACATCGAGCCATGATGGCAGCAGTCCGAACTTTCATGGCAGTAAGCTTAATTTTGTATGGCTTCAGTATGAGCAGCCTGGGGCACTCAGAGGTTGAATGGATGCTGCTTGTGCTGCAGTGAAAGCCGAGACATCAGCCTTCAGATCATGGTTGGCTCCATGTATGTGAATAGAGGTTAACACCCATTTCACGTTGGAAAGGAGAAGCTCCAGGTTCTGCGCAAAGCCAATGCCAAATTGGACTCCTCCACGCTCTTTGCTATTTAGGACAGGCTTTCCGCCAGCGTTCCCAGTGCACTAAGCATTAGAGGGCATGCACAGGTGAACCTTCTTCGGTAGCCTGGCCCAGTGAAGGTGTCATCGTTTGAGCCCTCTGCAGCAGAACAAGTGTGTGTCTTCACCTTTCGGTGAGTTGGCACCCATTCTATCCTTCTCCCCTTCCCTGGCTGCAGCCATTTTGTGCCCAGTGTCTCAACATGTGTCGATCCTGGCCCGATAGCCTCCACGTTACGTGCAACATCTGGCGGCTGTGACTGCGAAACCGACTGGCCGTGCGTCTTCATTTTCACTGTTTTTGCTCTTTCTCCACTGCCTGGACTTCTTGAGCATGTGGAAGGAGGAAGGGACATGGGTAGAGGGAGGTGAGAGGAGGGGAGGAAGTAAGAGGTGCATAGTCACAATATCTGCAGCTTGTAAGTCAGGAGAGATTGTGACATGAGAGTATGTGGATACCCTCCTTTTCAATTAGCCCCACCAATGGCCAGGTTCAACCTCAACAATAAGCCTTTTTATAACGGTCAGTTTTCTCCATGGAGGTTAGAACATGCAGGCGCATCTCTACCCTCCATTTAGCTACTACTGCCTCCTGTTGTGTGCCACCTGCCCTGCAAAAGAGAGGGAAATGTGTCAGTGAGTGTTGTATAATCTATGTGGGAGACGTGATTATCGTGGTTGAGTAGTTGTCAGTCTGTGCAGGCTATGAAATGTGAATGTGAGGCTTGCAACAGTGCTAAGTGTGTCGGGGTGAAGTGAAGCACATGAATGGAGATGTTGGTAGATGAATGATGGGTATGGAGTGAGCGATTTGTAAATCTCGCAATGCAGTTGGTAGAATATGGCACTTGAAAATGCATTCACTGACCTTGACCACTTATGTGAGATCATTAAACGTCCTCCTGCACTGCTTCCATTTGCTTGGGACTATGTTCCTGGCATTGAACACTTGGCAATCTCTTGGCACTGCCTTCTGAGCACATGTGTGGAGGCCCCCTTGAGGACAGAGGTCATTTCTCCTCCATTCCACCTCTTCCACCAAGAGTTCCAGTGCAATATCTGAAAACTTTGGTGCCTGCTGTGTTATCCCATGGTCAGCCATTGTTGGTCGTTGCATAGCAAAATATTCCCAATGATTTCAGCACCAACAGCAGCCAGCCACAATGCACTTTCCTTTTAAAAGGTGCAAGCTAGCTTTAATTAATGCTGGCAAGTAACAATATTGAGGTCCCTGTTGATGCATGCAGTCAATGAACATTGTGGTTAGTACTGGCTACACACAGCAATCATTATGATGATCAGGAACTATGAAGCTGGGCATGTTGCCTGCATTACATTGAACATGCACTATATAATCACGCCTCGTGATCCCTGCGCCCATATTCAGGAGCTATCCATATAGCCCCCTTGAACTTTATCAGCTTCAAATACTTATTGCAATTTTGCAATCTGCCTTCACTCAGGTGTCAAATGAACAACTCATACGTAAGCATTTATATTTTTTTTGTCATGTTCTTAATAATATTGACAAGGACAATCATTAAACAAATGACTGTACAACATGCCCTGGTACCTTGCTTTTCATTGACAGCACCAGAAGGTGTACTAAACCATCTACAAACCCTGCCCCCCCACCCCACCCCCCCTCCCCCGCCCCCACCTGTTCACTCTGCAACACTAGAATATTTATATGTTATTAAAACAAAATCCAAAGAGTCAGGTTTCATTTGTAGCCAATATTAACAATGATCTTGATGCGGTTATTAATGATTCAAAATATATAACTTCAAACTTACAATTGACAATATTAATGGACAAATGCTTCACATGTTTGATATTCTTCTACAGTTTAAACATGCGTTTACTTTATCCGATTGCATATATACTTTTCTACACATACACACATACTTTATAAAAGTGTTTGCATACATTTTATGAAAGCGTGCAAATATATTGATATTTTATGAAAGTGTATATTGGCATAAATCTTACGATCGTGCATGTTCGCACATACACTTAATGAAAGGGTTCGCCTACGAGTATATTTTATGAAAGTGTAATTTGTGCATATCTTGTGTAAATGTAAAATCACTACAATCAATACATTTCACAAAAGCCGGTGAACATTTTGATTACCCAGGGCTCATGGGAGGATTGTGTTGATATATCTCGGTTCTGTTTTTCAACGAATTAGGGCCTTTGCTGAAATAATGCACAAAGAAATGACATACGAGTTTGTTAGGTGTTCATCCAAAATTACCAATGGTACCTTCTAGAAGTAAGCTATAGTTTTAACGCTGAAGTGTGCTGCAAACAAAATACAAACCTAAAAGTAAGCCCTTTCCTATTAGCACTACACTGCTCGAAATCCTTAAAATATTTCTCACAAGTCAGTATATTCCATCCAGGATTGCAGGTCAATTGAAATCCTTACAAGATAATGAGCAAATGCGCCTCCGCCCCCAGTCACATAGTCACAACCCGTTGTTTCTTTATTTGCTTAATTTGTCTGTGCTGATGGCATGCTGCAGCTTCTACAGTGTTAAAGAATTAATTCAACTTGTTTTTCCTGTACCATAATTACAAATAAAAACCTGTCATGTTGCATTGGTCAATTACATACCTCCTCCAGAGCAGAATCATTAGACATCAATCCGAAGGGAGCTCAGTCTTAAAGGGACAGCACCTTCTGCAGTGTGGCGTGGAAAATCCTTGTTGCAAACAAATCGGTGCTTAAATCTATCCAGCATGGCAGAAAATTGCAAACTTAGAATTTGAGGTGCTCCAAACTGTGTGATACAGTTAAAGCAAAAGTCACTGCGCAACTTAAGGGTTTATATGACAGAATGTTTGTTGAACTCTGTTGCTGTTTGGTGTGAAAGACAGATGAATCAAGTGTCATAGGGAAGTCCCCATCAAAAATGTTTAACGGCATTTTGGGCAATTTGCTATACCTTCGCAACAAAGAAAATGTTTCTTTCCCTCGTGCTTTTCCCGTGTAGGCCTTTGTTAGCCTTTTCAGAAGTAAGCATTCCCAACTCCCTCAACCTCTCAGCATGTTTATCCAGTAAACAGCTGAAACACATGGAATAAGGAAGTCTCAGGTTCAATCCTTGTTTGTCCTTATAATCTCAGCCCAGGATAGGCACCTCAGAGGGGGTGAGGGAGAGGAAAATCAGCAAGAGTTCCCACTCTCAGTCACTAGCAAACAGCCCATACTGGAATCCAGTTGGTAAGTGTCAGTTGAGAATAGAATCCACTTCACTTGTGAGTCCCCTTATAGTCAAGCTCTACTTGTCCCACCACCCCGCCTTGAACCAGCTTATATTTCAGCGCTCTTTTATTTTTACTTAGTTCTATTGAAGGGTCATTCAGACTCGACCTGCTGAGTTTTTCCAGGTATTTTTGTTTTTGTTTTGGATTTCCAGCATCCGCAGTTTTTTGCTTTTACTTATTGCCATGGTTCAGGCACAAAGGAAATAGACACTTGCATTTTACCAGAGACTAGTAGACACTGAGCACCCAACCTTCTGCAAAAACTTTCTGCAAGAGAAGAAAGTGGGGAAAGAATTGATCTGTCAGAAAAAAATAGGGGCACAAAAGCTTGTTGTTGGTTTGCAGTATGTTTTGGTGATAGGTAGCCTCTTTGTTACCAGTCCAAGGACCAAGTCATTGCTATAATTTGTCATTTTTTCATTTTCTCTGGTCGGTTAGTAGACTTTTATATGTTATCAAGTAAATTTGGTTCATGGTAACAGATTAAGACCTCGATGTGTGGACACCGATTATTAGAGGGAGTCAGAGACAGGGTAGGTGGGAGAAGTAAGGACAGAGTAAAATGTTGCAAGGGGCTCCACAGGTATATTATCAGAAAAATTTGACACGCAGCCTTTGAAGGAGACATTAGGTTGACCAAAGAGGGTGGTTTTAAGGACCATCAAAGGAAGAGAGAGATATTAAGAGGTAGAGAGTTTTAAGGAGGGAATTCCAGAGCCTAAGTGTTTAAACAACTGAAGGGAAGCTGCCAAACAAGGAGAAGATGAAGAAGCATTGAATACAGGAAAGAATGAATACAGGAAAGAGAGTTTAGGAGAAAAAGGGACTGACATATTTATATCATGTTAATATAAACTATTTGCATGCTTTCTACTCATAACTTACTCACATGGCAAAATTGAAGCATATAAATCAGTGTGTCATTTCTGCAACTCGGTGATGTACCAGGTTTATGCAAACCAACGGAAGTATCAGTTTGGATCCAGCACTAAATTTATTCCAGATTTAATATGGAGTGAAATATAAACGCCAACCCAAAAGATTTCCTTTGCCATGTTTGTTTCTTGCCTGTGCCATTTTTCTTGTAGTGAGCTTTTCTCATGACTAAACACGTCTTCAAACAATATCTGGGATTTTCAAATCTGGCTGCCAGCGTGAACAGGGTTTCTAATGCACCTCTGGCAGAGGAGCAAGAACAACTCCCAGGGAATTCTCATTGTGAAAAGCTACTGCTTTCCAGTCACTTGAACATCTCAGCTGCCCTTCTGTGATGTGCAGGCACATGTTAACAATGCAAGCTCCACAAGAGCATCAAAACTTGGAAGATGCTCGGACAAATTATAAGGGAATATCTTATTGGTGACACTGAATTATAACAGTTTTGTCACAAGCTTTAAAAATGATGAAGGACAAATTTGGCATTGTTGACTGGCTTTTTTGGCCAGAAAATGAACAATACGGGTGAATTTCAGTTCTCCACTTCCCATGCCCGATCTCTCACGGCGGTGTGCCAGCTGCCAAATTAGAAGCTGTTGACTTTTATAGGGCGTCCCACCTGAGGTAAGCACTGGGCACCTTGGGTATGCAAATCAGGATCCTATGCCAGCTGTAAGAGCCCAATTAAAACAAGTGGGCAGAGATTTTCCCGGGCATGCTACGCTCCTACATTCGTCTGGATTTTGAACAGCTTTAAAGAGACAACCTGATGCTGTTCAATCAAAGGCCAGAGAACTTTTTAACGATTACATGTCCATGGAGCCAGGAGGAGCAAAAAAAATACTGTGGATCGCTGCTGACTTGGGATGGATCCCCACCCGTTACTTGCCCTCTTTGCTTTGCTTCCCCTATGCCCCCACGCCTGATCCCAATCCCAACACCAAAATGCACGGCCGGAACTGGGTAGAATTGGTTAGGTTTCCAAAGGTGAGCTGCATCAGGAGGCCTGAATGGTATCCGCAGCATTGTCTAGTTAATTTAAACAAGGTATGAGGGCTAATTTGAACCCCAAGCCACCACGTAGCATGCAAATCAATCCCGTTACTGGCTTGTTCAACATTTTAGGCACGAGCCCAATTTCTCAACCCGCGTAATTCACAACCACTACACTCGTGAGTTTAGTTGGTCTTTCACGACGAGCATCAGAAAGTGTGAGGTCGCAGTGTAATTCACTTTTCCTATTGAGCATATGGCCTCTGGAAGGACGTTAATCACATCCTTAAATAAATTGTAAAACCTTGCACTGCTGCTGAGCACTAACCATTACTTCACATGTCCTGCGGGAAGTGAAAGTACCAATTAAATCCTTAAATTATTTTTGTAAATAAACTTATTACAAAATTGTTAAGTGTTTGTGGGAGCTGAGATGATTTTCAAAAGATCCGTTTGTAAATTTGAAATCATGTGAAGTCTAAACCATTCATTAGTGCATCAAGATAATTCCTGGCGGTTAGACATTTTACAACATGGTCTGTTGGGTTGTATTAATGAAAGGGTTAACTGAGTTTGAGGCACAGAAAGCATATTCTCACCTATACGTGTCTTCCCACATTATAATTAACATGAAATATGGGGAAGAAAAGGTTCTAAAAACGAAAAAGAAAATTATAGCATCTGAAGTCTAATAGTTAAGAAGGAATTTTAACTTGGACCTTAAACTACAGGTGGTTCATTCTTTTGCCAGCCTGTGGAGAGGGGGGCGGGTGGGGGGGGGCGGAGGTTGAGGGGTCAGCTTATTCATGAACATATGTTAATCAGGGTCATATGATGTGCATAGGTATGCATTTTATTGGCCTATATCCGTTGTGGACACTTTTCTCACTCGATCCTGGCTAGCAAGAACTGAAGGCCTTTATGGTAAATGTAAAATATGGGACCAGGAGGAACGGAAATTTTAGGCCTCATGATGCCTTCCCAAACCTGTGCCACCCTCCCCTCCCCTCAATGATGTAGATAAGTGCCGAAACACAGCCAGATATTTCTGGGCTTCCTTTACAGGTGGGCAGCTTGTCTCATCTACCTCAATGAGGCCTGTCTGGACCAGGCATCTGTCTGCAGTGCATAGGCAGCAGGCCACCCTCCCATGAGTTAAAATTCCCTGTCACTCTTTATTTTCATAGTCATCCAGTGGTTATTTTAACCACCACGAATAAAATTGTAACGCAGGGAAAACCACACTGAAAATTCCAGTTAGGTGACACTTTATTCCAATGACACCAAACATGGTAAGCACATAAATAATTTTTTTAAAAGTTATCGGAAGGAAATATTCCTTACAGTGGCTGACTGTCGCTTGACAACTCTGGAGAATCCAGAAAAAGACAGCTGAGAGCCGACTAACCATCTGCAGCGTTTGTGGCCCTAACCCGCCTCTCCTGCGAGCCCTCCAAAAAAAAACCCACCGCTTCCTTAACCCGGAGCAACTCTTGGGTGCAGAAGAATCCAACGACCCCCTGTGCCCTCCAGCACCACCGTCACCTTCCAGCGGAGCTTCACTGGAGCCGGCCAACAGCCGTCACGGCAACCATGTGTGGGCCCGGCATCCAGGCCGTCTTCACCTGCGGAGAAACGCCATGCAGAAGTCGGGGAGGCAATGCGGCCCCTCCGCCTACTACAGAACGATATTACGTTGAACTTCCAACAGCCGCCCAGGAGTTGCTGCGGGTGGTCCACTGAGTGAGGGAAATAAACTTGCGGGGCAATGGGAGTAGAGCAGGGGAATGGGATGAATGGATTGCTCGACAGCGAGCTGGCATGGACTCGATGGGCTGAATAGCCACCTCCTGTGCTGTAATGTCTCTATAGGTGGAATTTTACGCCGGTGGGATTTTACAGTCCTGCCAAAGTCAATGAACTTTTGAACTCCCACACGTCAAGCCAGCCAATAAAGCAGGGAAATCCACAATCCCGTATTTAACTACCAGCTTCTCACGGGGCACTTAGGGATGAGCAATAAATGCTGGCCTATAGCCATCCCTGCTGCAATCCCGGATTTGTCTTCACTCCCCGGCTACTTCCCAACCATTAGGTGGCTGGCTGTTGAGCAGGGAACCAGTTCGAAAAAATTTAGAACAGGTCCTGCTATTAAGTTCAGCAGGACCTGCAGGAAACTCATACATCTGGGATTCCCATCTGGAATTCCTCCCCTTACATTCTTCACACCTCAGAGTTATTTGCAGACCTGTGATAATCCAGAATATTACCACTTGAATAGTGACTGCCTGTTGGCTGTTGTCACGTTACGGGATTTTTTGATTTTCTGTAGAACAGATTTCGCCTCTGCACTTTGAAGAATAGTAAGTGCATAAAGGTTAAAAAGGAAGCATTGAGATGATGAGTCATAGGAATTTTACAGCCGCATCCTGGTGGGGGTGGGGCTGTAAAATGCAGCAAGCCATTCGAAAGTTAATTGACTTCAGAGGGACTACAAAATCCTGCGGATGTAAAATTCCACCCATAGAAACATTACAGCACAGAAGGAGGCTCTGCAGGCCATCGAGCCCATGCCAGCTCTCTGTAGAGCAATCCATTCATCCCATACCCCTGCTCTATCCTCATAGCCCTGCAGGTTTATTTCCCTCTTGTGCCCACCCAATTTCTGTTTGAATTCATTGATCATCTTCACTTCCACCACTCTCGTAGGCAATGAATTCCAGGTTAATACACCAAGAGATTCGCCCAGAGATTATAGAATAGGCAATTCATATGTTGTCCCCATAATCGGTGAGCACTTTGTACCTGGGGATCTCTCCTCTTTTAATGTAATGTGGGGGCCAAAATGACATGGTCCTTGCGCTCACAGGAATGGGCACATGTGAAGTGCACTTGGCCCATTTCTCCCACATACTCTGGTGCAAACTAATCCCTTAGCTGAGGTAACTTTAAAAAGAGGTGGGGTCGGAGTGAGGAAATTCGAGACATATGCTTCAGTGAAACAGTCCAACAGTCACTCTCTGGTTTCACCAATTAATTAGTTGCTGACTGGAGCCTGAGGAACTGTGCCCCAGGAAAAGGTAAAGTGAGGAGAGTAAATGAAAGCTTGCAGAGCATATAGTCCAAAAGCGTGGTCATACTTGGTAAAGAAGGCTTCTTTAGAAAGAGTTATAAATTAATCTCTGATCTGAAGAAATAGTTATAGGGCTTCACAGAAATGGCCCTCAAGCCATAACATCAAATTTGATTGTCGTGATTCAGTTAAAGCCAAGTGGCCGGATTTCAAATGAAGTAAATGAAAGAGTGGAGATATGATTAACTCCTTTTCAAATATTCTTTCAAAACTTCAGAACTGACCTCAGTGCTCAGCTACTGAGGAGAACTATGAATCCTAAAGACCTTCATGGATACCAAACTTGACATGATTTTCTTTTATACTCCATCAATGAGAGATCTTTATTTTTTAATGCTGAGGGTTACACAACAGATTAAAACAGCTGCACAGATATTATGTTTTATGAACCTTTGAAATGTAGAGCAGTATAAAGAAGCATTGATGCTTAGACTTTTCAAAATTTTTTTTTTAGAGTAACAGAGTAATTCCTCTGTTTTCTGGTTGCTGCAGGCTAGGCTTTGAATGCTGCTGTTCCTTTGATGCCTCCAAAATTTGACAAATATTTTTCTTCTGTGAGTTTGTGAGAGGATCACTGTCATGATTGGGAAAGGGATGAGTTTTATGTCCATGTACCTCTGGTATATAGAACTCAAGACCCACAACTTGTGGGAGTCATTAGAGAGCAGCGCATGAGAGATTCAAAGTGTCACTCAGAAGAGGGAGGTTAAAGGAAAGTCCTTTAAGGAACCCAGGAACTGACCTCTTGTTAATACAGAAGCCAACTGGGAACTTTTGTAGAACATATATTTGCTAATAGAAGGCTGGTATAAGCAGGCTAGTCAGATTTCAAATGAAGGATGAACAAACTAGAGATATGACTTACTTTTTATCTGACATCTTTTTTAAAACATAGACAGAACAGGACCTTAGGGATCACATACTGAGGGGATCTTTGACTACTGAAAGACTTTTGATACCTTCCGAATTTGACATTTGACATTGTTTCATGTTACATCATGTAACAGATCTCTCTATAACTTAAGAGTGAGTGTTACAAAGAAGAATAAAATACGTGCTTATTTGGCATCAGGTACTAAAACAAGATATTTGCCTCCTGTGTAAGATATTCAAGGTGCCTAATGCCCATTTTAGGTTGGCATCAGAAGTCATTGGCTGTCAATTGGGCAGCTGGTGCATTTCCCAGGTGGATTTGGCATAGAAGATAGCGCCCAGACATTGGTTCTGCCAACTCCCAATTTTTTACTGAGAACCTGAATGTGAAAATGACTTTTCCACCTCTGATTTTGCAGAATATCACTGATTTCATCAAAAACAAACTTTTAATATCAGTACGTAGAATTATGTAGAAATGTTTAGGGGGAAAAAAAAGGTTTCAAATGCTGATCACCATAAATTGGTATTAACATTATTACATTCTAGTAACTATTTAAAGTTACCAAGACTAGGGGATTAAGGATAGTTAATGTTCAAAGAGTTGAAGGTTAATGGAAGAATCTGGTTACATTTGGATTTCTGTCAGGATCATTAGAAACCTTTGAAATCATTCTAATTATTATTGCAATTTTGAAAATGTTAAATATCAACAATTCTTACTTTGAACAGTAATTAGGAAGCTGTATCTAACTCTCACAACATGTAATTGCTATTTTTTTTACCTTTATTCTCAGATATTTATTATTCGGAATTATTCGGACTCGCAGGAAGGGTTTGTTTTACAATAGCCACCTATAGGCAGTCTATCTCTTCTTTTAGACTCATGTTGTCTCACATAGAAACCTTATTTGTATTTTTAAGTGAATTTTTTAAGGTGAAAATGTAATTGCAGAAAATTTCTCATTTTCCCATCAACATCAACCATAACTGAGCATTGAACTGCTTATATGTTTCATCTAAATGGACAAAAATTGCCAAATTGGTAAGAAAAATTGAGTGAGTTGGTTTTGTTGCATCTAAAAGCCTGGATTGAGAGAATTAGGAAGGAACAAAGATACCTTTAGTTGTGTATTTGTAGCATCCAAGGTACAAATTCTAGAGTGATCCACATTTGAACTTGTCATAGTTAATTTACAGGACTAATGGCAATGCTTTGTTTTGACCCTACTACATCGATTGCAGTTACTCTTCAGGCATTTCAGGAGTCCTACTTAAATTGGGACTTCGCTTCACACTTGATTTCAAAAGTTATTTTTCAAATGTGTCTTCCAACTCTCGCTCCCTTTCATATAAAGAGGAAGGGACCTTGTAGCACTGGGCCAATTATAGGATGTTTTACATTATTAACAAATAGTGCTGGAGAATGTGAAAGCAGAAATCAATTTGAATCTTTATTGTCATCAAGCATGTATGCATACGCTCAACATAGGTTCTTGCCAAGTTTAGACTGGAGCTCGAAAACAAACCTTAGGCCCCTGATTGGCATATCCAAGGTGCCCAATGTGTGTCCTATGTGGGTTTCCTGGAAGAGTTACTGGATGTCAGTTCGGCAGCTGATATAGTTTTATGGGGATCGGGCATGGAAGATTGCATCCAGAATCTGGTTCCACCAACTCCTATTTCTCGCCCGTAGACGTGACGGTGATCAAATTCTCCTCCCTTGATTTTACAGAATGGTATTGACTCCAGCCAATATAACGGGCCGGACCTTCACCATGGAGCCAGGAAGTTTGAGTCAGGAAATCTCCTGACCCGTACCCATGGAAACAACCCGCGCACATACAATTTTTGCTCTGGGGGTCGAGGAAGGAGCAGGGGCATAATGGAGTTGGGCCTGCTGCCACTAGAGTCAGTGCGGAGATGGTTGTGGAGGCGTGCACCTCCATGAAAATCCAAGTTTTCAATAGCAGTAATTTTTAAAATAGGATTACATATTAATTACACTATGGGAACAAGCTAAGAATTCCACGTTGGTGTTTAATCCCTACAGATGAATTGGTCCTAATCCCACTCTGTTCCCTTGAGTCGCGTTTCCTTCAGCCACTTTTCTAACCTATTCTTAAATATTGGCATGGTCCCTGCTCCACTATTTAATTCAAGTCATGCATTGCCTCAAAACCCTCAGCGTAAAAACAGGTTTCTCCCGCTCTCTGTCCCAAGGGGGTAAGATTCAGTTTCAGTATAAAATGGCAGGCAACGGATTGACTATCCATTATACACCCCATCTGATTATAATGGTCGACCAATCCATGAATCTCCAAAAATAAGCGATTGCTTTTATTACACACGTTTGTGTTTATTTTTGATATTTTCATAATAAGTGACCTTCAGTTAGTATCTAATTGTTTTGCATCAGAAACCCAAGATACAACTAATAACAAAATAAACATTAGCACATTCATTTAAGTATTTGCTTGCTATTTTCACTATTATTTGCTTTTTTTTAAATGGGTTGATATAATCATTTAAATATCAGACAGAAGAATTCACATGAACACATTTGCTACCATTAGCACATAAATATATGTCCCTGTATTAATGGATGCTGGAAAATGAATATACTGATTACACTTGAGTAGATGAAATAAAACAGGTAACCACAACAAAAACAAAATACGATGGATGCTGGAAATGTGAAATAAAATCAAAAACTGCGGGAAATACTCAGCAGCTCAGGTGCCATCTACGGAGAGAAACAGAGTTAAGATTTCAGGTTGAGATGACCTTTTATCAGGGCTCTGAGCGTACCTGAAATGCAACTGCTTCTTCATAGCACTGGATCATCAGGGGAAGACAGGCCATGCCCCCTCTTAATTGCACCAGCTGCCATATTCTGGTAAAAGAGTTTAAATGACCCAAAGCTTCTTTGAAAAGCTAGAGAAAGAAGGTAAGTGCGTAAGGGGGGGACGGTGGGTGAGGGGTAGGGTGGTGAGAGGGTAAGGGGTAGAGGAGAGGGTGGGTGATGTAATTAGGTAAGGGGGTAGGGTGGCAGGTGAGTAGGGTGGTAGAGTGACTGTTGGATAGGGTGGTAGGTGGGAAGGGTGGCAGGTGGGCAGGGTGATAAGGTGGTAGGTAGATAGGGTGACAGGGTGGCAGTTAGGTGGGGTGGGTGAGGTGTTGGGTGGTCGGGTGGCAGGGTGGTAGGCGGGGAGGGTTGCAGGTGAGTGGGGTGGGTGGCAGGTGGGTGAGGTGGTAGTATGGCAGGTGGGTAGGGCTGTGTAGTAACTGAAGGTATAGCCTCTCCTGTTGTCTATCAGGGGTCACACGATGTTCTGGGAGACTCCGACCAATGAGCCCCTAAACGCGGACAGTCGGGGGTGGGATGGAGGGGAGCTTCCTGACAAGAGTCCTGATCGAGCACCCAGCAGCTGAAAAGCTTCCTGCAATGAAGTTTATCTGTTTCTTGTTGAAACCTGTCCGCTCCATCGAGTCATTACAGGTTGCAGGTGGGTAGGCTGGTGAGGTGGGTAGGTTGGCAGTTGGGCAAGGTGGGTTGGTGGCTGAGTTGGGTGAGGTGAATAGGGTGGCAGCTGGGCAAGTGGGTCAGGTAGTCATGTTGGGTGGGGAGGGGTTGCCAGGTCGTGGGCTAGTCAGGTCAGGTCAGGGGGGAATGGGTGTGCTCGTGGCTATTCAGTTTGGTTTAGGGGCTGGTCAGGTCAGTTTGGGGCTGTTCAGGTCAGGTTAGGGGCTGGTCAGGTCTGGTTAGGGCGAATCAGCTGTGGGGAAGTCAGTGGAAGTCGGATGGTGGGGTCTGGTCAAGCCAGGTCAAGGCGGGGGGAGAGTCGGGTTAAGTCAGAAGCTAGTTATTTTGGGTCAGCGGTGAGGCAGGAAGGGTCGAGGGGGTCTGGTGGTGGGATCGGATCGGGTCAGGTGGGCTATCTGTTGGTAGGGGCTAGTCAGGTTGGATCAGAATGGGTCATGGGATAATGGCGGGTCAGGGGGATAGTCAGGGGGTCAGTGTGAGTGATTGTGGGAGTCAATAGTATTGTTATCCACGGGTTAGATTAGGTTTAAATCTGTGTAACATTTCCTCGATAACTATCCAGGTAAGTAAGTTGGAACTGTCCGAAGCCTCCGACTTTAAATTAGAGTTGGAGACTTTTTCAGAGATTCCCGGAGAGTAGGAGAATTGCCCATTGGAAGTTCAACACCTCCCTGGCATTTCCCACGGAGTCCTGGTATTGGGACTTCTGTGGGACGTCTTCTGGTCTCTGTCTGACCTCCAATTATCCAGAGACTGAAAAACCTGAGCCTTTAGCTCTATTTCCCTCTGGAAGTGCTGCTCAACCTGCTGAGTATTTTCAGCGGTTTTTGTTTTTACAACACGATAATTAGCCCGGGTCCATGCAGAGTATCCTCATTGGACATTGTTTTCCTGTCATAGCGAATGTAACAGTGTCTGAGGAGGAGAAAGCAGCCCCCAGGAAGGGGTGAAGGAAAGCAAGAAGCTGAGAAGAGGGCAAAAAAAAAAGTTACTTAATCTACATCTACCAAGTGATGCAGCAGGTTTGCCCTGACACCCGCATCTCCTCCAAGACCATAAACCCCTAGGAGCTCTTTTGTGAGCAATTTTCCCGAGTGTGTTGTGACTGAAGCTTCCCTCCTGGCCTGCTCCAACAAGCTCTCGAACATCAGCTCCAGGGAGCTCCAGGTTACCTTGTGCCTGCTGCTGCTTCCAGTGCAAATAGCCAAACTCAGGGCGTTGGAATGGGCAATGGCCTTGATCAAGTCCATCAGCTCTGAGTAAAACTCTCCAATGTACTGAGAAATGCCTGCAAAGATTGGCCATTTGTGTTGCTGGCATACAACATTATAATTGCCAGGAATGACAAGGGATTTAAGTTAAAGATGTAAGACTTGTAACGAATAACGGCTGGCTTTTTTCATTTGCCTGAAAAGCCACTAAAGTGACACAAAGCTACTTAGACTGTACAGTGAAGGTGGTTAAAAAAAAGTTGGCAATATATTAACTCAACAACAAAAAGCAAAACTCAAAATAAAGCAGCAGGTATCTCAGTATAAAGATGGTTGCACGTGTTTTCTGATCTGTGAAACATTCTCGGAATTAAGGAAAAACAGAAAATGCTGATAATATCCAGCATCTGTGGAGAGAGACACAGCGTTAATGTTTCTGTTTAATGACCTTCCATCAGAACTGGAAAAAGTTAGAGATGTAACAGTTTCTAAGCAAGTATAGAGACAGAGAAATGAGGAGGGCAAGAATCAAATGGTTAAGATGATTGTTTAAGTCACTCTTGGGGATTACAACTCTGACACTTCCAGCCAGCTGTTTTTCTCCTTAACTATAAGCTCTAGTTTTTGAAATTCAGAATGAAAGTATAAGATTCCTTTGGAGAAACACATTCAGGACTTCTGAATCTATCAAAAAACCTTCCGGATTTAAAGCACACCTTTCAGTAGTCAGTTCATCTGTGTTTGTGGCAGGAAAACTGAAGAACTACTGAGCTGATATTTGAAAACTAAATTAAAAAGAATATATTTATTAACTCAACTTTATAATATTCAACATTTTGAAGTGCCAAAATGTGAAAGAATAACTATTGACTGTTTTATTCTCATTTATATTTCAGTTCCTTTTACAGCTGAAAAATGAAAAGAAAATACAGATGGTACCTTGAAGGTATCAAAAGATAGGAAACACAGAATCGGTAAGCAAAACCTAGGGAATGCAGCTGTCCTTCTAAGAAAAAGGATGGTAAAAAGAACTAATATCTCTGCTTTAAATTTTTAACCATGTGTTTTAGCAGTTTTTTTTTTCTTTCAGCTTTCCATCTCTAAAACTCTTTTTCATAAATGTTAAGG